>NC_138992.1:75176015-75776015 GCF_964341445.2 Mesoplodon mirus | reverse complement strand
ATACCAAGCTCCGGAGCTGCAATGACCCGGTGCAGACAGGCCGTAGAGGACTTTCTTTCTCTTTCTTTCTTTTTGTTAAATTAATATTTATTGGAGTATAGCTGTTTTACAATGTTGTGTTAGTTTCTGCTGTACAGCAAAGTGAATCAGTTATACATATACATATATCCCCTCTTTTTTGGATTTCCTTCCCACCTAGGTCACCACAGAGCATCGAGTAGAGTTCCCTGTGCTCTACAGTAGGTTCTCATTATAATAGTGTATGCACGTCAACCTCAATCTCCCAGTTCATCTCACCCGCCCTTTCCCCATAGAGGATTTTCTATTCCTCAGACTGTTCTCTCTCTCTCTCTTCCCCTCCCTCCCTCCTTCCCTGTTTGTCTCCCTCCCCGCCACACTCTTCTCCCTTCATCCACCTCCCTGCCCATCACTGGCACAGACTGAAAAGGCTGCAGATTATCACCTTTGTCCAGGATCTAGAGGCATCTGCGTTTGGTGAGAGGCTTGGACACATTTTTTACATTGCCTGGGGCCAAACAGCATGGAGCCCAGGAGAACTTTCCCGAAGCAGGGTCTTAGGGGGCTGCCAGGCCAAAGCCAAGGTAAAACTCTGAAACTCATCTCTAAATCTCCATAGGAACCAGACAGAACAGGGATCCAAGATTCTTCAGAGAGGATGAAAGGAAATCAAACTGAACAAATCCCCAAGTAAAAATGTCCATCAGATGTCAAATAATAGCAGTTTATGAGCCAAATAGGGCTCAATTTTTTTTATTTGGTTTGCACTGTGTGTTAAATTTTTCTAATTAAATGCCGACATTTAGAAGTTGAGATAATTCACATGAAAGTCCAGATTCCAGTTTTCCTAGAAAAATCCAAAGAAAGCCTGCAGTCTACCATGGCAGCCCTGGCCAGGGCTGAAACCTGCCCGTCAGCTTGGGGGACAGCGTTCACTGTCCCTGTGGCCCATTTGTCCCTGTGCTGGGCACCTGACCCCACAGGCATTGGAGCTTCCACATCCCAGTTTAGTGGCTCTAGCAGTTCTCATACCGTGTTTGTCCCTGTGAGGTGGACACACTGAGGCACTCACAGAAGGCAAAGGAAGCAGACAAGCTGGTCCCTGTGGGCTCACCATGGTGATCTTACATCAAACATTAAACAAGAGTTTTAATGCATAACTAGACATCCACTCAAGTGTATCATACATTGTTGACTGCTTTTTGTTATCGGTTAATATACGTTCTTGAGTCTCATCCAGTCGATTGTGAGATAACTGTTTATGCCTGTATTACATAAAGCACCTAATGTGCACCAGTCACTGTCCTGGGCCCTGGAAATCCTCCAGAAGACAGTCTCTCCTCTCCTAGAGCTTATTTATTGTGGAGAGAGAGGCGAGAAATAGATGCCATTATTACATAGACACCTGATACGAAGCAAATGAAACAAGGAAGTGTGTGGAAAGCCCACTTCAGATCGTGCTAGATTTTCCAATCAATTAACCTCTTTATTGAACAGGTAAGAAGTGATAAGACACATACATTCCCCAGCGCCCCCCCACCAAAAAAATCACACCCGCTTCCTGTCTCCCGGATGCTCTCAAGGGCTGGCTGTGGTAACTGCATCTTGCCTTTCAAAGCCAAGGATGCTCAAGAGAAAGTGAAGTGGAAGTTCTGGTAATTATCCAGACTGTTCAGAGATTTAGCAGACAGACTGCACTGTCTGCTAAATCCCCTAGGTGACTAGCTGACAACAGCCAACTGAATTGATCCAGACTGGGTGTTCTGGAGGAAACATTGTCAACCTCCTGTCTTGCTGTTTAGACACTGAGATTACTTCTGGGATGTGTGGATGCTACTTTACTGAATAAACATGAATATTTGACCCCATTCATCTTTTAATCATTCATCTCCCTGTGTGAGAAAATTCCCTCCATGGAAACAAATTAAAAGTCTCTTTGTCTGGTTTTGGTATCAGGGTGATGGTGGCCTCCTAGAATGAGTTTGGGCGTATTCCTCCCTCTGATATATTTGGAAGAGTTTGTGAAGGATAGGTGTTAGCTCTTCGCTAAATATTTGATAGAATTCACCTGTGAAGCCATCTGGTCCTGGGCTTTTGTCTGTTGGAAGGTTTTTAATCACAGTTTCAATTTCAGTGCTTGTGATTGGTCTGCTTATATTTTCTATTTCTTCCTGGTTCAGTCTCAGAAGGTTGTGCTTTTCTAAGAATCTGTCCATTTCTTCCAGGTTGTCCATTTTATTGGCATATAGTGGCTTGTAGTAATCTCTCATGATCTTTTGTATTTCTGCAGTGTCAGTTGTTTTTTTCTTGATGAGTCTGGCTAATGGGTTATCAATTTTGTTTATCTTCTCAGAGAACCAGCTTTTAGGTTTATTGATCTTTGCTATTGTTTCCTTCATTTCTTTTTCATTTATTTCTGATCTGATCTTTATGATTTCTTTCCTTATGCTAACCTTGGGGGTTTTTTGGTTCTTCTTTCTCTAATTGCTTTAAGTGTAAGGTTAGGTTGTTTATCTGAGGTTTGGCAAATGAAGCAACTGACAAAGGATTAATCTCCAAAATACACAAGCAGCTCATGCAGCTCAATAACAAAAAAACAAACAACCCAATCCAAAAATGGGCAGAAGACCTAAATAGACATTTCTCCAAAGAAGATATACAGATTGCCAGCAAACACATGAATAGATGCTCAACATCACTAATCATTAGAGAAATGCAAATCAAAACTACAGTGAGGTATCACCTCACACCAGTCAGAATGGCCATCATCAAAAAAATCTACAAACAATAAAGGAACGAAATTGAGTTATTTGTAGTGAGGTGGATGGACCTAGAGTCTGTCATACAGAGTGAAGTAAGTCAGAAAGAGAAAAACAAATACTGTATGCTAACACGTATATATAGAATCTAAGAAAAAGAAATTGTTCTGAAGAACCTAGGGGCAGGACAGGAATAAAGATGCAGACGTAGAGAATGGACTTGAGGACACGGGGAGGAGGAAGGGTAAGCTGGGACGAAGTGAGAGAGTGGCATGGACTTATATACACTACCAAATGTAAAATAGATAGCTAGTGGGAAGCAGCCGCATAGCACAGGGAGATCAGCTCGGTGTTTTGTGACCACCTAGAGAGGTGGGATAGGGAGGGTGGGAGGGAGACACAAGAGGGAGGGGATATGGGGATATATGTATACGTATAGCTAAGTCACTTTGTTATACAGCAGAAACTAACACACCATTGTAAAGCAATTATGCTCCAATAAAGATGTTAAAAAAAAAAGTCTCTTTATTCATTACCCTCCCAACGTCTGTCTGTCAAAGTTAATACGATGAGAAAATAAGTATCAAGTACAGTTGATCCTTGAACAATGTGTGGCTGGGGGTGCCGACCCCCCAGTCAAAGATCTGAGTGTAATTCACAGTCAGCCCTCTGTCTCCAAGTTTCTCCACTTCCATGGGTTCAGCCAACCAGAGGTGGACCATGTAGGCCTGCAGTATGTAGCTACTGGAAAAAACCTGCTGTAAGTGGGCCCACACAGTTCAGGCCCACGTGGTTCAGCGGTCAATTGTAGTAAAATAAACATCATTTCAGCTGGCGATGTCTTTAGTCAATCTTTGTAGGTTTTAAATATACTTAGAGCATAGAACACATTTCTGAGGCGCATTAGTCATCTATGAGAATGTTTAAAATTTAATTTCATAGGGTTCCATCTGAAATAACTTACCTAGGTGAAACCATACTAATCATACAGCTCCTCTAGGGTATTTTCTGTTTCAGCCAAATGCGTCTCACTGATAAGTTCTCATTTGTCACCACTCAATAACCTCTTCACTTTTATAATAAAGAGCACTTCAGCCCCCTACATAGTTATGAGTAAAGATTCCTTCCTTTTCCCAAATGTTGTCAATATTATAATTACTAGGTAAAGGCAAGGAACCCAAACTCTATTAGCCTTCTCATTCTTTCTGACATGGCATTATAGCAGAATTCACACACACACCCAAGTTGTTTTAAGTAATTATTTGTACGACTTTGCCCAGAGACCAAAACCAAGAAAACTGAACATTGAAAATGTAGCTTCACAACATCCCTGAAGCCAAAGGAGGTTTTTGAGCTTGTTTTTCTGACGGACAAAGAAGTGTGTGTGTTTACAGACACAAACAGACACATGCTCAGTTATGGGAGGGACAGAGGGGCTAAAAATGAAGTGATGGCCCGTCCACACCCACGTCTCCATGACACCAGCACAAACAGCGGAAAAGGGATGAAAAAGCAGCGACTGTACTGCGGTGCATTGCTAAGCAAAGTATGCTTTACCTCCTCTAAAAGGGTGGGGTTTCCTATTATTTTGTTTAGGTTTCTCATTTTTACATCAATGTTTTTAAATGAAACTGATTAAACGTGTCAGGCGTGTTATTTTCTAAACAGGGCTCCCAGGTGCCCACACATGCTTCTCCCCACCAAGTTCATTTGGACCTCTTCCTATTTAAGGCAGCAATACCATATGCTCCAAGTGCAAAAAGACATAAATGGTCTCAGGATCTCCGCTATCAGTTCAGAAAATGAATATTTACACATGTATACATATATGGTAATCTTATTTCAATAGTATGAGCTTTGCTACAAATGTCTTTAATTCAAAAAACACAGATTTTTCATATTTCAGTTTTAACAAAATTCACGTTTCAAGTGAATGCAAATAAAAGTAACCAATTCTGAATAAGTGTATTAAATATTATTAAATTAGAATTATAAAAGGGGACCTTGTACATGATTTTTCAACAAACATGTTGCAAAAAATAATATCGAAAATATCATTTCTCTTTGGCATGCTCAGACATAATTTACATAATTAAGTATATAATTCATACTTCTATGGAATGTTAACCATACAAGAAAATAATATATATAGCAAAAATAAAGTAGAATAGCATAAATTTTAATATTCTATTTGCAATATGTGAATTAAACTTTGTATTAAAAAATTTCAAATTACTGTATACACCAAAATAAACCAAGGAAGATCGCATCCTATGCTAGGACACAGCTCGCCCATTATTTCTGAGAAGTCTCTTATTTTACTCATCTTAATACACCATAAAATTAGAAGTTTATCTTTTTTACAGTTTGTACGATTCCAGGTACCATATTCCCTTCGAATTAGATTTAAGTTCTTAAGAAATACCTGTGGGAGGGAAGAAGAAAAATGTCACTTATGACCTAGTTTTTAACATATTTAAACATATGCATAGTTTTAATATAGTTATATTTTATTTTATTTTGTTTAAAGAATCTGTGGACTTTTAATTTACAGTCAAGTCCTGAGAATGTAGGTTAATGTGTATGTGGAGGGGATTGATCGGTACTTCTATAAACTTTAAATGATGACTTCCACCGTTAAAGTTTTAAGATACCTGCATAAGCCAAAAAATGAACTTGACATCACCTAAATAATTAAAAAATATTCCTAAAATTTATTCATCTGTAATACTCTAATTCCTTGTTAAATACTTGGAAACAGATACTATCAGAGATGACTCCTCCAGAAAAAAACTCACTAAATCTCCAAACCCTGCAATTTTAAAGGGGCCCGTTTATCAGGCCTGTCCTCTATGAATCCTGTCCCAGGAGAATGTAAGTTTGCGTAAGATATTTTAAATTATAATACAGTACTTGTTTTTTGGAGAAGTTTTCGTTATTAGGTTGCTTTCTGGACTTTATGTACATTTACTCATTCGGATAAAATATATCAAAACAAAGAACAAGATAAACGTGGCTTGACTGACTGATTTTTTTTTTAAACATGGCTTGACTTAGGTCACTTCAAGTTTTGACTTAGGTCACAATCAAGTTTTCTTGATTTATTCACGTTTTACATTATTCAAATGTTTGAGATGGGATGAGAGTAACTGATTTGAATATCTTGCCACTGAACAATGAAATGATCTAACTTATTTTCTTAATCTAAAAAAAGGGAAATTTTTTAGTTCAGCAAATTTAAATATGCAGAATTGAGTGCCAATTATTATTATTAATTTATAATTGCTTTTTCAATAAGAAGAGCAACATCAACAATAGGTCAGAACTGTCTCAGTAATTGTCACAGCAAAGCTATCAGATGGGTAAGTAAATCCCCATGCAGTTATTTGGGATAAATTAAGTTACATTGGCCAGATCGAGATATTCACAGATACTTCCAGACTACAGGTTCTCCAGGACTTTGATTTCCACTCTCGAAAGCTGAGGAACTTTAAAAGGGACTTGTCCGGGGTACTGGAACGCTGACGACACCCCCCTTCCCCACTCCCACCCCCCAAATGTTGACTCTGTACTACACCAGAAAGAACTACTGATTAGGAAAATATTTGCAAAGAAATGAACACCTTTCAGTCTTTTGTATAGACTCTACTTTTGTAAATAAATGTTAGAATTTGCTTTTGATTTATCTAGGTCATACAAATATCTTATTGCCCTAGGGTTCCAAGGGTCATTTAGCCAGAATGAAAATTCTGACTTAATTTCACTCTGGCAAAATGCTTACATGTTCACTATATGTCTGATTGTTTGCTTTTTCCTCTATTCTTCTAATACTTCCTCTCTTATTTTAACCTATATTGCATAAATCAAAATTTTAGGGCCCTACTTTTATTATATCTACTTTTATTATACTTTGACAAGTTAAAAAAAAGGTAGACCTTTAAATAGTTTTGTTCATCTAATGTGTATATGCATACGGTTTCTGCACAATAATGACATAACATCAAATGTGGAAATATTTTTAAAAATCACTGAGGACTCGTAAGGCTGCCAAAAAGCTGTTTCTATTAACTCAATCACTGTTGAGGACATTTTTTATTAATTCAATAAACCATTTAGACCAAGCTTTGACATGAAGTGGAAAATCCACAGGTTAAGTTCATTTGGTGGTGCTAAAATCAGCTTCCTGGGCTTTTTAAATGGTCCAAAATTTCTTAAGAGAGTCAGGCTGTTAAACAGAATAAGAAAAATTAATAAATACATACTCACATGCAGGTCTTCTATGCCTGTGAGCACAGAGGACTCACTGCTAATCTTTTGAGTAATCTAGCACATCTTTTGTAATCTAGGAGAAACATTTAAAAGTAAATTGTGTATATGGTTACTACAAATGTGGGGAAAATCATGTTAAATTATTGTCACTAATTCTTAATAATGATAGCTATAATTTAATAAACATCTAATATAGCAAGTACTTAACCTGGGTTTTCTCATTAATTCTCCTGATGATGTAAGCAGCTATAGATGTTATTGTCATCTTCACTTTCGAGATGAGAAAACAGCCGCAACATGTTAAGAATCTCATAGCTAGTAAGCAGTTTCATTCCAAAGCCCAGAGTTTCTCCACCACGCTGTGGTACCACTTAATCATTCTGCCTAGATGCCAACAAGATTCATTTTCTCTAGTCATCAAACACAAGTATTTTTTGAAAAAATCATAACAACTCTGACTCAACACCCCAAGTAAAATTAAATATCCCTCAAGATGACCAATTTAGTTAAAAAAATACAAAATGTTTAAAGTTCATTTTCTTTAAAAAGAAAGTTTAGATTTAGGAAGGAATTTAAAAATAGCCATCTGAGTTACCACACTTAGTGATGATTTGGGCAGTTTAAAGGGGAGCATTTAAATATAATGTTTGGAATTGCTATTTAGTTCAGTAAATTAAGAATTCAAAAGAATTCTTTAGACAACCTTTAAAAATGCACGCTACAGTTATTCAGAAAAGTCTATCACTCAGCATACAAATGATGTGACATGAAACTACTTGTAAAAACTCAGGGGGAAATTTTGACTTACACTTCATGGTCATCTTTTTTTTCCATTTATATAAGAGAGTGCCTTATTTATGCCAAGGAATTTGATAAATGATAAAAGGTTTATCATTTATCAGATGATAAATCCTGACAGACATTGTGGTCCTTAAGGAAATCTGGCTATTTTCAGATCTGTCTGAAATAGTCCCAATTAAAATGCAGTTTCATTCCTCACGGTGTCAGCAGAATGCACACACCTTAAATTTAAGCACCGTCAATATTATAAACAGCAGGTCATACAATGTTTAGTCTATTATTTCCCACTCACAGACAGCTGAAGTTTAAAATCACATGCATTTACTGTTGGATAAAGATTTTTTAAAAAGGACAAAAATGACCCAAGTTACTTACAAGCTGGTGTTGAGCAATCCCTGGTGTTGTGGTAGAGCCTGTGGAAATGTTTGCTACACTCGGCTGAAAATGTGACTGGCCCTATGGGACAGGAAAAGAATGCTTACAATACACATATGTGTGTTTTCCAATCAAATCTGCCAGCACTTTATGGATAGAGATAATATAACTGGTTTACATCTTTCCATGCCCTTAAAAGACCTTGCCTGTGGGCACGTCTCCTCCCCCAGACTCTGGGGCAGGCAGTGAGGTGTAATCTGTGAAAAACAATCGAAATTCACTCCGCATTCTCAACATCTCACATAATGGAACATAATTCGATTTCAGGAGAACTCCTCAGAATAAGTAAGAGGGAAAAGCTCTAGACAGGAAAAAAAAAATCAAGAGGAAAAATCAAGTGGATGTGAAAGAATAAAAAATAAATATCCACGGTTTCCACTTTCTGTTCTTCAGTTGTTTATTTAATAGGAATGAATGTTTATATGCAGAGACATTTATTCCATTTTCTACTTAGAGTGATTTGTGTCAAGGACCACTGTAAGGTGGGCAGGGTCTTGAGACTTCTCTTACTTTCCCCACAAACCCAAGACAGTCCTCACCAAAATTCATCCGTACATCTGGAGTCTGCTTCTTATGGAAGTGATAGAAGTAGGGGAGCCCACAGTGCCACTACCAGGGTTCTAGAAACATCAGGAAATTTCTTCCACTTCCCGGTGCCTCAGGAGGGTCTTCACTGCCTCGTTCCAAAGTTAATTAACAAGGTGGCCCTGGGCTTTGGTCAAGGGGGAACCCACATCTTTCCCAGCTTATAGGCCTGAGATGTAAAACAGGGAAAGGCGAGGGGATGACTAGAAACAGAGGAAAGGTCAGGGTGCACGCTTCAAATTAAGTGATTTGCTAGAACATGGGGCACAGGATGATTGTAATGATTCACCAAGTTGATACAAAGAACCAAGGAGTGTCGTGGGAGAGAAAGCCACCAGCGCTTACCATGTGACATATGGAAGGGAATCTGCTCTGCCCTGTGAGAAACACTTCCGCCGTGTCGCTGGCCGTGAGCACAGCTAAATCCCTAGCGCACCACGGAGGACTCATCGCAGTACGACTCCACCCGCCTTCCAGCCACACTCTGCCCAGTAGCCACACACACCGTTGCCTAAACTGGCCGCCCGGTCCTGCCCCAAACCACACCATGTGTCCAAAGGATTGCTTCTGACCAGGACGCCTCTCTCATCCGGGAAAACCCTATTCATCCTTAGAGCCCAGCTTATATATTGTGTCCACGACAGCCTTTTCTGGTAGTTCTCGGCAAAACTGTCCACTTCCTGTGTCTCCCTAAAATTCTGTTTACACTTCTATCATTCACCCAGATCTGGTTCCCATCACCATTAGAACAAGCTGATAGCACTTGCCGACCTCCCTGACAGGACTGTGAGCCTCTAACATACATTTATTTTCATAGCCTCGGTGCCTCATGGAGTAAATATGCTACAATCTTTTTATTTAATTGAATCACTGATAAAGTTCATGCCTACCTGTGAAATGCTTTATGAATTTGTCTTTTAAGTTCAAATCTCTTGGGAATATTTCTGAAAAGAAAAAAAAAACTTTAGAATTTCTTGAATGCATTTCCATCATTGAAAAATATCCTTATAAACACGAATTCAGAAGGATATCTGCACCCTCGTGTTCACTGCAGCATTATTTACAATAGCCAAGATACGGAAGCAACCTAAGGGCTTGCTCATTGTTCATTGATGGATGAATGAATGTGGTATATATGTATACAACAGAATAGTACTCAGTCATAAGAAAGAATGATACCCTGCCATTTGTGACAACACGGATGGACCTAGAGGGAATTACGTTAAGTGAAATAAATCAGACAGGAAAGACAAATACTATATGATTTCACTTACACGTGGAATCGAAAAAACAAAACAAATGAACAAACAAAACTAAGTTCACAGAAACAGAGAACAGAACAGTAGTTGCCAGAGGGGAGGGGCATTGGGGAGGAAGCAGAATAGGCGATGGAGGAGGTCAAGAGGTACCAACCTCTGGTTATAAAATAAATGTCATGGGGGTGCGATGGACAGCAGGAGGATATAGTCAGTAATGTAGAGCACATTAGAAAGCTGCCAAGAGTAAACCCTGAAAGTTAACTGTATGGTGACGGATGGTAACCGGACTTCTGATCATTTTACAATGTACACAAATATCGAATCATTATGTTGTGCGCCTGAAACCAAGGTAGTGTTGTATGTCAATTTTGCCTCAATAAAAAAGTTTTAATACCCTTACAAGTAGACTATAATGACAAGCACTAAACACATGAGCTTGTGGTTGTTCATGCAGCCGATTCCAAGTCTGTATGTCCAGCTCTGACCAGGGTGACGGGGAGGGGTGAGGTGAGGATGTTCACCATCCTTTATAAACTTTGTCTAAGGGTGAGGAGAAGGCAAGGATTTTTAGGCAAGGGAGTGATACCATCAAGCTTCATTTTTAAAGATCATCATGCCTGGTACAGAGGGGCGAGAATAGATGCAGAGACGAGATAAAAGGTTTACAGAGAAGTTACCGTGCATCTATCGAACAGCGCTGGCCTGTGGAGGGGTTAGCAAACTGCCCTCAGGAGTCATCCTGCCCCACGCCTGTTTCTGTAAATAAAGTTTTATTGGACCACAGCCATGCTCATTATTTACGTGGCCTATGCCTGCTTTCGTGCTAGGATGCAGGGGCAAGACATTGTTGCAGAGATTGTATGGCCCACCAAGCCCCAAATATTTTGAAAATGTTTGAAATAGAGAAAGGTTGCCAGTGCCTGCTCTGTAGCATCCTATTTGTATTCAGCTAAAATAGTGATTGTCTGCAGAGAGGCAACAGCGACAAGGATTCTGGGGGTGGGAGGAAGAGAGATTTTTTTAGTGCATACTCTTTTCATTAACATTTTTAAAAATTAATTTATTTATTTTTGGCTGCGTTGGGTCTTTGTTGCTGCACGCGGGCTTTCTCTAGCTGTGGCGAGCAGGGGCTACTCTTCATTGCGGTGCATGGGCTTCTCATTGCAGTGGCTTCTCTTGTTGCAGAGCACGGGCTCTAGAGTGCAGGCTCACTAGTTGTGGCATGTGGCCTCAGTAGTTGTGGCTCGCGGGCTCAGTAGTTGTTAAACATGAGCAGAGATCATGTGAAATAATAAAAAATCCTAATACAGAACAACTAGAAAATAAGAGAAAATGTTTCGTGTTTGCTTCTACTTGCATATAACTTAATATCTTACCATAAAGATAACTTGCCCTGCCATGATCGATTCTTTCCAAAGCCATGTTAGTGAATCCTTAGTACCTCTGGAAGTACTGAAGGGCATTACTTTATGTTTGAATCTAGCATTTGTCATGTACTTGAATTGAAATGTTTGTTATATAGTTCCCTGAGTTATCATTTCCGTTAGTTAAGGAGCTGGCATGATTATTCTCTTTCTAAATATATAAAAACAATTCTACTTTCAAAAATAAGAACTAGATTTATTACATCAGTGCTGAGAGAACCACTGAGGGAAAATATACGTATTTGAAACAAATTCATGTTTCTTAATAACTCTGCTCCATGGCTCTTCTGGGAGCTCGTAAGAAATATAGAATTTCAGGTCCAGACCTATAGAGTCACTTTCACAAGAACTCCTAGGAGATTCATTTGCACATTCAAGTTTGAAAGCAGTCATCTAAATGTTCCAAACAAGATACAAAGCTTCTTGAACATTCAACAGTGAATTATTTCATAATCAATAAGTTATAATATTATTACTAATGTATTTGTAGTCTGTGATTATTAAAAGACAAGACACAGAATTCTTTCCAGTAAAATTATGTCATCATGCGGGATTTTGTTGGTGGTGTTTTGAATTTTTATCACTTCTTTACTTTCGGGCACTACAGGATGCTCCAGGCTCATCCTGAATAATTGCCTGTCTCGGTGTTAGTATCAGTCGTTTCTCCAAGGAGCCCTGGCTCCTCTTATAGAGGATGGTATTAGAAACCAAAGTCTGGGAATTCCCTGGCGGTCCAGTGGTTAGGACTCGGCACTTTTACTGCCTAGGGCCTGGGTTCAATCCCTGGTCGGGGAACTAAGATCCCACAAGCTGCGTCGAGGGCAAAAAAACGGAAACCAAAGTCTGGGTACCAGGTGTGCTTGTTGCTACTGGGGTATGGTTGTTTCCAGGCCCATGCAATTGATGGAGCAAAGAAACATATGTGTGGTATGTATGGGCACCCTGATTTTTAATATACCTAGTGTTTAAATTATTTAAAATTGTACCACAATACTTGCTAAACTATATTTTTGGAATGTACAGTATCTGTAATAGTTCACTGATACTGTTACAAAGAATTTAGGATTTAGATTTTTTTTTCACACGGAAATAGCTGCAAAGACATCATGAAGGAAGAGGGCCTGGAAGGAGAGGTGAATTCTGACAGGCAGAGATGACAGAGTACGTTCCACGCTGGCAGAATAGCACAGACAGCGGCTTCGGCATCTGCAAGGAGCAGGCCCCGCCCACGCGACCCGCACCCTGTGAGAACCTGGGGCAGGTCACAGGGGACTTAAGTGTCCTGCCTTCAGGAGACGTTCGGGCTTTCTTGGGAAACCCAGAGAAGCCACTGCAGACCTGTGACTGGGGAGGAAACAGCCTGGCAGTACTAAGAATATTCATTCGTACTGAAATTAACACAACACTGTAAATCAACTATAGTCCAGTATAAAATTTAAAAGAATTTTTAAAAAGACACTTAAAGCACCTACTTTTAAGCACTTAGGATAAGATCAACCTAAGTATTTTATTTTTTAAATTACAATTAAAATGATGTATTAATCTCAAAAAAAGAATATTCATTTGTCATTGTTTGCAAGAACCTCTCCAAAATGGTCTTCACATTCCTGCCTTAAGCCTCTTGCCAGCAAGGTTTTACATTAAAAACAAACAAACAAACCCAAAACAACCCAGCAACACAAATCTGATTCCATGAAGTCTGCAGAACAATGTAAATGTTCAGTGACATCTCTTGAAAAGGCAAAGCTTTTCCGTCAAAACTTTCTAAAAGTCCCCCTTATACTTCCATCTCCCGAATTTCACACCAATTCCTTCTCTCTCCCAAATTCCTCCAACCCCCCTCTCTAGCCCCACCACTGCCAACTCTCAGACATCTGACTCTGTCTTCATTTCAGTGACGAGCACCCCAGTGCTCCCTTTCTTTTGCAGAGTTGTGGGAACGATTCTTTGCTCCACTCTGCTGGTGTGATGGTCAGACAACAGAGGGGAGAAGGGATACAGGTTATGAAAACACACACTTTCCATGCTTAGCCCAGTGAGGCAGCCCAGCAGGGGGCGCTACCCGAGTTAGGGAGACAGTGTGACATTGTCCTGAGGCTTGAACCAGGGCGATGGGCAGGACAATAAAAAAGGAAGGACCAGATTGTAGAGACATGGGGAGTGGGGTTTGGTCATTAACCTGAGCTCCTTCAGCACGAGTCAATAATGTTGGTTAACTTCGTATTCCTCCGCCCATCAGAGCACGTCAGGCGTGCGCTGTGAGTGGCTAGATGAACTGATGCATGAACAATGCATGGGGCCGGGGATGGTGGATCCTGAGGGTGATGGGTACCTACCTCTCACACCTCCTCCTTCCCAGTGCCCCCTCCAATTCTAATGGCAACCTCGCTGGTCACCCTCTCACCCGAGGCTTCCCCACTTACTGCTTCCCCTACGTGGACCGATCCCTGCACCTCGAGCCTCACGGGAGTGTTTAGGGAAGCCGCTGACCTACAGAAAAGGGAGGCACCACAGCCGCAGGTGCAGCAAGAGTTTCAGAGCCCAGAGCGCATGCAAAGGCCCGGGGGATGTTGTGTACTATGCCGCAGGATCACAGGGTCAGCATTCCCGAGGTACGTGGCAGGGATGACGGTCCTTAGCCTCCAGAGCCTGGGAGATGTTTCCTCCTGAATGAGCTGTGAGCCCCGCCACACCCGAGTGTGCCTGTGAGGACCACGTGGATAGGGCCAACTCACGCCCTTGTCGGTCCCTGACCCATGTCCGAGTGTCCCCTTCACTTTCACAGACTCAGATACGGATGTAAAGAATCACCCTTCCGGGCTTCCCTGGTGGCGCAGTGGTTGAGAGTCCGCCTGTCGATGCAGGGGACGCGGGTTCGTGCCCCGGTCCGGGAAGATCCCACATGCCGCGGAGCGGCTGGGCCCGTGAGCCATGGCCGCTGAGCCTGCGCGTCCGGAGCCTGTGCTCCGCAACGGGAGAGGCCACAGCAGTGAGAGGCCCGCGTACCGCAAAAAAAAAAAAAAAAAAAAAAAAAAGAGTCACCCTTCCTCCTCACGTCATCCAAAGACTACCTCACAAACAGCTGGAGAAAGCAACCGATGTGGAGCACAGATCACTCTCTGCCGGGCTGTGTTGTTTTTTTAAACTTTGGATTGTTGCCACTTACATTTTAACTTTTAATAAAATATTCTTTCTCCCTAGAAACTCACTTCGGTAAGGCTTCAGCCTTTTACAGAGAAAAGATCTGTTCAACTTCAATGACACAGGTCTGAATTAATGTTACCACGAATGTTCCTGTAGTTTGAGACTTTCTCCCACTCGTTTACTTTCCAAGGTGACGTTCCATTCTGAGATAAACATTGGGGCCAAGAGCAGTTGCAAGTCCGAGGATGAGAAGGGTGTGGTGCCGTCACTGCATCACTGCGGTGGTCACCGTCCCTGCCCAGCTCCCCTCCGGGAAAGCCCTGTGCGTCCCCCACCACCCTGGAGAGCCCTGCCCAGCTCCCCTCCGGGAAAGCCCTGTGCGTCCCCACCACCCTGGAGAGCCCTGCCCAGCCCCGGACGAGGTCCTGGAGCTCAGTGACGCGTCTCAGCTTCCTGGACCTTCTCCATCCCCTGCCTCCCCTTCAGCCCGTCACGGGCCTCCTCTTTGGGTTTACCTGTGCGCCAGCCTCCCCGCCTCCCCACCTAGAACGTGCCCTCAGAGCGCAGACACCTGACTGCCTGCTCCCCTGGGTGGCCTCGGCCTCTGCATGGTGATGGGCACGCAGCAAGTACTGGATGAACATTTGTGCGGTGAATATGTATATATTTATATCATAACCATCATGAAAGGAAAACGGTCCTAAGAAACCCCTCTCTGCTTTGTTCAAAGTGAAGTAAGAGGCTGAACAGCGAGGAGATGACAGCAAGGCTGCCCTGGGCTGCGACCTCTCAGCCAGCGGGTGCCGCCGGGGCGGGGGGGGGGGGCGGCCCCCGGGGAGGGGCGCCTGCTGCTGCCGGGCTGGGCGGCCAGCGCGTCCTCGCTCCGCAGGTGCGCGGGCTCCCAGCAGAGGCGCGTCTGAGCCGCTCCCTCCTCCTGCCCGCCCCGGCCTTCCTGCCCTAAGCGACCCGCAGCCCCGCCGCCCCGTCGGGCCGCTTCGCCCCGGGCTTCTCACGTTTACTCCTCGTTCGGCCGCGTCCTCGCCGCCTTGGGGTGTCTCAGGACCCCTCGTGTCGGCTACTTTTTCTCCCTTTTCTCATCCGCACCACCCGTTGGACCGCTAAGCAGCCAGGAACCTGGGCGCGCAGAGCTGATCCGGGAGCCGCGGCGGCGGGTGGAGCCTTCTCAGCCACCCAGGCCCTGCGCCAGCTCCAGGGGGGCGCAAAGGGGCGTCCCGGCGCGCGACGCCAGGGCCCTGGCCCAATCCCCAAACCCGGGCTGGCCCGGAAAGACGCGCCGCCAGCCGCTAACCTGTCCGCCCCACCTCGGCCGCTGGGACTAAACCGCATGTCCTCGGGCTCCGGCCCCCGCTTCCGAGGCCCGGCCTCCCTCACGGGGAAGGGGCGCGTCGAGCCGGTTCCTCCGCGAGATGGGTTTCTGGGTACTTACGTCTCGGCCGCGGTACGTCTCACCAGCTCTTTGCCTCTTTCCCCGAGCGCGCGCCTCTCCGGGCCGCACGAGTCCTCCCGCCCCGGGCTCGGCGCACGGGGCCGCGGGCGCGGGGCTGCTTACCTGCGCTCCGGGAGGCCGCGGGGAGGGACAGCCAGGGCTTCGGCTCCTCGCCCGCGACGCGCGCGCCCCTGCGGCCCCCGGGCCTCCCCTGGGTTCCGCGCAGCGACAGGACCAGCGCCAGCAGCAGCAGCGCGGGCAGCCGGGCGCTTGGCCTCGCCGGTCGCATGGGCGCGCGGGAGTGGCCGGAGGGAGATCAGGCGGGTCCCGGGCGGAGGCGGAGGGTCCGCGCCCCGAAGACGGACGGCGGGCGACACCTGCGCGCCTCGGGGAGGGACGCAGGACGAGGACACGGGCGGGGACGCGCGGCTGCCCCGGGGACCTGGGCGAGGCCCAGCGCA
This sequence comes from Mesoplodon mirus, assembly GCF_964341445.2. NCBI lineage: Eukaryota > Metazoa > Chordata > Mammalia > Artiodactyla > Ziphiidae > Mesoplodon > Mesoplodon mirus. The sequence goes on along the minus strand of NC_138992.1, from coordinate 75,759,413 downwards.
AGGATGCTCAAAGGTCCGCGCGGCCTCCCCGACGGCCCCGCCTCGGCTCTGCGGGTGTCCGGGCTCCCCGCGCAAGGCCGGCTCTGCCCGCCGCCCCGTCCAGCCCACGGGGATTCAGAGAACCAACTTCGCGGTCGGGCCGGAGGGGAGCAGCGCGGGAGCGGCTCGCGGCGGCGGAGACGCTGCTGCTGGGAGGGAAGGTGCGGGTCTCCTGAGCTCGAGCCCCGCCCCCAGCCCCTCGCCCCGCCCCCAGCTCGGAGCTGGCGGAAGAAGGATATAGAAACGACCGTGGGGCAGGGACTCCCCATCAACTATCCGTCAGGGAAAAACACCCTCAGACCATATCATCTTATGGCTGAAAGTCTGTCCTTTTACCAGCCTCTCTGTTTCCCCAGCCCAGTCGACCACTTTTCTACTCTGTTTCTATCAGTTTGACTTCTAAAAAATTGCATATGTAAGTGACATCATGCGGTGTTTGTCCTGTCTGGCTTATTTCACTTAGCATAATGCCCTCTAGGTTCATCCAAGTTGTCACAAACAGCAGGATTTCCTTCTCTCTCATGGCTGAGTAGTATTCCAGTGTGTATGTATGTGACGTCTTCTTTATCCATTCATCTGTTGTTGACCGACACTTAGGAGGTTCCGTACCTTGGCTATTGTAAATAATGCTGTCATGAATATGGGAGTGCACAAATCTCTTTGAGATACGGTTTCAGTTCCTTTGGCTATAAACCCAGAAACGAGGCTGCGGGATCATATGGTAGTTCTGTTTTCCATGGTGGCTGCACTAATTTTGAACCAACTCTGAACTGACAGTGCACAAGGATTCCCCTTTCTCTGCATGCTCACCAATGCTTAACTATTTCTTGTCTTTTTGATCACAGTCATACGAACAAGTGTGAGATGATATCTCACTGTGGTTTTGATTTGCATTTCCCAGATGGTTAGTGACATTGAGCATCTTTTCATGTATCTGTTGGCCATTTGTGTGCCTCCTTTGGGAAAATGCCTATTCAGTTCCCCTGCCCTTTTTTTTTTTTTTTTTTTTTTTTTTTTTTTTTGCGGTACGCGGGCCTCTCACTGTTGTGGCCTCTCCCGTTGCAGAGCACAGGCTCTGGACGCGCAGGCTCAGCGGCCATGGCTCACGGGCCCAGCCACTCCGCTGCATGTGGGATCTTCCCGGACCGGGGCATGAACCCGCGTCCCCTGCATCGGCAGGTGGACTCTCAACCACTGCGCCACCAGGGAAGCCCCCCCCTGCCCATTTTTTAATCAGGTTGTTTAGGGTTTTTTTTATTGTGTGTGTTTTTAATATATTTTGGATATTAACCCCTTACCAGATAGATAGTTTGCAAATATTTTCTCCCACTTAGTGGCTTGCATTTTCAGTTTTTTGGATGGTTTCCTTTGCTGTGCAGAGCTTTTTTCTTTCTTTCTTTTCTTTCTTTCTTTCTTTCTTTCTTTCTTTCTTTCTTTCTGTATGTCTTCTTTGGAGAAATGTCTATTTAGGTCTTCTGCCCATTTTTGGATTGGGTTGTTTGTTTTTTTAATGTTGAGCTGCATGAGCTGTTTATATATTTTAAAGATTAATCCTTTGTCAGTTGATTCGTTGGCAAATATGTTCTCCCATTCTGAGGGTTGTCTTTTTGTCTTGTTTATGGTTTCCTTTGCTGTGCAAAAGCTTTTAAGTTTCATTAGGTCCCATTTGTTTATGTTTGTTTTTATTTCCATTGCTCTAGGAGGTGGGTCACAAAGGATCTTGCTGTGATTTATGTCATAGAGTGTTCTGCCTATGTTCTCCTCTAAGAGTTTTATAGTGTCTGGCCTTACATTTAGGTCTTTAATCCATTTTGAGTTTATTTTTGTGTATGGTGTTAGGGAGTGTTCTAATTTCATTCTTTTACATGTAGCTGTCCACTTTTCCCAGCACCACTTATTGAAGAGGCTGTCTTTTCTCCATTGTATATTCTTGCCTCCTTTATCAAAGATAAGGTGACCATATGTGTGTGGGTTTATCTCTGGGCTTTCTATCCTGTTCCATTGATCTATATTTCTGTTTTTGTGCCAGAACCATACTGTCTTGATTACTGTAGCTTTGTAGTATAGTCTGAAGTCAGGGAGCCTGATTCCTCCAGCTCCATTTTTCTTACTCAAGATTGCCTTGGCTATTCAGGGTCTTTTCTGTTTCCATACAAATTGTGAAATTTTTTTGTTCTAGTTCTGTGAAAAATGCCATTAGTAGTTTGGTAGGCGTTGCATTGAATCTGTAGACTGCTTTGGGTAGTATAGTCATTTTCACAATGTTGATTCTTCCAACCAAGAACATGGTATGTCTCTCCATCTGTCTGTATCATCTTTAATTATTTCATCAGTGTCTTATAGTTTTCTGCATACAGGTCTTTTGTCTCCTTAGGTAGGATTAATCCTAGGTATTTTATTCTTTATGTTGCAATGGTAAATGGGAGTGTTTTCTTGATTTCTCTTTCAGATTTTTCATCATTAGTGTATAGGAATGCCAGAGATTTCTGTGCATTCATTTTGTATCCTGCAACTTTACCAAATTCATTGATTAGCTCTAGTAGTTTTCTGGTAGCATCTATGTATAGTATCATGTCATCTGCAAACAGTGACAGCTTTACTTCTTTTCTGATTTGTATTCCCTTTATTTCTTTTTCCTCTCTGATTGCTGTGGCTAAAATTTCCAAATCTATGTTGAATAATAGCAGTAGTTGTCTTGTTCCTGATCTTAGTGGAAATGGTTTCAGTTTTTCACCACTGAGTACGATGTTGGCTGTGGGTTTGTCATATATGGCCTTTATTATGTTGAGGAAAGTTCCCTCTATGCCTACTTTCTGGAGAGTTTTTATCATAAATGGGTGTTGAATTTTGTCAGAAGCTTTTTCTGCATCTACTGAGATGACCATATGGTTTTTCTCCTTTAATTTGTTAATATGGTGTATCATGTTGATTGATTTGCATATATTGAAGAATCCTTGCATTCCTGGGATAAACCCCACTTGATCATGGTGTATGATCCTTTTAATGTGCTGTTGGATTCTGTTTGTTAGTATTTTCTGAGGATTTTTGCATATATTCATCAGTGATATTGGCCTGTAGTTTTCTTTTTTTGTGCCATCTTTGTCTGGTTTTGGTATCAGGGTGATGGTGGCCTCGTAGAATGAGTTTGGGAGTGTTCCTCCCTCTGCTATATTTTGGAAGAGTTTGAGAAGGATAGGTGTTAGCTCTTCTCTAAATGTTTGATAGAATTCGCTTGTGAAGCCATCTGGTCCTGGGCTTTTGTTTGTTGGAAGATTTTAAATCACAGTTTCAATATCAGTGCTTGTGATTGGTCTGCTTGTATTTTCTAGTTCTTCCTGGTTCAGTCTCGGGAGGTTGTGCTTTTCTAAGAATTTGTCCATTTCTTCCAGGTTGTCCATGTTATTGCATATAGTTGCTTGTAGTAATCTCTCGTGATCATTTGTATTTCTGCAGTGTCAGTTGTATTGCCTCCTTTTTCATTTCTAATTCTATTGATTTGAGTCTTCTCCCTTTTTTTCTTGATGAGTCTGGCTAATGGTTTATCACTTTTGTTTATCTTCTCAAAGAACCAGCTTTTAGTTTTATTGATATGTGCTACTGTTTCCTTCATTTCTTTTTCATTTATTTCTGATCTGATCCTTATGATTTCTTTCCTTCTGCTGACTTTGGTGGGTTTTTTTTGTTCTACTTTCTCTAATTGCTTTAGGTGTAAGGTTAAGTTGTTTATTTGAGATGTTTCTTGTTTCTTGAGGTAGAATTGTATTGCTATAAGCTTCCCTCTTAGAACTGCTTTTGCTGCATCTCATAGGTTTTGGGTCACCATGTTTTCATTGTCATTTGTTTCTAGGTATTTTATTATTTCCTCTTTGATTTCTTCAGTGATCTCTTGGTTATTTAGTAGTGTATTGTTTAGCCTCCATGTGTTTGTATTTTTTACAGATTTTTTCCTGTAATTGATATCTAGTCTCATAGCATTGTGGTCAAAAAAGATACTTGATATGATTTCAATTTTCTTAAATTTACCAAGGCTTGGTTTGTGACCCAAGATATGATCTATCCTGGAAAATGTTCCATGAGCACTTGAGAAGAAAGTGTAATCTGCTGTTTTTGGATGGAATGTCTTATAAATATCAATTAAGTTCATCTTGTTTAATGTGTCATTTAAAGCTTGTGTTTCCTTATTTATTTTCATTTTGGATGATCTGTCCATTGGTGAAAGTGGGGTGTTAAAGTCCCCTACTATTATTGTGTTACTGTCAATTTTCCCTTTTATGGCTGTTAGCATTTGTCTCATGTATTGAGGTGCTCCTATGTTGGGTACATAAATATTTACAATTGTTATATCTTCTTTTTGCATTGATCCCTTGATCATTATGTTGTGTCTTTCTTTGCCTCTTGTAACATTGTTTATTTTAAAGTCTATTTTGTCTGATATGAGAATTGCTACTCCAGCTTTCTTTTGATTTCCATTTGCGTGGAATATCTTTTTCCATTCCCTCACTTTCAGTCTGCATATGTCCCTAGCTCTGAAGTGGGTCTCTTGTAGACAGCATATATACGGGTCTTGTTTTTGTATCCATTTAGCCAGTCTATGTCTTTTGGTCGGAGCATTTAATCCATTTACATTTAAGGTAATTATCAATATGTATGTTCCTATTACCATTGTCTTAATTGTTTTGGGTTTGTTGTTGTAAGTCTTTTCCTTCTTTTGTGTTTCCTGCCTAGAAAAGTTCCTTTAGCATTTCTTGTAGAGCTGGTTTGGTGGTGCTGAATTCTCTTAGCTTTTGCTTGTCTGTAAAGATTTTAATTTCTCCATCGAATCTGAATGAGATCCTTGCTGGGTAGAGTAATCTTGGTTGTAGGTTTTTCCCTTTCATCACTTTAAATATGTCCTGCCACTCCCTTCTGGCTTGCAGCGTTTCTGCTGAAAGATCAGCTTTTAACTTAATGGGGATTCCCTTGTATGTTAATTGTTGCTTTTCCCTTGCTGCTTTTAATATTTTTGCTTTGTATTTAATTTTTGATAGTTTGATTAATATGTGTCTTGGCATGTTTCTCCTTGGATTTATCCTGTATGGGACTCTCTGTGCTTCCTGGACTTGATTGTCTATTTCCTTACCCATATTAGGGAAGTTTTCAAGTATAAACTGTTCAAATATTTTCTCAGTCCCTTTTTCTTTCTCCTCGTCTTCTGGGACCCATATAATTAGAATGTTGGTGCGTTTAATGTTGTCCCAGAAGTGTCTGAGATTGTCCTCAATTCTTTTCATTCTTTTTTCTTTATTCTGCTCTGCAGTAGTTATTCCCAGTATTTTATCTTCCAGGTCACTTATCCGCTCTTCTGCCTCAGTTATGCTGCTATTGATTCCTTCTAGAGAATTTTAAATTTCATTTAGTGTGTTGTTCATCATTGTTTGTTTGCTCCTTAGTTTTTCTAGGTCCTTGTTTTATTTTCTCCATTCTATTTCCAGTATTTTGGATCATCTTTACTATCATTTCTCTGAATTATTTTTCAGGTAGACTGCCTATTTCCTCTTCATTTGTTTGGTCTGGTGGGTTTTTATCTTGCTCCTTCATCTGCTGTGTATTTCTCTGTTTTCTCATTTTGCTTAACTTACTGTGTTTGGGGTCTCCTTTTCACAGGCTGCAGGTTCGTAGTTCCCATTGTTTTTGGTGTCTGCCTGCAGTGGCTAAGTTTGGTTCAGTGGGTTGTATAGGCTTCCTGATTGAGGGGACTGGTGACTGTGTTCTGCTGGATGAGGCTGGATCTTGTCTTTCTGGTGGGCAGGACCATGTCTGGTGGTGTGTTTCGGGGTGTCTGTGACCTTATTATGATTTTAGGCAGCCTCTCTGCTAATGGGTGAGGTTGTGTTCCTGTCTTGCTAGTTGTTTGGCATGGGGTTTCCAGCACAGTAGCTTGCTGGTCGGTTAGTGGAGCTGGGTCTTAGCATTGAGATGGAGATCTCTGGGGGAGCTTTTGCCATTTGATATTACATGGAGCTGGGAGGTCTCTGGTGGTCCAAGATCCTGAACTCAGCTCTCCCACCTCAGAGGCTCAGGCCTGACACCCAGCCAGAGCACCAAGACCCTGTCAGCCACATGGCTCAGAAGAAAGGGAGAAAAAGAAAGAAAGAATAAGTAAATAAATAAAATAAAGTTATAAAAATAGAAAAAAATTTTGAAAAATAAAAAAGTAATTTATAAAAAAGAGAGAAAGAAAGAAGAGAGCAACCAAACCAAAAAACAAATCCACCAATTATAACAAGTCCTAAAAACTATACTAAAAAAAACCAAAACCAAAACCAAAAAAAAAAAAAAAAGCCGGACAGTCAGAACACTAGGACAAATGGCAAAAGCAAAGCTATACAGACAAAATCACACAAAGAAGCATACACATGCACAGTAACAAAAAGAGAAAAAGGAAACATATATATATATATAATATATATATATTATATATATATATTAAAAAAAAGGAAGAGAGCAACCAAATCAATAAACAAGTCTACCAATGATAATAAGCCCTAAATACTAAACTAAGATAAACATAAAACCGGAAACAAATTAGATGAAGAAAGTAAACCCCAAGTCTATAGTTGCTCCCAAAGTCCACCGCCTCAATTTTGGGATGATTCATTGTTTATTCAGGTATTCCAGAAATGCAGGGTACTTCAAGTTGATTGTGGAGATTTAATCCGCTGCTCCTGAGGCTGCTGGGAGAGATTTCCCTTTCTCTTCTTTGTTCGCACAGCTCCCGGGGTTCAGCTTTGGATTTGGCCCCTCCTCTACATGCAGGTCACCAGAGGGCATCTGTTCTTCATCCAGACAGAAGGGGGTTAAAGGAGCAGCTAATTCGGGGGCTCTGGCTCACTCAGGCTGAGAGAAGGGAAGGGTACGGATGCGGGGTGAGCCTGCGGCAGCAGAGGCCAGCGTGACATTGCAGCAGCCTGAGGCGCGCCGTGCGCTCTCCCGGAGAAGTTGTCCCTGGATCATGGGACCCTGGCAGTGGCGGGCTGCACAGGCTCCCAGGAGGAGAGGTGTGGATAGTGACCTGTGCTTCCACACAGGCTTCTTTTTTTGTGGGGGGGGGAATCGCGGGCCTCTCACTGTTGTAGCCTGTCCCATGGCGGAGCACAGGCTCCAGATGCCAAGCCTCAGTGGTCATGGCTCACAGGCCCAGCTGCTCCGCAGCATGTGGGATCCTCCCGGACCGGGGCACGAACCCGCATCCCCTGCATCGGCAGGCGGACTCTCAACCACTGCACCACCAGGGAAGCCCCCACACAGGCTTCTTGGTGGCTGCAGCAGCAGCCTTAGCGTTTCATGCCTGTCTCTGGTGTCCACGCTGATAGCCGCAGCTCACGCCCGTCTCTGGAGCTCATTTAGGCGGTGCTCTGAGTCCCCTCTCCTCACGCACCCCGAAACAATGGTCTCTTGCCTCTTCGGCAGTTCCAGACTTTTTCCCAGACTCCCCCCCGGCTAGCTGTGGCGCACTGACCCCTTCAGGCTGTGTTCACACCGCCAACCCCAGTCCTCTCCCTAGGATCCGACCTCCGAAGCCTGAGCCTCAGCTCCCAGCCCCCGCCCACCCAGGCCGGTGAGCAGACAAGCCTCTCGGGCTGGTGAGTGCTGGTCGGCACCGGTCTTCCATGTGGAAATCTCTCTGCTTGGTCCTCCGCACCCCTGTGGCTGCGCTCTCCTCCGTGGCTCCAAAGCTTCCCCCCGGCCACCCCCCATCTCCGCCAGTGAAGGGGCTTCCTAGTGTGTGGAAACTTTTCCTCCTTCACAGCTTCCTCCCAGAGGGGCAGGTCCCAGCCCTGTTCTTTTGTCTCTGGTTTTTCTTTTTAATTTTGCCCTTCCCAGGTATGTGGGGAGTTTCTTGCCTTTTGGGAAGTCTGAGGTCTTCTGCCACCGTTCAGTAGGTGTTCTGTAGGAGTTGTTCCACGTGTAGATGTATTTCTGATGTATCTGTGGGGAGGAAGGTGATCTCCACGTCTTACTCCTCTGCCATCTTGAAGGTGCCCTCCATATGTCTTTTGTACCTTCTTGGGTAACAAGATTATTTTTCCTGAGCAAAGTGAATACAAGTCCTATTTCATGTCAGCTGCGATTATCGATTCAAGGTTGTCTGTTAGAAATTCAGGACCCCAATTCAGTTTTGAATTCAGGGAACAGTTTAGGACTGTAACACAAAAACCTGGGGGAACTTCCAAGAAAAAGCGTGTCATGGAGTTCGTGGAATCAAGCCCTTTCTGATAGTAATAAAATCTTTCAAGCTCATTTCTCTCTAGAACTTGGTGTATTACATTTCACACTTACTTTTTTCTCTTTTTAACTATAATCTCTCACACAACTCTTAAAATAATTTCTCTCACAGCTTTTTTCTGCCTATATTCATGGAATTTTGCACACACACACACACACACACACACTCCAGGCTGCAAGATTGTTACATAATATTTTACTGTCTGATTTGACCTAAACTTCATTCAATACACATGTAGTTTGAATTGAGTAACAGACAACATGTTTTGTAAATACGATGGAAAAATCATGTATGTTTTGCCCACACCTTTGAGCAACATTAAGAATTCATGATAATTTTGACAAATTTACTTATTTTGATGCTTGAACAACACAACTTGGTCAGCTGGAAGTCTGTAAGCTGTCTCCTTTCCCCTTGACACTCCACCAACATCTGTGATGGCACCAAGCATCCTTGCTCTCCAGCGCCAACCAAGGTGCCTGACACTTCTCAAGTCCCCTGATACCTCTCTGTCAGGGAGAGGACTGGAATCACTTACTTTCCAGGAGGCTTTGGTGGAGATGAATCATATTGCTCCACATGACAAAATGTGGTGAGGTTTGTGAGCGGGATGACACATCAGCTGGGTATCAAAGCCCTAAGTTTCAAAGGTCACAAGTTCAAGTTGTTGTTTCCACTCTAACTTTAATAAAGGCCTTCCTTAAACTTATTTTTCAAATGTGTGTTTAATTTTGGCTTTTTTACCTACCAGCTCTTCAGAGTTTTCACTGTGTGTATATATGTGATTCATACAATTCTATAGTATGACAAGGGAAAGAAAAAGAAGGGACAAAATTGATACGGTCATTTATAACAAATCAACAAGTAATAGGCATATTTATGACGAACATTTCCTATAACAAACTGGTTTTGTGATAACATGCAATTTTCACAAACACATTTCAGAAATGTTTACAATTAACAAGCTTTGGAGTTAATGAGTTACATTACAGACAGCTAAAGATTCTATACTAAAACCATGGACAACACACAGTTCTTATCTCTATGCTAACTATCAGGAAAATAAAACAGAGAATCCATAGCCTGTGATAAATGTGACAGCCAATCTCATTTACAGTCATGGAGTTAGACTGAGCAGACAGGTAACACGAGGCTTTTTGTTCAGTGTGCTGAGTGGCAAGTATTCCATATTTCTTATCATCTTAGGAAGAAGAAAACGATTCACAGTATAGCACAGCATCTAAATAAAGAAACGACGTTTAGGTCTGGGGAGATTGGAAAATTGCTTTCTCTCTGTGCAAGATTCCTTGCCCATATATCCCTTTTAATCAAGGCAAGGCCAGAAGAGAATTATACAGTATATTTGTACTACATGTTTCGCTTTGGTGACCTATGCTTCCTAATTCCACACTGATGGTCTCTGCCAAAGAAGGCAACACAGGAAAGCGGCTCTGGGTCCATGCAAACACACGTGACAGTGCTGTCAAGGTGGTCACTCTGAACACATGGGGGTCTTTAAAGATAGTACTAACTTACATCAAGAATTATAAAAAGCTTAATTTGTGTACTTTCTCTCATACATGTTTAGTCTGAGCTACCTTTATGTCACTTTCATGATTCTGAATCAGCTAACTAGCATACTTAAATGCAGTAGAAGGAAAAAGATAGTAGACATAATTCTCTAGCAAGGGCATCATAGTGCATTCTATTCATATTTTTGAGTTGAGATACTCAGAAAGATAAAGAAACAAATTGCAATGTTCTTAGGTAAATATTTGAATCATTACAAACTTTTAAAACATTTATGTCATGGCTAAGTAGACATAAACCATGCAAGTGATTGGGAATAATTCAAAAAAGTAAAAGACTGGAATTTGAAAGTAATAAAGTTTTATATGTAAAATATTATATGGAGAAAAATGATAAGACACTACTCTGATCTTAATGGAAAAACAAGATAGTGTATGTTAGACTGTGCTTAAAATAATAAAAATTAGTCATAGTTCATGGTACCAGCAATTTAATAATGCTGTATCAAGTAGCTGCAGTTAACTCAAGTAAAAGTCGAGGAAACAGTCTAATGTGACATTTCCAGAAAAAGGGGTCCCAAATCAGCCTACTTGGATGCAAATCCCAGCTCTGCACTTCATAGCTGTGTGACCTTAGGGGTACCTAACTCTCTCCAAGCCTCTGTCTGTCTCTCACTCACTTTTGGTGATGGCCACATCTAGGCTAGACTTAATTTTAGCCTCCTTTAAAATAAATACAAATCCCGGGACAGCCAGAGACCAGCTGCCATTTGATCCTCTAGTTTAGCACGAACAATTTTCAGTCCTTTGCTAGTGATGTGAATAATGTTTTCATTTCTTTGGATGCATCTGGGTCTTCTCCTTTCGAGGAGGTGGCCACAGCAGGCTCTTGCCTGGAAATGGTGTCTTTAAAGAAAGGAGATGTTCTTCTCCTCGTAGCATCTCATACATCTTGGAAAAGGACAGCTGGTTCAAAGCTTGGGACAATTAACTCTCAAACCTGCTTGTTAGAAATGCCACTGGAGCCTGAGGCTGACGGTTCTCTAGGGTAGTGCTCCCCAACGTTTTTGGCACCAGGGACCAGTTTCGTGGAAGACGGTTTTTCTCTGAGGGTGGGGCTGTGGATGGGGGGGATGGCTCAGGCGGTAATGCGAGCGATGGGGAGCGGTGGGGAGCGGTGGGGAGCGGCAGATGAAGCTTCACTCGCCCGCCCGCCGCTCACCTTCTGCTGTGTAGACCGGTTCCCAACAGGCCTCGGACCGCTACCGGTCTGCGGCCCCGGGGTTGAGGACCCCTACTCTAGGGTGCATTGGACCTGGGGACTCCCCTTTCAGACCACATGTAAAGCTTCCATCTGCATGTGTCCTTTATGGATGGTCCACCTTCCACCGCCGTTTCAGCCGGCAGCAAGCTAAATTAGTCCCGTCCAATTCTCCCCCTGGGGCCTCACCTTGCACTTAAACAGATGAGTAAGTAGCTGTTTTGCATATATTATCTCTTAAACCATACCTTAAACTCTCCCAGCCGGAACACAGGGCATTTATTTTTCACTCCCCTCGGTACTTTGAACAGAGCTCAATAGATATTTTGGGGTGGGTTGATTGGAGTAAGTGAGAGAAATCAACAAGATTCCTGTTGGTGTATTTCTGTGCAGGACAACGTTAGAACAGGCGGCTTATTCACCAATAGATGGCAGTGGTGACTTAATTTCTGGACGGATGATTATACCAGAAAGGCAGTAAATTGCCAAAAGTGCCCAATTTCATTTTCCATCCCTGCATTGTGCTTTCTACCGGGCTCCAAAGCCCTCCCCATCTCTCTCAGCTCTGTCTGCCGCTGCCCTAAGCTACGGCGGTCAGAACAGTTGGAGCTGTAGGAATTCCCTCAGCTAGACTTCTCTGTCTCAACTCTTTAAGCCGCCTCTGGGATTTCTACTAAATCACGTTCATAAAAGCCGGTCTGATCGCGTCAGCCCCTGCTCAACGTGGAGCGGCTCCCCATGGCTGACATTGCCAAGTCCAAACAATCGTCCTGGTTCTCAAACGGTCACTGTCTGAGGCCTTTGTAATTTTACTCTTATTTTATTACCTGGCTAAACTAGTCTTCTCAATTGTTCTTCAAGTACAGTTGTCCTGTATGTATCCTTACATTCCCACTTACTCTCTGGTGCCTGCTCAGTTGCAATTGATCTTCCAGTTCCTTATTCCCTCAGGACTTGGTTTCTTTAAGGCTTTCCTACCCCGCTAGGTGGTTTTCAAGATCAGATGAGAGACGTGCTCTCTTTCAAAGTACTGTGAGCTTCCAGACAGAAGGAGGGAAATGTATGTGCTCTTGGGAGAGAGCAGAAGGTCAGCTGAAAAGTTGAACAAATGATCATTGCTCTTGATTATGAAATTCTTGCCAATACCATCACCAAGGAGCAAAGACCATTCCGTGAAGAAGGGTAGTCTTTTCAAAAGCTAGTGCTGAAGAAACTGGACATCCATATGCAAAAAAATGAAAGCAGACACAGATCTTACCCCTTTCCCAAATATTAACTCAAAATGAATTATAGACCTAAAATGTAAAATGCAAAGCTATAGCCTCGTAGAAAAAATCCAGAGGAACATGGGTTTGGTGATGAGTTTTAGATACAACACTAAATGTATGATCCATGAAAGAAAAAAATGGATAAGTTGGACTTTATTAAAATTTAAAACTTCTGCAGAGGACACTGTAAGAGAATGAAAAGAGAAGACACAGACCAGGCGAAAACATTTTTAAAACGTGTATCTGATAGAAAACTGGTTTCCAAAATATGAGAAGAACTGAACCTCAACAATGAGAAAACAAACAACCTAATTTTAAAATGGACAAAAGATATGAACGGATCCCTCACAAAAGAAAATAATCAGATGGCGAATAAGCATATGAAAAGGTGCTCAACATCATTTGTAATTAGGGAATTGCAAACTGCAACAATAATGCGATATCGATACACATCTATCAGAATATCAAAAAACAAACAGACAAATAAACAAACAAAAAAACCCCCAACAGTATCACTTCCTGGAGCAACAGGAACTTTCATCCATTGTTGATGGAAATACAAAATGGTGCAGCCACTTTGGAAGACAATTTCATAGTTTCTACAAAGCTGAACCTCGTCTTAAGATACAATCTAGCAATCACACTCCTGAGTATTTACCCAACTGATCTGGAAATCATGTCCACACATTTGCATGCAAATGTTTATAGTGGCTTTATTTATAATTACTAAAAACTGACCAAACCACCTCAGACAGGTGAGTGAGGTCAACATAAAGAGACATGTCACGAGGAGAGTACATATCCCACCTCCAATGGGATGCAGTCAAACGGTATTAATACCTTACCTCTGCGGTCCTCGTCCTATAAGCCCATCACCCAGTCATGAGAGAAACCTCGGACAAACCCCAACTGAGGGACTCTACAAAATTCCTGAACAAAACCATCAAGGTCATCAAAAACAAGGAAAGTCTGAGAAACTGTCACAGCCCATAGGAGGCAAAGGAGACACAGTTACCAAACATAATGTTGTTTCCTGGATGGGATCCTGAGCAGGAAAGAGCAGCTAAAAACTAAGGAAATCTGAGTGAAGGATGGACTTTTAGGAATAACAGTGGTTAATACAGGTTCATTAATTGTCACAAGTGTACCATATTAATGCAAGGTGCTATAATATGGGAAACTGGGTGTGGGGTATACAGGGACTCCCTGTACTATGTTCACAGTCTTTCTGTACATCTAAAATTGTTCTAAATTAAACAGTTTATTTAAACAAAAGCCTAGATTGTGTATAATTTTTTCCAGCATCATTGAGATAAGTTGGCATATAACATTGTGTACGTTTAAACGTGATGATGTGATGCACATATATTACAAAATGATTACCACCATAGGGTTAGTTAACACCGCCATCACCTAATTATCATTTGTGTGTGTGTGGTGAGAACACTTAATAGTACTGTCTTAGCAACTTTCAAGTATAACAAGGAAACTGAAAGCAGGGGACTTCACAATGAATGAATCATATTTTGGGGACTGTGTCTCATTACTGCTGTCTTCTTTGATCATTTGTCTGACAGACATCCCCACTGTAAATTCACTAGTTTTCCCTTTGTAATAAATAGGTAGCTTGTGGAGAGGTACTTCTTGACCAAATACCTTGTTTCTCATCATATTTTAAACATCTAATTTTAGCATCCATTGCTGATTCTTGATTGCAACAATTATTCTTGTGTGTTTGCTTAATGGTAATTTTCCACTTTATCAATAGTCTACATTTATTAGTTGGCAGTCTATTTAAGGTAGAACCAGCCTTTCTCCCCCATTTATGTATTTATTTATTTATTTTTGGTTTTGGTTTTCTTTTTGTTTTTTTGAAAATTCTTATTGGAGTATAGTTGATTTACAATATTGTGTTAGTTTCTGCGGTATAGCAAAATGAATCAGTTATACATATACATATATCCAGTCTTTTTTTTAGATTCTTTTTCTCTCCCATTTATTTTCATACTTATTTATATTTATTCAATTCCTTATCTATGTTTGAGAAACTCTGTTCTAGCATGTGTTCAGCCAATAGTTACTGAGCTTCTGTGATCACTTAGGCCATCTCTAAGCTCTGAGACACATAAGTGAGTCAGATATAGTCCCTGCTCTTGAGAACATTCTAGTTTATTAATCAGACCCAGTTGAGATGGATTAGCATCCCTTGTTTTCCCCAAGCCTGCTGTATCAGGCTGAGACGATCACTGAATTTCTGGTGTCTGCCAGGCGCTCCTATAGAATTGCTTAGGAAACGAACATAGAGACCAGCTCCAGAGAACCTGGCTCAGGACAGCAGCCTGGAATCTGTGTTTGTCACTGTGGCTGCTTGATGACTGAGATGCAGGTGAGCAAGGACCACACCTGGGAACCGCTGCTCGGGCACGAGGGCTTCTCAGTCACTTTGACATCGTTCTAATCATGACAGGTGGTCTCGCTGTTTCAGAAGGGTTTCCCCCCCGGAAGCATCAGGGGAATTATTTCATTCAGGGTCATCACTCCCCCAGGACCCATCAGCTTCTCTGCCCACTGCAGGAAAGCATTTGTGGGGGATGAAGAAGCACTGGTTTTCATTCAAGATTGTAACACCGGCACTTCTTAGCAGTACTGGAAAAGGGTTTTTGTTATTCTTTTTCTTAATCCTGGTCTTTGGAGAGCTCTGGATGTTCTGAGGCTTGCTGTATAAGGAACCATCATAGAAAAACTGATAAAACACATTATTGTAGTTCAAAATGCTGTAAAAAGTTAGTATGTTTAAGTAGACCCAACAGCAGTTGTATGTATGTTTGTGTAAATTTGACTTCATTCCAAAGAAGGACCTGAAGCAGGAAGTCAGGAAAGAGAGTCGATTTGAAGTTTTGGTTAAAAAACAACAAAAACAAAAAACACACACCAGGGTTTAGAAGCAGCTTCTCCACTTGCGAGCGTGTGAATTTGGGCAAATTGCTAATGAGCTGAGTCTTGACCTCCTCATCAGCAGAAGAGGGCAGCCCTCTTATCTCTTGTGCTAACTTCACAAAGACTGGAAGAGGTTCCATGAGATCGGGGCGCAGGGGAGCATCTTTTACTTCCACTGCAATAATTCATGTAAATACTCTTTGTTACTACGAGCCATAAACAAACTAACTGATTGCCATCCTTAGCAATGAAGGAAATTCACTCTGGTTACTTGAATCTTCTGAAGAAAGTACTACTTTCTACTTCGATTAAAATGCTTACAAATGATGAGAATAATGAGGGAAATGGCTTTTTATGACTCAAAGGACTATTGACTTACTTGCTGTTCCCAGTTTTATTTATTTAGCAGCAGAAAGAATGCTCATTTATTTAAAAAAATTGAAAAATATAATTTGAGGTATATAGATAGAAATATTGGCTTTAAATAAACCATTCACAGAATGGTTTACTTCTTATGAATGGACTCGGTGCCACGAGTCAAATCAATGAATGTTTTCTGGGTGAGGTCGAAGGTTGGGCTGAGAACACTGAGAGAGGGAAAATCTCCAGCTGTCCAGGGATGCTGCGCTCCTTAAACTTACTGTAAAGTTTGTTTCAATTTCCATCTTCTATCTTCTGAAACAGTCTTAACTATAAAACCAATCCAAACCCTTTAAGGAAACAAGTGACTTTATTTATCTGCTCGTCTCCTTGTAAACCTCATGAGGGTGATTAATATGATTACTGAAACCCACTGTCCAAAGGGGGGTTTTGACAGTTTTATGAGGGTATTAGTTACTTTCTACTTTACAGCCAGTCTTTTTCCTCCCAGCTGCTCAGCGGCGTTCTGGGGTGTCCGTGGGCTGCTCCTGCATTCCCAGTCCGGGGCCAGAACCTGAGCTGTGTGTCCTCCACAGATGACACCTTCGCACCAGGCTTGTCTCCTTTACAGTTAAATCCCAAGGTCATGTCACGGACATCTCACCCGAGAAGACCTTCCTTCTATGCTCCACCTCTCGCCTGCAGTTCTCTTTGGGGAAATTAAAAATTTATGCAGTGATGACAATGATTCTGTCCCTTGAGCCGTGTCACTGCTAAGTAGCCTTGCCTTCTTCTATCACACTGAACAGGTGTTTCTACACCTCCCACTCTGCCCAGAACCGCTTTAGTTTGAGACGTTCATTCCTCTGATCTGCTCAGACATTACTTTTACAGTAAAGGTTTACACTTTTTCAACCCTGTCCTGGGTGGTAGTAAATTGTGCGTCTCCGGAGCAATTCAACCTTCAGTTGGCCAGCCCCAGGAAAGTCATATATGCTACAGACAAGAAGCATCGTTTTGGATTTTGGTGATGATGGTCTTGGCAGTCTCTGATACTGATATTTTCTGATTTTATACAACTCTACTGATGAGCTATAATAGGTTTGAATTTTAGAATACTGCAGCCAAGGTAACTGTTTGAATTCATGCTTTGTATCCAAATCACAGTGGAAAAGCTCATATGCCATTCAAAGGAATCATCTATTAAATTTTGATTTTCCTAAGACGTTGCCAACTAATGAAGAGAATAGATTTTTAAGTCATTAATTGCAGGAAGACTCCATCAAATACCTATTGTATGAATGAGATCCAGATGGTTGAAAAAATTCCAGGTTTATATCAGATTTTATCATCCATTATTCCTCAGCTCAAAGAGATCTGAGCGTAGCTGTATGATCAAGAGGCCTTGCTGCACCCTGCATGTAAATACTAGCCAGTTGCAAAGAAACACAGTTAATTTCATATGCTCTTTTGGTGCCTTAATTATTAAAGCAGTTGCCTCCTTTATAACCAGTACTCATCGATGTCAAGTGGAAGAGAGGAAATAGAGCATCATAAACGTGATTACCAATCGCTGAAACACCACACTCACTTTAGCAAGATGATGATTGTTTTCAGTGGGACCATCCTCGACAGTTATGAGACTTTGCCTGGTCTCACCTTCTGTCACTAGGAATCACGTCCAGGCATATTTTAGAGGAGCAGATGGTGAGTAATAATATGTGTTTCCTAGGTGTATCACTCAAACTCTAAATGCCCTTTCACTTATCTTTGTCCTTATTGTACTGTTAGAGGAGCTCCGACTACTTGGTTAGGGTTAGGGTTAGGTTCGGGGTTGGGTTAGGGTTAGGGCTTGAAATCACGTCACTGAGGGCATCTCTAAGTTACAGGATATTGTTTCAGTTGCTAATACATGAGCTTTTTTCCCCCTGATGCTGTCAGCAATTGGTGTTGAGACCTTTATTGTACCTCCAGGCTAACATACTTTGGAATGTACATTTAAGGCCTTTTTGTAAATTGATCCTCGGCCTTTTAGAAGAAATTAGAATTAAAAAAAAAAAAAAGAAAAGCTGTCTTAGAAGCACTAAATGTAATCTTCTTGTATGAAAATATCTTTCAGCTGTGATGTAGCACTATAAACTAGATGTTTAGTCATTATTACTGCTAAAATAATTTCATTTTAAGTATCACCTCTAAATTAAAAGAATTCTTTAATGGAATCATGAGCATATGGCTGTGAACACTAGCTTGAGAAACCCTGCCTATAACATGTTTTAGAAAAACTTTAGGATCATAAAGGGTATCATTTTAAAGAATAAATGGCTATTTAGATCATGTTTGATTCAAACCGTTGTCAGTATTAAGTCTGATGAAACAAAACTGCGTTGCTAAGGCTGCTAAGGCTCTTTGCCACTGGTTCTGAGTCACAATTTCTAATAGATCATACTCTTGAAATAATCAATACACACCAGTAAAAATTACTAATAACTCCCTAAGAGGATTAAGTACTTTTACTGAAATATATCGTAATTTATTCCCTCTCTTGTTAGTATGTTTGACTTTGGGGGATAATGTGCTCATTACAGGGAAGATAAACACCTGCTAACGGGGAGGATGGAAGCCACGCAATGACAACAGCTCACATCCACCCGTGTAGACCGTGCCAGCTTCGTTCCAAGCCCTTTACATCTGATGATGGCTTTAGTCCTCACAGCCACCTATGAGCTGTTAATACTAGGACCATCCCCATCTGCATCATATAGAGGGAGAGACTGAATCCTGGAGAAGGTCACTGGTCCAGGGTCAGAGCTCGTGAACGGCAGAGTCAGGACTTGAACTTCCAGACTTCACGCTCTCTGTGCCCAGCCGACGCCACTGTCTTCCTGTTTCCTCCTTCTACACGAATTCATTCACTGAACAGAATCATCTGGACCAAATCCGAAGTCACCAGCTTCGCCGGTCAGGAGGCTCTGGCTCTGACCTGTTTGGGGAGGTGCGGAGAGCTTGCTCTGAGCTTGGCTTCCCTCTCCAGGCAGCACGTCTGCGTCTCTGCAAAATTAGCAATTAGGTCCTTGGCTTGGCTGCAAGCATTCTACATAACTGCTGAGATAACGCACTCCAGCTTCCCCACGAGGAGAGATGTCTGTGAGGATGCAACAGCCCCAAAAGGGCCACCGTGGACAGTGGCCGGAGGACGGCGGCCGTCTGGGAGGCAGCGTCGGCTGGGAGCAGCACTCCTCCACGTCACCCGGGCACGGCTGGCACCACCAGGGCACATGGAGCCCTTCACCTGGACCTCGGCAACCCCCGGACGGACACTAAGGCCTTTACAGAAGTAGCTTCCATTGTGCTTGTTCCTGCCCTGAAGATGCTAATGAGGTAGCATTTATTTATGGCATGATTTCCTAATTGAAGGCAATTTTTAAGAATTTTAGTCTTAAGTATACGCTAATCTGAAAATTGTTCATAAACAACACGGGATGTGTAGAAAACAGACGGTCCTTGGACGCTCACAGTGTCAGCCTTGCACGCGCAGCCCACTTCAGCCACGGAGGAATAAGCACAGCGCCTCTGATGCTTAACGTAAGGGGGACGCGGACTCTCCTGGGCCCTTTCTGGGGACGCTGCCGGTGGCCGTCGTGAGCTGGGCTGCAAGCCGTCTCTGCTCTCCGGGCCTCTTTCGTCAGCAAGGTGGCAGCCGGCGAATTCAGTGAAACGAGCCGAGCATGGAAGAAGAGGCCTCGGACTAAATTTCCAAAGACAGAAAGCAAATGAGACGGCCTGGGCATCGTCCCCCAGTGCACTTAATGCAGCCCCAGACCCCCAGGAAGGTCCGTCACTGGAGGTCAGTAGAGAGACCTGTAATTGCTGGCACTTTAAGTTTGGGGAATTCGACGCTCTTGCAAAAAGGCAGTTTCCCGAACGTCTTCAAGGGCTATGACCTAACAACTAGTACTGGACAGATTAATCCAAGTTGGACGAGATTGCCACAGTACTGCTCAGTTTATTGACACCTACTTATACTTTGTGCTCACCAAGTTCAGGCTCGGCGCTCTGAGATTTCCCACAAGCATCCATACCCGATGCACCTAGAGTGCTCACTAGCCAGGGAGCCCAAAAGCACGCCAAGCGTGAAGCGGAAACACACAGGTCAGAAGGAGGAAGAAACAAAGAAAGGAAATGGCAAGTGAGGGGCAGGCTTGAATCCGTACATAACAACTCATGATTATCCAAGGCTTTTCAGTCACAAACAGAAAGAAATCTAAACGTTTTGATAGAACAATTTTGATGTGTCTGAAAAGTTGAAGTTCTCCTGAAAGAGAAATTAAAACCCACCAAGAAGTAGGTGGGATTAAACTATTAAGGCTGCCGGTAAATAGTCTGTGATTTAGGCCATGGAGACCCAGCGTTTTTAGTTTCAATTTTCTTCCTTTTTTTTTTTTTTTTTTTTTTTTTTGCGGTACAAGGGCCTCTCACTGTTGTGGCCTCTCCTGTTGTGGAGCACAGGCTCCAGACGTGTGGGCTCAGCAGCCATGGCTCACGGGCCCAGCCGCTCCGTGGCATGTGGGATCTTCCCAGACCGGGGCACGAACGCGTGTCCCCTGCATCGGCAGGCGGACTCTCAACCACTGCGCCACCAGGGAAGCCCTCAACTTTCTCTTTTGATACACTCTTTTTAAAAGGTAAAAAGTAAAACAGGTTCCAAATTGTTTAGAAAATTTCTTGGCATCTTTTGTAGTAACTGCACCCATTCATGTGCTGTAACTTTCTTATTAATTTGTATTTATTTTTAGTTACATAAAATAGTAAGCCTTTATCATAACTGTAGAAATAATATTTCTTTGTGAGCTGCTGCCCATTATTCCATTCACTGAAGATACTTTTCCATCAGCACAGACAAGTTTACCTTTCTTTCTTTCCTTCGTAATTTCTTCTCTTTGTAAGATTAGAAAGTCTTCTCCCTTCCAGGGTGGTAACAAGTATTTATCTCCATCACTGGGCTGGTTTTTAAATGGCATCTACATTTTCTATCTTCAGTTCACCTGGATGTTATTTTGGGCAAGAAACTAGGTTGATTTTTTTTTTGCAAGCAAGCCAGTTGCCTACATTTATAAGGTGTGTTGGTTTGGCTAAATGGGCCTCTTTCCTCCACTGCTTTATAAAGGGGTTTGGGACTCAGCTCTTCCCTTGTGGTGTGTTTCAGCCTTGGGTGATGGGTTTAGCCAAGGGCAAAGAGAGCTTCTAGAGGTCTTGTTCAAGGACTGAGACACAAGATGCTGGTGAGGGTCACTTTGTGGGGTTCCACCCGGCGCTACTAGGCACCCAGTGGTGACCAAGGAGGCCCCTGGATGTGGGGAGGGGCTTAGAAACTCAAAATAAATCATCGCTCTCGTCCTTTCCCATCATCGGATGTGGATCTGCCCTTCTCCGTTCACGCACACACCTCCTACAGGCTCACGCTATACCACTGAATTTGATTTAACTTGAATCTCAGAATCGGGCAGATCATCTGTCCTGAGCCCTGAGTGTCCTGGGCGTGCTAGCCACAGAGCACTGCATGCTCCGTAAAGTACCGGCGACAGGAAAAACATGGCCCTCCCCCATTGTCTTCCTTTGAACTCCCCTCTCTGACCATGTTCCTCCTGTGAATAGACATGGACCAAGGGTTCAGCAGTCTACAATTGCATGAGGTTGCATACAGATGACCAACAGGTACATGAAAAGATGCTCAACGTTGCAAATAATTAGAGAAATCCAAATGAAAACTATAATGAGGTATCACCTCGTACCAGTCAGAATGGCCATCATCTGAAAGTCTACAAATAACAAATGTTGGAGAGGGTGTGGAGAAAAGGGAACCCTCCTATACTGTGGGTGGGAATGTAAATCGGTGCAGTCACTATAGAGAACAGTATGCAGGTTCCTTAAAAAACTAAAAATAGAATTACCATATGATCCTGCAATCCCACTCCTGGTCATATATCCAGAGAAAATTCTAATTCAAAAAGATACATGCACCCCAATGTTCATTGCAGCATTATTTACAATAGCAAAGACATGGAAGCAACTTAAGTGTCCACTGGCAGATGAATGGATACAGAATATGTGGTACATATATACAATGGAATATCACTCAGCCATAAAAAATGAAATAATGCCATTTGCAGCAACATGGGTGGACCTAGACATTATCATACTAAGTAAAGTAAGCCAAAGACAAGTATGATATCACATATATATGGAATCTAAAATATGACATGAACTTATTTACGAAACAGAAATAGACTCACAGACATAGAAAACAGACTTATGGTTACCAAGGAGGTTGGGTAGGGATACATAAGGAGTCTGGGATTAGCAGATACACACTACTATATATAAAATAGATAAGCAACAAGGATTTACTGTATACCACAGGGAATTATATTCAATGTCTTACAATAACCTATAATGGAAAAGGATCTGAAAAAAAATGTATGTCTGAATCACTTTTCTATACACCAGAAACTGACACAACATTGTAAATCAACTCTACTTCAATAAAAATAAAATAAAATAAAATAGCATCAGGCTGGATTTAGACTTGAGGTAAAGGACTTCCCCAAACCGAGGAGAAGGGAGCAAACTTGCTCTGAGCACCTCTGCCAGGCACCGTTCTTGCCTCTCTGGGACTCACAGCCTGGAGAGTGATGAATGCAAGACAAAGACATACAAGGGCAGACAATACATTTAAAAGTCTAAGATATCCTCCATGGGAACTGAACACCTCAGAGCAGTGGTCCAATACGATGCTTACTACGTTTGAATTTGGGGACCAACGGGAAGGTCGTGTCCACCGGGGACACACACTCTCCTCAGCACACCCCGTCACCCTCACGATGACTTGAGTATAATAAGTACGGAGCAAGGGTCTGAAGGACACATGGATCTCCCGGTGGAAGTGAGAGGGAGAACGCGGAGTGAGGCTGCCTGCGGAAGGAAACGGGAAGCCAGGAAAAGGAGTTAATTGCGACTATTTCCATTTCTCTGTAACTGTTGAACTGGTGAGTGATCGACAGAATTCGTGGTCCTGACCCTGAGCTACTCCATTAACCCCTGTGAGTATCAGTGTTCTTATGTGTAAAAAGAGAAAGAGATTTATTTCGAGGTTGGAAAAGATGGCGAACCTGGCGCTCTGATTCAGCTCAATCCTTGAACTTCTAGGAAAGAAATAAGTTGTCAAAAAATTTGGAAAGGACTTCCTTGGTGGCGCAGTGGTTGGGAAGCCGCCTGCAAATGCAGGGGACATGGATTCGAGCCCTGGTCCAGGAAGGCCCCACATGCCGCGGAGCAACTAAGCCCATGCACCACAACTACTGAGCCTGCGCTCTAGATCCTGCGAGCCACAACTACTGAAGCCCACGTGCCACAATTACTGAAGCCCACACACCTAGAGCCCATGCTCTGCAGCAAGAGAAGCCACCACGATGAGAAGCCCACGTACCGCAATGAAGAGTAGCCCCTGCTCGCCACAACTATAGAAAGCCCGCGCGCAGCAATGAAGACCCAACAGAGCCAAGATAAATAAATGAATGAATGAATGAATAAATAAATAAAAATTTTAAAAAATTTGGGAAAAAACCATGAACAACACTAATACAGGCAGTGTCAACAGAAACAAAAGGGACTAATGAGTGTGCTAAGACTTTGTATAGAGGAAAGGTTTTACTTAGGGAAAAGCATGGATAGAAATAAATATAAATAAATAAAGCTTTAGACACTTATGGGAAAATGAAGCATATAGGTGGGTCTTAATAAATTACAGATAATCACCAGGAAGATTTTTTTAAGTGTATAACTTTTACATAAGTAGAAATAAAAAGGAAGCAGAGTAAACTACTGCCAATATCAGGAAAGAGAATTAAGTCCTAAAATAACAATATTTAAATGTTTTCTAAAAATCCATCAATATATTTTCTACAAGAGACACTTATGTAAAACAAAATGCAAGAAAGGATAAAAATGAAGAGATCGAAAAAAGATGTCAGGCAAATATGGATTGAAAGCAAGGGTAGCTATTAAATAAGACAAAATATGTTTTTTAAAACTAAAAGCATCATACTAAACAAAGAATGTTGTAAAAAGGTTAATGGGAAAATGTATCAAGAAAATGTAACAATTATGAACATAGATCTACCTAACAATATAGTCTAAAAATACATAGAACAACATATGGCAAAATAGTGAGAAGAAATACATAAATCAACTATTGCAGTTATTTTAAAAAGTTGAGGTAAAACGCACATTTAGTAAAGTGAATACACCCACTTAACCCCACCCCAATGAAAAAATATATTTCTAGCACCCAAGAAGTCTCCCTCAGGGCCCTTCTACAAAATTAACTTCTGTCAGCATGGTTCATTTGCCCATTCTTGAACTTCATATAAATGGAATCATTCAGTATGAAATCTCTGTATGTCATTTTAATTCATTGTTATATCTGTGATATTTGTTTTTATGTGTACCAACAGCTCATTCTTTTATAAATTGCTACATGATATACCACTGTGTGAATATACCACGATTTATTTATCCATTTTCTACTGAAAAGCATTTGGGTTGTTTCCAGGTTTTATCTCTATACATTATTGTATGCATCTTTTGGTAAACATATGCACTTATTCTTCTTAGGTAAATACCTAAGAGTGGGATTACCAAGTCAGTGCAGTGTGTAATTTCAAAAGATACTGCCGTGCTTTCAAATCTCTTCCCCCCTGCAGTGTATGAGAGTTCCAATTGTCTCACTTCTTTGTCAACACTTGGTATTGTTAGTCTTTTGAATTTAAGCCAGTCGAGTGGGTGTGTAGTGGCACCTCATCGTGGTTTTGACTTGCATTTTCCTGATGATTAATGATATAAGCACTTTGTTAATAGCTTATTGGCCATTGGTTATCCTCTTTTGTGAAGAACCCATCAAGTCTTTTGTTCACTTTTAAATCAGCTGTCTTTTTTTTTTTTTTTATCAATTTGTAGTTCTCTATATATTCTAGATACTAGTCCCTTGTCAGATGCATGTATTGCAAATATCTTCTCCCAGTCTGTGGCTTGTCTTTTTACTCTAATTAAGGGGGTCTTTTGATAAATAGTAGTTCTTAGTTTCAATGAAATCCAATGTCTCAATCTTTTCTTTTAATGTTTTCTTTGGTCCTTCCCTAGAGGGAAAAAAAGGGATATTTTTCTTTTTTTCTCCTAAAAGCTTTACTGTTTTACCTTTTACATTTAATTTCATGATCCATTTCAAAATACATTTTGTGTGTGTTTCAAATACATTTTGTGCATAATCTGCAGTCAAGGCCAAGGTGCATTTATTTTGCACGTGGTATCTTTTATTAAGAAGACCATCCTTCCCCCACTGAATTGCAATGGTGCCTTTGTAGTAAATCAGGTGACTGTATATATGTGAGTCTATTTCTGGACTCTGTTTCTTTTCCATTTTACCCTGTGAGCAGAAACCATAACTGGATTGTGAGGTCAGAGACAGTCATTTCCCAAGATGCTATTTTTAGGTGGAGACATGAATGTTTTTGCTTTGGCAGAGTTCTTTTGATTCTTTTCCCTGACTTACTTTCCATCTCTTTATAAGGACAAAGATGGCAGAGAGCTGCAGGCCATGCAATGGCAGTGGTGATCCAGACATTTTTTACTATAAATTCTATTACATCTACTTTTTCTAATAGAAAAAATAACACAAAATTTAATATGTCCCTTAACCCAGTATCCAGAAAACAAAGTGAAATTACGTGAACGCCTAAGGAGCCTTTATTTTGCATTGTTCATAATTCATTTTCTATACTCCTGGTTGTATATATGGATATCTACTAGAAATATTCTACAAATGTTCTGAGATCTCAGGGAAGTAACAGCTAGTGCTATAACCTGGGATTTTAACTTTTCCTTTTCCTATTTTTTATGAGTAAAAAATATTACATCAATTTGTCTTTAATCTTGGCAATTATTATAATTATTATAGATATTCATGCTGTGTTTGCACTGCAAATTATAAATTATCTTTTAATTAGAAAAGCACATTTTTAGCTCTTGACTGTGAATGGCAACAACAGCTACAAGAAATATTTGTGTATATTTTGGCTGTGATATTTTTAAGAAATAAAATTCCACATATTCTTCATAAAATAACTAAAAAAAAAAAACCTCCTGATGTAAGTATTGATGACAGTTTCTCTGATGCACCCAGTGGGACTAGTTTTCCAAATTCAATTCTCTACAAGTACTTGGTCACTGAACACTTAACACCTTGTGAAAATAAATGTCTAAGTCCATCTCAGAACGCACCTGGTTCTCATTAACATAGGTCCAGCAGTAGGTGCAGTTTTACTGGTGAAATTATGGATTCCTTGTTTCCCCCTCTCCCTGCATTCACTCGGGAAGACTCCCCAGAGCAAAGCAGTTCATCCTATTATAAGAGGATCACTAAGCAGGAAATAGTCAACACACTTCTTGTCAGACAATCCCTATCCTTACACGGTCTGCTTGTGCTCTTATATTAACGTACAGAACTTGCTCCCAGAAAGGAGCACAGTCACCACTCATCACCTTCTGTAACATCCAACTCTGTTCTTACGGGAAACTTGAATACAGAGGCTCCCCAAACACTGAAAAAAATATACGAGAAAATATTGAGCAAAGTAATTGTAATAAATTGATAGTCTAAATGTCAGTCATCTCCCATTTCGCAACTGCACCCTCCTAAGTAACGCTGCGAGTGAAGTAGAAGGCATTTGGCTTTGGTCCCTCTAACCCCAATCAAACTTTGAATTTCGCTGTTGCCTGAATAGCAGAATCATTTTGATGTCAGGCATTTATTTAATGGAAACTTTCTGAACTTCATTCTAATCACAAACGTTTAGCGACAAGCTCTGTAATTTTTTAACGAAATAGAAGTAATATGGCAGGGAGCACTCAGCAGGTATTTTGGTATGTCAGAAGTGTTGGAATTGTCAAGATTTTTGTGAATAACCTGTGTATTTCGAATTTAAGTTTGCTTATTCTAATGGACACTGCAGAGAACACATGCAGGCATCCCTAGAACTTGAGTAAAATTAGAAAAGTTTAGAGAAAAAATGCATTAGTCATCTGGAAAAATAGTCCTAGAGGCTGTGGATGTGTGGCTTCCAACAAGAGAAAGACTTCATCTACTAGTACAGATCTTCCCTGACTTACATTGGGTTTACATCACGATAAACCCAGCATTAAGTCGAAAATATTTCAAGTGGAAAAGGCACTGACTACACTTAACGTACCGGACGTCGTAGCTCAGCCTCACGTCCCTCAGATGCGCTCAGAACACTCACGTTAGCCTACGGCTGGGCAACATCATCGCACACAGAGCCTGTTTTATACTAAAGCGCTGCCTATCTCATGCGGTGTACTGAACACTGTACTGAAAGCGAAAAACAGAACGGTCGCCAGTGCATCAGTGGATCACCCTGGAGACCTCGTGGCAACAGGAGCTGCTGCTGCCCTGCCCAGCCTTCACAAGGGGATCCACCGCATCTCGCTGCCCAGGAGAAGATCAAAATCCAAAAGTCGAAGTACGGTTTCTACTGAATGCATATCGCTTTCACGTGGTAGTCGAACAGTTAAGTTGAACCACCGTGTATCCTATGTTCCCTTGGCAATTATATTACTCACCACAAATCAGCATGGTTTTGCTTTATACCAGAACCACAACCCCTGTGACATGGTCTGCCTTTATACATAATCATGGAAAAACTGGTACTACTGATTCATAAATATATATCTATGTGTGTGTATATATATATATATATATATATTTAGGAAACAGTTTTGCGTAAAGATATTTAGAAGACAGAGCAGCACTGACATGCTTATAGAAGGAAAGTGATAAGTAATTCAAGGGGAATAAGACAGCGTTTATGCTTCGAAAGTGGAGAAACTTTTTTGACGTTCCAGTTATATCCACAAGCCTCTACCCACTAGGAATTATCATTTAGTTCATGCTGTGAGGTTTCAGCTACCTCAGCTGAGAATACCATGATTACTGATAACAGTAAATGGCCAGTTAGTTTTTCAAGAAATCAAAACTTCATGGTTTGAAAAGGCTCTCCAATGTCTTAACAAACAGGTAGGATGAAGAGATAAGCTTGTGTATGATTGTGACTGAAATTGCCGAGAATTCAGGCATCGTATATGCTTTTAAGGTTAGGCTTTACACTACTGTAGGAATTATTTAAGAACTCATTCTTTAAGAAACCAAGTTCATGTTAAAAGCCTAAGCTGGTTAAGCAGACACCCACTGGCCAAACAGAATTCCAAAGAGATTACAAGTGACACCTACGTTAATTATTCACTGAGTAACATTACTAGTATGACCAGTGGGGGAATTAGTTGGTGGCATTTCTAAATCAGTCTAAGAAGTATTACAGCATCAATTCAGAATTAGACTGTCAGAGAAGCATCTGTGCTATCAGGGTCCACAAAACTGGAGAGATCCTTCTGAAGCGACACACAACATTTGTAAAAATGGTCCCTGAAAGGCAATGAAAGTGTTGGAATTTCCTAAATTGCCATTAAACTCTAGTGACAGTGAAGATGGAGGACTCCTGCCTAGTGCCCTGCTCTGAAGGAAAAGGGTAACATCTGTTAAAGTGGTTTGACGGCCCAGCATTTTAGTGAGGCACAGACTCTGGACAGAAGTGTCCCTATGTGACACACACACACACACACACACACGTGTACTGCTTTCACTACACGGGTATGTAGAGGACTGACGGTCCATTTTGTTATATGGAGGCTTGTTTCCGCTAACACTGGAAGAGATGCTGCTGCTAAGCCTCATCTATCTTAAGGTAAGAAGGAAACAATCAGGTGGAGTTCAACGTCAGTGGTGTCTGAGACACCTAAGAAGTATGTAAACCAAATAGCTTACAGCTGACAGTATGTGTTATTACCACTATGTTAGGAATTGTTTGAATTTCCATCTTACCCTTAAAGATAAATTATACAAAGTGTTTTTCAAAATCGGCCAAAGATGGCTTGTTTATATTCTAAGAGTATGACTAACATAAAAGCCATCAATTAATGGACATTAATAACATTTTAAACTGCTTCCCAGTCATCACTAGTAAGTGTTTAAGTAAAAGGGTAAATTTATGAAAATTAGATTTTAAAGCAAACAGTATTGGGGACTTCCCTGGCGGTCCAGTGGTTAAGCCTTTGCCTTCCAATGCAGGGGGGTGCAGGTTCGATCCCTGGTTGGGGAGCTAAGATCCCACATGACTCATGGCCAAAAAACCAAAACACAAAAGAGAAGCGATACTGTAACAAATTCAATAAGGACTTTAAAAATGGTCCACATCAAAAAAATCTTAAAAAACAAAACAGTATTCAGTTTTGTGGCTTTAGGCATCATTAAATCACATGCTTTAAAGAAAAAAATCTTCAAGGACATTTATACCTAATATTAAAGGCCAATAGCTACTCCTATACTTTGAGTTGGCTCAGTCACTCAGTATGATCA
This sequence comes from Mesoplodon mirus, assembly GCF_964341445.2. NCBI lineage: Eukaryota > Metazoa > Chordata > Mammalia > Artiodactyla > Ziphiidae > Mesoplodon > Mesoplodon mirus. The sequence goes on along the minus strand of NC_138992.1, from coordinate 75,730,213 downwards.
AAAGACTGCGGTAGAAGTGACATAAGTTGACTTCCAAGCCTCTGACTTTGTTGCCCCCTCTTTTAGGAATACTGCACCCCTGCAGCCACTGTTTAGAAACCGGGGCACTTTGACAGGACACATAAGGAACCAAGGCATCTCCAGTGACCCTAACTCAGTTCCAGCCAACTGAGCGATGTCAGCCAGCCTGAAGTGAATTGACAGACAACTGCAGCCATGTAAAGCAAATGAACGATACTTTAAGCCACTGCTCAATGAATGAGCAGTTACAATATACTTGACACAGAAACTGGTACCCCAAACCCAGAACACCTGGCACTGCCTGACAAGCCTGGGAGAATAGGGAACTAACTGTCCGTGAAGGTTGGAAAAGCAAAACTGCTACTGGAAGCTGGAAAGATGGTGATTTACATCTTTAAGTAGCAAAACAACTGGCAGAACTAGCAAATGTGTGTTTTTGGCTAAGAAACTGTCTAAGAAATGTTCAAAGTGTCCACTGGTTTCCTTCAGCTCCGTATGAGGCATGGGAAGAGGGACATGAAACAGAAAAGAAGCTTTTCATTTGCAAGAAGAGTTCAGCAAAAATATAGAAGACGTAGGACCTGTAGGTTGGGTCCACTCTCTCCAGAGCTGAAGATTCTCAAAGTAAGAAATGGTTCCTGGATCATGATCAAATCAAGACTGCAACTGCTATGCCCTTTATTAAGACTTCAGGGTTACGTCAGCACCTAGAAAATCCTCTCAGCTAGACGAAGGAGTTCTTAAGCATCTTAAGAGATTTTTCCCAGAGCACTTCACTATTCCAGAGAGGTTTGTGTGAATCACGATTTAGCTTTTAAAGGACATTTAGGGAACTCCAAACAGTTTTATAGGAAACCCACAGAATTTTTAAGGGAGTTGTACTTTGATAAACATATATGCAGAAAGACATTTTAAAAATAAACAAGACCTCTTGACCCCCAACTTTGAGTAAGCAGGAAGGAGGGTATAAACGATCCACTTTAGAGCACTTATGATAAATGCATAGTCTTAATTTCTAGCAAATACATATCTTTCGGTCTGTTTTTGTTCTCTCAGGCCAATGCCTGAAAGAAATGAAATACATGTAAACTACTCCAACCATCGGAATAAATTGAGCCATAAACCCAGGGTTTTGGGGTTTTACTCTCTCTCCCGCAACTGGAAGAACATTATGCTAAGTCAGGAGTGATCGATGTGATTCTCACTGAGCTCCTAATTCTGAGACATTGGCCAAGTCACTAATCACTCCAAACCTGATTTCTTGTCTTTAAAAGGATCGATCCAATAGTGACGTCACAAAAGATGGTGGATTAGTATCCAGAGGATGTGTCCCTCCACTTAAGATGCAAAAATCCTCAACAAAATTCTAGGAACTGAATTCAACAGATTAAAAGGACTACACAAAATGACCGCCAGGTGGGGTGGGGAGGTCGATTCCAGAATGCAAGCATGACTCAACATATGAAAATCGACGTAACACATAACATTAATAGAAGGAAGGAGAATAAAAATACATGGCCATCTCAATTAATACAGAATAAGCATCTGACAAACTTCAACATCGCTTTGTGATTAAAAACATTCAACAAACTAGAAACTGAAGGGAACTTCCTCAACATGAAAACCATACGTGAAAAACCCACCACAGTGAGTAGCATATATAATGGCGAGAGACTGAAAGCTTTCCCTGAGATGGGAACACAAAGATTCTCATCTTCACTGCTTCTTTTCAACACAGTATTGGAAGTTCTAGCCAGAGCAATCGGGCAAGAAAAAGAAATAAAAGGCATCCAAATTGGAAGGGAAGAAGTAGAACAATTTCTATTTGCAGATAATCTGATAATTAAGGAAGCAATTCCACTTACAAAATCCAAAAGAACAAAATACTTAAAAATAAATTTAACTAAAAAAGGACTGTACAACAAAGGCTACAAAAGGTTTCTAAAATAAAGAGGATACAAATAAATGGAAAGGCATCATGTATTTATGAACTGAAAGACAATACTAAGACTGTCAATACAGGGACTTCCCTGGTGGTGCAGTGGTTAAGAATCCACCTGCCAGTGCAGGGGACGTGGGTTCGAGCCCTGGTCCAGGAAGATCTCACATGCTGCGGAGCAACTAAGCCCGTGTGCCACAACTACTGAGCCTGCGCTCCAGAGCCCGCAAGCCACAACTATGGAGCCCACGTGCCACAACTACTGAAGCCCACGCACCTAGAGCCCGTGTTCCGCAACAAGAAGCCACCGCAATGAGAAGCCCGCACGCCGCAACGAAGAGTAGCCCCCGCTCGCTGCAACTAGAGAAAGCCCGCGTACAGCAACAAAGACCCAACGCAGCCAAAAATAAATTAATTTAAAAAAAGATCGGCAGTACTGCCATAAAGTAACCTACAGATTTGATGCAATCCTTAACAAAATTCCAAGTCATTCTTCCAAAATGGAAAAACCAATTCAAAAATTCATATGGAGGGAATTCCCTGGTTGTCCAGTGGTTAGGATTCCATGCTTCTACTGCAAGGGGTACAGGTTCGATCCCTGGTCAGGGATCTAGGATTCTGCATGCCTCACGGTGTGGCAAAAAAAAAAAATCATATGGAAATTTAATGTACCCTAAAGAGTCAAACAATGTTCAAAGAGGATCAAAGTTGGAGGACTCATAATTCCAGATTTTAAAACTTATTACAAAATTTACTATAAAACTCAATATAGTAAAGACTGCAGTACTGACGTAAGGCCACAGACACACACACACACACACACACACACACACACACACACACACACCAATGAATCAGAACTGAGAGTCCAGCAATAAGCCCATACATCAATGGTCAAATGATTTTTGATGACAATTCAACTGGAGGAAAATAAGTCTCTTCAGGTGGTACTGGGATTACTGGATATCCATATACAAAAGAATGAAGTTGGACGCCTACCTCACACCAAATACACAAGTCAATTTAAAGTGAATCAACAATCTAAATATGAATAAATACCACAAAAGTCTTAGATATGACATCAAAAACACAAGCAAAAAAAAATTAAATTGGACTTTATCAAGATGATAAACTTCTGCACATCAAAGGAGATTATCAAGAAATTGACAAGATGACCTACAGAATGGGAGAAAGTATTTGTAAATCATATGAGCCTAGTATCCAGAATATATAAAAAACTCTTACGACTCAACAACAGAAAGACAACTGAAAAAAATGGGCAAAGTGCTTGAACTGGTATTTCTCCAACAAAGATATACAAATGCCCCACAAGCACATAAAACACCCACTTAGGATGGCTACTAAAAAAAAAAGTCATGATAATATAATTGCTAATGAACTAACTAGAAAGTAATATACAGTGCAGTAAAGATAGACGCAGAAAAGGTTCTTGTGAAGTAACTAAATCTTTGTATCCTATGAGAAAGTAAACTGATAATATAAATTGATTTATCAAGAAATACCAGAATAGTCGTATAGTCTGGCACATAAAAAAAAAAAAAAAAAAGGCCAAACAAGCAAAATTACTTCCACATGGCAAAACTGGGAAATAGGACAGGGGTTTAAGGGCATATTAATTTTTTTGAAAGCACGTACATGTTTTATACCATGATAATTTTTTTAAATAAATAAAAATGAAAGTTTGTATAATTTTTGCTCATTCTGTTCTTAGGATATCTAGGTACTTTTGCAAAAGTAAAACTATCCACGTAATTCATGTACGCTTAAAGTTTACTTGCAGTTAAATGTGACTTCAACTTTTTTAAAAAATTTTTTATTATTCTCATAATAAAGAGAGCTACATTTCTACTGGAGTTTGAACAGTGAATTTACAGATTCTGATAAAGAAATCTTTATAATAGCTAATGTTTATTCAGTACTTAACCTGTTTATCTGAAACTGTTCAAAGCCCTTTATAATTTTCATCACTTAATTTTCAAAATAACCCTACGAGGTAGGTCTTATTATTACACCATTTTATACATGAGAAAACTGAGGTTCAGAGTTTATGCAACTTGGCCAAAACTAAAGTTAGATCTGGAACTGAAGCAAGGACATTCTGATGTCAAGGCTCACCTCAACGACCCAATGGTAAGAACTCAACCAGGCTTCATTTTTCTTCCTTTTAACTAAGAAAACTGCATTTTCTTTTTGTTTTGTGAAGGTTTATGTGACCACTGATAGCATGGATATGAAATGGGATATAAGAAAAACTCTAAGCAACAGAAGCCAACCTTAAAGAGTGACACTCCTGAGATGTCACACGTCAGCCCACAGCCCCACGGCACAATGACAACGTGAAATCTCAAGTCAAACAGGCCCCCGGCAGATTCATTCAGACCAACCACATCTGCTTAGCAGGACCACTCTGTATATAAAGTTCTTTAGTGCTTTGATATTCTCTGCGTGAAGATGTAATGGAAGGACTGAATAGAAACATGTGAAATCATTTGTTCATTTATTCATTAATATGTTGTCAAATTCAGTTTTCTATACACTATGGTGTTTATTCCATTTTCTGTACTATTAGACATACATATTTAAAAAAATATTTAACTTATTTTTACGAAGAAATTAAATATTTTCTGAAAAAAGAATCACTTTATTATTGTTCTCTAGCAACAAACCTGAAACAAGTCTCAACCAACTCAACTACTCGTTTAAATACCCCCGCTCTGTGGCCACTTAGCTAAAGATCGGCTTCACACAACTCTATTCTACGTAACACTGTTTTACCCTGTTACATAGCATATAGTTAAAGAACATTTTTGTAATAAATATGTTTCTCTTTTGATATGATACAGAACAAGTCTTTCACACTTCCCAGCAATCACTCAAATATATTAAAAATGTATCCTTCTTTAAAAGGCACACACACTTACAGGTTCAAATCTTTATTGTTTTAAAATTCTACATGTCTTTTACAATACAACATTTTGTTATATTTAAATGACCTCTAAATGGTTAATGTACAATGAATATGTTTTTTCTGAAACTGAACCATGAATTACGACTTCATCAATATGATTATTCTAAACAGAATAATAAAGTGTTGGGAAGGTGTGTGTGCTGCTTGAGAAACCATCACTAGCACACTCCTCCCTGTAGAACCCAGGCGACCAATCTGTTCAAAGTGCTTTTGAAGATTGCTGATTATGGCTGATCTTAAAGTCAGTCAATCAAGTTAGAGTTCCTTTTTGTTTTGAAACATCAAAGGGCATTTAAAAAAATAAATGAAACAATTTGTTTTAGTAATCTACAGAGGCAAACTCAAAATTATGATTATCTGCATGCAGTAACACTCCTCCTTAAACAGTTTTGAAGAATTTATACATTTTATAAAGAATGTGTTAAAGAGTGCAAGTTTTCTGATATTGATTTCACAAAAGGACAAATGCTGGTAATAACAACTAACACTGAATATCTAAGTTCAAGCTAAGGTATATGCAACAGGCAAAGAATATGGCTGATCATAAACCACAATGCACGGGGTGTGCCCTTTGAGAAAGTGAACTAGTTTGGTCCGCATTTCTAGAGTTACTTGGGTAGAAAAACAAAAACAAAACCATTTTAACTCAGCCAAGGGTTTTGATGAATTTATTGTTCCTAAAATGTAGCCAGGTAGAAAGTAAACGATATACGCGAAAGAAGTACGCTGTCGTGTTGACCTGTATATAAAAAGATGGCCTGCTGTTTTTGGAGTGATGAATGAGCACTGTTGGGACAAATCAAAAAACGTCACAGAATGTCTCAATTTCTTCCATAAATTATACTTTCTTATTCCATGACACAGCTTTCACTCTGTAAAACTTTGTCCCCAAAGGAACTTTAAATCTGTTTTGTGCCTAAGACGGAAAGAAAAGGGTGATTAAACCAAATTACAGAGGGACCATCCTACCACACTATGCAATGCTCGATCATTGTGGGGAGAGGGGTGTCTTTATCAAAGGACGCGGATCCGCCCCTCACCAGACGAGCCACTAATACTGACAGAGGGGTCGGTAATCACTGCTCAATAGTACACGACAGAGTGAGCCATATGTTACTAGTTTCAACATCACAGAAGCCTCAACAGCACACAGGTCAAGTGCTATGGCTGTTTTGGCGCACAGGGTCCACAAACGAGCTAGGAAGGCCGCTCACTGCATCTCTCTGACTCTACAGCACAGACACGGCCAACACCAGTCAGGTGCGTTCTGAGCCATCAACATCTCACGTTATCTTTCTTCAGTGGGGGTAGCATTATAAAAGTAAGGAAACATCAGCTCTACCTACAGACAGATCAATCGCCAGTTCTGTTGTGTTCTTGTTTTGCACATGAAAACACTAGTAATTTAATACTCAGAACAGAAACTTGTTGTAGTTTTCCTGGATATGTTGATAGTTTGTTGGCCATCTACCTCTACTACTGGAAGGTAAATCACATAAATATTCATACAATTGCTGGTGCAAACTCACACTCATTAAATTCAGGCCTAATTCAAGTGAATTAGAAGGCCAAGAAGAGCACTGTTCTGCATAAAGCATCCTGAGAATCTTCTTACAACTCCTAGGTCCATGTCCCACGATGGGCTTACCTTTTTGGCCTGACAGTACTCCTTCTCCATCACTTTTCCAAGGACCCATGGTCTTCGAGATGCACCTGAAGCTATGGAATCAAACCATTAAATTCTTTTTGAAAGTACAACTATAATTATTCATGAAAACATAACTGCCAGAGTCAAAACAGTTTAATGACATTCTCGAGAGTGAAATCACAGAAATGCATAACAATTTATAAAACAAAACTGAATTCGTTTTACTTTTCAACCACTAATTTTGGCTTCACTTACTCATTAAGTGCAGATGGTAAGTCAAACCACAGAACTGACAAAGTTCAAGAAACAAAAACACAATCTGAGAACAAATCATGAACAAATAAATCTAGGAATTCTAAATTAGCTCAGCAGTACCACCTACTGAAAGTGCTAACACATGACCTTTTCTGCTACTGAAAGCAGACAGTTATTACACAGACAAAATTTATATTCGAGGTTCAAAGCAAAGCATTGTCTTCTCTCTTTTTTTTGGCACCGCAATGCAAACACAGTCAGTGCACAATAAATAACTAATAAGGATTAAGGATGAAAGAAAGTCTAAAGGGCAGTACTTGTGTGGAGGGGAGACAAAAAAATGTGGAAGGAGACACGATGAAAAAGCTAGTTCTCACACGGCAGTGTGTAAGAGATAAATACTCATTCTCTTTTAAAATTCACCGGAAGAGAAGTTGTCATAAAAGAGCTGATTCCAAAAGTATTCGACCAATAAATTACCTGTTGAGGGTAAAGCCTCTGAGAAGCTAAAACTGATTTTTATTCCATAAACCTTACTTGGCATGACATATAAAAAAAGATATCCTGAATAAACCATCTGAAATGAACATACAGATACTACCATGTGATACAAAGATAAAAAAGCTCCTGGACCACAGGACATGGCAAGTCTACTCTAAGGACTAATAGAGCCCTTCAAGGATAATTCACAATTTCTGAAAAGAGTCATCTAACACTCATGCCCAAGGAGTGATGAGTCCCCGTCATGGGCATAACAACGCCCTGGTCACGCTGGACACAAGCGTGTGCATGCCTGTGTACAGCCGTGGATCAGTGCATTTAGACGTGCACAGGCAGAAGTAATGCAAACGGGGCAGAACGTTAACCGCAGGTGACTCTCGGCAAAGGATATCCGGCTTTTTTATACTGTACTTATTTATGCAACTTTTTTGGTAAATTTAAAAATCATTTTCAAATAAGTCTAAATAAATGAAAAACAAAAAACCTACAAAAAAATTAAAGAAAGAAAATCAAGTTCATTGTTTTCAAGGTACAAAACCAGTCAATTAAATTGCAAGCTTCTCTTCTCATTTTTCACGGTCACATTCTACATAACCCACCGCCAACAGCCACGGTGGTGTGATCGTGTGCGGCCTACTTCAGAGAACGGGCATATGACCATGTTCACAAGTCATTCCAAACAGGAACATCAAACCAAACGGACACACAGTCTTGTTTTTGAATAATTCTATTTAGCCTAAGTATCCCAGGGTACCTATTCTGTTCTTTCTGAGTTCTTTAAAGATCAATGTAATAGATGATAGTAATATACTAATTGTAATTTAGTATACTTTAACAACGCTTACTGCCTTTTAAAAAAAATTTACTGACAAGTTCCATGAAAGAAAAAGGTAGAAACAGGATGATAAATAGGAGAGAAAAGACATCTTATAATTTAAAAGAATTTATTTTTGCCGAAACAAGTAATGCCCTTATAAACAAATGAGCATGTTATATTGAAGCTTAAATAGGGATGAGAATTTTAACAGTGTAATTCTGCTATTGCTACAGTATGAGGTATTTGACCCAACTGCATCAGCAGAATCCAGGAACATAATCTGGATAATGAAGATTTTAGAAAAACAAACAAACAAACAAACAAAAACCAGATTAGGCAGAGTTCCTGCTTACCTATTGAATTCTGATATAATTAGACAACGTGGGAGAAAAATCTTTCATATATTCTCTCCACACTAGGTTTATTGTTCTGGTTACAGATGTGACACTTACCCCCCTCACCTGGTTTGAGGTCCAGGGCAGGCAGCGACTCTGAGTGCAGGAAGTACAAGGTGGGACTCACGGTGAAGAGCACGTAATTGTCGTGGCGCTCGTCCAGGATGATGAGGACCAGATCTCCCACCTGAAAACTGAACGAAGGAGTCACCTCGATTCTGCAGTGTTCGGCGAAACACTCGATGAATAGTGCAGGAGGAAATTTCATGTTTACCTGATTTTTTTTTACTCTACCCAGGCCCTCACGGGAATGCTGGACATACACAGACACTCAAAGGCTAACGCGCGCAACCGCCAAAGACCCAAAAGTTTTAAAAATAAAATTTCCAATACAATCTTCTGTTTAAAAGAGCGCAACCCAAAAAAATGCTTGGGTGAGGGGGAGAAAAAGAATACCCATTATAGTTCATCTAGCTATAGAAAGAAGGCATTCATCCTAATCTTCCATTTCACAATAATAAACATAGATTGAGGGAGCACACTTAGTCACGGTGGGAAAGAAAGAACTACCTTATACTACCTCATACTACTTCTCCGGTCTCCAAGTAGTCTCCTCGATTTGAAAGAAAACCCAAGTGAACCAGCTGCGTGTACTTAGTTGGGCTCAAACAAGTCAACAGCGATGACCGACTTGGGGTGAAGCCAGCAAGGAGGGAGCAGGAGAGAGTAGGTGTGACCGCCTAGGGTGTCTCAGCTGGTGCCTGTCTCTCCAGGGTCCTTCGGAAGGGTCGTTTGGAGCATCAGTTCAAAGTTAACCTAGATCTACGATAACTTAGTGGGTCCTACACCTAATAAATCAATAACACCACTGGGGAGACTTTAAAAAGTTAACAGTCTATCATCCTCTAATTATTTATCCTACACTTAACTGCCTGCCTAAAAAGATGTGACAGGCAATGTTTTGGAGGATAATACCTTAAAAAAGGACACTTAACTGCCTGCCTAAAAAGATGTGACAGGCACTGTTTTGGAGGATAATACCTTAAAAAAGGACACTTAACTGCCTGCCTAAAAAGATGTGACAGGCACTGTTTTGGAGGATAATACCTTAAAAAAGGACACTTAACTGCCTGCCTAAAAAGATGTGACAGGCACTGTTTTGGAGGATATTACCTTAAAAAAGGAAGATAGGGCATCTCTGAGGCAGTTTTTTTTTTTTTTAAAGCTCATCTCTCTCTAATCTTTGAAAAACCTTATATTGATTTGACTTGACATACAGCTGGTAGATAAAGACTGATACACCCAGCCCTTTCAAATCACTGAGAAAAGATAAAACTCTAATGAGAAGTTAAAGATCAGGAGTGCCTGATAACCGAACATATGGTTGATGGATCTATTACAGACAAAACAGAGGGCCTTATTTATTTTTAGGTCAGTCCTGACAAGCAGAGAAGAAATGACCAGTGTTCACGAGCGGCTAACAATGCTTTATCAGACACCTCCTTTCCAGTAGCCCATGCCAAAAACCAATACATTACTACACGGTAATTTGGTCCTGGAATATTGTCTATTAAATTATTCAAGTGATCATTTTAACAGTGTATTGTGGATTTGTAGCATATCAATAAAATGAAGTCTGAGAAATAAAAACGAAGAAACACTCCAACTTCAAATACCAAGATTCTCCAATCTAAAATGAAAAAGACTAAGGTGATAAATGGGATTTAAAAGAGGTGGCACCAGCTGAAAAGGAAGCAGAATCCAAAAGCCTTCAGGAATGTATGTGTAAGCGATAATTAAAGCTATGAAAGGAAGGACTTCGAATACAATCCTAATGTGCCCCAAATAATTTAGAGAAACCTTGCTTTTCAATTAAAAAAAAGTTAACTATGAATGAGTACAAAACACTCAGCTGACTGAACCTGAAGTTGAAAGATTATAGCCATTGAAATACATTTTCATTGACAATTCAATACTACTCAGTTCAGTGTATTATTTTCACAGAAAAAAGCACAAAATACAACTCAAATACTTACTCTCTAATAGCTATCTTTTCCGAATGCCTTGAGGATACGGAGGACATGCTCTGAGACATCTAGAAAGAGAACAGTTCACAAAGCTTACATAAGTAGCATGTTCTCTCTCGATGCACTTACTAGGTCCACGCTGCAAACATTTCTTCCAACGTTACACACATTCACGTCTGTGTCCCAGCTTTCAGGGTCCAAACTTCTCTGCTCCATTAATGTAATTCCTTTCCTTCAACAATTACTTTCAGTGGACAAATTTACCTACACTTTTACTTATGTAATTTCTTAATCAGGTTTCGCTAGATTAAAGACTGAATATAGAATCACTTTATTTACAAATACATATTTAATCCTAAAAAAATATCACTAGGAAGGAGACTGATGTTTTTCGAGAAGAGTTTAAAACCCACTCTTCCGGGCTTCCCTGGTGGCGCAGTGGTTGAGAGTCCGCCTGCCGATGCAGGGGACACGGGTTCATGCCCCAGTCTGGGAAGATCCCACATGCCGCGGAGCGGCTGGGCCCGTGAGCCATGGCCACTGAGCCTGCGCGTCCGGAGCCTGTGCTCCGCAACGGGAGAGGCCACAACAGTGAGAGGCCCGCATAACGCAAAAAAAAAAAAAAAACAAAACAAAAAACCCAATCTTCCGAGCAAGCATGACACAAGGAAGGGGCTGCCCTCCCTCCCCCTCTCCTAACGAGCATCGCAGGGGGACACGACGGGACGGGACGGGACGGGCTAACTGCTCTGTGGCTGCCTCAGCTCGGCCGGGACTCTCCACTCCTCAGTCAGGCTTCAGCACATTTCTCACACTGTCACATGATACATGGGACACGGGTCCCAAGGTATCCCTCCCAAGCAGCGTGGGCCCAATTATAACCACACAGATCAAGGACAGAAAAAAATGGATTTCTCTTTGTTCATAAGTTTAATTCTGACGCTCAGAATTTTTTCCATTTCCCTTTGAACACTATGAAGGGTCTCAATTAATGTTTAAAAACAAAAGAGAAAGAAAACAATAAGTAGTGACTAGAAAGACCTAAAAGTGTATTCCAACCTGTTTTCAAAATCATCCAAATAGTCTACATGCTGCCAGTGAGAACAAGTTTAATGATCCATTTTTCAGACTGTATTCAACTCTGTTTAGATTTTCTTTAAAAAGCTTAAGCTCTCCACGTATTTGTTACAAACAAGGGCTTAGACGTGAGGAAGCACTGGCTGAACAGAGCTGTCAATCGATATGAAAGTATGAGTGACCCGGAGGTGCCACTCGCGGGGGAGCGGGTGCGCTCTGGATCTGAAGGACCAGACCCTTTCCCTCGTAAGCCTTTCCCCAGCATCTACTGTGTGCTGTGCACCACCTACTATTCCGGGTGCCAGGAGCACACCTGTGAACAAAGTCCCTATACCCTCGCCCAGCACAGCATCCATCCCACTGGGGACGCTGCATGGAGCACACGTGGAGCATGTCTGTTCTGTGCAGCGCCCCCAGTGGCCGCAGGCAACTCCTCCAAGGCTCCTTGAAAAGGGTTTGCTTCACTCACGGAAACAGCAAATAGCCTTCAAAAAATTGTTTTGGTGATAAATTCATGACTGACACTCTGGCAGAGCTATGGAATTAATACGTAATTTTTGCTGTTCAAGTTAAGAAAGGCAAACGAAAGAAAGCACAGATGTTTCCCTACAAGACACTTTATTTAAAAAAAAACTCAATTCTAATCTGTACCTTAAAATTTTTCAAAAATCCCGAACACAGGCCTTAAACTGTTCCTATTTCCTCATGAACTGTCATCATCAGAATTTGAAAAATGAAGCAATTGCTTTATTAAAGCAGGTAAGATTGACTGTAAAACTGACTCATCAAGCACTTGGTTAGATTCACAGGCTAGAGGAAAGCCAAGGCAATTTAGAGGGCCACGCAGGGTCCCAGGCAAGGTGTCAGGTTCAAACACCTTGAGTTAAAAAAAAGAAAGAAAAAAAATCCCTGACAGACAGAAGGTGCTGATTCCACACACCTACGGGCGGACGCGCCAACAAGAGCCTCGGGAGGAGCAGCTCTGACTATTCGCTCACTTAACCAAGAGCCCTAACCTGACGTTATAAACACATGTAATTATGCAATCCTAAGAGATTATAGCTTATTAATAATCAGAAAAGACAATCTGGATTTTGCCGGCTGCTTTTAACATTGTAAGGCTGAGGCAGTGCATGTGGTCAGGCTTAAGAGTCAACTGTCATCAGTGACCAGCGCAGCTCAACGCAAACTACCAGGAAAGAACCAATCACACCACACAGCCTTCTGATCTTTATAATGAAATGCAATGCAAACACTTTAAATGTCAAGATCAACTGGGCGAGAAGACCTTACCAGTCTCTGATTCAACCGCTTGTTTTCTTCTTCTTTCAACTGTAGTGTCTGCAGGGGTGGGAAAGAGAGACCCCTGGTTTATGCTCGAAAATATAGTCTGCGTACTCAAGTCTGGTTCTACTATAAAAGGTTTGTGGGGACATTCTTTTCTAGGAATCCTTTCCACCTGTCTTATTTACTGGCTTAAAAGAGAATAAGAACAATTTTAGGTTTATTTCCTTAAGCCAAGGATTCTCAAAGTTTAATATGCATTAGAACCACTTGTGACCTTGTAAATATGCAGTGCCTATCTGAGATCCATCCCCAGAGGCTCTGTTAGGAGGTCGGGCCCAAGAGGAGTAATCTGCAATTATAATACTCAGGCCAGCAGATGCTGATGAACCTTCACTAACAAGGGCACATGTGCAAGAGCACAAATCTGTACAATTCTGACTCTGAGTTCTTATCAGACAGTTATCTTGTAGGGAGCTAAAGCGTTAAAAATCTTCAAAGCCTAAGCAATGAAAAGTGGTCTCTGAACAAAGATGTGTAAAGTCTGCAACTGAGAAGAAACCCCTTATTACCACTTTTTTCTCTTTACTTCAATTAATCACTATAAAAACCCTAACTTTTCTTCATTATTCACATATTCTACTTGTGCCCTATTTTGGAAAATAGTTAATATTTTGTTTTTTGAAATTAATATGTGAAATTCACACTTCTATTGTACTGCTGAATCCTGAACTGTTCCTGGCCACTTGGATCAGAGATGACAGGACTTCTCGAAAGTAACCACAAAAATAACTGTTAAAAAAAGATCTAATTTGGGGAAGTCCCTGGCGGTTCAGTGGTTAGGGCTCAGCACTTTCACTGCCAGGGCCCGGGTTTGAGCCCTGGTTGGGGAACTAAGATCCTACAAGCCACGTGGTGCAGACAAAAAAAAAAATTAAAAAAAGAAAAGAAAAGAAAAGAAAAAACCCTAATCTATAAACACAAATAAAGTCTGCTTTCAGCGTAAGGTTTACTTCACTGCATCGCGGAGTGAACATATGTATTAAACCCTGTGTTTCAAGAAAACGATGCACTTACTCGTTCCAACAGCATTATCCTCTGCCTTTCTTCAGAGAGCATGTGGACGTTTTCTCTAAGAGAGAATGGCTTATTTTAGTTTCAGTCTTAAAATTCTGGACTTCACAGTCTCCAATGAGGTTTTGGAAATGTAACTGTTAATACACAGCACTTTACAGATTTAAGGGTTTGTACTAAATTTTCAGAAGCAGCCTGTTTAAATCAGGACACATTCTGATGGTGTAGGGTGGTATAAAATTTATACCACCGACCCTGGACCTGGATTGATAAACCTTCTGAAATTATGAGCAAAACTTTGTGCATGCATTTTTCTAGGGATAATGTCTTTGAAATTTCAAGCTTTCTCCCAGGGACCATTCTTATCCATGTTACAGATACAACGGTCATTCTTGGGCGGCTTCACCATTAAAACTAAAAACAAACAAAATGTCACAAGTCCTTGAGTGGGCTATAAAACTCAAAGCTTCAGTTCATAAAGAACCAAATCTATATAAAGACTACAAAAGTATTCCTACATGTCTACAAAGCGCTAGTCACTGTCATGTGTGAATTTGCCCATCACACTGAGGTAGTCAGAAACAAATCAGAAAAGAAAACAAGAAAGAGCGTGCAGGCTATTTCAGTTTTTTAAGCTGAGCCGTAAGTAAAGCCGTAATGTATCTAAAGTGTGCAACGCGATGGCCTGCGCGCTGTGGGAGGAGCCCCTCCGTCAAGTTAACTGACACACCCGTCACCTCACGTCATTCACCCGCCTCTTCCTAAGAACACGGCCCACGATCCGCCCCAGCCCCTGGCAGCCACCTTCCTGCTCTCTGCTTCTGTGAGTTTGACTTTTATCTGATTTAACTTCAGTTTCCACACAGAAGTGACAACTCCCTCCCCCCAGCACGGCCTCAGCACGCTGGACACACTGGCGACCCTAAGGAAGCCCTGCGCCCCTGACGCCATGGCCTCAAGGCCTAGACCCCCCTGCAGGGTCCCTGCCCGGCCGCCTGCACACTGCGGTGGCACCTGGGCACGGTATGGAAACGTGCCGAAGTGGATCCCTGCACACCATCAGTGGCGCGATCACAGGCCGTGGCACGGAGAATTCACACGCGCAGCTCCCAGGTCCACGGGCCGCGGCCCCCGGCGAGCAGGACGGGCACTCACCGGACAGACATCATGCTGGTCTCCAGCGCTGAGTCCGGCCTGCCTTCGCCGAGGGCATCCGGGGCCTCCGCCAGGGGCTCGGGCGCACAGGCCCCATACAGCTCGGGAGCGACGGCCACCCCCGGGGAGGGGACAGGGCCGCCGCCCCGCAGCCGGCTGACCTCCTCCTCCAGCCTCTTCTTCTCCTCCAGCAAGCGCGCGCGGTCCTCGGACAGGGACTCGATCAAATCTGCAGCCCCGGGCGGACGTGAGCGTTACAATCGTTGAGTGTGACACGGAACTAACAATGTCGCATTAGGAAGCGTCACTGACCTTTGTCCCGCTCTTGCTGCTGCATCGTGCTTTTCAGCTTGTCACTGAGATCACTGATTATGTTCTCTTTTCTCATTTTCTCTCTTGTTAAAACAGTATTAAAATTGGTCTGGAACAACAGAACGATAACTACTTAAATTATCTGCATGCACAGGGCAGCCAGAGCTAAAGAAAATACGTCTGTTTTTGCATGGTGCGTCTCTATGGGGAGAAGAAAAAGCGTAATTCACAAGTGATGTTTATTTTGAAATAAAAATGCCACGCTGTGGTAAACACATTCGACTGTATTTTCCTAGTTCTGTATTAAATATGTTCCAATTTAGTATCTTGAAAATGAATGCTATTTTCACATTATTGTCCACACATTTATTATTGTCAGAGGAAAAGCATTAGTAAATATGTCTTAAATGTGGGGGAAAGAAATAAAATAGCCAACACTTTAACCAGTGCTGTTATGTACTGAACTGTTTCTTTTAGTGATCTCCCTGCCTCTGGAATCTTCCTTCTGTCCTTAGCTAAATCTCGATTCCACAGTCACATTTTGGACATGACTGTATCCCATCTCCTCCTCTCATCTGGATATCTGCTGGTTTATAATGGCTGGACCTGCCACTCCTCGACTTCTAGGAAAGCCTTCTCACCGTGGATCTCATACATACCAACTGCCTGCAGAGATCCCGTGAGCCAATTTCCAAAATTAAGAGTCAAAGATCCTCCAATCAATCATTAATGCCAATGATGCTAGAAACAGAGACATTTAACAAGAATGTGGCATTCTTAGGCCAAAATTAATGAATTTGTTAAATACTGAGTTAAACTCATTTCTAGCCAGAAAGCAGACAGGACGATCCCCTCAAAAAGAATATTTATGATTTGCCTTTGTATTAAGCCATTGCTCTGTATCATTTATGGTAGAAAATTAACAAATATTTATAACAGTATATTAGTTACTTTGTTTTCATAACCTCTGGCTGTTTCTGCAATATCAAATGGATTTTCAGAGAAGTTAACACAATTTATAACACACAGATTAGAAACAAGACTAGTTAATGTAAGAGCCAACTAGGCCCAAGTAGCCCTTATAAAGCTAGTTACAAATCAACTCAAGTAACTACCACTTAACATCCAAACACCACTTAAAATTGGCAGGTACCTTAGGAGTCACCTCCCCTCTCGCTTGACAACTATTAAAAGAAGAACTACATGTGGATCAGGTGGCTGGCAGCTTTCCAAGCTGGTCTCCGTCTTATTTCATCCCCCCTTAATGCTGGAAGTCTGCAGTTGCACAGGCTCAGGGGAGCACAGAGACAGGCAGCAAGAAAGCGGGAGAGAAAGACGTAGCTCACGGAGGAGGAGACATGAAAGAATGCGCAACTTCAGACTTCTAAAAACAGAGACCTGAGCGGCCTCTTCACTTTACCCCTGGTGGCTCCTCCCCAGCCCTGGACAGTTCATCTCCCTGGTTTCCGTGAAGCACACTCTGTTTCTGGTTCCTCTTTCTCATTCCCCCTTTGCCAGGCTCCTCTGCCTTTCCCCAGGCCTTAACATTTTTTTTGGTTTTTTTTTGCGTTACTTGGGCCTCTCACTGTTGTGGCCTCTCCCGTTGCGGAGCACAGGCTCCGGACGCGCAGACTCAGCGGCCATGGCTCACGGGCCCAGCCGCTCCGCAGCATGTGGGATCCTCCCGGACCGGGGCACGAACCCGTGTCCCCTGCATCGGCAGGCGGACTCTCAACCACTGCGCCACCAGGGAAGCCCCAGGCCTTAACATTTAAAGCTCCTAAGTGTGTGGAACTACACTTCTACATTTTCTTTCTGTTCTCTGGTTGACATTTTTTTAAAACTCTAAAAAGACTAGAAGAAAAGGAAAACTGCACCACACCATGTTCAATGTGCACATCAACTGTAACATGCCTGCCAAGTCTCAGAAACATACTCCTCGGGGTAAAAGGGACGTCGTGCTGCCCCTGGCCTGACTCACACCTGCTCTCACCCAGGTCCGCTCCGCTCTGGCAGCCCTCACCCTGCCCCGCACCCCAGCCAGCGATCCTGATTACGTACAAATCCAACCGCGTCGCTCCTTTATTTCCTCTCCCACTGCCGCCCAGCACCTTAGCTGATGTAATGCTCCCTCACAGGGCATCCTGACCCTCAGTGGACTGGCCGCTGCTGACCTCACAAGAGTCAGCTCTCACCACTGATCCAGATCAATAAGGGAATCACCAAAGTTCAACAGTATTCTACCATAACCTACCGCCAGCCTATCACATGGATAAGAATTATCAGCATGTAATTTAGAATAAAATTTTAGAGCTTAGAAAAAAAAATTCAACTATCATCTATGCAGTAGTACAAACACTTTCAGTTGCAAAAAACCAAACTGATGGGAAGAGGTTAAATGATGTTTACGAGATCACATAGGTAGCTAAGGAACCGGGAACAGAATTTACATTTCCTAATTTCTAATCTAGCACTGCTTCATTCTGAAGCACCTATGTGACATAATGACCGTTAAAAAGAAAATGCTTCTATCACGAAGAAGCTATTTAATAATAAATACCATCAGGATCAATGTGGGAAAATCACATTTAAGATATAAGAAACCTCAGCTACACAAAGAAATTTTACTTGTTAATGTATGTTCATCTCCTCTAGACCTAGAATGAATGCAGTAAGGTGGGAGACCCACATACCTGTTGTTCAGCAATCAAAGATGTTCGCACATTCTGCATTTCTTCGTTTTTTCTTTTCTCCTGCTCTTCAAGTTGTTCTAGAAACTTAGCTTTTTCTTCCTGGAGCTTTTCTTGAAGTTCAGCGACTAGGCTTGAAGAATCTTCTTTGGTAGATTCAATGGTATGACTTTAAAAATTAAATACAGCATTAATTTTTTCAAAATTACACAGAACTAACACAACATTGTAAATCAACTATATTTCAATAACTTTTTTTTTTTTTTTTTTTTTTTTTTTTTTTTGCGGTACGTGGGCCTCTCACTGTTGTGGCCCCTCCCGTTGTGGAGCACAGGCTCCAGACGCGCAGGCTCAGCGGCCATGGCTCACGGGCCCAGCCGCTCCTTGGCATGTGGGATCTGCCCGGACCGGGGCACGAACCCGTGTCCCCTGCATCGGCAGGCGGACTCTCAACCATAACATTTTTTTTTAAAGTAACCAAATGTATTTTAAGTACAACGTAAAGTCACTGAAGAATTTTGTCTAGAAAGAATGACATATAGTGAATTTAGATTTTTAAAAGACTGTTGTAAGGATCCTGGTCAGAACACTGGGGCATGTCTGCATGAGAGGTTTCAGCTGACACAGGACGCTAAGTAATAAGAATCCTGTAGGAGTGCAATTGTGCGCTCACATCGCGTGTGCGTGCACAGGCAGGAAGCACCTTCCTTCCTAGGTGCCCTGCACCTGTGCGCTGCCCAGTGCACCGAGGGCAGTGCTGTTTCTATTTCAGGGTCAGTGCTGTGCGAGGATGAGGCAGGAAGGAGAGGACAGTTCAGGCACAAGGACGTTCAGACACTTCTGACTCTGTAAACACACGGTCATCCCCAACACCCAGGAGGAGCACCTGTGACATCAGCACAGGGTATGTGCTGACCCGCAAGGTGAACATTTTGGCAGTAAAAACAAAGAAAGGAGAGCTTATGGGGCTTCCCTGGTGGCGCGGTGGCTAAGAATCCGCCTGCCAGTGCAGGGGACACGGGTTTGATCCCTGGTGCGGGAAGATCCCACCTGCCGCGGCGCAACTAAGCCTGTGAGCCACAACTACTGAGCCCAAGTGCCACAACTACTGAAGCCCGTGCGCCTAGAGCCTGTGCTCCGCTACAAGAAGCCACCGCAATGAGAAACCCGCGCACCACAAGGAAGAGCAGCCCCCGCTCGCTGCAACTAGAGAAAGCCCACACGCGGCAACGAAGACCCAACGCAGGCAAAAAAAAAACAACAAGAAAAGAGCTTTTAACATAAGAAATGATCCAGAACCACGCTGTGCTGGGGCAGGGCTTCTCGTGGCTCTATGGTCGGCCCTCCTTATCCTTGGGTTCCGCATCCACGGATTCAACCAACCACGAGTTGAAAATATCCCAGAAAGTTCCAGAAAGCAAAACTTGAATTTGCCTGAGGGCTGGCAACTATTTACACAGCATCTGCATTGTGTTAGGTATTACAGGTAACCTAGAGATAATCTGAAGTGTACAGGAGGTTATATGCAAACACCACACCACTCTATACAAGTTGACTTGAGCTTCGGTGGGTTTGGTATTTGGGGGAGGTCCTGGAACCAACCCCCATGACATCGAGGACTGTTGTTATTAGTCTGACCAAAAGCATACACTGTGTCACATTGCTGGAGGCTCCCATAGAAAACGCTCCAGATTACCACCAGCCCCATCATTCAGCTTTAGTTTGCAGGACTCTAAGGCCCCAAACGGCTCTGACCTCAGGGGGAATTAACCCTAGCAATTGAGCAGTAAGTAATAGCTGAATATTTTAAGTAGTTTTTTTAACAGCATCACTGGCTGGCTTCCTCTGGGGAATTAGGAGCCATGTTTGTGTTGTGTGGGGAGAAGATGTAAAAAAGGGTTACAGTATCTCACAATTTAGTTAAAGGTGTTTCTGATCCAGCGGTGCTACCAGGGAAATCTAAGAAATTTATCAATAAAGGTTGCCCTCCCCCAAAAGAGAAACTTACATAACCCTATCTTTCCATATTAATTTAAAACCTTAAAAAGGCCCTGAACTTAAAACTTAAGGAAGCAAGGTATATCTGTTATCAGCTGGGAACGTCATCCCATCACACAGAACTTGAAGCACAGCAACTCTGGTTCCCCCACGTCCATTAACCAGTGTGTGCGAGCAAAGCTATTTCACCCAGTGCTCCTAGTAACTAGGAAACCCGCACTGAACACACACCAGAGTGGCCTCTCCCCCATCAGTGACTGCATTAGACTTGGGCCTAGTAACCGAGTAGTTGACTGTGGGTTTTTTAAAACTCTTCTGAGATCACAGAATAAGAAATTCCAAACGACACCCTATTCCAGTGTTCCCGTCCCCAGGCAGACCCACAGCAACTGCTCCTGGACACACGCCTATGAGCGGCACGGGAGGAAGGCTTCCCGACACATGCAAACCACACACACGTGTCCTGCATGCGTGTTCCGTGTACACGGGGTGTGAGAAAGCCCTTGCCCTCAACTCTCAAAATAATATATACTACTGAGTTCATTTTTCCCAGTTATATGGAGAAAAGGTACCCACTTTTAATTCTGCACTTCCTTAATCCCAAGTAGGCGGAGCAGCTATTCGCATCCTGGCTGGCTTCTGTCTTCTCTGACCTGTCGATTCACATCCTCTGCCCATTTTCCTCATGGACTGTTTGCCCTCTTCTCGCTCATCTGTGGGACCTCTCTGACATTACAGACATAATTAATACTCCCATTTATATCTCGCCAACGTTTCTCCCAGGCAGGTGGCCTCTCAACGCTGCTGCTGGCAGATGGACAACCGGCCGAGTGGGGACGGCTGGGAGAGGAGGTGGCCTGGGTGCAGTCACATCGGCGCCACTCCCTTCAAGTCCCCTCACTCCTCTTCAAGAGCTTCCTCTGTGCAACAGCAGCCGAGAACGACACTCTGCAGAATCCCCTTCCCAGGAGGCTCTGGTCTCAAGTTTGGCAACAAAAAGTTACCTGCATAAAGGAGTGCTAGAGTCTGTCACTCCAGAGGGGGCTGGGACCAGAGAGGGAGGCAATGAGGGTCACAAGGGGTTTCCAGGTGAACTCCCTGGGTCGACGTCTCCGTAGACACCTGGCAGAAATCTCCAAAGAATCTGTAACGGTTTCCTGATGGGCCACCAGCTTTGTACTCAAGGTGACTGTGAACCTACCAACTCCCAGCCCTTCAGCAGCAACGCTTACTCTTCGCTCCGCCAGCCCTACCCAAATTCATACAAGTTCTAAACCTAGTATTAAACCCTTTATTTTTGGAATACTTAAAAGAGGCTCTATTTTTCTAAGCTCATATCAGACAAATACAACCCTAGGGGAGAAAACCATCAAGACAGAGACCTGGGACTGATTCTCTGACCGGCTCCAACCGGAAGGCAGCAACCACCTTGGCACCAGGGCAACGGGTGCTCCGGTGGAGCCGGGCCCCCACTGCAGAACCGGACAGCTGTGTCTTCCGGGAGTGAGAGTCTGGAGACATCCAGCGGAGCCCCCAGTGCCCACCAAGCTCTCCTGCCCCCTTCTCTGGAGAGATCAGGATCACCTTCCTGAGGTCCCTTCTCAGTTAAGCTGATCTTTCTTCTCAACAACCTCTCCACCATTTCACTACTACTCGACCCAGCGCGGCTTTCAAATCCCCAGATCCCAGAGGAGCTAAAAATCTAACCAAGGAGAAAATAAAACTGCAAGATTTTCTTCATTTATTTTGGCAGAATCATAGGAAATGTGTACAGGGATGGACCCAATGAGAGTTAGAACAGGAAGAATCAGGCCAAACTTTGTGTGGATGTAAAGACCAGAGATTCTAGATTCAATATTAGCTATTATCAGTTTGCTATGGTGATAGCCTGAAACCTGGACCTAACGGGTAAACCACGGCCTGCGGGCCAGATCCGGCCTGTGACCTGTGAGTTTCACCGGAGCACAACCGTGCCTGTTCGTTCATCTCTCTCACTCCTCTTGATACAACAGTGAAGCTAAATAGCTCAGAGACCACTTAGCCCTCAAAGCCTAGAACACTGAAAAGGAAGCCTTTACAGAAACTGCCAACTGGTTCCCTACACCAGTGACGCGCAAAGGGCGATCCACAGAACCCCGGAGGTCACAGTCAAGGGATCACTAAGGTCAAAACTACTCACACGATGACGCCAAGATGCTCTCTGTCTTTTGCTCCCTGCTGGCGTCGCACAGACGCTAAAGCTGTTGACACCTTGATGGAGAGCCAGCGGCACCAGCTATGCTCTCGGTCACTGTATCCCGCACGTCAAAGCACGCCAAGTGAAGGCAGGTTTACTGTGGAATATCCGTGATGCAGTAAAATCAGTAATAGTACTGGGTCCTGACCACGGAGCCTATAGCGTTTAATCCTCTGCGTGACAAAATGAGAAGTACCTACGAAGCCCTCCGGCATCACAAGGTACGCCTGTCTCATGGAAAAGCACCTGCACATCTGTTTTGTGTGTGACGAAGGAGCACCTTCTTTCATGGTGCACTACTTCTATTTGAAAAATGACGAGCTTTGGTTATTTAGACTTGCATTTTTGATAGATGTTTTCTCAAAAATGATCAACATTACTTCAATGAATAAGTGACATAACTTGTTACCACTGACAAAATGTGACACTTTAAAAAGAAACTAAAATCCTGGGATTTATTATATACCCCCGGTAGGGCTCAGAGAATGCTCCTTCACCAAGGCTTTCAGAAACACCACCCCAAAGGCTCTGCAGGGCGCCTGCAGAAGAGGGAGAGTGGCGGGACAGGCCAGTAAAATTCAACGAGCTTCACGGGCAGGACAGATTCTGGAGGGGAGAGGCCGACGAGCACCACTTAACCAGATGCAGGACGTGGTGCCCTCACAGGCAGCAGAGCCAGAGCAACCAAAAGTCTGACCCAGAAAAACCTCTGGCAGTGGCTGTCACTAGGGCTCTACCAGAATGGGCCAATAAAGGCTTATTAAACTGATTTTTAAAAAACCCGGTAGCTGGCGTTCAGAGATCTAACTTCCAGAGAATCGCCATCTTTCACCCAATTCCAAGACCTGAGTCAGTCACCAACTACAATGCCCAAATTTTATACTGAGTTTTCTTTCTAACCTTCAGAGAGACCCACGGCCATTTTCCAGGCTGAGTGTGTATTCAAGGAAGGTAATTAATCAACTTTTGAGGGAATACTGAGCACTGGTTCTCACGTTACTAATGCCGCTGTGGTCCACCAGGATACCACTGACAACCATACACGAGAGACGCGTCATTCCATCTAGGGTCTGAAATGGAACAGATGTAAAAGCAACTGTTGGCGAATCACTGCTGGACCCCCTACTGATGGAACGAGGACCATTATGGCAGAAAGAGCCAGGTAAAATCCCTGAAACACAGAGGAGATTTCTACCACAATCTTGCTCAACTTAAGTATGTGTCCTGTCGAAAACATATAAAAACAAGCAATGGGTTACCATAATTTAATCAGGTAGTGACTCCAATAAAACTGCTATTTCTTACACAACCTCTTTACTGGAGCAAATTAACAAGACCACTACTACCTGACATGTAGCTACTGATACGGTGATTTCTTCCCCCTTTATTCTTATTAGTACAGACCAGGGATAAACAAACTTTTCTCTGTAAAGACAAATACTGAATAGTATAAATGTTACTCAGACAATCTCCGTCACAGCTACTCAACTCTGCTGAAAGCAGCCACAGGCCACAGCTAGAGAAATGGCCTCTCTGTGAGCCAATACAGCTGTGTTTACAAAACCAGGCTGTGGGCTGGATTCCCACAGGCCACAGACTATCAATCCTGGGTAGAGACCACAGGAAGCAGTGTGATTTCACCAACAGGGACTGCAATCGACTGTCTTATCCAGGATTAGATCAACTCTGCGGTCCTCTGTTGAAATCTCGTTGGCAGGGATATCGATCTTCTTGCTATTCCTCAAGAAATCACACTAATCCAACCCGTTTATGGCAACATGCTCCTCAGGCCTGGTAAACAGGAATTAGCCACTACCTGAGCTACCAGGGCAAGACACCTGAGTGCCGGTGGGGTGAGCAATGAGCGCCGTGGAAGCCCACAAGCCTGTGAGCACAGCGAGATTTCTGAGTGCCCAGAGGTCCAGGCCTGCGAGACGCCCGTCCAGGGTGCGGGTGAGGACCCCGAGGGCTGCGGGCAGCACCCAGTAGCTCAGCTCCTCCTGGACACCTGCCCAGCCTCCTGCTGTGTGGGAGCCCCTGCAACCCGTGCCAGCTGCCCTGCGGCGGGGCCGTCTCCCAGCGGGTGCCTGACGTGTCTGCGGCAGAAGTGGGCAGTGTGCGGAGCCTCGGCAAGTCCTCCAGGAGAATCGCGGCTGAGGCGCTCAGGATCCTGAAGCAGGTGAGCGTCTCCCTTCCGTAAGGTGGCTCAGGGCTCGCTCCTGGGTCTAGAGGCCGAGAGCCTGACCGTGCTCTCCCCAGTTACCGCGCGACCTGGGACGCCTGTCAGGAAGGGGACACTGTCTCGCCCACGGAGCCAGGACGCCGGGGGGGACACTCGGGTGACGACGTGGTAGACGCGAGGCGGGCCCACACGAGCCCCGGCAGCGCCAAGCGGGCGCAGGAGGCGCCTCCCTTTTCTCCATCACAGCCACGGCGAGCCCGGCAGGGAAGCGGACTGGCGGGCCCGGCTCCAGAGCCCAGGGGCAGGACGAGAGCCCGGCGGGCAGGGGCACCCGAGATCAGCGGTGAACTCGAGGACGCCCGCCCCGGGGGAGGACCAGCCAACAGAGTATTGGAGAGAGACCGTCCGTGTGGAAAGGGGAACTCAGCGCCGCGCATCCACTCCGGGGTGGCGCATACGCTCCAGGGAGGGGAGACGGGGGACAGAGGCCGCGTCGCGGGACCCTGGCTCCGGCAGGTCAGTGCGGGTGAGAGAGACGCGGGAGCCGGGGGAGGACAGGGTGCCCGGTGCCGGGCGGCCCGCCGTGCCAGGGCCTCACCTGCACCGGATTATTCCCGGAACCCCCTCTGCAACCGCAAATCCGCCAGCGAGGAAGACGAACGTGGAGTCCGGAAGGAGAAGGGCGGCCGGGCCCGCTCCCCGGGGCCGCTCCCCGTCGTCCAGGAACACAGTCCCGGGCTGAGCCGCACCCCGAGCCCATCGCTGGGCCCCGTGGGGACGCCCGGAGCCGCCGCGCCATCCCAGGGGCCCCGCCGGCCGCCAGCCGCGGTGGGCGCGCCAGCGTCTGCCCTCCTGCTGTGTCACCGGTGCCCTCCCAGCCTTCTGCGGTGACTGCCCGGACCTCGGCGTCCCCCAAGCTCTGAGAAGGTTCGTGTAGGGCCTAGTTCCTCTAAGAGCCCGCCATCCCTCCGGAACACATAAAGGCTTTCTGTCTTCAAAACAGACGCAGAGGGTGGACTGCACACCAGGGTGTGAACACCACACAGCGGACAGTCGATCACAGGAGACGGTGTAAAAGTCCCTTTAACCTCCGGCCAGAGGTTAAAATAGCCAATGCAAATAT
Organism: Mesoplodon mirus; assembly: GCF_964341445.2. Classification (NCBI taxonomy): domain Eukaryota; kingdom Metazoa; phylum Chordata; class Mammalia; order Artiodactyla; family Ziphiidae; genus Mesoplodon; species Mesoplodon mirus. The sequence goes on along the minus strand of NC_138992.1, from coordinate 75,704,490 downwards.
ACCTATACATATGTTCCCTTGGAAAAATTAATGATAGAACCAACTGATAATGTTCTAGAAATTGTTTATTAGGCCACAAACCCCTTCAATGAATTTTAACGAGTGGAAATGCGGAAGCCCACTTTCTCTCAGCCAAGGCAGTAACGTCCGGCAGCGACAATAACGACAACGCAAAAACCCTCACCACTGTATAAACCCAGCATTTAACATTATCTTTTGAATCACAGAGGAAATAACCGCAATTGTAATATCAAGAAAATAACCACCAGAAAGCTAACCACCAACCCAGAAGTTACTACTTCTCTTTTATGCATACATACATACAGTATTTTAAAAGAATGAAAATAAGTAACTTTCAAATGAAGAATTTAGGGAAAGAACTACAAACAAACCAAAAGGAAATGTATAACTTAAAAAAGGAATAAGAAGATCCCAAAAACATAGGAAATTTTCAAAAATTATTCCTCTCAAAATCCAAAATACGAATCCATTTTTAAAAGCCATCCTAATGGATTCACGTAGCCTGTTCATTTTTTTTAGATGTCTGTGAGAAACACTACTTTAAAACGTACGTTTTTACTTCATAAAGTATCTCCACTGTTACCTTTACCTAAGGTAAATGAGTAAAAAATCAAGGTGCCGTGATGACACTCACAATTAAAATCTCCATCACTGAGACTTTAATTTTATGATTATAGACTGAAGTTCATTCTTACCTTTCTGCTATTTGACTCTCAAGATGTGTAATTTTTTCTAACAGCTCCTTCTCAACAGCTTCCCTTTCCAAGCTCATTTCTTTACGGGCAGTCTCAATAGCTGCCTCTTTTTCACAATTAAGCCTCTGAATCAGCTGTCCTCGGTCCTGTTCGTGCCTCATGACACATTCCTCTTTGTCTTTTTCAAGTTTCTGGATGATAGCTTCGTATTTCTCTTCTTGCTGGGTGATTTTCTCATCTTTTTGTTTCTCAAGAGCACTCAATTCTGAGTCCAGTTTACTCTGCAGTTCAGCCAATTCTTCTTTCAGGCCTTTTTCTACTTCAAATGCTTGGTGACGCAATGATGTCACTTTGTTTAACTCGGCTCTAAGCATATCAGATTCTTCTTCGTGTCTACTAAGTAACTCTGAAATGCACTGATCTTTTTCAATTGTCATTAAAGTTCTTAGTTCGGCCAAGCCCACCTGATAATTTTCATTATCATCTTGCATCTTTTGGTTTAGTTTACTTATCTCTGTTCTCAAAGGTTCTGTCTCTTGTTCAACGAGAGATTTTAAGGTCTCCTGCTGCTGGGCTCTGCTTTCTTCCAGCAAAATTTTTATTTCGTCCGTTTCTGCTTCCTTCAGGGCAAGTTCAACCTCTAACTTACATCTCGTGTCCGACAAATCAGAAACCTTGAGTTTTAATTCCTGGAGCTGCTGTTCTTTTTCCTGGACAGCTGTGGCGTGAGAACCTTGCATCTGCTCGACTCTTTGTTGATTTTCCTTTTCTAATCTCTCCAAACAGGCCTCGTGGGCGGCCATGACCTTCCTGAGCTCCTGGGTGTGCCTGACCTGCAGAGTGTCCTCCAAGTCCTTCAGCCGGTTCTGCTCCAGGCACTGGAGCTCCACCCTCAACAGCTGGAGCTTCTCATCGTTCTCCGCGCGGAGCTTCTTTAAGTCTTCTAGCACGGTCTCTCGTGAGTGCTTCAGTTCTTCAATCTCACAGTGTTGCGTATGCATTATATTTTCCATCTCTAACAACTTCTGATCCTTTTCCTTCTGCAGGCAGATGACAGCTTCTTTCTCACATTTAACCAAAGCAAATTCGTTATCTTTATTTTGTAAAACCTCCTCAAGGCACACCAAGTCTCCTTTCAGCTTTGTGATTTTGTTTTCATTTTCTTCACTCTCCTTGACTAGTGCAGCAAGTTTGCCCTCATATTCACTTTTTAAAGACTGTAGTTCTTTTTGGTGTCTTTCATTTAGTGTTATTTCCAAAGAACATTTTACTTTTTCAATAATGTTTCTTATTTCTACTGCTGTACACTTTAAAGAATTTGAGAAGTCACACTGTTCCTTCTGCACAAATGTTCGGAAGTGGCAAAGGTCCTCCTTTATGGTTTGTACACTGAGCTGCGAGTCGTGGGCAGTGACACGGCACTTCTCCAACTGGACGCTGAGCGACGCGTGGTGGCCCGAGTGCTCCTGACCTCGGGCACTCGTGTCCTGCATTCGCCTGCTGTCGATGGCATTGATGACTGAGGAGTAAAGGGATTCCACCATCATCTCTGGACTCTGTGGATCACTGATAGGATTGGAAGATGACAAGTTTTCCTCTATTACAAACTCATTCACTGCAGACATGAAATCTGATTCAGGACTTTCTGCTAATGAATCCAAGTCTAACGAAGCCTGGTGAAGAGTCTGTTCTATGTTTGGATGGGGGATAGTTTCAAAATCAAACGTATGTGCATCAATGCTATCCGGAGACAATTCTTCTAAGGGACAGACTGCAGGACACAAGGGGCCCCGCACAGTGAGTGGAGGGGGTGTTCGGGGTGAGGTAGTGGTTGTGGTTCCTGCCGTGCTTTCTATCCGGGGGGAGGAAGCCGCCTGTGGGGACGTCTGACTCGCGGACGCCTGGAAAAGAGAGGGACAGGCTTACAGAGCTGCAGCAACACAGGCGTTTACGCTAACGGGGCGAACCACTAGAAAGAACGGGATTTGCCTTTTGTTCACTCAGTAGGTCTGTAATGGTCTGTGACATTTCATCCAAACTTTGTGCTGCTTTTACCAAATTATGTAGAGCAAGTACGTGCTGGTGTAGAGGGTCAAAGTCACAAAGTAAGGGCACCCTGAAAGAGAGCACAATCAAGTTAGATTTCTAATTTCTCAATGAAAAATGGTAACTGCCACCAAATACTACAGTCTATGTCAAAAGCAACTCACCATCGTCTTTCAGTCAATACCATGAACAGTTTAAGCAGACTAAGACGTATCATTAAATGGGGGGGAAGGGGAGGGTGGGACGAATTGGGAGATCAGTCAGGATTGACATATATACACTACTGTGTGTAAAATAAACAGCTAGTGGGAACCTGCTGTAGAGCACAGGGAGCTCAGCTCAGTGCTCTGTGATGACCTAGATGGGTGGGAGGTCCAAGAGGGAGGGGATATATGTATACATATGGCTGATTCACTTCACTGTACAACAGAAACTAACACACCATTGTAAAGCAATTATACTCCAATTAAAAAATACAGATATAAATATATATATACATATAATAAATAAAGTGATAACTCAGAAATCTCTCACAGTATGCCACGTCGTCAGACAACTACCAGAAAAGAATTAACTTCATGTAAGGCATTAATTTCCTCCTACTTTATCTTCTTCATTTTCTGATCCTTTTTATACTCCCCAGAAACTTCCCAGAGCGGCCACGAGCGCGCCAGCCATCGTAACGCACTCCTCCGCTCCGGCATCCCCTGGGGTGCTGCTGCCCTTCCCACAGCCCCAGAATAACGAAATCATCACAAGGCAGTGAGTAAAGCTAAAAATAGGAACGGTGTTTACCTGAGGAATGGCTGAACCTCGGAAGGACAGAATGATTGCAGAAACTGTAAATCTTCTAATGAAATATCTGGAAGTTCACAGTCAAACTTTCGAGGCTTCTGTGTCTATATTAAAAAATAATAATGTACCAAAAAATATACAGTATCCTTTTGTAACTGATTTCCTAGTATAATCAAATTCAATAACAAATAAACAAAAATGCTTCAAATGATCTACTCACACCTAAGAAACAGAATAAAATAATAAAATGCAAATGAAGGACTATTCAGTGAGGATGGGGAGACCGCTTTTCTGAGTCTGAAATAACCGGGACGTGCAAGCTGTTGGTGATCAACTGCCGTGCTCACTCCCCACTTCTCTGTTCTCAGCATCTTTTCATGGGAATTCTGGTATTCCCGCCAGCATTAAAGGAACCCATTTGTCTCGCTATTACACAGGCTATTCCCAAGTTTCTACCTGACCGACAGCACAGTCGTGAGGACAGTCCCAGCCCTCTGTATCTATTCCTGTCACCTAGTAGCGTGCTGTATTGTTTTAATGCAGTAAAGATCGTTTTTTCTTATGCAAAACTTCCTCCTTGCCCTTTTCTTCACCTCTTCATTACATTTTCCAAAATACAAAGTCTTAGCCAATTTCAGATTCATAAAAAAATTATCTACCATTTCTTTATAAACATTGCCAAGAAATGCACCTTTTAGGATAATTCCAATGGTCTGAGTCATCACTTATGCAGATTTAGAGATGTCAAGACACCCTTCATTAAGCAGGGGTCCTAAATAAAGGAGTGTGGGAAATCCTGCCTATTACAACACTCATTCATAGATACACAAAAACACATATTTAAAGCCCTAAGGAATCCTGCAGTACAAACACATGTTTAACAGTTAAGCAGTGTGTCTGAGGAGAAAACAACAAACCTACAGCATTTCCAAAACTTCTTTGATCACGGAATCACGTTTCATGTAATAAAATTAGTGGTCCCCAGACCACTCTGGTTTAGAAATACAGCAACCTTATTTTTCATGGTTTCAATGAAGATGACCTGATGGGTCACCCTATTCTGATTTGTGCAACATGAATGATAGGGGAGGGGAGGGGAGGGGAGGGGAGGGAAAGGGCGGCAGGGACAGGAGGGGTGGAGACAGATAAAGTGAGGGGGAGAATCTGTTCCCACCCATCTCGACAGTGCAGTAGGACTTCATCGTCCCATGCAGTGAAGACTCCTGACCAAAAACTATGAATTCATCTTAAAGCCAAAAACATTTTGATAAAAAATTTGTTTCTGATAAATATCTCTACTTCTGAAATAAAGGTCTGAACACACACAGGATTTAGTCATATTAGAAGATAAATTACGTACACAAAAGGATGGGTGCCAGGAGTCCAATCCCCTAAACAGACGATTTCTTAAAAAGGACTTCCCTGTGTAAAGGAATTAACAATATGGTTATTTTACAACTCATGCTATATAATGCTATTCATATCTATGAAATAAAAACAGCATTTTTTTCTTAAAAAGTATAAGTTATTAATAAAGAACACTTACTAAATAATTTCCCAAAGGATTCCCTTTTTGACTTTTCAGCCTCATATAATCGCTTTCCGTCTTTGACTAAAGCACCAGCCCACTAAGAAAAGGAAAGCCTCTGTTAGTGTCACACACCAAGTCACTGAGGCTCAGGCACAGTCAAAGTACAATCCAACCTGCATACCTCCCTGTAGTGTTTTATGAACATTTTTCTCCTGACCACCTCAACGGCAGCTAAGCAGTACATCTGAGGAACTGTACTCAGAGCTTCAACGATCTTGACTCTCTCCAAGAGCTCTATAACGAGGCGGAGCAGAGCCTGCAACTTCTCTCCATCCTGATCAGCATGAAGCATCACAAAGCAACACCACCTACAGAATGAAATCAGGACACACAAACGCTGTACAAATCATCCAAGCCCATGTTAATCAACCAGTGAAGTATGTCAACATGGTGATAGGATTACGCCATCACTTGGGAGAAATAAAAAAAAAATCAACTCTCAACATCCCAAATTAGACACCCTAGAATCACTTACTTCAGTCTGACATGAAGGTTATTTGCTAGTTCTTGTTTGGCAGTGGTGCACTTCTGTTTAATATCCAACAGTTTTCTATGATTTTGCAACATAATCATCAACTGATTTGCATGACTCAGGCACAAATCAGGTAACACAGATGCATCCTTCAAGTTTTCAGCTCTCATCTGATTAGCTAAAAATCCCTTTGGGAGAAAATATTTTAAAGGATATTAACTTTCATGAAAACCATGAGCATTCATTTAAGAGGAAAAGCTTTACGTTAGACATGAACTACTTTCAGATAAGATTTTAAAATCTCCGACTTTTCTGAGTGTAGTAGGTGTGTCCCTAGCAAAAGTTCAGAGTTCTTAAGAAATTTATGCTCATCTAATTCTGTTCCATTTTCGTGCTAGAAAAATAAATGAGACCCAGGAAGCTAAAGCAACATATCCAAGGACACAGCAGGCAAATCAGAACTAGAACCTATGAGTGTAAACTCCTGTTACACCACAGTTCAGTCAGAGCACAGGTGAAAACAGGGGCACTGACTTTAAGCCCCATGAAAACTAACAACAGATTTAATCTAATCAATGATATTCAGTAGCATATTATACACTTCCCCCAATAAAAATCAATCAATCGACTCTGCACTACTCGCTGAAAAGTCATTCCTTCCTCCGGTGTTTCTGGGCTATTATATACTTTGTTCCACTGATCTGTGCTCATTATCTTTAGAACAATGACTTCTACAGTATATCTTATTGTTTCATAGGAAAAGTAATTATCACACTTTTTTCTTAGCTATCCTTATTTATTTTCACAGGTGAACCTTCCATCTTTTTGTTAGGCAGGGATTGTTTTTAGGCTATAGATTAATTCAGTCAGATGTGCCAAAGCCAAGAGCAAACACTTAAAAAAAAAAGTCCAAAGACATCTTGATGAGACATCTTGCTGAGTATTTCACTGGATTCACAGGTTTTTTCCCTACTCGACTCACTAGTTACCATGTTATAGAAGTGTTAGGATCTGCACACCCATCTCGCTGTCACACTTGCTACTACAGGCAATTATCCTTGTAGGGCTCAACCACACAACCAACAAAGGACAGCAAGTGTGTCTTCTTACTTTCTGGTAGGTCTCTCTCTCTTTTCTGTTTCATGTTTTTTCTAAATATCATGAAAATACTTAAGTTTAAATGATGTGTGTTAAAAAAAAGTCGAGATGATTCAATATCTGAAAGTAAGATAATTTTAGTAATTATTTTATATCTTATTTTTCTTCCAATATGCTGCGTGCCTAACCATGGCTATGCTTTTTCTGTAATTTAATCTATTTTTAAAAAGTAACTTACTGCTTTATTCTCCTTTGATAAAATCTTAATAGGTTTTCAATTGTTTTTTACTGAATCCAAGAAAAATATGGCATCAATCCACAATTCATGAAGTACAAGCCCAATGCAGGAGAAATACAAAGAAAGCCACACCTCACCGTATCACAGTCAAACTCTAAAACCCAAACCAAAGGCAAAGTGCTACAAGTAAATCAGTAACAGCCTAGAATTCTCTATTAAGAGAAAATATCCTTCAGAAACAAAGGATTTTCAAATGATAAAACCTGAATTTGCCCCTGGAAGGAAATACTAAAGGATATTTTAACATATGATAGACTTTAATACGTCAAGGATGTATGTATTCCTTAAAAGGAATACAGCTAATACATTAAAAAGACAATATACTATGACCACATTGCGCTTATTCCAAGAATCCAAGGATGGTCCAAGATTAGAAGTAGAACGTACCTTTCTTAATCTGATAAAGGGTTTCTATTAAAACAAGGAGGAAAAAAAACCTACTACGAACACTGTAATGGTGAAGCGTTGATCATTTTCTACAGATCAGGAATCAACCGAGGACACCCAGTATCACATCTATTTTAGCATTACACTGGGAGGGCTCCATTCGGTGCAAACACAAGATAAAGAAATTCAGTTCACAGTAAGGGGGCCGGATCCAAAATCAAGAGACAGAAAAAGAGAATCTGGTAATTACAAGATGAATTCAGTTAGTAAACTATAAAAATGCTGTAAGTATTTTAAACATGTTTAAAAAGGACTCAGCAAGGCTCTATCTACACACTTTATCTACCTACCCGATACTGCATGTCCTCAGCCACGCAGGTGAAATAAAACATCTGTACCCATTAAAATGACCACTCTGATGTTCTAATGAAAGAACACATTTAGAGGAAAAATGGTGGCAGGGAAAGTTGAACCAGAAAAGCGCGTGTGTGAGCGTCAAGGTTAGAAAAGTGACCTCTTTTGGCCCCAGGCTGTTTTCACAGAATGCTCTCACCAGGGAAGGGGGCACACAAAGCAGTCGAGAGTCACAGCCAGTCACCACGTGGAAAACTCCCCACGATTCCACCACCTTCTTCTGGTCATCAACCTAACCTGGCAACAGGGTTCCTAGAACACTGCATTAACAAGACCTACATTTTCTGAGGTTCCCGGTTTCCCCAGGAGGGAGCAGGAGGCTGCTCAGGTGGCGAGCACGGGGCTGTCGCGTGCGCAGGTCTCCCCTGCCACCCACAGCGTCTCCGGGCCGCCTCCCGGCTGTCACCCTTCGCAGCCTCAGCTCACGTGGTGTTCTCGAACCTGAACGGGAAGAACCGGCCTCCTCCTTTACTACGTGGAACCAGTAATACCGCGTTAACAGTATTCACGGGTGAAGTGAACACACGGTGCACAGCAAACTGACAGCGCACGTAAAAGATGTGTCTAGAAAACCGCAAATTCCTTTTCCTGAGAGAAGTCTGCGATAAGCACCTGAGCGAGTTCTTTCTGCTCGTTGACGAGTCGGCCACAGCTGGCGATCATCTGGTCCAGGGCGTACAGCCGGTCCTCCAGCCCCTTGATGGCCTTCATGTTCTGATTATCGAGATTGGCAATAGTCTGACGGCATTCTGCTATAAAGGGTCGAATGATCCGTGGATCAAGCTGAATGACAAGAAAACACGTGCGAATGAAATTTTCAGCAAATGGCTTAAAATGTATTTCACACTATTTTGATACACAGCTTTAATGAAAAACAGTAATAGTGAAAAATACAGAAAAGCAAAAGCACGAGAAATCAAGGTTATATTTCCACAAGAAGGTCAAGAACAGGGTAATTATGGCGTTAAAAAAACACAATTATTACTGATTATATTGGGATACATAACTAGGAATCTAGTTCCAGGCATTACACATTTTTTCTAACTTTCAAAAAAAATTAATTTATTTTTGGCTGTGTTGGGTCTTCGCTGCTGCGCGCGGGCGCTACTTTTTGCTGCGGTGCACGGGCTTCTCATTGTGGTGGCTTCCCTTGTTGCGGAGCACAGGCTTTAGGCATGCAGGCTTCAGTAGTTGTGGCATGTGGGCTCAGTAGTTGTGGCTCACGGGCTCTAGAGCGCAGGCTCAGTAGTTGTGACGCACAGGTTTAGTTGCTCCGCGGCATGTGGGATCCTCCCGGACCAGGGCTCGAACCCGTGTCCCCTGCACTGGCAGGTGGATTCTTAACCACTGCGCCACCTGGGAAGCCGCATTACACCTTTCAATTCAAGCCGCAGTTCGTTCAATTCTCAATATCCCACCGAAAATGTTATTGTCAAGGTCTTATGAAGTACAGCAGAACTAGTAACGAAAACACGTCCTTCGGTCATTACCTGTCTGATCGGTCAACTTCCCCCTAACACGGAGCAACACCTTCAAACCTCCCTCCCTCCCGGAGAGACCTTTATTCTCGGTCTGTAGCTCCTCAAGGAAGCTGCTTGATCAACTACACTCTCTTACTCTGCAATCTCTCCTGTTCCCGGGCTTTACTTCTCCAAGATTTCTGGGATTTAGGTAATTCAAGGAACCCCCCAAATTCTCTCCACCCCGCTCCACTTTCCCTCGGAAGAACACTGCACACTGGCGTCTTCGGTGCACTGGCTTCCGCCGGGGCTCACAGTGTAGCCCACCTACCCGTGGGAGGGAGACCACCCCTCGCAGCTTCGGGCGTCCCCTCCGCTGGGTCTGGCTCCTCTTCCGTCTCCTCCACAAACAGGCGAGATCCCGCAGGACTCTGTGCTATGGCCCATCCTTACTGTTTCTTACAGGATTTCGAAGGAGGTGAACTCCCCACGCCTGTCCAACCCTTCATCCTTCTCACAAATGTTCAGCCTGGGTTTCTGCCTGCCCGCTGACACCTCCACACGGACACCGGCCGTGATTACTAAGCTGTCCTCTGCTGGAATCCCGAAACGGCTCCCTCGGCCCCCAGACGTGTCCCCAGAGCACAGACACTGAACTGCGGACAAATGCTGTTTCTCTAGCTTGATCTTTGTTCTCACGGGTTGTCCTGCCAGCTGCTGAAGCCCACCTCAGCCTCCCTGTGAGGGGCCTAGCCAACACCACCTCCTTCGTGTCTTCCCTGATCACCACAAAGGGACTGTAAATTACTCACTTTAGGTGCACTGTTAGGTTCACAGACAACATACGGAAGCAGTTACAAGTGACCTGTTCTACCGTTACCAAGAATTCAGTGTAGTCGGTAAGAAGCTGCACTTCTAACATCGCAGAAGCGTTAACACAGCCGTTGTGTAACACGGACAGCGCCTGCGTCACATAATATTAACGAAAACCTGTGCGTATGTGAACAGCTCCTCATTTCCCCGCTGAGTCCAACGTGCGCACAGTTCCAATCCAAAGTACTGACTAGTTATAAACTACGAGGATGATAAAAGGCTAAAAAAGATGGCGAAAATAATGCAACGTGGGCCGAGTTACAGCTATACATAAAACACAGCAGTGCTTTAGGGAAGGGAACACGAACTCCAAACCACGGCTCCTGGTTCTACCGTTTCTGTACCTCATAGCTCACTCAGAGTACAACACAACTACACAGACGAGCATGGAAGAGCGCTTTAAGATTCACTGAATTCTGCAGGTATAAATTATGGTGAGTTTTCATTATTAAGCCAGAAAAGGATCACTGTTTCTTCTCTCTTGTCACATAAAGTGAATAAACCTTATGGCTTTGCTAGACTTCATTTAAACATGCAAACACAAAGCCAACTGCAAGCCCTTTAAAAAAGTGGTTCTCGTGGCCTAGAGCCCTGTTCTCTGATTCACGTGGAATTATAAAAAATGACGCTTCAATCACCCATCACAATCATGTGGTTGATTTTCCACAATCACAGATGGAATTTTTAGGCTACTAAAATGTCAACAGTTTGAATAGGAACACTACTTTTCATTCATTTTTGGCAGTAATCTTTGCACAATATATTCCATGCTTCCCCGCCCTGGCAAATGTCATAATTGAAGCATTCTTTGACAACAGATAATAAATGGTCAAAATGAAAGAAGTGCCTAAAGGATGTCATCAAGGAAATGGCTGTACTGAAAGAATTAAGAATAAACTTCAGAATGCACTCCATTTTTACTGTCCAATAACTTAAACAAGAAAAAATGCTGCTGTTTTCCAGGCATCCCAGACAGTGTGCTGCCTTTCCCCCAATAACCAACCGAAGATTAATAAGTCTCTTTTCCAACTGAGTCAAAAGTTTACCTTTGAGAAAAGTTTAAGTATTCTGCCCATCATCTTTAGACAACAGCAGCCTTCAAAATATTGTTTCATATGGTCTGCATCACTGACGCATGTGCCTCAACAACTTCCTCTCAGGCCTCAAAGATTTTCTATCCACTTACTGATCAGATCTGAAGAGGTTTATTCCAGATTTATTCCCCAGATTTAGAAGTTTTTATAAGTGTACTTGGGGGAGAACTTAATCCAAAACACAAGTCACTATAGTTACAAACTAAAACTAAAAACACAATGTCTAGGTTTTGAATTTTAAAATATCTCAGGCAGATACTGTATCTAAAATTACTTCTTTTAAACCTCAGAGACGAGTTCCCTGGGGCGGGGGGGGCTCGGGGTGGGGGAGGCGGAGGGAGTGATGCAAAAGAGGCCCATGGAGGTTTTCTGGGAGGTGGAAAGGTTCAATGTATCTGCCTTTGGATGTTGGTCACTCCCGTGAACTAACCACTCCAGACTTGTGTATTTCATCGAACGTCAATCATTCTTAGTGTAAAAAACTGTTATAGATAAAAACAAAATTATATCATTAATATTTTCCCCCCAAAAGCTTGAAAGTTCTACAGCATCTGTAAATGTGAACATATGAATCATTATTAAGTTAATGTAAGAAACAGCGATGGCCAAATGTTATCATTTTACCCATTTACTTGTAGATTTACTTGTAGAGAATGCTCAGTACTCAAGGCACAATAATGAAAACCAGCAAGACTGTTCAAGTTTTACCTAGTAGATCAAAGAGCCTAACTGTAGGGACAAATTAGAGGATAGGAGATATTAAAAAGTCCAAGTAATATTACAGGATCAGGGGAAAAAAATTTCAAAGTACCACCACCACCAAGACCATCCCCATTGGAGTGGACACCTCAAGGCTCGGCACTGCATAGAGACTTTACCTATATTACTTCTAATAATCTTCCCAAATTTACTATCAGTTCATAAATAAGGTTATGCATTAAATGATTTGATTGGTCCGAAGTCTTAGATATGGTTGTAAAGTTTTATTCCAAGGCTCATTATTTCCGCTATAACACGGTATGACCCCCGCCCCTTCTCCCATTACTGTACAGAAAATATGTAGTACAGGTAACATAATCTCAAGTGGTTAAATGACAAGAAAAATCAGAGGACTCTTACCCTGCTCATGGAATCAAAGCACTTCCTGACCAGCGATTCCACGTCATTAGGCCTATCCTGCACATTGATCCAGTCTAACAAAGAAACATTAAAAAAAGGCAGGTCACCGTCTTTAGCATCTACTGCAGCTTCGTCCTGCTGGACAGGACTTGGACAAGGTTCCCTCATTTCTTTTCCACTTTCGGCATCTGTGGTGTCTGGGGCTACATGTTCCACGGACTTGTGAAATGAGGTTAAGGAGGGTTTGTTCATTGTTGCAGGCATATCGGGAGAGAGCACCAGTTCAGTGGAGGTTTTCATATCGGCCTCTTCTGAGCCTTCACGTTCAGGCAAGGAATCCAGTCTTCCCAAACATTCCCTGTAACTATGTCTGGTTAGGCACTCCAACAGTGGAATCTTGGCCATGACTGAAACCGCAGTTCCTAAACTTAAAGTACAAGAGACCTGTCAGTAAAATAATGGGACTGCTCTAGTCAGAGGTTAGCGTTTTGAAAGAAATAATATGTTATTATCACACACAGAAATCTCACCACCTCTCTGTTAACACTACATGCATCTAAGTAGCCCATGAGGTGCTCTTTAAAAGAAGACAGAGAGAAGGAGGATATCGTTCACACACTGAAACACCCTCTAAAGTAAAGATAGCAAGTTTACACTAGACATGTGGACACTTGGTTTTTAACAAACCTTAAGGTATAAAAAATTGGAACTTATAAAAAAGATTTACCACAGAAAGTTTAATGTTCGATTAGCTTAAAGACAAAACATTTTTGATATATTGAAAGCAACGCATAAAATTAACACTCTTATTAGGGATTAAGGTTAACTCTTGCATTCGTCACTCCCTGAAAATAAACAGGTAGATGGATGTATGCTGTCAAAAAAACATGGGGAAAAGATCAAATCTTGATGGTTTGACTTCTGTAAAAACTATGTAAAATGATTCAGGATCCTACATTAAATTAACATCTGAGAGAACTACCCACCCCCCAAAAAACAGTTACTTGAAATTTCAGGTTATAAAAAATTTTAAATGCTCTTTCCAGTCTTCATTAATCATTCCTTCCTTCCCAAGATGCATCCCACTGTCCACTTAAGGCCAAAATGTTCTAAATATTCATACCACAAAATAGAGAAACTTGAATTAATAAAGCTCACTTGAAAGAAGAAAAAGAAAATGATACTTCCCTCCAACTCTAGTTAAATAAAAAATTTAAGAAGAACCAAAAAAATGAATACAAAACACTGAAAGCACAAACACACAAACAACAAAGGGCTACATTTGTGTGGAATTATTGCCGTGCTGTTTTACATTCATTATAGCCCTCTTAAAAAAGAACCAATGGGTATCAGATGGGCTTATATGCAAAGAACCAGAAAAACATCTAAATGAGAACCAGAACACAAAGGCTTTTTTCCACCTCAGCAAGCCTTCATCATATGGCAATATTTAAAAAGAAAAATAGAGTTTTCCTTGACTGCCTAATGTTTGAAAACTTTTCCACTCCCATTAGATTGTTATTTCTGCATTTTGCTTTACTTTATTGTAAAACTGGTAGCAAGGCAAGAGACAAAGGTTCCTGGTTTCTAAGTGATTTCAAAAGTATTTTGAGAAAATACAAGAAAAAGAAACATGGCAGATCCATAAAATATATGGAGGATAAAACTGTCCATAATTTAAAAAATTTTACAGTCCATAAAAGTCAGCATAAAAGTCTCAAAAACATGAACCTCAATTATAATAAATATATGGCCTACTAGAAGCGAAATTACTGTTACTAAAACTACTGATAAATTGCAAAGGTATTTTAAACAAACATCTTATTATCCATTTTAATGGCATACATACTGAGTAAGTTTTAACTTGATGTCCTCTACGGACTGCAGATAATTCGAATAAATACTTTCAAATTTGAAAAGTAGCTTTTGGTAGGAATTTGAACAATCCTCCAGATTGGCCATGATTGCAGCCCAGCCTTGGTGTTGAAGATGTTCATCATGGACCAGACCTTCACAGAAAGAGCAAAGTTTCTTGGCAACTTCATACATTTCCTATATTGGAAAAGAAGAAATAATCGGTAAAAGAAGGTAATGTTTGTGTGCATGTCTGCATATGTGTACTTATGTACATGTGTGAATGTGCTCTGAACTCATTTCAAAGGAAGCACTGTTACATGAAAGTTTCCGTTTCTGGTTCCTGCTTGTTGCCGTGATAATGAGGAGGAACTCATTGCTCCTGGGAGTAAATGCGGCCAGAGGTCCACGCAGGGCAACGCAGCAACAACCATCAAAAGTAAAACTGTGAACTTTCTATGGTGGAATACTACACAGCAATGAATACAAACCACTAACACACGCAATTACATGAACAAGTCTCAGGAACATACTGCTGAGTCCAAGAGGCCAGACACAAAAGAAAACAAACCGTTTTAGGAGTCAGGATATTGGTTAACTTCATGAAAGAAATAATGGGTCCTGAAAGGGAGAAAGCATGAAGTAGGGCTTTTGGGGTGACACTGTATTTTAAAATTTGTGTTCACTTTGTGAAACTGCACTAGTAATTATGAATGTATAATTGTGATATGTCCATTTTCAAATGTTTATCAATAAACAACACTCTATTATTAATTTCACTAGCAGTAAAGACAACAGTCCAAGGTCACACAAGTAACTGGGAAATGTGACTCTGGAGACCACGCTCTAGATGGTTAAAAGACAAGAGGCTCGGGACTTCCCTGGTATCCAGTGGTTAGGACTCCGCGCTCCCACTGCTGGGGGCCCAGGTTTGATCCCTGGTGGGAGAACTAAGATCCCACAAACCCAGTGGTGGAGCAAAAAAAAAAAAAAAGACCGAACCTCTAATTGCTGACGTGATGGACAGTTTGACTGTGGGTCTCTATCTTGGTTAGAGTAGCTTTGGGTGAATGTTACAATCTGAGAGGTACATTCTTCCCTCCACTTCCCATTCTTCTTTCTCATCACTTTCTTAGCTATTCCTGGACAGTGATCCTTCCAAGCAAACTTAATATCCATTTTATGCACAACAAATAAAACAAACAAAACAACCAAATTTCCCTCACCCCCCAAAGCAAAAATGCTTCATCATAGCAATTAACTAATTAAGCTAGTGAACAGATAGTAATTAGAATATGATCATGAACATTAAGAATATATCTTTTCATTTGATTATGTTTTATTGTTAATAAACTATGTTCCATTATAAAATAAAATTTTTTTTAGAGATTAAAAACATAATAAGTTTTTATGTTCTGGAACCTTATAGACTTTTGTTGTTGTTGCTATTGAGAATGCAATATATTTCCCATTTCTATTCTAAAGTAGTGCCAATACAGAGAAATAGGAATGATGTTTATGTATTTATCAAACACCCAATCAACCTTACAATTCCTTCCAGTGGGTTTTTATTAAATTCTCTCAAATTTCCCAAATATGCAATCATATCACCTAAAATGGATGTTTTTCACTTCTTTTCCATTAACTTCACCACTTACTTGATTTTTTTTATTTCAGTATATTTCCCAGAAGTTCCAAAAGAATACTGAACAGGTTTATTCTGATTTATGCAAGTGACTCTAGCTTTTCACTTACTTGAAAGCTGATTATCTTTTTGTATTTGGTCAAGTCTGTGTTACATTTATTTTGCTCCCTTCTAGGGCTATTTAATTAATCAGGAACAGCTGCTGAATTTTAACACATGCCTCTTCCAGACAACATTAATATGATGCTCTATGTTTTCTCCTGTAAAGTATTAGTGATTGAGGCAATTAATTATATTAATACATATCCAAATATTGAACCATCCTTGCATCCCCATAACATCTGCTTTTTGCTATTAATATATTAGTCTTTTGATACTCTTCTGGGTTTTTATCTATAAGGAAAAAGGTATATTCTATATTTTTAGGATTCAGAGAATTCAATCTAGTCCACAAGATCCTTCTGATTATGAGAGAAATGTATTAAAATCTCCCTTAAAAATTTTTGTGGTGAAACACACATAAATTTTACCGTTTCAACCCATCTTTAAGTGTATGGCTCAGTACCATGAACTCATTCACGTTGCTGGGCAACCATCACCACCACCCATCTCCAGGATTCTTTCATCATCCCAAACTGAAACTCTGCATCCATTAAACCATTAACTCAACATTCCCCTCACTCTTCGGTCCCTGGTAACATCTATTCTCCTGTCTGTCTCTATGAATTTGACTATTCTAGGGACCTCATATAACTGGAATGATACGCTATTTGTCCTTTCGTGTCTGGCTTATTCCACTTAGTATACTGTCTTCGAGGTTCCTCCATTTTGTAGCTCATATCACAAATTTCCTTCCTGTTGAAGGCTGAATGATATCCCACTGTACAAATATACCACATTTTGTGTATCCATCCGCTTGGACATTTGAGCTGTTTCCACCATTTGCTATGAACACTGACGTACGTCATTATGTTAAAAGTTCTCCTGGGATTAATATTGTTATCTTTAGCCTGTGTTGACAGGCAAATACAGATGTGGCTTGTCTTTTTCATAAATTAAATCTTTTATTATTAATTTCACTTTTTTCTGTTGAATGCTTTTAACAACCACTATCTACTAGTTCCGTGCATATCTTTCTTCTCATACTTTAGCAACCTGTTTTAGCAGTATTTCTTGTGATGGCATAGTTGTTTTCTGTTTTGATCATACCATAAAATTTCTTTTAATAAGAGAAAAGTTGGCTAATTAATAACCAAATACTGGACTGTATTAATCTCACTCTTTTATGTTTAGTATTCACTTTATTATTTCTATTATATCCTATCTAGATTTTTGCTAGTTTAATGAAGATAGTATCCATTCCTAGCTCTTCTCTGCTACTCATTATACCCCCTTCTCTTTCCTACTTGACTTAATCCACGCCTGGATTAAACCTTTACAATCTTTAACCTGATGCCACCTGGCATCACCAGATAATGCAAAGATCGTTTGCTGCTACACTAATCCTCTCTCTCATTTCATCTGTTTGATTTTTAAATCCTTTTATCAAGTTTTATTTGTTCTTTTGATTTCTTACTCTTATCACTTAACAATTATACATCCTATTTGGTTAGCCTTCAACTTTTATATCTAATATTACATTTTTCTATTAGCATGGTAGTATCTATATTTTTCAATTCAATCAAAACTATTACTTTTTAAGTGGCATGCAACTGTGTAACCTATCTTTATTAGTTTTATTAATTTATTTATAGACCAATAATCAGAAAACAAATCTAAAGGACTCTATTACATAAATTCCGTTTAAAGAGTTTGTCTTTTTAAAAATAATTTTGCTTTCTAAAAATTATTTCCAGACTCTTTAATGTTTATTAAGCATATTCCAGAAAGATGGGGTTATTCTCTTTTTATGTTGTATCCTGTGTGAAAAATGGTATAGTTTCACAAATGTATGTACTTACATTAAAACAACCTGCTCTGAAATTTCTTTAAAGATCGCAAATATTACTACTTAATAGTTTATTTCATTAATTTATTTTTATAAAAGGTAAATACTCTTTTTCAGTTGATTCTAAAAGATAACATTTTTTTTATGTCTGAAAGCAAAATGTGTCCCACGACTGACAGCTTACAGCCAGTATTACAGTAAAGTACCAGCAAGTCAAAAACAAACACAAAAAAACAAAAACAAAAAAACAAAAAATAAACCAAATGACTGGGAAACAATGCATGGGGACTGCAAGTAGCGACACAAGAGGTATGTATTAGGAAGAAACTGGGTGCTCCTCCAGGACCTAAATATGGATATGAGAGAAAGAGTCACAATCTTAAGAGTTCTTTAAGCTCTCTGTGCCTACGTCTGTCTACTCAAACATAAGTACTGCACTGATCAAAGCAATGTCCTGAAGTCATTATCTGCACACCATCATCTAGGAAAGAGTAAACAAACCATGTTTAAGACAGTTGTTCCACTCTAAGAGCCTGTAACTGTTTGCAAACGTAGGATGACTTACAAAGCACATGCCTGAAATTTAAAAACCAGACAAAGTAATCACAAAATATTTTTTCAAAGTTTGTTATTTTTCATGTTTTTGGCATGTTTCTTCTATAATTTAGACTACTCTGCTATTTAGATTTGAATGCTTTTATTTTTTAATGAATTTATTTATTTTGTATTTATTAATTTTTGGCTGCATTGTGTCTTTGTTGCTGCGCACGGGCTTTCTCTAGTTGCAGCGAGCAGGGGCTACTCTTCATTGTGTGCGCGGGCTTCTCACTGCGGTGGCTTCTCTTGTTGCGGAGCATGGGCTCTAGGCACGTGGGCTCGGTAGTTGTGGCTCGCGGGCTCTAGAGCTCAGGCTCAGTAGTTGTGGCGCATGGGCTTAGTTGCTCCGTGGCATGTGGGATCTTCCTGGACCAGGGCTCGAACCCGTGTCCCTGGCATTGGCAGGCGGATTCTTAACCACCGCACCACCAGGGAAGCCCAAGACTTGAATGCTTTTAGAAGCAATCAATTTTTTAGATCATTCGTCAATGCCTAGTAAGCTAATAGTCCACAAAAACATTACCAAGCATGTGAATAAGACATTATTCTGTTAAATAATGCCAATTTTTAATTTTAAACTGTACTAGATATAAATAAATATTACAAATTACCACTGCAAGTTGTGTCCTTGAAGCAACAGTGTGAAAAACCGCAGGCATCATAAGGGACTCTTCAACTTTTATTTCCATGTCATTTTCTGTTGAAAAGGTAGTTTTAGGAATAGCAGGTAGACGTTCAGATAAGATCATTTCCTTGTTAAAAAGAAAAATTGGATTTGTGTCCTACAGAAGTAAAAGTGCAAAACAAAAAAAAAAAAAAGGAAGTAAAATGTTACAAATACTGAACGTGCACACTGCCCGCCATACACCAATCAGATACCCGTTCCTTGCGACCGCGAGCCCCGAGCCCCGTGAGGCTGGAGCGCGCCTGCGTGGAAGGGAGGCCCGGGCACCTACCGTCCCGGCGCTGTAGGTACACACTCTCCGGTCTGCAGCCATGCACTCTCCCCCGTTGACCACCAACACCTGGTGCTGAACAGCGATCTTGTACTTGCTGTGGACGGCATGCTTCAGGTCAGCCACACTTTAAAAGAGGCGGGGCACGGGGGCCAAAACATCAGCTACTTACATCTGCCCAATGACAACTGTTTTCATTATCCAAGTGGCACTATGTAAAAATACCTGACAGATAAATGAATTTCACTCTAAAAATTTCCCCAAAAACAGTAGTAAAAACTACAAGCTTCTTGTTTCTGCAGCTGGATTCCATAATCAACCAGCCAATTATAAATAACTAGAAGGTCAGCGATCACCCGTGTCCCACACCTAAAAGTGAGCCTATGAAATGCAGGCAGTAGAAACATTTATTTTTGTGATCTTTATATAACGTAGCAAAGGAACATGCTCAAATTGGCACCAGGTCTGTTGAAATCCTCAGAACAAAGGATGTGTGTTAAAATTTCCACATCACATTACACAAAACACATGAAGTCTACACCGTATGAAAACTGCTTCCTTTTCCTAATCTTTCAAAAAACCATTCCTTTACAGGTCAAATCAGATTTTATAAAAACGAGAACTTTCAAAAAATAATTTCATAATTCCATTAAAAAAATAAGATTAATTCGAAATTTTACTCTATCATTAGCAAACAAAACAAACACTATTGACTCTATTCACATAAAATAATAATAACAATGACGAAAAACCATAGGACTGGTACATGCTGCTTTATGTAGCTAGCAATAACCCCCTCAGCAGCATCCTGAGCTTTGGTTTGAAATCAGTATGTTTACTCTGAAAAATATAGTCACGCAAACAGAACAAAGCACCACTTAACAAATTTATCATTAGCACTTTAGAGAAAGATGACAACTGTATACGTAATATGCTGAGGATAAAAAAACTTAAGACTTGCCATACTGCTACTCTTACTTAATAAAGGAATAGTATTCTCAAAATCAAATCTTTAACTTTTTACATGTACAAAATGCAAAACTGATGAGAATCCATGAAACCCAGCTCACGTTTGCACTGTAAGTTCAGTGTCAAATGTCAGGGTGGTTCCAGTGTTCACCAGAAATACATACAACTTCATGATGATTTCTCTGGATTCTGTGAGCTTATACCTCACTCTGATACGATTACTGAAAGAAACAGACAAGAAAAGTGGTCAATTTACAAACGCAAGTACAAAGACAATTATGCTCGTGTAAGACAGAGCACAGTTATACTACATAAGCAACAAAAAAACAGAATAGGTTTTGATGTCTAGAACGGCTAACTGGACAATTCAGTAAACTTGTTGCTTAAAAAACAAAAATGAACAGTAATGAGGCTAATGAGAAGCGTAACTTCTATCATAAAGAAAAACAATTTGTTCTGAGGAAGAAAGAGGACAGTAGTTAGAACACTGTGGTGTACATTTCACACTGCTCTCATGGACCACCCGACGTCAGGAAGAAAAATTAAAATTAAAAATTTGGTCCAACATCTTCCTAACTCCAAAAGTTCTCCCCCTGCTTCTTCCTTGTAACAATGAAAAAGTCTTAAGGTTAGACTTACTAACGGCAAATAAGGGGAGCCCCTATCCCTTCCACCAGGTGCCTCTTACTCTGCGTTCCACCTCCACGCTGAGTTAGAAACACTTGACGGAAGAAACTCTGGCCCTAACAGTTCATCGCTTTGTGGAACAGCAGAAAGTGCACAGGTCTGGGAATCAGAATATTTAAAACAACCCTGCCATTACCTAGTTGTCCAAGTCAAAACCCCATGTATAAAATAAAGCTTCCTCGTCTATAAATAAAAGGGACAGATGTCCAGAGCTAGCGTTCTATTGTTAACAACTGGAGGTAAAAACCCCCAATATCAATGTAAGTGATGAAAGATGGCGATAAATACATTTCCAGAAACTAGTAGTTATCTTTCTTTACGCTCTCTCCACATGAGCTTAGAGCAGAATTATGAGGGAAGAAAAAACAAATAAGGCTTTAAAATTGTTTCCAAAATCGCTATTTTAAATGCATTAGATCAAAACCCCGTTATCAAGGCAGGAACTGTGACTTACCGTCAGGCACTGTGAAAAGGATTACCACTTTTCTTAAAAAGCAGATTAAAAGTGGCTTATGTTTGCTTTGCTTGATATTGGCAACTGAATGGCATTACTGGTTAAACTCAGTGAACTGGAAAAGAAAAATTTCTGATTATAGAGAGAAATAATTCAATGTGACTATAAAAACGGTTATGTGCTCTTCCTTTTAACATTACCTTCTGAAAGAGTAATCTCTACTCAGCTTCTCTTCCCACCTGCACATTCACTGAACCCCAAGCACGTGACCTTGACCTACAGCACTGCATTAAAAAGACACCAGACAAAAGTCCCCAAAGAACTCCCCGACACTGTCAAAGCGTAGAGCCGTTTTTCAGTCCTTAAAATATAACGGCCCCACTACTTGCATGCTTAACGGTTTCAGTTTCTTCTTTTGTAAGACGGGAATAAAATGGTGCCCATAGCACTGGGCCTCTGAGCCAGCCCCGCGGCTTCCCCAAGTCCCCTTGGACGTGGGCGGAGCCTGTGACCTGCTTTAACCACTGAGATTCGGCCAAGGTGATGGGGTGTCACTTACATGATGGCTACTCAGGACCGTGACCTCCCTCTTGCCAGCTTCCATGGAACGCGCTGTCATAGGGAGAGGCCCACGTGGCAAGAAACCGAAGCCAACAGCCCACAAGAAGCTGAGGGCATCAGTCCGACAGCCTGCGAGGAACCGGCCGGCTCTTGACAACCATAGCGAGCTTTCGGAAGCGGATCATTCCTGCTGAGCCTCAGACAAGACCCCACCCGGGCCGAGACCTTCACTGGAGTCTTGTGAGAGACCGTGAAGCGGAGGACCCAGCCGAGCCGTGCCCACGAACGTGAAATAATACGTCTGTGCCGTTTTAAACAGCGAAGATCGTGGTCATTCTTCCTCAGCGACGGGTAACACGGTGCTCACACCACAGGGGCCTCACAGGACAGTGCTGGGCAGGGCTGAGGCCAGTCACCGCCCCCCGGGGCTGTAGAGGCACCACTGCCGACCACCGAACCCAGCCTGAATCACTCCCTGGCCCCGAGTTCTCACGCAACCCCTCTGGAATCCGCCCTGCCACCTGAAACTCGCTGTCCATTTCCGCTCCTCTCTGTCGATGGAGCCGACGCTCACCCACTGTCCTACGTCTTCCGTCTTCCTCACAGATCCATAAACGTCAGTAACGATCCACGTCTGCTTGGTTCTGACGCGTTATCTATGCTACCTACCCCTATTCCTGTGGCTACTCAAGCCCTCGCTGACTCTGGACTTTCTCAACCGGCTCCCCACCTCCCTGACCCCCCCCCCCCCATATACCCTCCCACTGCCCTCAGGGAGGCTGTTCTCAACCCTTCTGCTCCGGGACACCAACCAGGGTCAGGATGAGCCTTATAGCAGCGGCCACCGTTCATAAGGATTTACTCTGTCCCAGGCGACTGTTCTAAACACTTTACTAAATGAAACGTTTTCATTGGATCCTCACAAGAATCCTTTACAGTAGATACTATCATCGTCCTCACTTTATAGACAAGAAAACTAAGAATTAAGGGCTTCAGTAATGTCACAGGGTAATGAGTGAGGACTCAAACCCAGACGGTCCAATTCCATCTTCTCGAGTCTCTAACCACGATGGTAACATCCAGGAAAACAGCAGACACTGCGTGGCTGCTTCCTCTCCACCCTCAGCCTCCCCACCCTTTCCCACCCCTCCGCAGCTTGTCACTCCCAGATACCACCCTGCCTAACTTCCTGAACAAAACTAGCCCTTTCGAGTCTCTGAGCCTTCGTGAGGGCTGTTCCCCAGCCTGGAGCCTCCTTCCTTGGTTGGCTGTGGTCACCCTCCCCCTGCCCCCACCACAGTCTTTCACAAAGTTAATCACACAATCCTGCTGTTAGCCGTGCTGACTGCGTACTCCACGTGCGCTTCTACGCTGCATATATTGTGATGTTTCTTTACAGAGTTCTCACCTCTACTGAACGGCAAGCTTCTTTAAAGCAAGGACCCTATTCCTGGGAACTAGCTCTAAAATACCTTCTCAATAAAATGAGTGATTAATCTTACACCAGTAAAGGATTATTCTATATCCTTATGAAGACTGCTAAGAAGTCACACGCGTGGCACTGACCACAGGTTCTTTATCTCCACCAAGGATAAGTAAGCCTGCATTTCACCCACCACCAACACACTCGCCCCACTACCGATTATGGGTGGTGCCACTACTCTACAAATGCAACCCCAGTGGCTCAGCCCAACTAAACAGATACCTAATTTATACGAAGAGATATGCTCCTGTTACACTACAGTAGAACCAAATCCTTTAATGAATGAAGGAGAGTGACTAGGAAGCCAACAGACTGAAGTGATAAAAAAGAGCTGATTATCAGGGCATCCCAAGCAGCAGAGCTGGGTCTCTGGGTAGTAACAATAAGCACGGTCCCCTGCCCACCCCTGCGGGGCTTGTAGTGTGAGAGAAAAACATGTGAAAAATCACTGAAAGTTTAGATGAGAATTCCATACCAGAGCATCATCCAGTGTACCCTGACTTATCTAAATTACCTGTCCATCACTTAGTAACCATCCTTCCACACCATTACAGATACTTCATAAACATCAATACTGATGGCCAAAAAGCATTCCAACGTGTGAATAAATAGACCACAGTCTATTTACTATCTCCAGGTTTTTGGTTTTTAATCTCACAGGTACACCTTTTTTCTTATGCTTAGGATTATTCCCATAAAGTAGATTCCTAGAAGTAAAATCGCTGGGTCAAAGCATTCAAAGATTTTAAGGCTGTTAGGCTTGCTTCTCTTACCAGTTTATACTCCTCAGGCAACGCACCCAGTCAACAAGGTCACTGTATCCTTGCCATCATCCTATTTCCAAATGCTTGCTAATATTATTTCATTACTTTATATGTAAACCCTGTCTCTGATTATTTGTGAGTTTGACTTGACTCATGCATAGGTTGCCTACTACGTGCCATGCACTATGGTAGAGGTGGGCTGTAACAGTAAATAAGACCAGCACAGTCCCAGAACTTCTGTGAACCTCAATTACCAGAAAAAATGGAAACTCATCTTAGCCAGTGAGCTTAAAAATTAAGCAACACGATATATATGTAAACATCCCATGCAATGCCTAAGACAAGCACTCGAGAAACGTACTCAACATACGTAGATTCTGTACATTCAAGGGCTGAGCATTGAAGATATAGAAACAATGAAAAAAATGTAACATCTGCCGCCAGGAAAAGTAGGCAGAATGGCCATAAGCGCAATACTGTCTAAGAAGCGTGTAGAGAGCGACAGGGAAACACGAAAGGCACTCAGATTGACAAGAAAAGAGTAGCCAGGGGGTGCATCCCTAGGAAAAGGATGCAGACCTGAGCTGTTACCAAGAGAGGAAACCAGAGATAAGCAGGGGATCACATGACTGCAGTCAATGAAGGTTTCATGGATAAAAGGGCAAATTAGTTAAAACATGTCAGTGAATGCACAAACTTTATCTTACAGGTGAAGAGGAGCCATCTTGTTTCACGACAGATTAGGTAGCTGAAGTATGTGACTAAAACAGAAGTATAAGAACACTGGTGGCGGAGATGATTCATTCATTCACTCACTCACTCACTCACTCATTCATTCACTCACTCATTCACTCATTCATTCATCCATCCAAATCCAACCATTGTCTATGAACTTATGTGGCCAGGACTGGGAATTCTGTGAACAGAACAGATGTGGTCTTTGCCCTGATGGAGTCCACCGTCTTGAGGGAGAAAAAGGCATCAAACAAGAAGAGAGCAAACAAGATGTCAGTTGTGATGATTACAGTGAACGAAGAGTGGGCAGGAAGGAGGACCTACTTCAGGTTGGGGTGACGGCAGCAGGCCTCTGTGCGGGTCCATGTAGACAGGGTCGCAGGGGGTGAGAGGAAGCCTGTCCTGGGAAGGCGGGGAAAGCACTACAGGAAGACACAGCATTTCTCTGAGACTAGACAGGAAGTCTTTATAATAATCACTATATTATTCTAAGTTTTCTTTTTTTGTTTCCTTTTCAATATTATTTATCTTTTTTGTTTTGATATAGTTTCACACATAAGAAAAAAGGTAACAAAAATAGTACAAAAAACTCCCTTCTGCCCTTGGCCCAGATTCACCCACTGTGCTCCACTGCTTTACCATTTGGACCAGTTCATGCTACGTGCACGGTTTTCTTTCTTTCTTCCTCTCTCTCTTCAGATGCATATAAATATTAGATCTATTTTTTCTGAACTATGAGAGTAATCTGAAGACGGAATAGAATGTCTCTTTATCCATAAATATTTCAGAATGTGTATTTCCTAACAGCAAGGATTTTCTTGTATGTAATCAAAGTACATTTATCAAATCACTGATCACTACTGTTTATCTAATCCACAGTCAATATTCAAATTACTGCCCCAATAATATTCTTTAAAGTTTTTTTCTCCCAATACAGGATCCAACTCAGGACCATATGCGGCATTTAGCTGTAAAATCTATTTAATCTCCTTCACTCTGGAACACTCCATCTTTCCTTTCCCTTTTCACGACCTCACTCTCAGTCAATCAGGAGCATCAGAGATTAGCGACACCTCAGTGTCGCCGCCCTCCTCCACAACACCTGCAGCAAACGAGAGAAACTGACAAGCCACAGCAGCTCCTGCATCCTTCAAACACACACCGGTCCTCTCTGGGCGCTCCCCCGAAGCCACAGCTCAACCTGCGACCCGCAGTCGTTCACAACGCCGACAAAACCTGAACAAAGCGTATCTGGGACTGAGTCTGTCTGCACACCTGATGAACAGTGTAGCCGACTTCAAGGACAGTTTTGATGTCAGTGGCTCTAGAGCTCAGCAGAACTCCACTCCACCGTCTCGGCACACTCGACCCCATCACTGCGCACTCAGCTCATTTCAGCAGCTCCGAAGCCCACCCGCCCTGATAGGGTGTCCCATGTTTTCATCCCCTGACTATGGTTTACAGCCATCAAACCGGCGGCGTGAACCAGAGCCCCCTTCCGAACCTTCGCTCCGCATTCTCACCGTCAGCCCGCACCAAGGGCCTCCCCTGAACGGTGTGCAGAAAACCCAGCTGGCGAGGTCAGTCATCATTTCCGGGGTCCACAGCACTGAGGGTCTGCGTGCAAATGTCAGGCTGCTGGCTGCCAGGACCACAAATGCTATTTATTCCACTGTCCTCAGGAGACGGCACAGGAAATAATCCTTGCTAGCACTTACGGAGTGAGGCTCCACATGCCAGTCAGTCATCATGCTCAGCATGACTTCACCCACTTTGCACAACATGTAAGGTATCTACAGTATTACTGTCCCCCTCCGCAGATGAACAAAAAGACTCAGAGGTTCCTCAACTTGCCGAAGGCAGAAACTTAGTAAATAAACGTTCCAGAGTCTTGAACCCAGGTCAATGAATAACATTCATTCAATAAAAATTCACCTGAGGCTCTAGTACATCCTATGCATTTTCTGGGCTTTGGGAATAAAGAGAAAACAACATGATAAAATTGCCTTCTCTCATAAAGCTTACATCTTAGTGGGCAACATGAAAATTTTATATCTAAACACAAACTCCGTGATATCTACTTTCAGAAAGAACAGCGGAAGAAGAAAAAGAAAAAAGCACATTATTTTTAAGTAAAAGCAATTCCAACATCTACGCTCGCTCTTTTCTGTTTTATTCCTTCAACTGTGCGTACAGCTGGGAAACACGGCATCAGTCCCGATCCCCAGAGGAAATGGGGAATAAAGATGTGTGTCTGGCCTCCAGGAGCAGCCAGAGACTAAAGGCCAGCCACGGGACGCTAGGTGATGAAGACTCAGTTACAACTCTGCCCAACGACTCGGATAAGCCCCAGGGCGCCATACTCTGTGCTGCGGCAGAGAGGGCAGCATGGAGCCTCCCTCGACCCTGTGGAGGGCACCACCAGAGCTCAGCGCCTGGAACCCTTCCAGACTCCCCTCCGTGCGGATCTGCCTCTGTCTGCTTTTCATCTGAATGTGTATCCTTTCACTATAATAGAACTGTAATCATAAGCACAGCACTTTCCTGAATTCTGTGAGCTTGGGGAACGCCAGACTTTGCAGTCAGCTGGTCCGAAGTGAGGGTGGTCCTGGGCACCACCAAACCTGTGGCTGGTATCCCAAGTGACAGAGGTCTTGTGAGGACCACTCCATCTAAGTCCAGATTCGACTAAACCACTGCACAGGGCTTCCCTGGTGGCGCAGTGGTTAAGAATCCGCCTGCCAATGCAGAGGACACGGGTTCCAGCCCTGGTCCGGGAAGATCCCACATGCCGTGGAGCAGCTAAGCACATGCGCCACAACTACCGAGCCCGCGTGCCTAGAGCCCGTGAGCCACAACTACTGAAGCCCGCGCACCTAGAGCCCGTGCTCCGCAACAAGAGAAGCCACCGCAGTGAGAAGCCCGCGCACCGCAAGGAAGAGCAGCCCCCGCTCGCCGCAACTAGAGAAAGCCGGCAGGCAGCAACAAAGACCCAGCGAAGACAAAAATAAATTAATTAATTAATTAACTAAAAAAAAAAAAGAATTACGATTCATCTTTTTGGATGATAATAGCATTTTGGTTATAAAATAATAGTTGTAAAAAATAATTTAGTTCTAAAAATATTCATGTGTAAAATGATATTTGAGATGTTCTAAAATAGTCTAGCAAAAACAAATTTAAGAAGGAAGGAAGAGAGGGAGGGAGGGGAGAGTTTAGCTACACAGGGGGATAGATAAGATCAGCAAAAGACTGGTAATTATTAAAGCACACAAGACATTCAGCATTCATATATTATAGGTGGGAATCTACTATAAATAATTATGACCTTCCTGAAAAGCAACCGGTGTTCCTGGGATAGGTAAGTAAAACTTTAATAAACACACACCTCTCTCATCTCAAAAGCAGAGATAATATCTTCCTTGCAGAGCTATCCGGGGCATATCTGTTCTTCAAAATTTACAAGATCAAAGTAGTGAGACAAGGGGAAGTGAGGGGGGGACACATACATGAACCAAGATTGGCCATGAGATAACTACTGAACAAAAGGACACATATGCCTGTGCGAGGGTTACACGCACACCAGAAATTATGAACCTGATCTCCCACCGTTCATGCTGGACACAAATTTAATTCCCCCCACACCTTTTGGTCATCCTTTCTCATGTTGATGGATACAAGTCACTGAAACACTTTTGGAGCAGCCGTTCACTGTGGTAAGACAGAGCTAAGAAATTTTCTCTTCCATAATTTCTCCAAGGCAATCTTCATCCCACTTTCAAGTAAGTCTGGACCCAGCATCTCCTATCAGCTCTCAGCATATCATATTCACAGCCAATCCATGAAAATGAGCAAAATATGTAAATAATGCCTGTACAGAGGGACTCTGTGGCCACTGTGTCCACGGCAAGGCATAAATATTATGCTTCACTACCTAAAAGGAACCGTAACAACTGCCAGTGAAATGAAAATCATAACTTCCTACCAGTAAGCATAAATATACAGAAACATACAAACCAAACTTCCATTGGGCACCAACACCTGATCGATATACAGTATAAAGGTCAGTCCAGGCTTTCTTATTCTCAAACTACAGACAGGAAAAATGAAATTACTTCTGAGTTAAGAGTTCCCCAAACCTGTCACTGCCCTGAGAGGAAAGACACCCTGGACGACACCCACAGTACCGACCTACTCGAGGGAGGTTCTATAAGGTAAATTTTGTGTACATGGAAACAGACAAAATTGAGTCTCTGTCCTGCAGGGTGTACCATCTTGCAGGGGTAACAAGATGTAACTAACAATTCAAAGAGCCAGATGTGAATAAACAGTAAACGAGAAAGATGTCCCGTGACTCTCACGCACGCACTCTGTCCCAGTCCAAGCCCAGGCGTGTATCACAGAGACCCCTGCTTTTCCACCACCTGCACTTCCTCATAAAGCTGCCTGATCTCAAGTTCTCTCTCCTTTACCTTGGCTCCTCTAAGACTAAAGTCCTTTAAAACAACCTATTTCTATCTTGAGCTGTAACTTCAACCTTGTATTACTAATTTTTAGATGAACATGTCACAGCTTCACAGCAAGGAAGTTTGTTTGGTAGAGGAAAGATTTTATTTCTACATTTAATTTTATTTTTTTCATAATCTGTAGACTGGACACAATAATAAGGGAATGGAAATAGGAATGTGTATGTGAGCGAAATAAAAGCTCTGATCAGATTCTAACTGAAAAGTATGGGTTATAAAATTAAATGTTCTAAAAAGGGTAACAGAATGAACAAAATATATTTATTCATGCTAATATTTTAAATTATTTTAAAAGAAATGTCATAAGACCTATATAAAGACCAATTTTGTTTAATCTAAATCAAAGTTATAAAATTTTACTGAGTTACATCTTCTCCAGCCAATCCATGAGCCACATGGCTTCACTGTCAAGTAAACAGAGTTAAAAACAAAAAAACCCCAACGTCCTCATCAGTGCACACCCAGCTAAATTTCCATTTCCTAACCTGTAAAGTAGGGATATTAGCAATACCTGCCTCATACCGCTTTTGTAGAAAACAAGTAAAATAATCCCCACAAAAGAGCATATTCCACAGTAAATACTCCAAAATGCTGCCTAGGGACAGGCAATACCTTGTGACATCACACAAAGTACTCAAGATTATCTGTTGCGTGAACAGGTCCTCACAAGCAAAAACCCCACTACTAGCAAAGCAGAGCTCAAATAGTAACTGAGAGAGATCACATCCAAGCAGCTAACTTTTGGTAGTTTCTTTCGCAGCCAACATATTCCAAGGTTCCTTAATAAGAAAACAGAGCCGTAATAACCACCTCTACCTTAGCCGTATCCTTCTCTTCGCAACCGCCCCTCCTACCCACCTCTTTGGTTTTACCGGTGGTGGCCACTTTGGCCTCACTCGTCTTACGTGAGGAGGCGCCCCCTGGCGCAGCCCTAACAGCCCCAAGTCTGTGCGCCCCCCTTTCCACTGCGCTCCCAGGAAGCGATCTAACTCAGCGTTACTACTGCACACCTGAGCCGAGAGCCTAGCTCAGTCCCTTCTACCCGCAGCAGTCACGTCAGAGCCATCCTGGAGGACCTCAGCAACTACGCAGTCTTAGGCCTCATTGTCACGTCGCTGTGATTCTCCCCGAACTAAAAACGCTTGATAACATCTACTCAATCATCTAAATTCCTGGGACTAACACTCCAGCATCGCCTTTCTACGGCTTGCTACAGAAAGCTGCACACCGTTTACGCCGACCTCCTGAACAGGGAGGAATAAGCTTCACCTCTCGTGCCCGTGCTCCTATCATTTCATTGCCTCCATTGCGTAAGCAAAGAGGTCGCAGACATCCTTCCTTACACGCAATTAATTATAAAGTACCAGCACAGAAGCCAACTGCTGCTGAAGGAATTAGAAACTAACTTTATGTGCCTCATATAAAATATAAGCTTAGTTCATAAAGTAACATTACTTTCCACCAGTTAAGATTTTCTAAAATTTGGCATGTTCATTTTTTATATAAGCTTTTTATTAACTTCTACAAGATGAAATCATACTCAATATTACACAAGTTAACACAACGCAATTCTAAATTAAAACCAAAGGGTCAGGGGCTTCCCTGGTGGCACAGTGGCTAAGAATCCGCCTGCCAATGCAGGGGACACGGGTTCAATCCCTGGTCCGGGAAGATCCCACATGCCGCGGAGCAACTAAGCCCGTGCGCCACAACTACTGAACCTGCGGGCTACAGCCCGCGAGCCACAACTACTGAACCCGCGTGACACAACTACTGAGCCCACCTGCCACAACTTCTGAAGCCCGCACACCTACAGCCCGTGCTCCGCAACAAGAGAAGCCACCGCAGTGAGAAGCCCGCACACCGCAACAAAGAGTAGCCCTCGCTCGCCGCAACTAGAGAAAGCCCACACACAGCAACGAAGGCCCAATGCAGCCAAAAATAAAAATAAATTTTTTAAAAAAGAAAGAAAATAAGCCAATATTAGATTTTTTTAAAAAATCAAATGATTAGTAACTCAACCACTGACACAAAATTTTCTTAAAATTATGTGGCCCTTTGCATAAACACTGTCTTTAGTTTCTGTCGGTTGAGAATACAACTTACCAGCCTGCTGTACATATACTGAGACACTGTAGGAAAGAACATTGATCAAAACACATCAGACAGACTATAACAGCGATTAAAACTAGGATTCTGGCCCATTAACAGATAACACATGGAACAGAAGAGATTCAAACATATCTTTAAACACATATACACAGATACACAACAGGAGAAATCCAAACAGAGAGAAAGTAAAAACTGTTCAAACAAAGTATTATACTAAATGGCTATCCACAGCATGAAGAAAAACAAAGTCTATTTAAATACCATTTTTACACTTCAGATTACTATTAATGATTAATGAATAAAACTGCTGACAAGGTAACA
The DNA here is from genome assembly GCF_964341445.2 of Mesoplodon mirus. NCBI lineage: Eukaryota > Metazoa > Chordata > Mammalia > Artiodactyla > Ziphiidae > Mesoplodon > Mesoplodon mirus. The sequence continues at coordinate 75,672,515 of NC_138992.1, read as the reverse complement.
GTGAGCACACTGGCACAGTTCTGACAAGAATATGGATTGGTATACCTTCTAAGGAGACTTAATCTGGCGATATGCACCAAAATTTAAAATGTGCAAACCAGAAATTCCACTTCTTGAAAGGTATCGGAAGCAGATAACCAGGCAAGTGTACAAAGGTAAATATTCAATGATTTCCATTACACCGTTATTAACAATGAAGCATCAGAACAATGACTATCATAGGTGCCGGTCAAATAAATTACAGTTCAACTATATAATGTGACATTACTCAGACATTTTAAAATGTTCATTAGATCTAGACCCATCGACTAGTGATATATTTATCATTTAGTTACAGAAAGCAAGTTGCAGAACATATCATGTGATTCTGTTTGTGGATTTTATTTTTATTTTATTAACTGAAGGATATATACTCAGACACAAGCATTAAAAAAAAGTTTGGAACAACGTAACGTCAGTGTTTTTAACAAAGGCTATCTCTGGATGCAGGACTTTCACGCTCTCTGGTGTCTTTAAAATCACATTTATAATCTGGGGTTAAAAATACTTGCTTCCATTTTGAAAAAGAAAAAAAGACAACACTCTACACGTTCCAAAGAAATAAAGGACCTGAATATACTGCCCTATAAGAGCTGGTCCAGCTAAGAGACAAGACAACCCTCCCCACCTGCTGGTCCCAGGCTGGCCCCCAATCGGGCCCCAGGGAGACCCACCCCACTTACTCTGCACACTTCCCTAGATGGCCATTCAAGTTTCATTCACTGTCTTGATGTGCACATAAGAGGGAGAAGAGAACTGTGAAAAGAACGTGAGATCACGAGTCAGAAGACCTACGTGCAAGTCCCGTCCCCACTACCGACTGTGTGATGTTGATGGACCTCAACTAACCTGAATTGTCCTGATACCAAAAGGAAGGAGACTTCCCAACTCACAGGTTGTGAGAATGCAGAGAAGAATCTACACATACACAGGAGGGTTATGCAAACCGCGTGCAAGACAATTAACTCTCCCAGACCTCTGTCCTCAGCTCAGGACCAGCGCCTGGCCGCTGCTAACTGTCTCCAGTCAGAATCCACACTGTTCCTCAAACTCAGCACGTCTACATTTCAACTCAGTGCTTTTCCTTTAAAGTTATTCCCTAAGTTCTTTTGTGAACAAAACGATGGTTCTCCTGCTACCCAAGACTTCAGTTACTTCTGTCTAAATCCTGTCCCTCTTTCCCTTTATAATCCAACCCCTCATTCTCCGACGACATCACCCTTCTTTCAGAGCCTGGAAGCTCCCCTATTCCGGCTCCAGCCCTTCCTGAACACGCCCTCCACTTACAACGCTGCGGGCAACACCGCCTCGCCCCTCCACCCCGGAGCCTCACTGCTGCCAGAGCAGCTGGCACACCAGCGGCCCACCGTGCCCCGCCGTCTGTGACCTGGGTGCAGGACGCAGTTCGGTACACCGACAGCCTCCCTGAACTTCATCTTCTGCCTGCCCCGTCAAACGTGTGGAGCCACAGCTCTGGCCTGAAGCCAGATTCGCAGGAAAACGGCAAGAGCCCCCTGTATCTGAGGGCCAGCTCTCCCACCCTCAGTGCCCCTCTGCACATCCGTTTATGAACTGAAATCATACCTTCTGCAGAGTGTACGAGAGGGATGGCAATAATGCATTTCAGGTTATGGTGTAAGGAATATAATAAAAGCTTCTAAAATGGTGCCAACTGTAATTTTACGTAATCTTCAACACTCTAGGACTTCATAATCAACCCCAGTTTGTCTTTCTTAAAAGTATCTCCAGCTACTCTCCTACACGAAACCCACACTCTCACTTTAGCTATACATAGTCCTACCAGATAAAATACTCGCCCCATTTCGTCTCATCTGAACTCTCATCCAACTGTGGTCAAAAGCCCTTCTGGGTACTTCCCTTGTGGTCCCGTGGTAAAAAAAAAATCCACCTTGCAATGCAGAGGATGCGGGTTCGATCCCTGGTAACAAAGATCCCACATGCCGCGGGGCAGCTGAGCCCACCGTGTCACAACTACTGAGCCCGCGTACCGCAAACTACAGAGCCCACGCACCACAACTAGAGAGAGAAAATCTGCAGGCCACAACTAGAGAGAAGCCCGTGCACTGCAACTAAGACCTGAGGCAGCCAAAAATAAATAAAATAAATAATTTTTTAAAAATCTTAAAAAAAAAAAAAAGCCCTTCTGGGAAGTCTTCCCTAGTCACTGGTGGCCCACAGTCTTCCCTTCCCTGCCTTGAACTAACAGAGCTCTGCACTATCAAGTGGTGTGAATTATCTTATTGGGGGGGGGATAATCTCACATCATGAAAGGACATCTGTTTCTTCTGGATCCTCCTGGGATAAAGTCAGCTATAAATGAGGAGGAAAGGAGAGACTTATTTTTAAAAATACTGATTCCGCTGCATTTATTCCCAGACATACAGGTGTTACAACTGTCCTTTCATGCCCATAAAAACAAGAAAGCATCTCTCATACTCACAAAAAAGTGTCTATCATTTATCATTGGAGATTAATTTGTAATTTCCTCTTTGAGAGATTACCACCACAATGACCAGGTCAGTCACTCCAGCTTACTGTCAACGGGTCTAATCCATTCAAAACTCAGAATCAGCTTCCCTACTTGGGGAGACCAAGGGGAAAGCCCCAGATAACAACTCTGCCCTCCCAAACTGAACAAAGCCAGTCATTATTCACCCTACTTTTATCGAACACCCGACATAACCCAGACACCATGCCAGGTGCTGGGAGTACAAAGACCCTCAAGTTGCTTTCAAGTCTAGCAGAACACAGGAAATGTGGATGACGCTGGACAAGGTGGACCAAAAGCTTCATAAAGAACAAGGATCAGGAAAACTTCTGATGTGCAATTCTGCAAATTGTAATTCAGCAGGTGGACCTCAGTGAGGGCCACGGGTGCTACATCAATGGAACTAGTAATGTTCACCACAAATGGAGTTGTCCGGGTTACCCAGGGACTGCAAACTGGGCTTCAACCTCCCCAGATCAGATTTATTCCCATCTGATCCTCCTCTTTCTCTTTCAAGAAGAAAAGAAAAAGAGAAAAAGAAGGAAAGAAGAGTAGGTCAGCCATCTTCCTTACACTCCCCGAAAGAGAACCTTTCCATGGAGGTCCAGGGCGTCCTGAATGAATGCCTCGCCGGCAACCAGACGGGCCACCTGACGGAAGGGCGGCCCGACAGACAAGTGTGGAGGCAAGAGGAACGCTCTCAGCAGTGCGGAGCAGGCGCTTCGGGCTTTTCCTACATGTACAGGAAGGACACGTCTACGTGTGGACAGTCTGGTTTCTCAAAAACGAGATAACATCGTGCATACGTGCAATTTGTTTGAGTTGAATACTATAATATCATGGGAATCTTTCCATATCAGTACATATAAATGTATTACACACTGTGGTGTCCTGACAGTCGTAAAAACTGCGTAAAACACATGATTTAAAGATAATTTGGAATTGGAAATATTAGTAAATACACAGTCTAAAAAATTAGTCCCAATAGAGAGTATCATTCGATTTCATCCTTAATACATTTAAAAAATTTTCATGGGTCATTTGATAGATTCTCAGAATAACCATTAAAATGAATTGAAGTCAGTCTGCTACAAAATAGCTCTCCGGCCTCCAAATACCAACCATGGAAGCCACAACCGTTTTTTCTGTATTAGTGTCATCGTGATGATGTTAAATCCAGGGCTGTGCATGGTACAATTTTGAAATATCAATATCGACTTATGACACCTTCTTTAAATACGAACTGTTTTTTTTTTAACTCTAAAGTCTCACACAATAATATCTACAGCAAAATTTTCTAGTTCTATGCTTCATTTTATAATAGATGCTAAGAGTAAAGAAATGGAACCAAAACTATCTTTTACAGCAAATGTTGAATTAGTTTCATTCTATTAAATCAAGACTATATGTAAATAGACAGCAATATCAAAAAAGGATGTGCACATCTGGAATTTGCAGTATAATGGCTAAAACAGCCATGGAAATATGAGCAGGTACTGTACTGATGCGACTAACATTTCGATATTCTGCTGGTTACTAACCAGTTATGTGCAGCACATGAAGGAAAACATGATGCAAACAGTCCTGAACCAGCAACCAAAGGAGGGGGAGTCACCATTATTTCGTCTCTTAGCGTAATTACAAGCCAATAAAATATGAGATTTCGACAGCAAAATCGGGGGAGGGGGGCGGTTGCGGGGAGACTGCATAACCCTCTGGGTCCCCACTGGACGGCTGTGAAAGCAGACGCTAACCGACGGAGAAAGGGACCCTTGCAGCGCTCCAGCCCCGTACCTGCAGAGAGATTTAACCGAACAGCAACTTAACCGAGCCATGGAAGAAAGGCCCCCCTCCCAGGGCCCTGCACAAGGGGTCCAGGTTACGGACAAAATTAGCTTTACTGGGTCCCCAATATGGAAGAATCAGAGTCATGTAATAATGAGAATGTGCATCCTTTTCATCACTACGTAGAGACAGCAAGTACTCCACAGTCTGCTCCCCCAGCACCGTGTCTGCTTCAGCATCTCAGAGCAGTCTGCGTTTGCGATTTATCTTCCTGAAAACTTCCGGTGTTTCACCATTTCCTACAACCTTGTATACAAAGCTTACATATAAAGTTCCTTTTGTTCACTGCTCGTGTTGCTGGAGCTAAAACTGGGCCCTGCTGGGGTTTAACATTTCACAAGCAAAGGAATGACTCTCAGCCCAAGCTGCTTCCCAGCTCTGCCAGGTTTACTGAACAAACCTCTGTGGCTTTGCACGTGGGACTTAGAGTACGTGGGGCTTAAGAGTACGCTACCTTCCTTACTCAGAGTCCGGAAACCTGAGTATCTGTGGAGCCCCTGCTGCCACCACCACACGCTCCTACGGGGCTCCCCTCGCTCGCCCCGCCCACCTCAGCAACCTTCTCGCCTTCCCTCGTATATGCCAAGGTCCTGAGAGCCTTTGCGTTTACAATTCCTTCTTCCCCCAGACAGTCACACAGTCAGCTTCCTCACTTCTCTTGGGTCTTTCCTTCAGATTTCCAATTAATGCTTAAATAGTAATTAACTGTATACAGGACTTGCATTTTCTCTCTTTATAAAAGGCAAAAACAATATCGAACACATTCCTGTATTCCTTGCAGTAACTGGTTCAACGGTCTGCCTTGGCAAGGAAATAATAACCATCTAAATGAGTGTGCGTGGAAAGGGACTGCTAGATTTTTACCTGAGTTGCCTGAGCCAGTATTTTCTGAACACAGAAAGCTTAACTGGGGTTACAGAACAACATTACCTGAATGAGAAAATTTCACTACCCACTACTTTTTTTGAAGAGTTATATACAGCTGAAAAGTAAAGCATAGGGCAGGTGTTCAAACATTTGCTTGAACGCATGACAATTAAAGATAGTCTCAAAATCAGAGGCTAAATAAAAGCTCCTCAAGTTTACCTAGTAAAAATGTTAAGTTCAAAAGTGCGGCTTTTCAAAAACAAAGGTCTTCGGCCCTCTGCCCCTCTGACTTAATGAATTTCATCTGCTAGGAGTCCAATCTGCCATGTGTTCTGACCTTGTGCTTGTTGGCAAGGGCCAGAAAAACACTTGTCCTCAGAGACGAGTTTCGCTTCCTCGCCTTCCCTGTAATCCAACATCACCATATAAGAATCAGGCCCCAAACTAATCCTGTGACTAACATAAAAGGTTCCAAACAGACGAAATAAAATTACTTTTTAAAACCGTGGTCTGAGTCCATGTCCGATGTCCATCAACAGGCATTTGCCAACACAAACGTTTATCAACAGGAAGCATCTCTTTTCTAAAACTCTAGGTTTTAAACACAATATTAAACACGAAAATGTTGCTGAGAAAATGTGTTCATCCAGACCATATTCTATTGTTGCAACATTAAAAACAGAAAGGAAAAAGAGATCTTCACCTCGCCAGCAAGGGTCTCCTTACGGATCGAGTCAGCCACCTTCCTCAGTGGCCCCTGGCTGCCCCTCATAGTAACGTCAGGATCGGAAGCGCGCTGCTTATGTCAAATACGGGCATACAACAGCGAGATTCATCAGACAGGCTGTCTGTCTGCTTAAACTGAGTACCCTGCTCCTAAGCGGCTCACCTTCCCACCCTCGGGAGAAAGCACACAAGCACCACCCACACACGAAAACCTAGAAACTATACAAAACGGTGGTTAGGCCCTGCTCCTGCGGCCCAAATCATTGCTCCCTGCCTGGCGGACGCTCCTCTCCGGCTTCGGGTCTCGCAGCAACGCGCCTCTTTATCAACAGCGGGCACCTGCGCCTGCCCAGGGCCCCGCGGGACTACACTTCGGACGGAGGGGACGCGGGCACGAAACCATCTACAACGAACGCAGCGCACGCGGCAGGCGGTGGGAGGCACCGCGGCGATGACCCCCCACGAGGGCCGTCCGGCTCCGGCCGCGGAAGCTGTGAAACCCGCACCCGCGCCCCGTCCCGCGCCCGCCCGCGGGGCGGCGGAGGCTGAGTCATTCCCGGGAGTAACTTTATCCGCATCTTGCCCCCCGGGAAGCCTCGCGCTCCGCGGCGGGACGGAGCCGCGTCTGGGACCCTCGCCCCGTCCGGCCTCCGAGCCTGACACCTCGGGGCCTAGCCCGGCGGCGGCGAGGGTGCGTCCCTGGGCCCCGGCGCTCCCGACGCCGGCGGGAGGCTGGGAGGCCGGGGCTGCACAGGCCCCCACGGAGCCGCCCGCCTCCGCCTCCCCCGCCCGGGAACCCACTCCCTGGGCCGCGCCCGAGGGGCAGGCCGCACTCACCGGGCAGCGCCTCCTCCTCCGCCGGCGGCAGCAGCAGGGCCCGCGGCTCCCGGCACCATCTTCCGCCGCCGCCTCGTCTTCGGCGGCTGCTACCAACCGTCCATCGGCGCCGCCAACCGACACAACCGCCGCGGCCGGGGCCGCCGCCTCTGGGCGGCGGGGACGGGCAGGCCCCTCGGCTCTGGGTCGGGGGCCGGGGGAGGGCGGGCCGCGGCCGGTCAGAGCCGAGGGGCCGGGCGACGGGGAGCCGAGGCAGCGCCGGGCTCGGCAGGGCCGCGGACACGGCCACCGCGGGTTTGTTATTGTCGACTCCGGCCCTTCCTGCGCGGGGCACGCCGGGAAGCGGGCGGGGGAGGGGCGGCGCGGCGAGCGCAGGGCAGCTCTGCGCAGGTCCGGAAGTCGGCGGGCCGCCGGGAAGGGTCGGACCGGGCTCCGCCTGGTGCCGGTGCTGGTGCTGCTGCTTCCCGGCTCGGGGCCCTGGCGTCCTCGCGTGACCCGGGAGACTCCGCTGGGCGGCCCGGGGCGGTGCTGGCTGCTGTCCGGGCGCGACTGCCCCAAGGTGAGCCTGACCTTCTCCGCTCCAGCGAGTGGGCCTGCGCTCGCCGACCCACCGAATCCTGGGTTAGCCCGGGCGGAAGAGCTCGGCCCCCTCGGCCTGTCGCGGCCCCTGGGCTCCGTCCCCCCGCCGGGCCTGCAGGCCGCCGGCCAGGGGCCTGGCAAGCCTGCAGGCGCTGGCGGCACAGGCTCAGATCAGGGAAGGGAAAGAAGGCAGTTAAGGCTGGGTCGGTGGGGTCGTTGGGTCGAAAGCGCCGCGACCACCCCATTTTCAGCTCGAGCCTGAGCTCTCTAGTGGGTTAGCACGAGCCCCCTAAGGAAAGCAGTGTCGGGGGTCCTGATGCTGTGAAGACGGTGAGTCACGGGCCATGGCTCGGAGCCGCAGCGCGCAAGTATTCAAGTCTGAGGAGCGGGAGTTGCAGGTAGAGTAATACGTAAGACTTATAGGCTTCCTGTTAGGTCCAGGAATATCTGGTATGAGTAACAGCTTGGAGGTGCTACCGCTGAGTCACTAGAGGGCTTTTGAGTTCCGATTGCGTAAAGAGGCGTGTCAGCACCCTTTTCGAAGGCGCCCAAGCAGAACACACGCTACGGGCAAGCGAAATCTGCGCTCCTTCGTTTGTAATGGTAGGAACTTGAAAGAAAACGTCGAATAGCTGGTAAGCATTACGGATTTTTCAGTTTCCGTCGCGCTGACCCGGTATCTGAAAGTTATGGCTGAGACGGGCTAACACGTGTTACCCCTTGATTCTTAAGTTTACACTCCTGACGATCCTGGAGAGGTCTTGTCTTTGGCGAGTCATTTTTACTTTTTTTTTTTTTTTTTCAGGTGGAGTTATTACACCACCCCAACAAGGTACTACTGCAGGGAACTGAAAATTAAGAGGCTAAACCGTTGTTACGCCTTGGGGGAAGCTGTGAACTGGCAAGATGAAGAAAGGAGCTGATTTTATCAGGCACAGCATCGTAACCAGCATAAAGAAAGTAAGTGGTCAGAAGGGATTCAGCCAGAAAATTGGCAAGCGGAGCACAGGATTAGGCCTCTAAAGAATATATTGGTGCTTGACCTTCCTCTTAGTTATCAATGACGTTCGTCAGTACAAATTAAATACACCTTAGAATGTAAAATCATGACTGGAATATGCCAGTGATAATCTATTAAATAAAATGTTTTAAATGTTACTTGCCTGACTTCTTTATTTGGGGGAAAAAACAAAACAAAACCTAATTCAATCCTCATCTTCCTCTTCTCCAGAGTATAAATAGTAAGAGTTTATATGCCTCATGCCCTTGCCTAGTAATAAGTGAAAATGTATCAACATTAGTTTTCTGACATATATCTAGCTATCTAGAGGAAACACTGTTACCGTGTCCTAATGCTGCGTGTGTCCATAATAGTTGTCAGTAAGTCACGTTTTCCTTCAAACCAAGGATATTGAAAACCCTCTGCACTCTCTCCCTTAAGAAATGAAAACAAGAACAAACAATCCTCATGCGGCGTTCCTTCTCAGCCAAGCTTCCGGATAGGAAGTCCTCGATCCACAGTCTCATTTTTGCCAACTGTACTTTTCTTGCTGAAATTGCGGATTAATAAGGACCCCCAAATTATTGTATTAAATGGGCAATGCTGAGACTTAATTTGAACTTTCTAAACCATTTGCCCTTTTACATTTTTAAATCTTTTTTTCTCCCCCTTCCCTTTGTAGTGTTTCCTTCCTGGCTCTTAAATCTGTTCTTTTACTTGGACCTCTTCTAAATTCTCAATACAGATGCAAATGATGAAAATATAAGGTGCTGTGGATGCAGAGATAAGAGACTTGATCTTGTCCTCATCACATTACTTCGTTAATTTGATAAACATTTTAGGTCCTTTGATAGATTTCCCATGAGGGCGAAAGACAGTGGTTCTCTTTCTGAGTCTTTAAGAGGAGTAGGAAAAGTCTGCTATTAAACACCCTAAGTACTTCAGATCAGTGCCAGTCTTTAACACCTCTTTTTCCTCTAAGTCTCAACTTCAGTGTCACTTTCTCAGGGAGTCTTCCCTGACATGCCCGTAGTTCCCCTAGATCCTTGTATCTTTCAGCATCTCTCTGACCTGCTGAAATGTAAGTCCTTTAATGGAGCTGTTTCCCCAAATGCATGCTGTACAGTGCACTCACACATTTGTTGACGGTGCCCTACAGGTTTTTTTTTAGTTGATACCTCAGCTCACCACCCAACTCATCTTTTGTTATTTACTCAATCTAAGACCAACCTCATCCTGTCTCCTACCACCTACAACCTTCACTGATTTTGTTTGGCGTTTTACATACAATTTAAGCTTCTTAGCATAAGAATCTCTTAGGTCCCAACCCACCTCTAGGGTATCTCCTGGCACTTGTCATGTTGACACATGCCTGGTATGAGTTTCATCATCCAGGGATGTTCTTCCACTCTTGTTCATCTTTCAAAGTCACCTTTTAAAACAGAGCTTGGGCCTCAGCCAGCTGCCAGCTTCTAGACAATACAGCGATCACTCCCCCTTCCACCACCCCTGCTTTGTATCACACCACTGTAAAGTGTTGTCTCCCCATCTAAATCTGAAACCCTTAAGACAAGGAACTATGAATTACTCATTTTTAAGTTCCTAGGACTTTATAGAGAGCTGGGCACTTAGCAATTAATAAAGTATTGAATGTAATAAATTATGCAATATTCAACTTGAAGGTTGAGTAGGTAAGGTACTGTGGAAGATTTCTGCCCTCGAGGATCTCAGAAACTCGGACAGGGGATCATTCAAGAGTCATTGTCGTGACAAGCTTATGACATTAATCTTTGAACCAAAAATACATCAGGATATTGGGAAGATCACAGTACACAGCTTAATTTTGTTAACTGCCTGATTGGGGATTTCATTCTCCATTTGTGTCAGATATTTCTCAAACAATTTCGTGTCATTAGCCTGATTTTTTAGATTATGTTCAAACAGTAGTAACCACGACTGACATGACTTAAAGTATGAATCATAATTTTCCATTTTAAAAAGTTAGCCCCTTTAAAAAGTCTCGGACTTTGTTTTGAAGACCATAGCTATTTGGTGTGTAAGATATGGTCACGTACAGTACTTGGAGGCTTCTGGCATTATTAAGTTAATCTGTCCAGTGCTATTTACAGACCTTAAAGCTGCCCCAGTCAGCTGCTCTGCTGGTACTCACATGTTATTAATGATGATGATGATGATAGTTAATGTACAAGTGAGGATCTTCAAAGCTAGTGAGAAGCTTCGTGAGCAACACTGTTTCTAATGCAACACCCACAAGAAAATACAGCATCCTTCATTTTCCAACAGATTTAAACCAATAGATTGAGACAAAATAGTCATTTTTTCACATCGAGTTTCTGTCTTTCATTATTTTGACAGCTTAAAATGTCAAAAAATAGAACTGGGTTGTCTTAGATCTATTAAAAAAAAAAACAGCAAAAGAAACTACTGCTTCCCCAAATCATCCATTTGTTTTAGTGAACCCTACCTGCTGCCCATACATGTAAAACACTTCCCAGCAGGCATCCTTTCTAATATGGTTTATTAAGGAGTGCACTAAACTGGGTGCCTGGAAACGTGGTGTCCATTCCTGCCTCAGCCGTCTGTGCTGTTTGTTTCCCTAGTAGTCAACTCTGCTCTCCATCAAACTGCACTGCTCTTAAATCCCTACTCCCCACCCCTTTGCGATTCCTCTCTCTTGGTCAGTAATCTCACCTCCTACATCACGAGGAAATGGAAGCTGTGAGAAAGAACTCCGCTCTCCTGCCGAGTAATCTGCAAACCTCTCCATGCCTACTGTTGGTGACCCTCCAGTCACTCTTCAGTCCCTTCTACTGAAGGGACTGGTGGGCTCTTGACTCCATCCCACCATCTCATTCAGTCATTCTGTGGGACCCCTTGGTAAGTGCCAAATTAAGTATACATGGCAAATGTTTTACAGAATTTAAGTAACATCTTTTGAAATTGGAATTTATCCTTAATTGCCTGTTGTTCCACTTAAAATGAAAATCAAGTAAGAAATAAAGCATTACATCAGCAGTATGATTTAGTAGTTACAACTGAGATCCCGCAAGCCGTGCAGCAAGCCAAAAAAAAAAAAAAAAAAAGGCATGTAAAATATACTGCAATTCAAGACATTTTGTGCTGGTCCAGAACGATAATTATATAATGGGCACTCGATACATTTTGAAAAATGCAACTCTATCAGTTCTTGAAATTAATAAAGTGTCAGTACACACATCTAGGTATGTTTAAAACATAAAAGAATTTCCCAAATTTCTTTATTTTACATCTTTCTTGTCACATTCATACTATAGGCTTTTTACCTCTTCCCCTTTTTCCCTTCCTCCCTTTACACCCCTAAATTCCTAGAAGCTGACCCAAGAGAGATCTGAAATCAGAAGTTTCTAAGCTTGGCCTCAGTCGACCACATTTCAGTGTTCCTTTGCCCCAGCACAAAATGTATTGTTCCCAAATATTAAATAATGTCCTGTGCCAAAACTTGCCATCACCGGATGGTCAGTGTTCTAAAGTTCTTATGTGGAAGCTGCCCCTTTGTCATGATATAAAAACCAACTGGTGAATCAGAATATATGAACTCGAACTTGAGCTTCAAATTACTGGTCTTGTTTTAACAACAAAGCAACCTAGCTGGATTTATTCTTGATTCAGTAAATATAAGCCACACTCAGGTTGTGGTGGCCTGTAGCTAGCTGGGTGTGTCCCTACAATTCAAAAGATCACTAATAAGGTACTGTTTACATTTAAAAGTAGAAAAATTATCCTTAATATACACTTTGATTAAGTGATAATTGAGGATATTAATGCCAATTATGAAAACTGAAAAATTATACAGAGCTTAAAAGCAGTAAAAGGCTATTCTTCCCCAACCCTTCCCATCCACCTCTAAGGTCTTGAAAAGACAGCAGGTAGTTGGAGCTTGGAGTTTCTTGGGCATCCCTTTGACACTGTAATTTGTAGTAGGGATTCTCAACTACAGTCCATACCAGATGTCTAGCATACTTTTCAATCAGTTTCTTTGTTACTCATTGATTCATTAGTTTATTCATTCACTCAACAAACATTTATCATGGATGAGACACTCTGACAAGGACAAAGTGACATGGGAAAAACATAATTGTCCACTAGTGGGGATGTGGATAAATAAATAGGAGTATATTCAAGTTATACAATTGAATACTATTCAATGCATGAACTAGAGCTATATATATCTCCAAAATGTAGTATTTAAGTAAAAAATAGTGTTGGAAAGGAGGTGAGAAAGTGGGCACATATTTATTTCAGGGAGTGTAAGTGTATTACAACCTCAAAGGAGGGCAATTTGACAATCCATTGTGATTAATGTTACCATAAAAGTGTCAATTCTAATTTATTCTATAGACATAACTGCACATATGGGAACTGAACAAGAACACATGAACAAGAATAATTATTGAAATATTATTTGTAGTAGTAAAATATGGATTGTTCATTAATAGAAGACAAGTTAAACAAATTATGATTATACATCCATGAAGGATTTGAGGTGAACATTTTGTTTTCATTACAACAGCATATCCAGAGATAAATGTTCTAGTGTTCAGTATGAGTTAGTTAGATTTATCTCATATTATTACATAGACAACTGATTTCTTAAATTTGCTTTTCTTGGGGGAACACCTAATTCTGCATAATTGTGGATTTTAAGGTACTTGGAAAATATCTATGTTTCTCCTTTTAGATATTGCCTTCCACTAGATTAGGTAAGTCTGGATTCCTATAATCACTTTTTATTTTTCCTATTGCTTTAATAGTTTTGAATTGATAAAATGAATTTATTTCCCAAATGGTTTTATTGTAAAATTTTAAAATAGCACGTGCAGGTATTACCTAATACAATGTTGCTCTTTTGTATGGTTAGTGCACAGAATCTAATTTCACGTGGATAAATTTGCTATTTACCCCATGGGTCACCAGGAAGGAGCAGCTTTCTATACAGTTTGCCCACTCCAGGCAGTAGACCATCAGTAGATGACCTTAAAGATATGAATAGCATACTGCATATTTTCAAAATAACACCAGGGGTCACTATAAGCTAGAAACCTTCAAATGTTTTAAAATGTTGAGTTCATGTCAATCACATGATTTTTATTTGAATATTAAGCCTCAACAAAATAAATTCAATATTTATTATTCAAAATAAACAGGCAAATGAAGGATAAGGACAACAGGAAGAGTAAATTCAGGTTGAAGATTACATAGAATACTTTTCAATTTTGGGGTCAGGTGGGATAGGGTATATACAGGAAATAGAGTTCCGGTTACCAAACTATAGATTTTAGCATTTTAGGGGATCATTAACCCCTTCTGGAATTTGCTTATAGCTACAGACATTCTGACCCAGAAAGATGCACAAAATTCAGTGTTGACCTATAAAGAACCAAGGATCTTAGGTTGAGAAAGTCTACCATAGGAATTTCAGTCTGATTTATCTTATTTGTAAAGAATAAGCAAGGATGGGTTGTGTTGTAGGTTTGCTCTTAGCTACAGTTAGATCTGTGCTGGGGTAATTCAGCACCCAGCAAACTTGCACCCCAGAAGCCACTGGCCAGTCACGATAAGTACAATTCTGCTTATTAGCAGCCTAACCTATACATGAATCAGTACCTTCACCCAAAAGAGCCAGTCACACTGAGGCTGAATGCTTGCCCTCATCCTTTGGATTATTTATGAATTGCCCCTCCAGAGGCTATAAGTTAGGAGGCAACAAAATTACGAACGAAAATGCGTGCACTTTTCAGGCACAAATAATCATTACCGTGAAGTTCATCTTAAGAATGTGACTCTGCGTCATTTGACTTGCTGTGTGGTTGCCATCATGCCTGTTTCCTCACCCCTGAGAAAGCAAATTTAAAAAGACACTGTGGGGAATTCCCTGGCAGCCCAGGGGTTAGGACTCGGTGCTTCCACGGCAGGGGGCATGGGTTCGACCCCTGGTGGGGGGGACTAAGATCCCTCAAGTCATGCGGCAAAAAAAAAAAAAGGGCACTGTAGACTCTTGTGTATTTCATTATAATGTAGACAGGGAATACATTTATTACTGCCTTTGCATGTCCATCCTTCCCTCAAGGGAAAGCAAATCAGAATGTGGAAAGGACTTGTTAGATTTCCACTTGTTTGGGGAACCAAGGAGGTTTGCAGTTATGACAATTAAAGTGTAGAGTATAATAGAGAGGACAGTAGTATTAAATGAAGAAAAATTGTTTAAATAGAAAAGATACTTAAAACTTTCCCAACACCACAGGGAATAATTTGTGTGCAAAATCGGTGGGATTTAGGGCGTGACTAAATAAAAGGGGAGAGATGAACTATGAATAAAGTCAAGCTACGCTGCTGAGACTTAATCTTCAAGGAGGTATTGAAGGTGTTTAAACACAGGAGTGGCAGAAACGGTTTTGGCTTTTTGGAAAATCACTCTGGCAATCAGGGAGCAATGCATAGATTAATAGAGGCAGGAGGTGCAGGTGGGAACTAAGATGATGGACGTGGGAGTGAAGAGGGAAATACTGGGGGAGGCAGGAGGACGGGCTGGATGTTGTTTATTTTTGTCTCTGTGGTGTCCTGTGCCAACCGTGCCTACTACTAGTTTAGGCATTAATAATAAACTTATATTTATAATAATTTTTAACAAACAAGGGGCCTTTACATAATAATGTATGTTTCCGGTTTCTGGTTTGGCTGTTGAGCCATTCATTGAGTTAGGTAAATAAGTCTTTCTAAGCATCAAAGGGATGGCAGGCCTCTGAAAGGAAAGGGTAGGGAGATCTGACTATAAAAGATCTAAATGTCTGTACATCACAATGGTTGTGAATTGATTGTGAATAAAATGAGAGAATAAAGTAAGAAATAATATTCATAAAAAATAATTGTATGCTTATTAGCTAAATAGCTCATACAAATCTCTAAGAAAAACATGAAGAACTCAAAAGGAGGAAATAAGACAAAATGACACTAACAGGTAACTAAAGAAATACAAGTCACTAAAACCCATCACATAATTCAGCAATTCAACCTCTGGCTATATATCCGAAGGAAGTGAAAACGGAATCTCTGAGAAACATCAGCACTCCCATGTTCATTGCAGCATTATTCATAACAGGCGATATATGGAAACAACCTCAGTGTCCACTGATGGGTGAATGGATAAAGATGATGTGGTAATAATACACAGTGAAATATAGCCCAGCCATAAAAAAGGAAACCCTGACATTTATGGTCACATGCATGAATAATAATAATAAACTTCAAAGTAAACATGCTGCCTTTCTGAAGACACTCTGGTGAGTCAATGATTTAAGGATTAATTTAGCATCTCATTTCTTGAAAATGATCTAATTCACAGTTAAATAGAATAATCTACAAGGAAGTATGTTTTTAAAACATTTTTTTCAAATACATTTGATTTAATGGCAAACTATATGTTCAAAAGACAACTATTTTCATTATTTAAGCTGGCAAAAAATAAATTCACTTTTTTTTTTGTACTTGAAATACAAAGCAATTGGAAAAAAACATCTCATTTACATTTAAAAAATTTAGTCTCACTCGCCTTTTCCTGGAAGACCTGTAGAGGCAAAAGAAAGTGGATACTGCAGAAAAGGTTAGTGTAAATTCACAGATCTTTAAATTCTCTTTTATGCTTATACCCCTCTCCTAACCATCTTCTTCTAAATTTAAAAGACGAAAGGGCCTTTTGGTCTTCAGGTAGGAGTTACGACTGTCTGTCCTTGAGGAGATTTATCCCAGGAGGCGGGGACATTGTGAATCTTTGTGGAAGAGTTTCAAGTTCCAGGCTGGAATAGATGAGATCCATTCATCTGGCTCAGTTAGCAGTTGTTGGTTGCCTCCTGTGTTCCAGGCAGCACTAAGCCCTAGAAAGTTAAAAAAAAAAAAAAAATCCAACCAGACCAGGTCTTGTCCTCAGAGGACTTACAGTCCCTGGAAGGGAGGGAGAAGAAAGCCCTCGGGTGCCATGACACTTCAGTTCTGTGGTCGGTGCCCCAGTGCGTCAACAGTGCTGGACGGCTGGGCATTACAGAGGGACACTGACCTTGAGGTGACACAAAGGGAAGGGAGATGAGAGTCAGAGAGAAGGGGTTTGGAAGGGTCCCTCTGCAGGAGTATTCTCTACGCAAATGAAAGGTAAACCAGAGCATCTGGCCTAGAAGGGAGAAAGGCCCTCTCACCTTCCATTGCCCCGGGCTAAGGACCAGCTTCTGCAACCACCCAGGCTAGAAAGGGAAAAAGGATAAGGTATCCTTGGAGTTGAGAGTTTTAAGTTTAGAGGGTGTAGTATCTGTGGCTTGAGATTAACGGAGAAGAATTACATTGAATCAGGATTGTGAATTTACTCATGACAAGCTAAAGGCACTGAATTTTACTAGGGGGAGCCCTTGAAGGTTTTTTAACTGGCTGAGGTCATAATCAGACTAGTACTTCAGGAAGATCACACCCCAGCCCTTATTCTCAGAGACAGCTTGGATTAGAGGGGAGAACACTGAGAACTTACAATGTGGAAGAATTCCATGTCGTTGCAGGAAAGAGTGGGGCGTGAGAGGAGGGTCATGTCCCAGGTCTCAGGTGAGTCCCTGGGACGGGATGGGCCACGAAGTGTGGGTCCTTGGCTTCCTGCAGGAAAGAATTCAAGAGCGAGCCATAGTAAAGTGAAAGCAGGTTTACTTAAAGAAATACACATTCCATAGACATGATCTTGGTTGCCTCAGCCTGCAGCAGCTTGAAGCAGGATTTCGGTTCCCGGCCACAGACTGACGTCGGGAGTGGCAGGGAGAGCGCTGAATCCTGGCCTGCAGACCACCAGGGACAAGTAGCCAGTGACAAGGCCCTGGCCCGTCAGCTATGAAGAGATGAATTTCCACATAGAGATGGAAAGTAGTGAAGCAAGTAAAGTGTTTATTAGGAGGAAAAAGAGCACAGAACTTGTGGATAGACACATGGGCGGGCTCAGAGAGAGGGAGTCGAGTGCTTGTGGCCATTTGAATCACTTGTATGGGGCATCTCTTCTGGGTTTCCTTTGATCAATCGACTTGCTTTGCCCGGTCTGAGTTCCTATTTGGTTTACCTCAGGGTCCTCCCCTGTGTGTGAGCATCTCTTAGCCAAGATGGATTCCAGCGAAGAGGCCTATGGGTAGTTGGCATCACTTACTATGAGGTGGCACCCCCTCCCCTTTTGACCTCCAAGGAGCCTTTCTGCGCATGTGTAGTCAGGGAGGTCTCCTTGACTTCGAGAATGAGGAATATGCAGTCTCTTATCTTCTATCTGGGCAGGGCCCAGCCTCCTCCACCATCCTGCTTTTATGGAGCTTCTGCTATTATGTAGTTTCTGTCCACAAGGGGGAAACTGTTCAGCCTGGGGCCATCAACCTCCTGCCTCAGGCAGACTGCGGTTGTCTCAGAAAGTGAGAGAGGCCCCAAAATATGGGGTGGTTTTTATGGGCTGGGTAATTTCATAGGCTAATGAGTAGGAGGATTAGTCCAACTATTTGGGGGAAGGAGCAGAGATTTCCTGGAATTCGGCCACTGCCCACTTTGTGGCCTTTTATGGTTAGCCTCGGGACAGTTGTGGCACCTGTGGGTGTGTCATTTAGCTGATGTGTTACAGTGAGCGTATGATGAGGCTCAGGGTCTAGTGGAAGTCTACCATGTTGGAACTAGTTGGCTCTAACCAGTTTGTGTCGTGTTCTCAGTGGCTGTGTCACTCTTTTAAAGGTGTGCCCTGACCCCTTCCTGGTAATGGGAGTGTACGTCAAATACGAGAGAGATAAAGGCGGTAAATGGTCCAACTCTTGGGGGGTGGTTCTCAAAGGCTAAAGCGGGAGGAAATGAATGGTCTGTTTCACAGTAGAACCACCAGAATTCTGGCAGGAGTCGGGAGGGAAAGGAAGATTGTGAGTCAAAGTAGAAAAGTAATCATAACAACAGCTTATAGGAATTGAACCTTTGCTATGTGCTTGGCACTGTGTTAAGAACTTTATAAAGATTGCATTATCTCATCCCCAGACCCCTCCATGGACCGTGGGCAGCAATCAGGGAGTCTGTATTTGACAGTGTTTAAAAGTGGTAAAAAGCCCAAAAGTCATTTGCCCCAGGATAGCAAACTGAGACTTGATTTCAGTTTCAACCCCTCCCAGATGTGTGATCTTTAAAACAATCTGATGACCTTATTTGCAAAGCAGAAATAGAGACACAGATGTAGAGAACAAACGTATGGATATCAAGGGGGAAAGGTGTGGGGTGGGAGGAACTGGGAGACTGGCGTTGACACATATACACTTTTTTTTTTTTTTTAGATGTTGGGGGTTGGAGTTTATTAATTTATTTATTTTATTTTTGCCGTGTTGTGTCTTCGTTTCTGTGCGAGGGCCTTCTCTAGCTGCGGCGAGTGGGGGCCACTCTTCATCGCGGTGCGCGGGCCTCCCACTATTGCGGCCTCTCCTGCCACGGAGCACAGGCTCCAGACACGCAGGCTCAGTAGTTGTGGCTCACGGGCCCAGCCGCTCCGCGGCATGTGGGGTCTTCCCGGACCGGGGCACGAACCCGCATCCCCTGCATCGGCAGGCAGACTCTCAACCACTGCGCCACCAGGGAAGCCCATCTACTCTTTCTCTTTTTAAAATGAGATTAACATAACTGAGATCGGTGGGGATTCACTGGAAGGACCTTTGTGAAATCAGAAAGCCTGGATTTCTCTCTTCATTTTACCTCTAATTGTGGTACCCTAAGCACACCATATAATAGTCTCATTAGAAGGTCCTATTGAGAAAAGCAGGAGCAGGGAGCCATCTGGTGTGTAAGGTAGCTGCTGGCTGAAAAATTTATGTGGCTAAAAATAATCTCAATGTGATGACTCTTGAAATGAGGCACCTGGGCAAACATGCTGCCTAGTGACCAGCCCAGGAGACTGCTATTTTCCCACCCTCTGCACAGAGATCAGATGGAGTAAAAAGCCCTGGAAAACCACAGCCCTGGTTTGCGGGTAGAGGATTGACAGGTATATGGTTTCAAAGTGACCACAAAGATGGAGGCATGATCAATAATCATCATGATGCCTCTTGACAGATTTGAATAGAGTGTAGAACATGGGGGCTTGGGGCGGGGGGGAACGATGAACTATGCAAATATAAAGAGGGGTGCCTGGGTGAGAACGTGATTGGCAATGCCAAATATGGCCCGGATCTGGAAGACGTAGACAGTTCCAGACGGATGTTAATAATATAGTGCTGCATTAATTCTAAACTTACAAGAAGTATAAGAAAAGCTTTCCAGTTCATTTCTTTCATCATTTAATTATGAAAAGTTTTAAATACACATAAAAGGTGAAAGAATTTTACACTATAAACCTGTATACCCACAACCTAGATTTTACCATTAACGTTTTATTTTATTTGCTTTATTGCCTATTATCAATCTGTCCATCCCTCTGTTATCCATCAACCCATCTTATTTTCTGATGTATTTCAAAGTAAGTTGCAGAAATCAGTACACTTTCCCTAAGATATATATATATATATATATATATATATATACACACACATATACATATACATATATATATATATATATATATTTAATTTTTTTTTGGCCACACCACATGGCTTGTGGGATCTTAGTTCCCTGACCAGGGATTGAACCCATGCCCTTGGCAATGGAAGTGCAGAGTCCTAACCACTGGACCACCAGGGAACTCCCCTAAACTCTATATTGTTTACATTTCTTTTTTTTTTTAAGGTAAAATTTACACACAGTGAAATAGGCACATCTTGTCTACTATTCTGTGAGTTCTGATGAATGCATACATCTATGCATTCCAAACCTCTATTAAGATTTAGAACTTCACCTGAGAAACTCGCCCCCCCTTTTCATCTCCAGCCAATCTTGGTCCCTGCCCACCCAGAGGCAGTCACTATGTTTATTTCTACATTCCAGGTTAGTTTTTCCTGTTCCAGAACTTCATGTAAATGGAATCATACGCTTTGTACTCTTTTCTGTTAGGCTTTCACTCAGCATAATGCTTTTGAGATTCCCCTCCAGTAGTTGTGTGTATTCACAGCTTGTTCCTTTTTTTTTATTGTTAATTAGTGTTCCATTTTATGTATACACCACAGTATGTTTTTCCATTCTCCTATTGATGGGTACTTGGCTTATATGCAGGAGGAGAATTGCTAGGGTAGGTGTATGGTTCCCTTTTGAAGGAAGCGTGGGGTCATTTTACAAAGTAGTTGTTCCATTTTCACATTCCCACCAGTAATGTCTGAGGCTTCAGTTACTCCTCACATGCTTGCAAGCACTTGCTACTGCGGGTGTGCAATGACATCTTACGCAATTTTAATTTGCATATCGTTAATGAATAATGACACTGGGTAGCTTTTAATGAGATTATTGACCAATCGTATATCTTCTTGTGAAGTATCTGTTCAAATCTTGTGTCTATTTTTTCATTGGGTTATTTGTTTTTATTACTAAGTTGTAAGGAGTCTTTACTTATCCTTAATACCAGTCCTCTGACAGATATATGTTCCCTCAGCTTGTGGCTTGATTATTCATGTTTTAAAAGGTGTCTTTTAATAAGAAATTTTAAATTATAATTAAATCCAAGTTATCACTTTTCTCTTTTAATGTCTTTTGTTTTCAATGATTACTTTTTTCCTATTGTTATTGTTTTCTATATTTTCTTCTAGGAAACCTTTACCTACCCTCAAGTCAGAAAAATAGCCTCCTATGTTTCCTCCTGAAAGTTTTATGGTTTGAGCTTTCACATTTAGGCATATGATCCATCTGAAAATAATTTTTGTGTATGGTGTGAGGTAAGGATCATGCTTTATTTTTTCCCCCCAAAATATCCAGTTGTTCTAGCACTATTTGATGAAAAGGTTGTCCATTTCTGATTTCTTTGTCTTCTTTGTGGAAAATCAAATAAGCTTATAAGCTTTGGTCTGTGTTTCTCCTCTGTATTCCATCCCATTGCTGTAGTGGTTGATCCTTATGTAAATATGACACTGTTTTGAAATTGTAGATTTATAGTACGTCTTGAAGTCAGGTGGTATAAGTTCTCCAACTTTAGTCTTCTTAAGACTTTTTTGCATATTCTATATAGACTTTTCCATATAAACTTAAGAACTAGCTGGTCAATTCCTACCAAAAAGACTGCTGCGATTCTAATTGGGCTTGTGATGAATTTCATCTATTTTTGAATGCAAAAAAAAAAAGTTGGTTGATTATTTGAGTATTTGATTTTATTCTGAATTTACTTTTAACAGGAACATAAAATAGAATATAAAAATTTTAAAAAGGTCAGAGTGGGCTTCCCTGGTGGCGCAGTGGTTGAGAGTCCGCCTGCCGATGCAGGGGACACGGGTTCGTGCCCCGGTCCGGGAGGATCCCGCGTGCCGCGGAGCGGCTGGGCCCGTGAGCCATGGCCGCTGGGCCTGCGTGTCCGGAGCCTGTGCTCCGCAGGGGGAGAGGCCACAACAGTGAGAGGCCCGCCTACCGCAAAAAAAAAAAAAAAAAAAAAAAAAAAAAAAAAAAAAAAAGGTCAGAGTGATTAAATAGCTGCAACTAGGAGCAAGCATAGAGTATAGGAATGGCTTGCGTTGTACCTGTAAGACACAAACTTCCCCCCAATTTTTGTCTAGTTTTGTTCATTGCTTGGCGATTCTTATATACATTTTATATAAGGCACAAAACAACCACATAGCTCAGTCCGACTTTGCTTCTGAAATGATTTACCAATTCTCCTCTGGTTCTTACACTAGGAATGATGATAAAAGAATGTATACCTACCTGATTCAAACATAAATGGAAAATTCTGCCCCAGGATGGGGTTTAATCTCAAGATTCCTACTCCAACCCTGTTTGCTAACTTCCCTTAGCAAACCCGAGACAGTTTTTCTATCACTCTTTCTCTTCTCCTTCAGTTCTGCCCCTCTGATATCAGGAAAGCCTAACATGGTCTACATAACAACATCAGATGGAAGTGGAGGGAAATGATAAAAAGAAAAAAATTACTACTTCAATTCCATTTCAATCCAGTTAAAAAAAAAAGATGTACTTCTATTTCAGACAGAACATATATTCAAATCATGCAAATTACAGGGATACACACAAGACAGGAGTTTGTTTTCTCTAAGCTAGTAGACCAGTTATCTATAGTTCTAAAGAGGTTAATTTTCTATTTTGCTGGAAACATCCCCTTAGGGTTTCCAAATACTCATACCTTGGGTATTAGACATTTTGTAAGTGACACAGACTTTGGAGTCTGACATCATCTCTTCTGCTTATCTGCCTTGTTTGTTTGGGCCAAAACTTTGGAATTAGCTAAGAGTCTCAGTCTTTAACTGTCTCTAGTATCCCCATGAGAGGTCATGGCTTTCTCTACTTTGGGGACAGAATAAAATGTCAGGGACAACTTGGCGAAGGGTTATTAAACAGAAAAATAGTTTGCTATTGGATGTTAGATCTTCTTCCCTTTGGGTACACCCATCTCTGTAGTCTCCCTGCCCAGCTGGGTGTCTAGAATGTGGTATGTGCTCTATTAATATTTGTTAAATTGAATGTCATTCATTTTTGGCATCTTCCCTATTTGGGCCATAAGACAAAGAAATCGGTAGGACAACCTTTCCAGATTCTTGTCTAGCTTGCCACTCTGATTTTAGCATTCAACACCATTTCACAGTCACTTCATGTTTTGAAAAGTTAAGAATGTGTTTGCAAGCCTGCCTGGAGGGCCCTCTTCCCCGTTCATGGACCAGCTGCGCCAGAGTGTGCTGTGCACAGGGAATTGATGGCTGGTGCTTCAGGGCCGGGATGGGGTGCGCTCTCGTCATTTTAGCAAACTCCTCCTGCTCAGTGGCACAAACCAGCGCTGGAAGACGGTGCTGCCTGGATCTGCTCTCCACCTCCCCCAGACCGCTCCACATTGCATGTTCCTGTTGACTTCCTGTTTTCCTTTTCCTCTTTTTCCTATCCTGGCACCTTATAATAATATTTTAATACTGAAGAAAATTCAGGTAGTCTGGGCCTGCCATGCATCCCATTCAAGGGAGGGAGGCGGGGAGAGGAATGGCCGGAGGGCAAGGAAGATGACTAATCTATCTGAGCTCGAATTCGGAGCCCAGAACTTCCATGGATTCCGTATTTCACATACCAGACATTTATTTCACACTCATTATGGGCCAGGGATTTTGACATATTATATATTTGCCTCATCTCACCTGCCGAGGAGCATGGGGGTCAGTATGATTATCAAATCTGTTTTCCATACAAATAGGAAGCTGATGTTCAGACATAAAATGATTTACCCCTGGAATTTGAATCTAAGCCTGTTTGACTTTAAAGCCTGTCTATTCCATCCCCCAACCCAAAGAGGCTCTGTTAACAAAAGATCCTTATTTCACAATATCATAGGAAGGGCTCTTAATCTGATTTCTTTCAGTTTTCAGAACTCCAGGTTTACTTCCAGGACCCCAGCCGTTGAGGAAAGATTCAACTGCCTTCCGAGATCTTGGAAACACAGGGAAGTAACAATTCCTCCTGCCTCTCACGATGCATCTTCTTTCTTTCTTAGCTACTTCTCTCTGCTGGGTTTAGGGGATCTGGGTTAGCGACAATAGATAAGAAATGAAAAAGGATGCCAGGCAATGACAGCCTTCAGGGTAGAAAACTGCCGTTTTTAGCAGGCAGTGTCTATACCTCTAGCACACTGGCTGCTGTTGGCCGGATCACCGAGCCCAGAGAGCACCTGGCAGCGTGGGTCGGCCTCCTGCCCAGGGGTGCCCATTGTCCTCCTGATTGTCCTGGGTGCCCTGGAGCATCCGCATCCCTGCACGGAGGCGTTCCAATTCATCTTACTCAGTGTGGCTGGCACCTGTCATCCCAAATTATTCTGCTCGGCTCAGCTACAGAATTACCATTTCTATTTCCAACTGGCAGCAGCTTGTCACCCTTCCCAGGCATATTTCCATCTTAACAAAGCTCTTATCACACCAGTCCTTTGCCTCACACTTTCCAACCTTTTCCCATTGTAAGTGGAATAAAACCCCATTCCGTTCTGGGGCCCTGCAGGCCTTCCGAGATCTGGCCCAGCTCTGCCATCCCACGTCCCCTTCCTCCCCCCGTCACTCGGGGGCCCCAGCCGCACTCCTGGCTTTTTTTTCAAACACTCCAAATGCATTTTCATTTTCTGAAACCTGGCTTCTTCTCATCAGCAGGGTGCAGCTCATCTGAAATCTCAGCGGGCCTTTGCTCTCCTTCACGCTTACACAGCCTCCTCCCACCCGCTCTGGCTTCGGCTCTATTACATCGCCCTGTCTACTTTCTCCAAAGCAAGTTTCACAGGCAGAAGTCATGCTTCAGGTTTATTTGTTCATTTTGTTTTCTGAGTCTCTCCTTTGGAATGGGAGCTCCGTTTACATCCCTCTCTGCTCGTCTCCCACTACGTTCCTTGTGTGTGGAACAGGACGTACTCAGTAAATATTGATCAAAGGAGGGCAGGGTATTAACACCAAAGGGTGGCTGACCATCAGTGGGATTTTAGCTACTGTAGCAAATAGGTAAAGGAAAGATCTTGCATAGAAATAACGTAGGGAATAGGAAGTGGGGCTTAGGTCCCATTCTCTCCCTAAGTTTCCTCCAAGTTATTGGCATGTGCAAGTAAGAACAATACAGGCAGCCCCTGTGTTGGTTGTTCCCAATATGCATGGATTTTCATTTACCCCCGTTCAGCTCAATAAAGCAGTCCCCCAACAACTCAGTTAAAACGTCTGTGTCGGGCCTCCCTGGTGGCGCAGTGGTTGAGAGTCCGCCTGCCGATGCAGGGGATACGGGTTCGTGCCCCGGTCTGGGAGGATCCCATATGCCGCGGAGCGGCTGGGCCCGTGAGCCATGGCCGCTGAGCCTGCGCGTCCGGAGCCTGTGCTCCGCAACGGGAGAGGCCATAGCAGTGAGAGGCCCGCATACCGCAAAAAGAAAAAAAAAAAAAAAAAAAGTCTGTGTCCACCATACATG
Organism: Mesoplodon mirus; assembly: GCF_964341445.2. NCBI lineage: Eukaryota > Metazoa > Chordata > Mammalia > Artiodactyla > Ziphiidae > Mesoplodon > Mesoplodon mirus. The sequence continues at coordinate 75,647,037 of NC_138992.1, read as the reverse complement.
AACTGTAAGTGGATAAAGTACAAATTTAACTGCTAGGTCTTCAGCGTGTATGTCATTACATAAATAGCAGGTGTGTGTTATCACATCTTTCAAAGTCCTTTGGTGATGGGTCCCTGAGCGGTTACTCGGGTCACACACAGGCAGCAAAGCATGTAGCTCTGTTGCCTCCTTGTCTCCCACTTGTAAACCCCTGTGACATTTCCTGAAAATAGACACAGAAAAGGAAACTGGCCGACGAAGACAAGAGTGCAGCAAAGAAGCAAAAACTGACCATGCTGGAAGTGGAAACTGAGTGAAACATCAATGGAATTATAGAAGCGAAACCGGACCACAGCAGTGTGGTCTGCTGCCCCAAGAGCTTCTAGTCCTACAGCCTAGAGGAACTTATCAACGTAAACAAGGACCATGGCTGTGAGAAAAGGACGACAATGTCTCAGACCGTGACGCTGGCAAAAAGCTTCACGTTAAGGGAATTCTTGACGATATTTCGTGACATCAAAGGCACAAACTATAAAATACTGGAAGCTGATCCATTTAGAAAGGAGTAAAATTGACCAAAGCAAGGAAAATATGCTCCCTTTGTTCTGTAAGTTATACAGTGGTCAAGCTGCTCTTAAGTTTTTCAAGAAATAAAATATTTCTATTCTCAGTGTTCCTAATATTTAAAATTAGGATTCATTAGGATTTAAAAGAATATTAGTATAATTAATATAAATTCATATTTGAATATTAGCATTAATAATGTTTCAAATTTTTTCATTTTCCTTTATAACAGTAAGAGCTTTATTTTTTTTTTTAATAAATTTATTTATTTATATTTTTTATTTATTTTTTTTTTGCGGTACGCGGGCCTCTCACTGTTGCAGCCTCTCCAATTGCGGAGCACAGGTTCCAGACGCACGACTCAGCGGCCATGGCCCACGGGCCCAGCCGCTCTGCGGCATGTGGGATCCTCCCGGGCCAGGGCACGAACCCTTGTCCCCTGCATCGGCAGGCATACTCTCAACCACTGCACCACCAGGGAAGCCCTGTTGAAAGATTTTTAATCACAGTTTCAATTTCATTACTTGTGATTGGTCTGTTCATAGTTTCTATTTCTTCCTGGTTCAGTCTTGGAAAGTTATACCTTTCTAAGATATTGTCCATTTTTTCCAGGTTGTCCATTTTATTGGCATAGAGTTGCTTGTAGTAGTCTCTTATGATGCTTTGTGTTTCTGTGGTTGTCTGTTTTAACTTCTCCTTTTTCATTTCTAATTTTATTGTTTTGAGTCCTCTCCCTCTTTTTCTTGATGAGTCTGGCTAAAGGTTTATCAATTTTGTTTATCTTCTCAAACAACCAGCTTTTAGTTTCATTGATCTTTGCTATTGTTCTCTTTGTTTCTATTTCATTTATTTCTTCTCTGATCTTTATGATTTCTTTCCTTCTACTAACCTTGGGTTTTCTTTGTTCTTCTTTCTCTAGTTCCTTTAGGTGTAAGGTTAGATTGTTTATTTGAGATTTTTCTTGTTTCTTGAGGTAGGTTTGTATTGCTATAAACTTCCCCTCTTAGAACTGCTTTTGCCACATCCCATAGGTTTTGGATCGTCATGTTTTTGTTGTCATTTGTCTCTAGGTATTTTTTGATTTCCTCTTTGATTTCTTCAGTGATCTCTTGGTTATTTAGTAATGTATTGTTTAGCCTCCATGTGTTTGTGTTTTTTATGTTTTTTTTTCCCTCTGTAATTGATTTCTAATCTCATAGCGTTGTGGTAAGAAAAGATGCTTGATATGATTTCAATTTTCCTAAATTTACCGAGGCTTGATTTGTGACCCAAGATGTGATCCTCCTGGAGAATATTCTGTGTGTACTTGAGAAGAAAGTGCAATCTGCTGTTTCTGGATGGAATGTCCTGTAAATATCAGTTAAATCTATTTGCTCTATTATGTCATTCAAAGCTTGTGTTTCCTTATTAATTTTCTGTCTGGATGATCTGTGCATTGGTGTAAGTGAGGTGTTAATGTCCCCCACTATTATTGTGTTACTGTTGCTTTCCTCTTTTATAGCTGTTAGCAGTTGCCTTATGTATTGAGGTGCTCCTATGTTGGGTGCATATATATTTCTAATGGTTATATCTTCTTCTTGGATTGATCCCTTGATCATTACGTAGTGTTCTTCTTTGTCTCTTGTAATAGTCTTTATTTTAAAGTCTATCTTATCTGATATGAGTATTGCTACTCCAGCTTTCTTTTGATTTCCATTTGCATGGAATATCTCTTTCCATCCCCTCACTTTCAGTGTGTATGTGTCCCTAGGTCTGAAGTGGGTCTCTTGTAAACAGCATATATATGGGTCTTGTTTTTGTATCCATTCAGTGAGCCTGTGTCTTTTAGTTGGAGCATTTAGTCCATTCATGTTTAAAGTAATTATTGATATGTATGTTCATATTACTATTTTCTGAATTGTTATGCGTTTGTTTTTGTAGGTCCTTTTCTTCTCTTGTGTTTCCCACTTAGAGAAGTTTTTTAGCATTTGTTGTAGAGCTGGTTTGGTAGTGCTGAATTCTCTTAGCTTTTGCTTGTCTATAAAGCTTTGGATTTCTCCATCAAATCTGAATGGGATCCTTGCCAGTTAGAGTTTCTTCCCTTTCATCACTTTAAGTATATCATGCTACTCCCTTCTGGCTCGTACAGTTTCTGCTGAGAAATCAGCTGCTAACCTTATGGGAGTTCCCTTGTATGTTATTTGTCAGTTTTCCCTTGTTGCTTTCAATAATTTCTCTTTGTCTTTAGTTTTTTGTCAATTTGATTACTATGTGTCTCGGCATGTTTCTCCTTGGGTTTATCTTGCCTGGGACTCTCTGCGTTTCCTAGACTTGGGTGGCTATTTCCTTTCCCACGTTAGGGAAGTTTTCAACCATAATCTCTTTAAATATTTTCTCAGGTCCTTTCTCTCTCTCTTCTCCTTCTGGGACCCCTATAATGCGAATGTTTTTGCATTTAATATTGTCCCAGAGGTCTCTTAGGCTGTCTTCATTTCTTCTCATTCTTTTTTCTTTATTCTTTTCTGCAGCTGTGAATTCCACCATTCTGTCTTCCAGGTCACTTATCCGTTCTTCTGCCTCAGTTATTCTGCTATTGATTCCTTCTAGTGTAGTTTTCATTTCAGTTATTGTATTGTTCATCTCTGTTTGTTTGTTCTTTAATTTTTCTAGGTCTTTGTTAAACATTTCTTGCACCTTCTTGATCTTTGCCTCCATTCTTTTTCCGCAGTCCTGGGTCATCTTCACTATCATTATTCTGAATTCTTTTTCTGGAAGGTTACCTCTCTCCACTTCATTTAGTTGTTTTTCTGGGGTTTTATCTTGTTCCTTCATCTGGTTCAAAGTCCTCTGCCTTTTCATTTTGTCTATCTTTCTGTGAATGTGGTTTTCCTTCCACAGGCTGCAGAATTGTAGTTCTTGCTTCTGCTGTCTGCCCTCTGGTCTGTGTACAGATTTTTACAGTGTAATATTGCTTTTAATCACAATGTTATGTATATGTTTAGACCATATCAAAAAAATGATAAATGAATGATCTGAGAAGAAAACTGATATGTGAATCAGTTTTCAAACTTGTGTATGTGTGACATAGCAGGTGTTAGTATCTCAAGGTGGGAGTGTTTCATTAAGCATCCAAGATGGTTTTATTGGAAATCTCATGCTATTGGTGAGAGTGAAGATTGGATCGACCTTTCCAGGGAGCAATATGAACATGTATTGAAATTTCAAAAGTAAACATCCTTTGATCCAGGGTAAATTCAATCCTAGGAATTTAATCATAGGAAATAATGGGAAAACTGCAAGGTTTTTCATCATGTCTTGGTTTATGAGTGAAAATAGGAAACAACAACTCGTATCCCTCACAGTAGATGAATAATCAGGAAAATTTTGATCCAGGTATATCATGTAATATTATACAGGTTTTATATTATGGCATAAATTTATATTTATTGAGATGGAAAAAATTTTAAGACATGTTAAGTTAAAAAAAAAACCCAAATTATAGGATGGTATGCAGGGACTTCCCTGGTGGTGCAGTGGTTAAGAATCTGTCTGCCAATTCAGGGGACACAGGTTAGAGCCCTGGTCCAGGAAGATCCCACATGCCATGGAGCAACTAAGCCTGTGTGTCACAACTACTGAGCCTGCACTCTAGAACCCGTGAGCCACAACTACTGAGCCCACATGCCACTACTGAACCTCACATGCCTAGAGTCCATGTTCAGCAACAAGAGGAGCCACTGCAATGAGAAACCCACGCACTGCAATGGAGAGTAGCCCCCACTCGCCACAACTAGAGAAAAGCCCGTGCACAGCAGCAAATACCCAACACAGCCAAAAGTAAATTAAATAATTAATTTTTAAAAATATGGTATGGGGCCTCCCTGGTGGCGCAGTGGTTGAGAGTCCGCCTGCCGATGCAGGGGATACGGGTTCGTGCCCCGGTCTGGGAGGATCCCATATGCCGCGGAGCGGCTGGGCCCGTGAGCCATGGCCGCTGGGCCTGCGCGTCCGGAGCCTGTGCTCCGCAACGGGGGAGGCCACAACAGTGAGAGGCCCGCATACCGCAAAAAAAAAAAAAAAAAAAAAAAAAAAAAAAAAAAAAAAAATAAAAATATGGTATGCAGAGAATGGTTCAAGTTTTGTAGAAAAAAAGGATAAAAAGATATATGTATTTCTTTATACACAAATATATAAATTCACTAGTGTCTGGAGAACACCAAATATAAGAGCTATAAGCCTTCACCACTGTGTCTGGACAGCAGGTGCTTCTCCGCTGGGCACAGTGAGATCCAGCTCGGAGCTTCCTCTGTGTCAGCTCAGACCCCTCTGGAGGTGGGCAGGGGCTCTATTTTCCTGAGGTTGACAGCTTGAACCACCACAGTGTATTTGTGCCAGTCTTCCTCTGTCCTCCTGACGCTTGTGTCAGCTTGATTTCCCAAAGTCCAGCCTGGGTGGATGCTGTGCCTTCTGCTGGGCGGCACCCCGCCCTAAATGCAGGGGACTCTCCAGCCACAGTCTCTGCTTCGAGGTCCTGGGCTTGAACCCCTGGGCCCTCTTCTAGTCCTCCAAGTGACCTGCACCCCAGGAAGGTGCGTGCCCGTCTCAGGCCACTGCCCTCCTTCTCTGAGTGATTCACGCCCCTCATCTCCACTGGATTCTAGAATCATGTTTATCCACTTTAGCATCCGAGCACAGAGAACAGAGCTGTGCTCAGTGCTCATTGTGTGGTTATGAATGAAAGAAGTAATACAACGAATGATTGATTGCTCTTAAAAAATTAGTTTCTTTCCATTCCCTCAGGTTATTTGTATATAGTGATTTTTGAGAGAAGAAAAGTTTCTGTAATCAAATCTAGGGAAAATTTGTTTTTCAGGATTGTGCTAATAGAGAATAAAATATTTACACTCTCCCACACTTGCTGTATCATTTATAATTTACCTTGAAAACTCCCTCTGGACCATCCCACTAGTCTAGGAATCAGTACAGGTGGGAGTTCATTCCTTCCCCCGAGACTGCCAGCTCTCATCCCTTCTCTGATTTTCCTTCCAATCTTTATTTTTTTTCTTTTAAACTGTCTTTTTAATTTTTAAATTTATATCCAGCTGATATATAACATATTAGTTTCAGGTATATGATGTAGTGATAAAATATTTGTATATATTATGAATTATCACCACAGTATTTCTAGTTAACATCCAACACTACACAGGTACAATTTTTTTTCTTGTGTTGAGGACTTTTAAGGTCTATTCCCTTAGCAACTTTCAAATATACAATACAGTATTGCTAACTATCGTTGCCAAGCTGTACAGTACATTCCCAGGCCTCATCTATTTTATAACTGAAACGTTGTACCTCTTGACCACCTTCTCCCATTTCAGCTCCCCACCCCTGCCTCTGGCAACCAGCAATCTGTTTTCTGTATCTATGAGTTCATTTTATTGTTTTCGTTGTCTTATATTCCACATATAAGTGAGATCATACGGTGTTTGTCTTCTCTGTCTGACTTATTTCATTTAGCATGATGCTCTCTGGGTCCATCCATGTTGTCACAAATGGCAGAATTTCTTTTTTATGGCTGAGTAATATTCCATTGTATATATACATACCAGTGCCTTATGAGGGGCTAGAACATAGCAAACTCTCAACAAACGTGGTTGTTCTGAATGAATGTTTAAGCAAGGTAATGTCTATGAAGTTTACTCTAATTAAAAATGGCACAGAGGGCTTCCCTGGGGGCTCAGGGCTTCCTTGGGGGTGCAGGGGTTGAGAGTCCACCTGCCGATGCAGGGGACATGGGTTCGTGCCCCAGTCCGGGAAGATCCCACATGCCGCGGAGCAGCTGGGCCCGTGAGCCATGGCTGCTGAGGCTGCGTGTCTGGAGCCTGTGCTCCGCAACAGGAGAGGCCGCAATGGTGACAGGCCCACGTACCGCAAAAAAAGAAAAAAAAAAAAAGGCACAGAGGGCTTCCCTGGGGACTCAGGGCATTCTTGGGGGCGCAGGAGTTAAAAATCCACCTGCCAATGCAGGGGACACAGGTTCGAGCCCTGGTCTGGGAAGATCCCACATACCACAGAGCAACTAAGCCCGTGCACCACAACTACTGAGCCTGCATGCCACAACTACTGAAGCCCGCGTGCCTAGAGCCTGTGCTCCGCAACAAGAGAAGCCACTGCAATGAGAAGCCTGTGCACTTCAACCAAGAGTAGACCCCGCTCGCCGCATCTAGAGAAAGTCAGCAGGCAGCAAAGAATGCCCAACGCAGCCAAAAATAAATGTTTTTTTAAAAAGGGCATAGAAAAGTTAGGAGTTTTAACTAGTCATCTATAACCAGAGGATACATGTGTTGTTGATGATAGTCATGTCACCCCGATTGAAGCACACCCACCACTTCCTATTTTGTTCACGATGGAATCTGAACACTTTATGGGTGCCCGGCGGGTAGTGGGCAAGGTGACCTGCCTTTCAGTCTCGTTAAGCTACTTTTTTTAAATGCTAGGCAAAGTAGTGGTTTGTTATTTTTGCTAATAAATATCTTCTGACATCTAATGAGACTTGAAAGCCAACAGTGTTCTTTCTTCAGATTTTTATTGTCCTAGAGTGCTGATTTGCATTTTTGTTATGTATGATTTTCTTGATTCTATTTCATGAGAAAAGTAAATGTTTATAAACCATGCATCTGCATTTTGTAACTTATTTCTGGAAGGCAAAGATACCTTCATCTAACCCTTGCCTTTCACCTATAATGAGTTTTTTGTTTCATTTTGATTTGATTTTTCTTTCAGTTCTGCTACATCAATAGGCAAAACTTGAAACATTATGTTCAGGATCTCTTTGCTGGAAAAGCAAACTAAACATTTCATTTGGTGCTATAGCCCCTGAAGACCCCCTGGGGACAGCGTCACCATTTCCATGCTTACGACTGTTGGGTGCAATAATCCTTCATTATTACTAAACCTTCTGAATTTACTGGTTCTGGGGAGGAAGAGAAAGGTGTAAATATTTGAGTCTTCCCTGCATGTTGCAACTCAACAGCGTCATAGCAGTTCAATGCGCCCCTGAGTCAGTCCATTTGCATAGAGAATAGGGTACTGGGAAAGAAAGCTATCAGTAGTGTCAAGTTTGAATCCGAGAATGATCTTCTGAGTTTAAAAATACGTATAGAAGAATGGAGTTCACTCATATATACCCTCAAAGATTGCTCTGAATGACACCCATGTTTTTATGCTGGTACAGGCTTATGGCGTTTTAGAATTGGAGGTTCGGTTCTGATCCATTCTTTTTATACATGAAGAATTGAAGGTCCAGAAGGGCCAGCAGCCTGTCAGAGTTCAGGCAGAGCTTGCTCGTGGCAAAGGTGATGCAGAAATACAGGCCTTGGGATCTGCACGCCACCTTTCTCTGGACTACAGATGCTTTGTAATGCTTGCTGATTATTCAGTTTGGAGATTATTCAGGGCTATTGCTTCTCCTCCTATAGGTCCTGCATCTATTTCAGAACATTTGTTAATTGTACCTAATATTGCTGAGAGGTGAGTTATCAGCGAGTCAATTTTGCGCTCTTGAGTGGATTTGGTAAAGGTTTAATAGGAAGGAGGCTTTTTTTTAAGATAAAAATAAACTTTTGGCAAGATTCTGTGATTTTTATCTATGGCTCCATGGTTTCCTCTCAAGTTAATTAAAAATATATCAATGTATATGTATCTCTTCTTTATCACACCAACATGGATTCATATCAATATATTACCAGAAATCTGGTAGTAATCTGATTCCAGATAGTATTAGCAATTAATGTGCTTCATCCTGTGACGTAAATGAAAAACATAGCAGATAGCGCTTTGCCCAATGACTGCAGTACCGGAAACCAATGGCCCTTCCCTGTCCCGTCCTGCTCTAACAGTGGACAAGGATGCTTGGTCACCTCCCTTCTTCAAAGCCTCTTCCTCACCTGGGTTTCTAGGGTGTCATGCTCTTCCTCCTCTCATCTCTCATGCTGTCCCTCCTTGTCTCTCTGACCTTGGACCTCACCTCTGTCACACCCAACTCATTGGCATCAGACACCAACTCTACAGCCTCCACTCCCAAATCTGTATGTCCAGCTCAGACCTTGGTTCTAAACTCTAATCATATATCCAGTGTTCTATGTGAAATCTCCAAAATATGCCCAAACACACTCTGTTTTTTTTGGCCACACTGTGTGGCTTGCAGGATCTTAGTTCCCAGACCAGGGATCAAACCTGTGCCCCCTGCAGTGTAAGAGCAGAGCCTTAACCCCTGGACCACCAGGGACGTCCCCCAAACACACTCTTGATTCTCCAAAACCCCTGCATCCAACAACTTAATCTTCCATTTGTCTTTGACCAAACTCCAACTCACCCTTGATTCTTTTCTTTTACTCTCACCCCTCAAATCCAATCATCAGGAAATTCTCTTGGTTCTACCTTCAAACGATCCAGAATCTGACTGCTTCTCACCTCTCCCCTCCTATGCTCTGGTCTAAGTCACCACCATCTTCTTCATTAGACTATCTTAACAGATGCTCCACTCTTCTGCCTGCTTGCCCCCCACCTCCCTTGTCTATCATCAACACAGCAACCAGAGTGTCATTTTACAGCTCAATTTTATGTACGTAGTTCCTCTGCTTGGAGCCTCCAACATCATTCCTCTCAGGACAGACTCTTCTCTGGCAAAAATCACATAATAAGATTCAGGTTAACAAATATGTCACAATATGGATGCAAACCCTGATCCCAGGGGTGGGCGGGATGCGGATGGGGATGGCAGAGAGTGGACAGTGAAGCCGGGTTAAAACACGGTTCAGCTAGTGAAAACTTTGATGGTAGAGTTTTTATGCTTCTAGCCGACAATTTTAAGGTTCAGAATTGGGAGACGGGGCGACTTCCTCATCCCTTTGCTTCTTTTTCTTGAATTTGTCCTTTAGTGACCTAAGCGTAAAGCAAGTTCTTGAAGCCAGCTGTTGGGTAAGACAACCTGTCAGAATCTGCGTCCGGCAGGTAGTATCCGTGGCCGTGGAGGGTTGAGCCAGAGAGCTTTGCTGTGGATTCTGCTGCCCTCTCTGGGGTGGAAATGTTTCTGACTTTGTCAGTGTGTTGTTTATTTAATTTGGAATAACTTAGATTTAGCAAAATGTGGTGGTGGCTTGTTGCAGTAATGGAGATGCAGCAAGGAAAATGAACAGTCTTTGGACTTAAAATTACACTGGCTGTGAGGTTTCCTTTTTTGAAAATGTACCTTCTGAAAATAGAACTGATATTTTAAGTCTTTTCAAAAATACATACTCCATACATAAACTTTATGACATTCCTGTATAATTAAACTCAAAACATACTGTCTGCACCTGTTCTGTTTAAAACATTGAGTAATGGGTTAAAGTATTGCTTTGTGTGTCATCGACAAATGTTCCCCAACTTGTCAGAGTGATCCTTTTTTTTTTCTTTCTTTTTTAATAATGAAAGACGGGAGGGATAGAGTGGGAGTTTGGGGTTAGTAGATGTAAGCTTTTATATATAGAATGGATAAACAACAAGGTCCTACTGTATAGCACAGGGAACTATGTTCAGTATCCTGTGATAAACCATAAGGGAAAGGAATATGAAAAGGAATGTCTGTATGTGTATAACTGAGTCTCTTTGCTGTACAGCAGAAATTAACACAACATTGTAAATCAACTGTACTTCAATTTAAAAAAAACTACAAAAGAACTGCTCTAAACATTTCTAGCAACATGAAAGCATATATAAACTCTCTCTCTCTCTCTCTCTCTCTCTCTCTCTCTCTCTCTCTATATATATATATATATATATATATATATATATATATTTTAATCTCTTTCCTTTCCCCCTTCTTATTCCAGAGCTTCAGAAGCAACCTCTATTTTCCACTGGGCATGTATCTTCCTAAAATCTTTACTATTAGTATTACTCTGCAGCAGCTGCCATAACACAGCACCACAGACTGGGGGCCTTAAACAACAGAAATGTATTTTCTCACAGTTCTGGAGAGACTGGGGGCCTTAAACAACAGAAGTGTATTTTCTCACAGTTCTGGAGAGACTGGGGGCCTTAAACAACAGAAATGTATTTTCTCACAGTTCTGGAGGCTGGACATCCAAAATCAAGGTGTCAGCAAGTTTGGTTTCTCTTGAGGCCTCTCTACTTGGCCTGCAGACGGCCGTCTTCTTGCCATGTCCTTATATGGTCTTGTCTCCCCTGTATCTCTTTGTGTGTCCAAATTACCTCTTCTTACAAGGACACTGGTCAGATTGGATTGGGGCCCACACTAGCAGCCTGTTTTATCTTAATCACCTTTTTAAAAGCCCTGTCTCCAAATACAGTCTCATTCTGATGTTTTTTGGAGTAGGGCTTCAACATATGAGTCTGGGGGACACAATTCAGCCCATAACACTTATGTATAGATTGAGTGTCTTTTTCCAACACAGGCAGGAGTACAGTACACACATTTTCCTGTGATTTGTTTTTCACTTAGGAGTGTAACATGAAGATCTTTCTATGCCTATAGCTGTCCTTTTCACTGACTGCACCATCTCCTAGTTACTTGTTTAACCATCACATTGTCAGTGAACATTTAGGTTGCCTCCAATTACTTGCTAGCATATACACGATAATATTAATTTATACTCACAAGAAGCACTTGCGGTACACGGGCCTCTCACTGTTGTGGCCTCTCCCGTTGCGGAGCACAGGCTCTGGACCCGCAGGCTCAGCGGCCATGGCTCATGGGCCCAGCTGCTCCGTGGCATGTGGGATCTTCCTGGACCGGGGCACGAACCCGTGTCCCCTGCATCGGCAGGTGGACTCTCAACCACTGTGCCACCAGGGAAGCCCCCAATCTTCTTTTGATTCATGGCGTAGTGAGACTTAATTTCTGTGGGTTTCTACTGATGTGGTTAAAGGTGCTTTGTTTTGTTTTGTTTGTGCTTTGGTTTTGTTTTGTTAATAGTCAAAAACCATTCAACCGGTGAAAAACTATGAACTGAGATGAGTTTACAGAGAAGATGATTTTCTAAAAAATACAATCGTGTTCAAGTTAAGCCCTTTATAAAGGGTATTTTGGTGAAGATATCTGAGAAGGGAGTGAACAGAGGGAGAGATGCTGGGAAACGCCAGGGATAGAAATAATGATTGATTATGAACTCAGAATACACCTTAGAATGACAGTTCTGCTTCATTGTCACGCTGGCTTTTCGGCTGTAGGCACATGTAACTGCGAAACAGGAAGAAATGTCAACATTCATTGCTACTTAAGTAGACCTAGTGAGTAGTCAAGGGATGTGCTTGTATTTGCGAAAGTGTGCACGTGTGCGCGTGCAGTCAAACTGAAGAAAGGCATGGCAGGTTCTGGTTTCGGGATCTGAGTTTTGGGAGCACAGCACAGTGGAGGGAGCCCTCCAGACAAGAGGGGCCCTTCAGTCCCCTCGGCTCCTCTAAAGGCTGAGGCCCCAGCACCCCAGCTGTCTTCTTTCTCCATTCCTGCCCCAGGCGAGCAAGTGCTGCACGAGGACAGCACAGCCAGACAGACAGGGGTCACTGCAATGGTCGCTGTTCTTCATGTTTGCTGAGCCTTTAACGCTTACTCTGTTTCCCTACTCAGTGTTCTCTCTTGTGGCTTCGTAGAGGCTATTTTGTATTTCCTGCATTCTCTGACACCTCCTCTTTTACTAAGCATTGGGAAATAACTTCACTTCCTACTTTATGAAGAAAAGCGTACCATATGCTTTGATTTCCCCCCAGTTTCTATTGCCATCTGTGTATCAAAGACTTCTGAGTTTAACTCCATCCCAAGTGTGTCTCCAGAATCAGAGTTCCACAGACACTTCAAACGCAACCTGCTCAGAACTGAACTGTCCCCGCACCACGCCTTGTGATCAGCACCCTGTGCCCTGTACTCAAGCCAGAACCCTGGGGAGGGGTCATTCTTGGTGTCCCCTGTCCTTAAAACCATGTCCCTCCCCTCCACTGCCATATCCCACTGAATCAATCAGGTCTGCTTGTAACTATTTCTCTTTGGCTCCTTGGGACACAGAAGAGCTGACAGCCCAGCTCCCTTCTCACACATGGCCGCCAAGATGGCCTTTCTCAAGCAGAATTCTGTTCGCTTTTTGTTATGTTGAGGATCCTGGCTGTGGCTTCTCTGTTGCGCTCAGGGAAGTCCCAAGTCCCAAACCTTCAATGTTGAAGGACATCGTGGTCCAACACCGCTCTCCTCTCCAAAATCATCTCTGGACCCTTCCTCCTTGCCCATCTTATGCTGTGCTGGAGGATATAAAATCTGGAGTGTGGGAGAATCCTCTAGAATGCTTATTCAAAACTTAGAGTCCTGGGCTCCAGATACCGATGTAGTAGAGCTTCAAGGTCAGGAAAGTGCATTTCAACAAGCTGAGCGCTGCACGTGGAGATGGCTTGTGGGCCACGCCCAGAAACACTGCTGATGAGGCCTAGCGCTGGGGACTCTCCTGAAGCTTTGTGCCCCTTTACGTCTGACATGTCCAGGAGCTGCATTCACTGGCTAGAGGGCCTCCCACACTTCTCATCTTCTGCCGCCCTCTCTCCATCCCAACTCGCTCTCTCCCTCCCTTTAGGAGTCAGCTTATAAGTGTTGCCTTCCGGGATGCCCTCATGGACCTTCCAAAGCTGAAGGGGTAACCTCCCTTCCTTTGCACATGCTGAGGAATTTATCACACTGTCCCTGCCGGTTCACTGTCTTCTGCATGAGCTGATGAGGTCCTGTAGGCCTGCCTTTGGTCAGTGAATATTCTGACCTTGGCATTTTCAGAAGAAAAGCAGTGCTGTGCCAGGGACATTAAGCCCTATCTCCTGGCAGCACAAACGCCACAGAAATGGCATGGCAACCTTCTTCCATCCTTATGTTTGACGTCATGCGAAGGGCGATTTCCTTTAACCTTTAGTTATCCGTCAATTTGGATTTGTGTAGGGAGAAGCATGGGGAATTCCCCCAAAATTTCAGGACTGAGCCCAGAATTAACTAACTTTCAACAAGAATTTTCAGGGGAAGAGAGTTAATTTCACTCATCAGATAGATGAGTTTCTCATAAGTATATTTTAAAAATTGAAGACTCTTTTCCTGCGGTACTTAAATAAGGATGAAATGAAGCTCTTCAATCATTTAGGGTTGTTTGTGTGTTTGTCGGCAGATTTCTGTTGGAAGAAGGATGCACTTCTGACAAAACACTAAAGCTATTGGCAATAGCATGAAAAAGATGATTAGTTTTTGAGCTTTGAGGCAAGAACATTGTTGAATTAAAAAGCCCTTGCCTCACTGGGAGCAAACCAGATTTAGCTGAACAATTAGAATAGTCTGAGCTGCCACCCAGCCTTTCAGATGTCCAGGGAAGAAGTGATTTCCCCTCAAGCCCAATTTTCGAATGCTTTTATTTTTTCCCCATAAAACAGGCAAAAATTGTATGACTCAGTTCCAACACTCTTATATGTATTATCCACATATTTCACCCAGTCTCACCTGGCAGTGTGTCAGATTTGTGCAATCAGCGGCTGACAAGTCTTGTTGACTGCAGTGTCACATGGACCTTGGAACCCTGAGAGTCTTCACTTGGTGTCCCCCAGGGTACGTGCAGCTTATTGCTTCCCGTGTGTTACTGTTGGATGGGAGAGAACTTGAAATGTGCCACAGATTGGATTTTAATGAGAAAAATAAAATTGGAAGAAAGGGAGTGACTGAATGCACCACCAGAATTGTATGGGAAACACTTCCCTGTTCTCATTTGATTTTGTTTATTGCCCCAAATGTGCCACATCTCAAGTACATTTTGTTCAGATATGGTTTATGAAGTCTGTTTTTTTTTAATTTAAAAATTTTTAAAAATTTTTTGGCTGCGTTGGCTCTTCATAGCTGCGCGCGGGCTTTCTCTAGTTGTGGCAAGCGGGGGCTGCTCTTCCTTGCGGTGCACGGGCTTCTCATTGCGGTGGCTTCTCTTGTTGCGGAGCACGGGCTCTAGGCGTGCAGGCTTCAGTAGTTGTGGCACACGGGTTCAGTAGTTGTGGCACGTGGGCTCCAGAGTGCAGGCTCAGTACTTGTGATGCACGGGCTTAGCTGCTCTGCGGCATGTGAGATCTTCCTGGACCAGCGATAGAACCCCGTGTCCCCTACATTGGCAGGCGGATTCTTGACCACTGCGCCACCAGGGAAGTCACTGAAGTCTGTTTTAATGCAGGGTCCCATCTTGGTGACTCCTTCCAAGGTGTTCCTTTTTTTTTTTAATATTTATTTATTTATTTGGCTTCTCTGGGTCTTAGTTGTGGCACGCTGGATCTTTGGTGTTGCATGTGGGATATTTAGTTGCAGCAAGTGGGATCTAGTTCCCTGACTAGGGATTGAACCCGGGCCGCCTGCTTTGGGAGTGAGGAGTCTTAACCACTGGACCACCAGGGAAGTCCCCAAAGCGTTCCTGTTTGATGGGTTCAGTAGAATCACTGGCACTTAACACCTTTCTCTATAGTCTTTATAGACACACCACAGTTTTGTGGCATTTATTTGTTTATTGGTCAAATAAATTCACAGGAAGTGTTTAGCATCGTGTGTGGTCACTGTGTGATATCCTTGGAGCAATACATGCACAGTACGTAAGTCCATTCATGACGCTGACCAGTAATCACCCACACAAGACCTAGAACGAGGCTGACAACTAATGGTATGAGTAGGCTGTCTTTCAAGTGTCCTTTGGGTGCTGTGTTTCTCCCTCAGTTACCCCATCCCTTCCTGTGTCCTACAGAGCAGAGTCCCAGTGCTCAAGTCCGTCGTCCAGAGCCCATCTCCACATTAACCCTCCCGGGCTGCTCACCCCCTGGGAACCAGACTGCTCCAAGGTATCCTCTCTCTCTGACCTCCTATGTCCTCCACGAGAAGGTGCAGGCGAGGATTTTGTATTTTCAGCTCACAGGATGCTGCTTCACACTTTTGTAACTCTGAAGCCAAGGACAGAGGGTTGTTGGCCATTCAGTGGGAGGGGCCTATTCTATTTCCTCAGGTTTTTTGTTTGGTTTTTTTAAGGCCAAGAAAGTTTTTTAATGCTTAACCCTGTACTGTTACATAGTAGCAACAAGCAATTATAAAATGAAATACACAAAAAATACACAATTTACAATAACTTCAAAAAACATCTAATGCCATACTGTGAGGAATTTCTTTCTGTTCCTTGTGCTATGTTTTCTTCTACATTTGGAATCTTTTTTTTTTTTTTTTGGCATCCTCGTGTTTTTAAAAAGATGACTAAGGTTACCATCGGGTGAATACTCAGCTTCTGTGGGAAAATATCTGACTCTGTTCATGCAGAGATAGTTTCATAAATGACATGTGTGTGTATCTAAACAGATTAGCTTACCAACATTTGGGCAAGGATATCTTGATCTAGGGATCAGAAAGAACCTAGCAACAAGCTTTAAATTATAATGAGATTAAGTCAGTTTGCCCAGAATCCAAATGGTATCAGGAACAGACACCTGGCCAGGATTAACCAAAATCTATTAACTTGAAAAGTCCCATAAGTCGAGGTTGCCTTCTTAGGTATAAATAAATATAATGCTTCAAAGAAGATACATAACGTTGATGCCTGAGCCTCTACTGCATTTGAAACTCTGTGGTTGATTGTGTTTATTCTTCGCATGGTCTTCAGTCCGCCTGTTCATCTCCTCCCTCTCATCAGCTCTCCCTCCTGATGCCTCTCACATCGGTTTGTCCTTCCACATTTGTGCTCAGCCCCTCTTGTTTATGCTGTCATCACCTCTCACCACACCATTCCCCACATTTTTAGAAATCAGTCCACAAAGGAAATGCAAACTAATTTGGCTTAGACTTTTTTTTTTTTTTTTTTTTGCGGTATGTGGGCCTCTCACTGTTGTGGCCTCTCCCATTGCGGAGCACAGGCTCCGGACGCGCAGGCTCCGGATGCGCAGGCTCAATGGCCATGGCTCACGGTCCCAGCCGCTCCGCGGCATGTGGGATCCTCCCAGACCGGGGCACGAACCCGTGTCCCCTGCATCGGCAGGCGGACTCTCAACCACTGCGCCACCAGGGAAGCCCCAGTACTCCAGTGATGAGTATTCTTTTTTTTTTTTTTTTTTTTTTTTTTTTTTTGGCGGTACGCGGGCCTCTCACTGTTGTGGCCTCTCCCGTCGCGGAGCACAGGCTCCGGACGCGCAGGCTCAGCGGCCATGGCTCACGGGCCCAGCCGCTACGTGGCATGTGGGATCTTCCCGGACCAGGGCACGAACCTGTGTCCCCTGCATCGGCAGGCGGACTCTCAACCACTGCGCCACCAGGGAAGCCCATGGCTTAGACTTTTGTGTTCCTGTGTCTTTTCTTTTTTTTTAAAGGTATAGGAGCTTTTTAATTTTTTAAAAAATTAATTTATTTATTTGGTTGCACCAGGTCTTAGTTGCAGCAGGCTTGCTCCTTAGTTGTGGCATGTGAACTCTTAGTTGTGGCATGCATACTCTTAGTTGTGGCATGCATGTGGGATCTAGTTCCCCGGCCAGGGATCGAACCCAGGCCTCCTGCATTGGGAGCGCTGAGTCCTATCCACTGCACCACCAGGGAAGTCCCTGTTCCTGTTTCTTAGTTCTCTGCACATTGGAATTTCCAGTGAATTTAATTCTCAGGTTCCTAAAGTTCATAGTTAAGACAATTGTGCAGCCAGGAGCTCAGTGGGATTCAGTGGGAAGGATTCATTAATAGAGTCATACTCTTGTCTGCTCCCCTGTGGCCTGGAACACGTGTCTCGTGACGGCCTTTGAGAAAGGATTCTCCCTTCTCTTCATCCACGTCTCTTCCTGAGCTGCATACCCATGTGTGTCCAGGCAGACGTGCAGGAGTGGCCTGCAGCCTTCCTTCTTCTCTGGGTTATTGTCAGCACCAGCAGGGGTACCTGTTCCTCATGAGAATTGGGGGAAACATGGCCACCAATGCCTTCTGAAGATGCAAAATTGGAGTTCTGGTTATTTGACCATTTTCTTTGCCCTGTTAATGGAGTGAATAGTGTTCTTACCAGGAACTAATGTTGACTTTTTAGTCATTAGAAGTTCAGGAAGATTGAAATAATATACACTAAAAAGTTAGGAGCAGTTTGTTCTGATGAAGAGTATTAGGGTTGCTTTTTATATTTGCCTTTTTGTTCATATATTTTTTCTTTATTGTCCATCAAGGCCACATATTATTTTTTTAAAACATCTTTATTGGAGTATAATTGCTTTACAGTGGTGTGTTAGTTTCTGCTGTATAACAAAGTGAATCAGCTATTCGTATACATATACATATATCCCCATAGGCCCTCCCTCTTGCATCTCCCTCCCATCCTCCCTAGCCCACCCCTCTAGGTGGTCACAAAGCACCAAGCTGATCTCCCTGTGCTATGCAGCTGCTTCCCACTAGCTATCTATTTTACATTTGGTAGTGTATATATGTCCATGCCACTCTCTCACTTTGTGCCAGCTTATCCTTCCCCCTCCCCATGTCCTCAAGTTCATTCTCTACTCCTGTGTCTTTATTCCTGTCCTGCCCATAGGTTCGTCAGAACCATTTTCTTTTAAAATTCCATATATATGTGTTAGCATACAGTATTTGTTTCTCTCTTTCTGACTTACTTTGCTCTGTACGACAGACTCTAGGTCCATCCACCTCACTACAAATAACTCAATTTTGTTTCTTTTTATGGCTGAGTAATATTCCATTGTATATATGTGCCACATCTTCTTTATCCATTCATCTGTTGATGGACACTTAGGTTGCTTCCATGTCCTGGCTATCGTAAATAGAGCTGCAGTGAACATTGTGGTACATGACTCTTTTTGAATTATGGTTTTCTCAGGGTACATGCCCAGTAGTGGGATTGCTGGGTCATATGGTAGTTCTATTTTTAGTGTTTTAAGGAACCTCCATACTGTTCTCCATAGTGGCTGTACCAATTCACATTCCCACCAACAGTGCAAGAGGGTTCCCTTTTCTCCACACCCTCGCCAGCATTTATTGTTTGTAGATTTTTTAAATTTTTTATTTATTTATTTTTGGCTGTGTTGGGTCTTCGTTGCTGTGCGTGGGCTTTCTCTAGTTGCGGCGAGTGGGGGCTACTCTTCGACGTGGTGCGTGGGCTTCTCATTGCAGTAGCTTCTCTCATTGCGGAGCATGGGCTCTAGGCACACAGGCTTCAGTAGTTGTGGCATGTGGGCTCAGTAGTTGTGGCTCATGGGCTCTAGAGCACAGGCTTAGTAGTTGTGGCACACGTGTTTAGTTGCTCTGCAGCATGTGGGATCTTCCTGAACCAGGGCTTGAACCTGTGTCCCCTGCATTGGCAGGCGGATTCTTAACCACTGTGTCACCAGGGAAGTCCTGTTTGTAGATTTTTTGATGATGGCATTTCTGACTGGTGTGAGGCGCTACTTCATTGAGTTTTGATTTGCATTTCTCTAATGATTAGTGATGTTAAGCATCTATTCATGTGTTTGTTGGCATTCTGTATATCTTCTTTGGAGAAATGTCTATTTAGGTCTTCTGCCCATTTTTGGATTGGGTTGTTTGTTTTTTTGATATTGAGCTGCATGTTTTGCTTGTAAATTTTGGAGATTAATCCTTTGTCAGTTGCTTCGTTTGCAAATATTTTCTCCCATTCTAAGTGTTGTCTTTCCTTTTCTTTTTTTTAGATTTACGTCTCTTTATTTTATTTATTTATTATTATAAATTTATTCATTCTATTTATTTATTTTGGCAGCATTGCGTCTTCATTGCTACACATGGGCTTTCTCTAGTTGTGGCGAGCAGGGGCTACTCTTCGTTGTGGTGTGTGGGCTTCTCATTGTGGTGGCTACTCTTGTTGTGGAGCACGGGCTCTAGGCTCTGGGGCTTCAGTAGTTGTGGCTCGTGGGATTAGTTGCTGCACAGCATGTGGGATATTCCCAGGCCAGGTCTTGAACCCGTGTCCCCTGCATCCACAGGCGGATTCTTAACCACTGCACCACCAGGGAAATCCTTAAGGGTTGTCTTTTCATCTTGTTTATGGTTTCCTTTGTTGTGCAAAAGCTTTGAAGTTTCATTAGGTCCCATTTGTTTTTATTTCTATTTCTCTAGGAGGTGGGTCAAAAAGGATCTTGCTGTGATTTATGTCATAGAGTGTTCTGCCTATGTTTTCCTCCTCCCCCCTCAGTCCCCTTACATCCTACTGGTTCGCTTTGGGGTTCCTCCCGACTCCTTGGGGGTCAGAGTCTCCCCCCAGCACCCGGCGGGCACCCTAGTTGTGGGGAGAAGCTAACTCCGCATCTTCCCACACTGCCATCTTCACTCTACCCCTCTTTAACTTTTAAACAAATCAAATTTAAAGACAGAAAAACAAAAGGATGAAACTACATGACTCAGAAAGCGTATGGTCTATATATCAGAACTAAAATAAATCCATCAGTAATTGTATATTAAATCCATGCTTGGCGCACAGAGAGAAGAAAAAAAGAAAACGAATGTTTTGAAACTCAGATTGACCTAGTAAATCACTGAATGATTCATGGTAAGTTGACATCCCTAGCTGTTGCCCGGACACGCACTCTGAATTAATAGTCACCATCCCCTCGTGACTCAGAAAACTTAAATGCAAACAGAATCAAACAAATTTAGTCAATCTGAGGTTACACCTTCTCCTAAAAGATTGGTTACTTGTTTACTTAAGACCTCAATTCTCTGGCTATCCTTTCCCCCTTCAGGGAAATTAATCCCTGCAGCAACCCCAGCCTGGTGTCCCCCTGCCACGGACCACTCACCAGCTGTTGATGCCCACAGTGCTCACCCCTTCCTCACTCTCCTTTCTGGAAATTCTGTCCATCTCCAATGCTTCCTCCCTATGACAATTTCTGAACCCCATGTCAGCCTGTGATTTCCTCAGATGTATGGGCTGCTGCCTACTCTTCTTGTCACCAAGCACCAGGAGATGCTTCACACCAGGTGCCCAGGGCATGGTTCTTGAGGGAATCGCTCATATTATCTAGTCCAGGGAGGCTATGTTTCTCTGGCTGCTCTCTGCATTTTCATGGGGACATGCACATATTTCTCATCTTCTCTCACGGATTACAAGGTCTTGCAGAGCGGCTCTATTTGTTCTTGTATTCACATGTGCAGAAAGAAGCACAGTCGGGGGAGGAGACAGGTGTGAAGCAGGTGGGGGCGGGAGCCTGGCTGGTCAGAAGTCTCTTCTAGAAGGTGATGCCCAGCAACGAGTAAGACCCATGATTTGTGGTGAGGATCTGGGATTTCCAGAGGCATCCAATAGCCTGTAACCTTGGGTAGACATTCAGTTCACCATGACATTTCCAGAATTGCAGAGAGCAGGTACCTTAATAAATATTTCTTATATGAACAAATAAATGAGACAAAAAGCAGCATGATTTGTACAGAAAACTACAATCCTTTCAGTGGTGCAGGCTGGAAGCAGTAAAATGATGTGACTTATGGGTTGGGTTCCCGTCAAGGAGGTGTTGCCTGCCGGGAAACTGCCCTGCGCCGAGAAAGGGCGCCGAGGACAGTGGCGGGGCAGAGGTGGGGTTGTACTGACGACCTGGGACTTGTGCTAAGGCCAGAATCCAGCAGGTCTAGTCTGACAGCACCAAGAAGGATCATTTTTTAAAAATTTATTTTATTGACGTATACTTTGATTGACAATGTTGTGTTAATTTCTGCTGTACAGCAACGTGATTCAGTTATACATATATATATATTCTTTTTCATAATGGTTTATTACAGGATATTGAATATAGTTCCCTGCGCTATACAGTAAGGACCTTGTTGTTTATCCGTCCTACATATAATAATTTGCATCTGCTAGTCCCAAACTCCAATCCATTCCTCCTCCACTCCATCCCCCTTGGCAACCACAAGTCTGTTTTCCACGCCTGTGGGTCTAAAATGATGATCCTTTAAACGGTGGTTCCATTAAGTTAAGAGGATAGAAAGAGCAGCACTTTGATGGGGGAGGATGGTGAGAGGTAAGAAGGAGCTGGGGAAAGAGACCTACGTGGGCTGGAGGCTGCAACAGTGAGCGCTGAAGAAATGATTGCTGACTCGAATTAAATTATAAAGAAGCCAGATGTCCTTTACATTTTCCCCATCTGTGAGTCTGAAACAGGGAAGTGCTGGATGCTAAGGCCAATGTGTGCCATTAAAATAAACCCTTTAGAGCAGGTTTTGATCAAATGAGTGATAGGATGCTGTGGGTAACACGTTTAAAGTAAATGTCAAGATATGTGCTTAATGGTAGCCACTTGACGATCAGAGATGAACGTTCTGCTTGATACAGGCTCCCTGATTGCTTCAGAGCTCCTTGGAAGGTAACCAGTCAAAACCTGTCTGGGGCTTCCCTGGTGGCGCAGTGGTTGAGAGTCCACCTGCCAATGCAGGGGACACGGGTTTGTGCCCCGGTCCAGGAAGATCCCACATGCCACGGAGCGGCTGGGCCCGTGAGCCATGGCCGCTGAGCCTGCGCGTCCGGAGCCCGTGCTCCGCAATGGGAGAGGCCACAACAGTGAGAGGCCCGCGTACCGGGAAAAAAAAAAAAAAAAAAAAAAACCTGTCTGATGAGGGAAGCACATGATTTTTATTGTCCTTGTACAGGGCAGCTAGACCGTCGTTAAACTACAGACAGTCTCAATTTCCTTTTGGAGCCCCAGAAGACAGACTCATTAACTTTTTAAGAACTTTTTTCCTTTGTAACCTTCAGAGAAATGCCAGCAATTATCGAAAAGGTGAACCCACAGACCAAACAATCTGAAGACAAACGCAACACCAAGAGTTTTTGGAAGTATATAATTTACTGAAATTTAATATAAGAATTTAAATATATTTCCTTTTTAAATGGAAGTATAGTTGATTCACAATATTCACAATACAAAAGCTCCTTGCTTTTGCCTAAGGAACGCCATCCCTCATCACTGCATGAAAGCCCTTCATCTCTGGCCTCTCTCCCACTGGTATTCCCACTCTCCAGCCAAGCCAGATCCCCCACTTCCCTGTGCGTCCCTGCCCTCTCTTGCTTTGACCCATTCCACTCCCCACATAGAGAGTGCTGCCCCCCATCTTGCTGTGCCAGTTCAAGGAGCGGCTCCACATAGAATTTCTAGCCCTTCCGGTGGGTCCCTACCTGGGGCTCTGACCACGCCCATGTCTTATTCCAGCACTCATCACCATGTCTGTCTATTTGTCCGGGCCCCTGGCGAGATTGTCAGCTCCTCCAGGATGCAGCAGGGGAGTATGAATGAATGAATGAATAAACGAGCTCCAACACCGTGCCTTCCTCTCATCCAGTTCCCTAAGCACACGGTTGTAGGTGCATGAACGATTGGGCACAACCATCTTTGTGAGAAAAAAATTCCCAACACAGCCAGCTGTGCCGTCCTCTTGGACCTGACTGCAGGAGCTGATCACAGTGAGAATTTCCACCGTCTCATCTAACCTGCACAGCTGTCCAGCGAGGTTGGCCTTCTGATGGTGCCCATGTTAAGGATGAGGGAACGGAGGCTCAGAAATGTTCAGCGATTTGCCCAGAGTCGCGGCCCGTGAGGTCAGCGCTGGGACAGCTCCTGAGCCGGAAGCCGCGTCACTGTGCTTCTGCTTCTGGCTCACTCTGACCACCGGGTTGCTGTCTTCTTTCTACCTTGACGGGAACGTATGAAGCCGTGACAGATGGCGAGGGGGAAGCAGCTGTTTTCAAGGCCCAAAAGTAGATTACAGATCATAAAAATCAAATTGTAGGAGAGAGGCAGTGACTCATTACATTCTTCTTGTACACAAAGTGTGCATGTCGATCACCCCCAGTCATCTCCACCAGCGACATCTGAGGCACAGCCAAACATTGCCTCATCGTCTGTCGTGACTTGTGGGGTCAGCACGTGCCACACTGCGGACCTGGACCAGAGAGCGACGAAATATTCTGAGGGTCCAATGATCTGCTCACTTGGCTTTAGCCATTATTTATCTCAGTACTTTTCCAGCCCCACCTCTTTCTTCTCTCCTTTCTGAGACTAGGTGATGGGAATGTAAGGGCTGTAGTGCTTTTTTTTTTTTCTAACTTTTTTTTTTTAAAACATCCTTATTGGAGGATAATTGTTTTACAATGGAGTGTTAGTTTCTGCTGTATAACAAGTGAATTAGCTATACGTATACATATATCCCCGTATCCCTTTCCTCTTGTGTCTCCCTCCCACCTTCCCCATCCCACCCCTCTAGGTGGTCACAAAGCACCGAGCTGATCTCCCTGTGCTATGCAGAGCTGTAGTTCTTATCCCACAGGGAGAAGGGCCCTGAGGCTGTGTTCATTTATTTATTTATTATTACTTTTTAAATTATTTTCTTTTTAATTTTTTAAAGTTTATTGGAGTATAGTTGATTTACAATGTTGTGTTAGTTTCAGGTGTACTGCAAAGTGATTCAGTTATACATATACATATATTCATTCTTTTTTAGATTCTTTTCTTTTAGATATACGTTATCATACAATATTGAGTAGAGTTCCCTGTGCTATACAGTAGGTCCTCGTTGTTTATCTATCTTATATATAGTAGTGTATGTGTGTGTGTGTGTGTGTGTGTGTTCACCCCAAGTTTCTGATTTACCCCTCCCCTGTTTATTTTTCAACCTATTTTCTCTCTTTTGTTCAGATTAGAAATTTTCTAGTTTTCCATTTTACCGTGTACCGATTCTTTCCTTTGTCCCCTCCTGTCTGTTGTTGAGCCCATCAACGGAGCTTTTTATTTCCATTATTGTATTTATTTCAGTTTCAAAATTCCCATTGGGCTGCTTTTCTTTGCCGAGGCTTTCTGTTTTTCACTTATTTCAAGTGTTCTGTGATTGCTCGTGGAATTATTTTTCTCTCGGCTGCTTGTATCTTTGTAGGATGATTCTAATATCTCCGTCATTGCGGTGCTGGCTTCCATTTGTTGTCGTTTGTTCTTTCAGCTTGAGATTTTGTTATTGGTGTGATGAGTAATTTTCTATTGAAAGCTGGACATTTTTGTATTATGAAACTCTGGATCTTATTTAAGCTTTGTGTTTTAGCTGTTTTTTTCTGACACTTCTCTGGCAAGAAAAGGCGGGGGGCATCTCCTTGACACCGCCAGCACAGGAAGAAGTCCAAACTCCCCAACTGGTCTCCCGAAGGGTTTGGGTCTCCTGGTTCCTGCTGGGTCGGGCTGAAAGCCTCATCTCCCCTCGTGGGGTCCAGGGACACTGTGTTGGGGTCTCATGATCTGCACGCAGTCATGCAAGTCCCTGGTTCTCCCACTGTGGGGATGAGGGGTGCCCTGTCACAGGCTGCTGGGGACCAGGAAGCTGGGTTCCTCACTTTCCTATTCCTGCGGTGTTTGGCTAGAGTAGAATGATTATTATCTAAAAGTTTCTGTCCTCAGAGATTACAGTTTTCCTTGTCCTTTGACTAGAGAGAGCAGATCTTTTATTTGGTGGTGGGGGGGTACTTTCTGGATC
Source organism: Mesoplodon mirus (assembly GCF_964341445.2). Classification (NCBI taxonomy): domain Eukaryota; kingdom Metazoa; phylum Chordata; class Mammalia; order Artiodactyla; family Ziphiidae; genus Mesoplodon; species Mesoplodon mirus. Next base: position 75,621,995 of record NC_138992.1, on the reverse strand, counting down.
TGCACCTGTTGGTGTTTCCAGGTTGCCTGTTTCTTTGGCTCCACATGTGAGGCAAGAAGAAAAGCCAGGGAACTGCCCTGTGTTCCTCAGGTCACAAGGTCCCTAGCTGGTCTGCTTGCTCTCTACATTTTTGAGTTTTCTTATGTATGCTTTATGTAACGTCCAAGGTTTTTAGCTATACTTAGTGGGAACTGTAGGGAAACGTACATTGACTCAATCTTGGAACTGGAATTTCCCCTCCCTGTGGACTTGAGCTCGTTTCCTGCCCATGTAGGCTGGGATTCAAGGGTCATTTTATGGCTCAACCAGTCACAGGTTCTTTTAGTCTAGACTGTGGTTTCCTGGTAAAGTGGACCCTGGCAGGCACTCCATCTAGAACTGAAGGACTGATTTTCCTGGTACCGGGAATGATGCGACAGTTAGCCCTCAGCATCAGTTAGCCCTGAGCTGCAGGGAGCTGCCTTGCCAAGGTTACGTCCCTTGCTGGTGCAGCCACGTCCCTACAGTCAGTGCAAGGGTACCAAGTCCTCCACCATCACGCCAGCTTCAGAGACCCCACGGGCTGGCTGAAGCCACCACTGAGGCTATGTCGGAGCTGGGCTTGTCCTCTGTGAGTCCTGTTTCCTCCCTTCCCTTCCCCTGGGGTGGGGGAAGGCAGGGGCTCCCTGCAAACTCAGAGTGTGCCTCTCAATGAGCCCCACCTGTGGCTGGGAGCTGTACGGCTGTCTTTGAAACCTCAGAGACTTTGTATTTATTTGATTCCAGTGACTTCTGTTTGCTGGTGACCACACCCACGGTTCTTGCACAGTTGTAGCCAGACTGGTTGTAACCCACTGCTTTCTTTCTCTTCACCCCCATGCCTCTCATGCCCAACTTCAAGGGGGACCTGAGTGGGTCCCAGTGGGGGACCTGCACTCTGAGTCATTCCTTACAATTTAAAGAACTCAGCGGGTCCTGCACCAGCAAGCCATGGCCCCCAGTGCCCGGGGAATAGGCTGCATGGGCACAGCCCAGGGAGCTCCAGCTTGTGTGTGTCCAACAGGACTTCCCCCAAAATCCCCTCCAAACTTTGAGTCTTTCTTATTGGAGTTCAAATCTGTGAGGTCTTAAATTGACGAGACTTTTTTCAGAGTTTCAGATTTTTCTCTCCCCAGCCTGCTGAGAAACACTTTTATTACACCTATTAGTCATGGCCCTGAAATTGTCTATCAGACACTAGGTGTTCCTTCAGTTTTCAAATAAAAGGTTACCTTTCCTGGGCAAGATCCTCCCTTGGACAGTTTTGTAATTATAAGTTGCACATTTTCAGAAGCTGCTGCTACAATATACTAAAACACTTATGGTAAAAGTAAAGAATAAATGTTCGGTTTTTTTTTTTAAAAGAATGTTTTATTTCAAAATGACATTTCTGTACTCTCCTATCAGATATGGATATTTATCAGAACTTATGTACTTATTTTTTGTCCTCTTTCTTTATTCTTAGAGTAGCCCCCCCTTATCCACGGTTTCAGTCACCTGCAGTCAACCAGGGTCAGAAAATATTAAATGGAAAATTCCAGAAATAAACAACCCTTAAGTTTTGAATGGTGTGTCATTCTGAGTATGTGATGAAATCTCACACCATCAGCTCCATCCCACCTGAGACATGAATCGTCTCTTTGTCCAGAGTGTCCTGCAGGTTACTCACTTAGTAGCCGCTGGGTGATCAGGTCAACTGTCCTGTGCTTGTGATCAACCGACCCTTATTTTACCTAATAATGGCCCCAAAGCACAAGAGGAATCATGCTGGCAATTCGAATATGCCAAATAGAAGCCGTAAAGTGCTTCCTTTAAGTGAAAAGGTGAAGGTTCATAAGGAAAGAAAAGAATTATATGCTGAAGTGGCTAAGATCTACAATAAGAACGACTATTCTATCTGTGAAATTGTGAAGAAGGAAAAGGAAATTTGTCCTAGTCTTGCTGTGGCATCTCAAACTGCAAAATTTATAACAGTGGTACCTGACAAGGGCTTAGTTAAGATGGGAAAGGCATTAAATTTGTGCAGTAAGATACTTCAAAAGGGAGAGACCACATTCAACTAACTTTTATTACAGGATATTGTTATAGTTGTTCTATTTTATTATTAGTTATTGTTGTTAATCACTTACTGTTTCTAATTTATAAATTAAACTTTATCACAGGTATGTATGTATAGGAAAAGATACAGTATCAATATATAGAGGGTCCGGTACCATCCACTGTGTCTTGGAACAGATCCCATGCAGATAAGGGGGAGCTACCGTACATTTTTTTTACAGCTCTTATTTTTACAGTTGCGGCTCTGTTATTTCATACTTATTTATATTTTCTCTTGCTTTTGATTAACTATTTCCCTATGAAAACAGAGCCACTTTGCTCTCTTAGCTGATTATAAAAATCACTTTCTGAGCTTATAAAAATGCAGACTCCTGGGATCCCTGCAGGTACAATGAAACAGACTTTTTATGGAGGAGCCTGGGAAGATATTTTAAATAAGCCTGTAGGTGAACCGTATCACCAAAGCGTGGAAAACTGATCTAAGTCAAAGTTAGTTTTATGTAATAATCGGTTAAACATCCCCAAAGGTTCCCCTCTTTCCCCAGCCCTGATCAGACTTGGTGTGTGGACCGTGGTATGACTTTATTATAACATAATATTTATCAATTGACCTATCATCTATTTACCTGAGATTCACTTGAGTTGGAAACACTCTATAAACATCCACATTTACCCTTATTTGCTTTATTACTTGAATGTTTGCTTTCTAGAGAATTACAACGAAACAGCCTTTTATGAAAGATCTGTGCTATAGATTGAATGTTTGTGCCCCTTGAAAATTTATATGTTGAAACCTAGCCCCTAATGTGATGGTATGTGGAGGCGGACCTTTGGGAGGTGATGGGATTAGTGCCCTTACAAAGGAAGCTCTTGAGAGATCCCTCACCCTTCTGCCATGTGAGGTTAGAGCGGACACTCGGCTTTGAACCATATAAACCAGGAACTGGGCTCTCATCGACACCGAAACTGCTGGCACTTTGATCTTGGACTTCCCAGCCACCAGAAGAGTGAAAAATACATTTCTGTTGTTTATAAGCCACCTGGTACGTGGTGTTCTTATTTAAGCAGCCAAAACAGACAAAGACAATCTGCTTTGATTGATCCATTCATTCAAAAAGTATAATTGGACAATTACTAGGGCTGTTCTAAACCCTATGGGTGGTTACACCAGTGGATGAAAGAGAGAAAGCCCTGCTTTCAGAAAGCCTACCATCAGCCACTCCATTTCTTATCTACTAACCTGAGTCACTCAAAGATAAGGGAACAATGAGTGCATTTTGAATCGGAAGCGCATTTGGTCAGTTTGCCTTGGAAAAATTTCATATTTTCTTAGGTGACAAGAATAAGTCTGATCTAATAAATACTTTTAGTGAAGATAAATCAGGAGAAACTCAGCTTACCCTTCATGAAAGAAGTTAGGCAGATTTAAATTATTTTCCTGAGAGTGAGGGTTGTTAAACACCAAAGGGGTAATTAAAAAATAAGGTAAAACCTCCACTTACAAATGCATTCAGAAATTTTGATAAGATATTTCAGGCAAAGGCCTGAAATTTTTCCTTCTATAACAGAGTACATGAAATCAAATATTTTCATCAAAATTTTATTAAGGCAAATCTCATTTTACCATTAAATTAGTAGCTCTATTCAAAAGTACCAACCTACTTCTGCTCTAATTTTTGGTTCACTGTCTACTGTATAAACATAAAAATAATGCTGACTAAAAATTAAAGTAAGAAAACTTAGATGTTGAAGTTATAGAAACTATTCTCCAAATTGATAGCAGACAGGATAAAAGTTGTATTTACCACAGGGTTTTTTGTTTCTGTGTGTTTTTTAATTTCAGCAAACAAACGAATGAAACCACAACCCACTGACTTTTGTTGACACAAATAATCCATAAATAATCTATTATAAGAATAGAAATGAGTTTTATCTGAGTCACACTGAGAACTATAGGCCCGGTAGACACAGATTCAAGAAGCACTTGAACTGTGTTCTGCCCGACTACAAAACGGGGGGAGCTTACAAAGGCAGAACCCACAAAGTTACGTAAGTTGTTTGTCAAGAATTAGGATGGGAGCTGGCAAGCAGCAAGGGTGCTTGTTAAGCAAGGATCGGGTGGGGTCTGAAGTGGTTGCACGCTCAAGGGGAGACCTTGAGACCATGAGGTGGCAGCTGGCAGCTGCTGGCAGGTACTGTTTTGAGAGCAGCTGGTGGTGTCCCGAGTTTGATACAGTTCAAAATTCAAGTTCTCAGTGATGCAGGAATGTGTCTGAAACCAATATTCACAGTGACAACTGGGCTCCATTTCCGATGCCTGAACCACGGTCACTCCATTTTGTGCTTTTTGTTTGTTTATTTCATTTGACAGAAATGTGTATTATCATATTCAGTTGAAAAGTAAATACAAAGTTGTGCATGTGCTTCGTTTATAACAACGTCAGCATATAGGAGACTCAGTAAACGCTTGTTGAATGTATTAATGAGTAACGTAGAAAATATGCATGCCCATGGGGAGAGATCAAAAGATCAATATGTAAAACGATTAGTTGTAATAGGATTCTGGCCTTTTCCTCTTTCAGAGTCATCTTTAATTTGTATATTTTCAGCTCTTCCAGGTTTGAGTACAGTCAGCTGCAATGTTGTGTTAGTTTCTGCTGTACAGCATCCATTTTGATTTATCAATGCATTCTTTTCTTTAATGGTTAAAGCAGATGTACAGTACGTGTCTGACGGGCCAGAAGACAGGCTGTCCATTAGCATAAAGTTCAAGACAAATCACATACAAGCTAGAACGACTTCCCCATACTTCAATGTGTGAAAATTTCTTCCATCACTTTAGATACTTTCACCTTCAACATACTTTTCAAAAGCTAATAAATATGTTCAGTATAAAAAGCTTTAAAAAGTTATATTTGCCATTAAAAATGTAAGTATTAAGAAAGCATTTTCCTTTTGAACTATGAAAGTAAAATTTTTTGTAAGCTTCTGCAGCCACTACACAGATGTATAATTAAGCAAAAGAAATGAAGATGCCTTGCTTGAAAAACCTTTGCCCTTGCCTCATCAGGCTTAAAGAATCATGGAATCAGGACTGTGTCCTCAGAGAGTAATCTACCTATGCTAAATAGCTCCCATTTCTAGAACTTCACTAAGATTTCCATAATAAGCATTATGGGAATTCTAATATTTATAAATATATAATATAAATACATTTAATATTGTTATAGGTGCCCTGTATTGTAATGCAAGCATTTGTACAACTTGGAAATGGAAGAAAGCACCAGTTTAAAAAAAAAAGAAACACTATTTGCTACTAGTAAGATAAAAATAATTTAATGAGAGAATAAAGAAGGTGGGGAATGAAGGCTTTTTTCCCCTCCCTCAATTCTTTTTGGCATTTGGAACATGTGAAAATTCTGAGTTTTGGGCCTCTTAAATTTAGTTGGTTTCACCTATTTGTAAGATTTACTATTCAACTATTGCTGTAATTCCTGCTTTGTCGACTATTTAAACAACATGAATTGAGTTACTACCTCCTGAGAGGATATGGCACCTGCTTTGAAGGAATTTACAGTTCGGTCAGAAAGCCAGACGCATAAACAAGTTAAGTAGGGTGAAGAGAGGATGGGGGCAGTCAGAGAAGAAACATGACAGGAGAGGGGCAGGACCTGCTCCTGGTAGAGCAGTGACTTCCTGGCCTCACACGTTTACGTGTCGTGTTTCCTACCCAATGCCTTCATTCATTCATATTCATTTATTCGGTGCATGGTTTTCGGGAAATGCCATGGGACACTTACATCACAGAAACAAGAGGCATTTTTCTCGTCTCACACATAACCCTTATCGTCTTCAAAATTGTATTTCCAATGTGGCCTGTGCTACTTTAAACTATTCTGGTATTTTTTGCTCATAATTTGTGAAGAGGAGAGAATTAGTAGATCAAAAAAATATTTTCATATCCGTTGCCCAAATACTTCAGCATAGAATGTGTAGGAGAATTATCTTAATTTGAGAGCAAAACGAAGTAAGAAGAGAAAAAGAAAACCTAAATGATTGGCCAGAGGAAACCCGGAAGAAATGCCCCATATAAGTAATTCAAACCACCACAAAGGCGTGACTCTCTCTCGAGTCCATCTGTGTGTGTCTATTCACTCGTACTATTTTTCCTCCAAATAAACACTTTGTTTCACTAAAAAAAAAAAAAAAAAAGGAAAAGAAAGAAAGAAAAGAAAAGAAACAGAAAACCCAAGAGGTTGGTATTCGACTACTTTTCTCAACGAAGTTCTGAGTGGCCCCATCTCATGAGGCTCTTGGGCTTCTTGCAGCATACAGTGACAGAGAAGTACCGCGTACTGCTTTCTGCTCACCCCTCGCAGACCCCCCTCCCACCTTCTCCTCATGCTCTAGAGTGTGTGGGTCCAGGGACACTGACCTCTGTGGGCTGCATCCACAGCCCCCCTTCCCCTCTGGCTTCCCACTGAGTTTGGCCAGTGGGATGCTGTGCAGAGGTCAGAGGACAGGAAGGGAGGGAGGGGTGTTTTCTGGGGTCTCCTCCCTGTGGAGCCAGGAGGTCCAGCTGCCTCCTTCTCCCTTAGGGTGGTCCAGCTGCACGGCCCTGACCCCGAGACGGCTCTCTCTGTGTCCAGGGAACCCGGCCCCTGTTCATCCTTTCAGGCCCGTAGGAGGTGATGCCTTCTTCTTTTCCTCCACTGAGGCCAGCGGCAGGATACATTTTTTCTTGCTTCTTACCAATTTTCCTAAACATGACCTACACCTCTCATGGTCCTCTTGTTAAGACTCCTCAAAGGACTTCTCAAACGGAGTGTGCCATTTGTTTACGGCTGGGCCTGGAACATCCTCTAAAGGGTATCTCAACAAAAATCCCCGAGTGGCTGTCTGGAGTGTGCCTTGAGCAAACTTGAAGTGTAGACAGCTCCATTTCTTAGTTTTAACGGGTTTCAAGTTAAAAGAATAGACTAATTACAATGGAGACATTCTATTTCCTAAGAATTACGGACTCATTACAAATTCATGCACCGGAGTTTATGTTTCAACTTCATTTTAATTTGAAATAAACTTTAATTATTTAAAAGCTTTGCTAGGAAGATCATAAAATATGAATGTAAAAAGATATTTCACACTATGCTAGCCGTGGTGACTATAACTGACCCATATGAGAATGTCTGGCACACAATAAACACTTATTACATGAAGGATTCATTTGTAATACAGAAGTACAAATTCTAACTTAAATTAAGTGAATGTGTCTACAAAAGAAAAAAATCCTCAGAAAATTAAATTTCATCAGAGAATTGAAAGTGTGATATTTTAGAGAGGCTGCCTTATACCTGTACCTTATCAGCAGCTGCCCCTGGCCTGATAAATGAAAAGAAAATGGACAGCTCAGCAGGAAGACAAGTGGACACAGAGCAGCCCCTAGGTTTCTATGACATCATCCCCTTGGTTTATCACAAACTGGCTTGAAGCAATCGGGATGCAAGACGGTTAGCATGTCACTAACATCCTATCAAGAGCTATCGAGTACTATCAAGAACTGAAATTTTAAGTGTTAGCTGGTAAACAGAAGTGTCCACAGTCTGGAAAAATATTTGGCAAGTCGGACAGCTTTATTGAATGTAACTTCAATGCTTTCTTGTATGATCTATAATTTTTTAGTTCTAAGAATTTCCCCATGTATGACTTATTTATAAGGGTCGCTGGATATCATATTTTGCTTCCTGGCCCTCTACAGCAATAACTGAAGGGGAAAAGCAGTCTGGAGGAGTAATTACAGGAGTAAGGGCTGGTGTGGTCTGGACTCTCCCACATCCGCTTACCACTTTGTGACCTTCAGCCCATGCTCTCTACACCTCAATGTCCTCATCGGGAGGATGGGAGGTAAACACAGCACCAAGCTGAGACTCAGACGAGCTGACACAGGCAAACCTGGCACCTCACAAACATCCAATAAACCTAAGTGTCTTACCAGCATGAGTTTTCTGCCGCTGTCCCTCCAAGCACGCCCACTTTCCTTCCGGCTGTCACAGGCAGTGACATGAAAATATCCATCTTGGTTTTAATCGTCAAAAATGTAAGACTTCTTGTCAGACAGAGAAAGATAAATATCATATGATATTGCTTATATGTGGAATCTAAAAAAAAAGATACAAATGAACTTATTTACAAAACAGAAACAGACTCACAGACTTAGAGAACGAACTTCTGGTTACCATCTGGGAAGGGTCGGGGGGAGGGATAATTAGGGAGTTTGGGATTGACATGTACACATGGCTGTATTTAAAATGGATAACCAACAAAGACCTACTGTATAGCACAGGGAACTCTGCTCAATATTATGTAACAACCCAAATGGGAAAAGAATAGACACATGTATATGTATACCGGAGTCACTTTGCTGCACACCTGAAACTAACACCACATTGTTAATCAACTATACTACAATATAAAATTAAAAGTTTTAAAAATGTAAGACTTCTTGACCATGTTTTAACATGAGCTAGTCTTGAAACAAGTCGAACTTTAGAAAAAACATTTTACAGGATTTCTTGATTGTTTCCCTCGGGCACCTACAATGCAGGCGGGAGATGGGGGGGATCCTCCACGCACATGATGTTTTCCCAATGAAGCCGTTGCAAAGAGCGCTGGCTTCTCAGAACTTCTCATGCAGTGTGGTCTCAGGGCATCATGCCGCGGTGCCCAGAGCTTTTCCAGGGACAGCTGAGGTGTATGCCTGGCACCGTCTTTGATTCTTCAGACCTGTGCAATGCTGGGAAGGTGCAGGTCATCTGAAGAGAGCCTACCTAGGGAGCACGGCAGCAGAACTCTTTCAAATCACAGCAAAGAGGGAAAAAACACCCACGTTGCTTAGCGATGGTAAGTTCTGAGTAGTAGGTTACCATCCATATACAAGGGTTATCATGCCATCGTACACCTTTTCCAGTTCTCAGCATTATATTCTAAGTAGCTAAATAAGAACCTCCATGAATTATCAATATTACCTCTGTGTTTCTCACACAGGGCCATAAAAGAAAGCAGATGAATGATAACAGCCTTTGGTCTTTTATTAAAGTTCTGTGACCTTTAAGTTACAGAAACTCCAGCCACGCATAAATTGCCTGTAAACCGAGCTGACAGTGAAGCTGTAAAAATGGCCAATCCTACAGGCAGCCTTGCATGTTACTAGGCTGGCCAAGAGTAACCATGGAGAAACATAGATAATGATGAACAGCCAGGACCACCTCTGAGTGTGTGCTATACAGGCAGCACATAAATGGTTTGATTTGAGGACATCCTTGCTTCAGAGTTTTCTCCACTACCCAGCTCAGTAACCGAAAATCTGAAGACTTCTTTGGAATATCTTCTTTGAAATATTTGAAATGACAAGCATCACCTGAGAAGGTTCATGATTAACTCAGTAGCATCCTGTGATACAGTAATTTGAGTTTATTGATTCTTCCAGTAAACATTTATTGAGCACCTCCTGGGTGCTTGACAGTCAGAGTACAGAGAAGAAGTCTACGTTCACCTCTCTGAATCGGCCCCAAACAGTCCCAAAGGTAACTGTACCTGTCACAGACCATATGAACAACTCCGTACCTTCAGTCATCTGCCGCCGAAAATTCTGCTCCCTAAAGACTGATCTGTCAAGTCAACATCCAGTGGGGATGAATCTCTCCTCCTCCATGATGGAACAGAACCAGTGACCAACCTGCCACCAGGTAGCTGGTTGTTCCTCCTGGAGAATTGTTCGCTGTTTGGGGCTGAACTATTTCTCTCTGCTGTTAGCAGATAAGGCCGCAGAGAGAGGGGTCAGCCTTGGAGAGGAGGAGTGTGTGTTGCTGAGCCTGTGAATGGCATCCTTATCACCATGGATACTTTTCTCTCGTCCATGAAAAGGTCCTGTGGGGCTGGGGAAGGATGCTGACTGAAGCCACGGAGCGCATCATCGTGTTCCTGAGTACCGAGCGCCTCCTTCGCAGTGGATACCCTTGGACGAGTATTCACATGAGAGCGTGGTGGGCAGCCTCCTAGGATGGTTCCCGGGGGTCCTGCCTCTGGGCGTGTATGTCCTCGTGTGATGCCCTCCCCTTGAGTGGGGACTGGACCCAGGGACGTGCTTCGAGGAAATGAAATGCAGGAAACTGGTGACATGCCACCGACACGACGAGGAACTCTGCCTGCACACGAGCCCCGACGGAGAGGACGACCTGTCACGTGGTGAAGCGTGGGCCATGGCCAGCAGCCCGTGAGGGACTGAGGCTTCCAGATTCAGAGACTGAGTCTTGCCCACAACCATGTTCCCTGGAGGTGGATCGTGTCCCAGAAGAGCCGTCACTTGAGCCAGAAGCTCTGACCCCTGATTGCGACCTTGCCAGCCCGTGAAGCAGGGGACCGGCTAAGCCATTACTGGATTGTTGTTCTGAGCCTCTAAGTTTTGGAGGGTAATTTGTTAGATAGCAACACATAACTAATACAGACACAAACCCCACTTGAGAGATCTATCTACAGAGGTATGTGGATACCCCAAACTTCCTTGTCACTAGTCCTCCAGTCCTGTCCTTTCTGTATCCCTTACCATGCATCCAGCCAATCCATTAGCTACTGCTCATGAATTGATGTAGACGAATATTTCCCATCATCTGTCAGACCAGAGAAGGCAGACCAATTTTCCTTCAAATAACATGAAAGGTGACTGAGATGTCAGAGTTAGGATTAAATTTTGCTATAATTTTGCTGAAACCCTACCGTCTGACTGTGCTGCAAATTATGAGATACAAACAAGGTCATTTCATCTTTAAGAGGCTGACATATAACGACCTTAAAGATGAAAGTTCATTTCATCTTTAAGAGGCTGATCAGAACTCATTCTCTGCCACTGTAAAGATGGACGTGATTTTGATATGTTCATCAAGTAATTTGTTTTCTGAGATATACGGATTAATGTCATCAAGGGTTAATCCCTAAGAGGCTACTTTAGCTAGTCCCATATTTCTGGATGTTGGATAGGAGAAGACCCCTCAAATCTTTATTGTCTCCTTAGGGCTCTGTCCTAATCTCCAGGAATTGTCTCTTGAAGACTTCACCAAGAACCTCTTCATCACAAATTTAACAAGTTCAAAATAATCCCTTACCTTCATCTCTCACATGCCACTTCCTTCATCTTCTAGTTCTTTCTGGTCAAAAGTTTTATTTTCCTTTTTCCCTATCATTGGTAAATGGTGCACCATCCTCCTGGTCTTCTGGACTAGGAATGTCAAAATTATCTCTCCTCAAGGAACAGCACGCACTTTGACACCTCATTCTTTTGTTTGTTTGTGCTCTTTGACCAGGACTGTCCATATCCACATCTTATCCTCATTATATCCTTCGGAAACCAGTTACAATGCCACCTCCTCAGTGACGCCTCCCCTGATTTCCCCTGGTCGGCAAGAACAATTCTTCTCATGGACTTCCACCAGACTTTGCCTCTGCACTACTTCATCTTTATTTTGGTACTTTATTCTTCACTGCATTTTCTTAGGTGTGTTCTGTAGAATGCTTGTCTCTTGGAAGCATCCACATAAAGAAGTGTTCTCAGGTAACGAAAGTCTATAGAATTCTGCCTACTGCTGTTTGAACTGGAGTTCCTGATTTACGTTAGCATACTAAGGATTCCAAGAGGACCTGCAATAAGAAACTTATTCTGCCTTCACTTCCTTCTTCTACCATTTTTCACTTATGATCTATGACAAACTTGCAGAACTCTTTTGCCTTGTACAATAGCTGCTTTCTCACTGTCCTATTTCTCAGTATTCTATACATCGTCTTATGCATTACGGTTCCTCAGTGACTGTTGTATATGCTCTGCATTCCTCCACACTCTGAGGCAGACAAATCTCAGACAACATTTTGGTGGTATTTTCTTCCAGCAAACTCTGCTAGAACTGGAACCAGGCCATCAGGAAGTAAAGGAAATAAATTATTCAGCTACAACCAGAGGGAGCTGACTGAGAAATGAGGACTGCTTGGGGCCACTATTAGTGAGAGAAGAGAGGAAGATGAATAAATAACACCACAGGATTTTAAATGGAACAATTATAAACCTTGGATGAAAGAAGACATAAAAACTTTAAGATTCACTATTTGAACTAAGCATTAGAGCATTCGTTCTATTGGATAAAGTGCCGATGAGTCAGCCAGGTCAGAGAAGCACCCAGCCTCCTGTGGCTGGTGGATTCACATGCCAACCTGGGATAATGCCTAATTGGCCATGAGTTGGCAGGTAAGTGCCTTGTCCATGTAGGTACCATATTCCAAGACTTTAACTCTATTGTTATGTGAGTCTGTGTGCTACTGACCTGCCTTCCAATATGATTATGAGGAATCATCCTCTTATTGACATATTGAACTAGTGTGGTACATTTGTTACAACTGATGAACCAGTATTGATAAATCATTATTAAAGTCCAGAGTTTACATTAGGGTTCACTCTTTGTCTGTTCCCCACCCCCCGAGATTTGATTAATAAACTTGGTGACCACTTTGCTCTGATGATTGTTTCCTTTCGTGAATCTCTCAGCAGTATGACGCACAGAAATCAGAAAGTGCTGTCATGTGTTTAGTATAATCAAAAGCATTTCATTTTAAAACAGTAATAACCAAGCAGCTCTAAGAAGATTTATCCCCAAAAAATGAACACAGAAAAATGTTGCAACTTATTTTATTATGCGAAATATCTTCCAAAGAACATCTGTGTAAACAAACCAGCACTATGCATACACTTTTGCCCTCAGACTTGAGGCTGTCAGGATCTTCATCACTCCTCACTCAGTCTTGATGATGCTCTTGGCACACAGGGTTCCAACACGAAGACAAATTTTGACCAATTTGTGTTGATTATCTTATCTTCCTAAGCTATAAAAGCAAACTGATACCAAGAGTGGTATTTGAGAAGAAAAGCATTTCCCTCTACCCTTTCTAGGTTGTTCTGGCTGGTCTAAGAATTAAATTGACGAGAGACAGATTAACAGGAGAAAACCAGATGTAATTACGTATGTACAGGGGCCCCGTAATATGAGGCCGTAGATGTGGCGCCTGAGAGAGGAGAAGGGGGTGCCGGGGGGGACTTCAGCGGGGAGAAGGCAGTTCACACAGAGGTGGGAAGGAAAGCAGATGTTTGGTGGCAGATGTTTGCTGGGTCCGCAGGGACAGTGGGACACACAGAGGACTCTGGTCTCCTGGCCCTGTGCAGCTCCCCTCCAGCACCGACCTGTGTGCTTTGTAGATCTCTGGTGACAGTGCCCTTCCTGGACCAGGGCCTTTGTCTGAGTTCTTTAGGCAGTTAAGGGGCAGGTAAAAAGACAGACTTCCTATTGTATTACCTAGGATTTCCAGTACAATATTGAAAAAGAGTGGTGAGAGGGCACATCCTTGCTTTGTTCCCAATCTTAGGGGGAAAGCATGTAGCTTCTCATAATTAAGTATGATGTTACCTGGAGGGGGTTTTTTTGGATAAACGTTCCTTGTCAAGTTGACGTTCTCCACTATTCCTGCTGAGAGTTTTATCAGCATGAATGGGTGTTGGATTTGGTCAAATATTTTTGATGTTTCTATCAATAAGATATTTGATTTTTCTTCATTAGTCTGTTGATGTGATAGAGTACATTAACCGATTTTCAAATGTTGAACCAACCTGGGATAAATCTGACGTGGTCATGTTGTACAATACTTTTTATACATTGTTGGATTCAATTTGCTAATATTTTGTTGAGAATTTTCATCTATGTTTGTGAGACACACTGATCTGTTGTTTTCCTTCCTTATAACGTCTTTTCCTGGTTTCGGTATTAGGGTAATGCTATTCTCACAGGATGAGTTCTGAAGAGTTTCCTTTGTTTCTATTTTCTGGAAGAGGTGGTAGAGAATTGGTATCACTTCCTTCTATTGTTTTTGTGTTTTCAGCTTCATTGATTTTTGACTCTGACTTTTATTGTTTCTTTTGTTCTGCTTACTTTGGATTTAATATGCTCCTTTTTTATTTTTTTTTCTACTTTCCTACAGTGGAAGTTTAGATTATTGCTTTTAGATCTTTTTTCTTTTCGAATATATGCATTCCATGCTATAAATTTCCCTCTCAGCACTGCTTTCACTGCATACTACAAATTTTGATATTTTCATTTAGCTTAAAATATTTTAAAATTTCTCTTGAGACTTCTTCTTTGCCCCATGTGTTATTTAAAAGTGTGTTGTTTAATCTCCAAATATTTGGGGATTTTCCAGCAATCTGTTATTGATTTCTAGTATAATTCCATTTTGGTCCAAGAGAAAACTTTAGTTTCTGTTCTTTTAAATTAGTTAAGGTATGTCTTATGGCCTCAAATGTTTTCTGTTTGGGGGAATATACCATGAACTTGAGAAGAATATGTATTCTCCTGTTATTGGAGTAAGTACTCTGTAAGTGCTGATTAGATCTAGGTGATGAATGGTGCTGTTCAGTTCAACTATGTCTTTACTGATTTTCTGCTTGTTGGTTCTTCTGTCAATTACTGACACAGGGGTGTTGAAGTGGGTTAGCCTATTTCTCATTGTGGTTCTATTAGTCTTTGCTTCATGTATTTTGACTCTATTGTTAAATGCAACACATCCAGGATGGGTCTGTCTCCTTGGAGCGCTGTCTCCTCTATCTTTATGTAATGCCGTTTCTTATTCCTGACAATCTAGCTGGGTCTGAAATCTGCCACGCCTGAAATTACCATTGCTATTCTAGATTTCTTTTGGTATATCTTTCCCATCCCTTTACTTAAATTTTTTTTTATTGTGGTAAAATATGTATTATATAAACATGACATTTTCTTTCTTTCTTTCTTTCTTTTTTGGCTGTGCTGTGTGGCTTGTGGGATCTTAGTTCCCCCACTAGGGATCGAAGCCACACCCTCGGCAGTGGAAACACAGAGCCCTAACCACTGGACCACCAAGGAATTCCCTAAATATGACATTTTAACCATTTTAAGTAACCAATTCAGAGACATTAATTATATTCACAACATAGTGCAACCATCATCACTATGTATTTCAAAACCTTTTTTTTTGTAGCCATGGTTTTTAATTTTTTCCAGTGTTATTGAGGTATAATTGACATATCACATTCTGTAACTTAAAGGTATACAACATGTTGATTCATTACACATATATTGCAATATGATTACCAGCATAATGCTAGCTAACACTTCCATTATGTCAGACAATTACTGTATCTTTTTTTGTGTTGAGAGCACTGACATTTTTTCCTCTTAGCAACTTTTAAGTATATAGTGCAGAATCTATGATGAGTTGATAACAATATATCTATCCCCAGAATTTATTATCTTCTAATTGGAAGTTTGTACTTTTTGACCAACATCTCCCCATTTCCCCCTTTGCACAGCTCCTGGTAACCACCATTCTACTCTTTGCTTCTACAACTTCAGCTTTTTTAGATTCCCCTTATAAGTGAGAACACACAGTGTTTAATTTTCTCCATCTAATTTCACTTAGCCCAGTAGACTCAAGGTCCATCATGTGTTTGCAAATCATGGGATTTTGGTCTTTCTCATGCTGAATAATACTTCATTATATATATATATAATGTGTTTGTACTTTAGGTGTCATATCCAAAAAAATCATTGCTAAGACCCATGTTAAGGAGCCTCTTCTTATGTTTTCTTCTAGGATTTTTACAGCTTCACATCTTACATTTAAGTGTTTAATCCATTTGAGTTAATTTTTGTTTGTGGTGTAAAATAGGGACCTAGTTTTATTCTTTTACATGTGAATATTCAATTTTCTCAGCACCATTTATTGAAGAAACTATCTTTTTTCCACTGAGTGTCTGTGTTCCCTTGTCCATTATTAGTTGACCATATATGTGTGAGAGCCCAAGCTCTCAATTCTGTTCTATTGGCCTATGTGTCTGTTTTTATGCCAGTACCATACTGTTTTGATTATACAGTTTTGTAACATAGCTTGAAATCCGGAAGTATAGTACCTCCTGCTTTGCTCTTCTTTCCCAGGATTGCTTTGGCTATTTGAGGTCTTTTGTGATTCCATATGAACTTTAGGATTGCTGTTTCCACTTGTGTAAAAAATGCCATTGGAATCTTGATAGAGGTTGCATTGAATCTATTGATGGCTTTGGGTAGTATGGACATTTTAATAAAATTAATTCTTCTAGAATGTGAACACGAGAAATTCATTTATTTGTGTCTTCTTCAAATTCGTTCATCAATGTCTTGTAGTTTTCAAGATCTTCCACATCCTTGGTTAAAGTCTTTGTCTTTGAATTACAACAGTTTTATTATAATGTGTCTTGAGGAAAGTCTGTTTGGATTAAAATAATGGTGTGGTCTATTAGCTTCATGGACTGCAATGTCCAAATCTCTCCGCAGGTTTGGGAAGTTCTCTGCCATTCTTTCTGTAAATAACCTTTCTGCTCCCTTCATCCTCTTTTCTTCTGGAACTTCAATAATTCAGATACTAGTTTTTCTGATGGTGTCCCATAGATCATGTTGGCTTTCTTTACTCTCTTTCATTCTTATTTTTCTCCTCAGACTGGGTTATTTCAAAGTTCCTATCCTCTATCTCACTGATTCTTCTATTTAGTGGCCTCTATTCCATTTTTCATTCCATTCATGAATTTTTCAGCTCCAGAATTTGTTGATTGTTTTTTATGGTTTTTATCTTTGTTAAATTTCAATCTTTTTGTCACTTTTGATTGCATATTGTTTACTTGATTTCATTCGTCTTTCTCTGTTGTCTTGTAGGGCATTGAGTTTACTTAAAACAGCTATTTTGAGTTCTTTATCAAGTAAATCACAGATCTCCATGTCTTTGTGTTCAGTTACTAGAAGATTATCATGATCTTTTGTGACTTCACGTTTCTTTGATTTTTCATGTTCTTTGGAGTTTTGCTTTGTTGGATTCAAATTTGAAGTAGCAGTCACCTCCTCCAGTTTTTACTAAATGGCCTTCAGGGCAGCAATTCCTTTCATCAGTCCTGCTGTAGATTCTGAGGCTTTCTCTGACCTTGTATGGATACACCTGCTTCTCATTCCTTGATCCCTCCCCTCTTATGGCAGAAGTCTTAAGCTTCTGTGTCTTCTCTCAATCCTACTAAGCACCAGACAGGTTGCTGGTAGCCTCTGCTGTTTCCCTGAAGGTGGCACACAGACCACGTTTGTGATTTCTCCTTTGCCTATAGACCCTGGCCTGCCTTCTGCCTGTGCTCCCCACCTACCAGAGCTTGCTCAGCCCACTGTATGTACTCGGAGCCCACTGCAGAGTGCTAGGAGCTGTGGGGCTGCCTGAGGGTCACTTGGGGAGTGGGGATCTGTGGGTGGTATTTCCCCTGCATCTCGTGGGCAGCCTTCCTGACTGAGTCCAGAATGCAGTCAGCAGGGAATCTCATTTACCACTCTCTATCTGCTCCTTCCTCCATCATGGCTCTCCCTCTTTAGTGTTCTGGATGCTGCAAGAGAGAAATGAGTCTCTCTGGCAGCATCCTGCAGAGATTAGGGAGCCAGGAGTTTACTCACTGGCTCTCCCTTTCCCTCATGGGAGAAATCACAGGCCATCTAGTTTAGCCCTAAGCTGTGCAGCCTTGGGTGTGGGGTGATGCCAGCAAAGATAAGCTGTTCCTTTTACCCTCTAATGCGTCCAAGCTTGTATCTTATTTCCCTCCAATGCAGTGCTGGAGCTTCTCTGGAAACCTTGACTTCCGCAAAAGCTCTCTTGTCTGAAGGCGACCACCCATGTCAGTGTTCTGCAGAAGTTCCCAGGCAGCGGCCAAGAGGGGCTGGAACCAGCTCACAGTGTCCTGTAGGTTCCACAGCTGGTGCCACAGTCTGTCTGCCTATCACCTGATGCACCAGTGGGTGAGATTCCTTCTGGGTCCCTTGGTGTATGGTGCTTGGTTCCACAAATTCCACAGAGGCACTTCTGCTTATGGATGGATGCCAAATTTTAGTTGTTGAAGGGGAGAACAAACTAAACTAAAAGTACCATTAGCTCTAAAAAGACCCAACAACGAAAAATTCTTAATCTTGTCAAGTATTTAGAGAGTACTTAAGTTTTACACATCACGATAACCTTATATATCCTTTAAGTATCTTTTGGCCTGCAAGTTCCTCTTTCTATTTCTTTTACTTGCATCTAGTATAATTTATGACACATAGATGATGCCCAGTATATGACAGCTATATAAAACTGACTTTAGAAAAAATCAAGGCCATTAATGAAAGGGTAATCCATAAAGCACATACAATTAATTCCAACTGCAAAATTTGTATTATAAACTGTCACAATCAACTCACTGATGGATGGACAGTAGTTCAGATCCCAAACGTATTCCATGATAATACTAAGAGAGACACAACTGGTGTAGCTGCAATAATATCAAACAAAGGAGGCTACATACAAGAAGTAGTCGTAGCCCAGTTAAAGAAGAATATTTTACAATGGTGAAAGAGTCCACTTCATGGAAAAATATGACAATCTTAAATCTGTGTGCATCGAATAAAACAGCATCAAATTATGTAGTAAAAATTGACAAAAGTAGAAGCATAGAGAAATCCACAATCATTGATTGATATTTTTTAACACATCTATCTCAAAAATTGACAAAACAATCAGATAAAAAATACTGACAGAGAGAAGATTTAAACAACACAATAATAAATTTGACTAGCTGACGTTTGTAGGGTGCAATAGTCTACACCCAACAACTGCACCCAACAAATGCAGAACACACATTATTTTCAAGTAAACATAAAATAATTAGATAACTATTTATTGGGCAATGTTTCAACAAACGCCAATGAATTGAAATCATACTATTTGTACTGTATCCACGTGCAATTAAGCTAGAAATCAATAATTAAAAAGCTAGAAAGTCTACAAATGTTTGCCAATTAAGCAACTACGTATATATATACATATATATGTATATACACATACATACACACAGATATATGCATATGTATATACATGTGTGTATTATATATACATTATATATATTATATATGTATATATCTTTCTTTTTTGTTTCACTTAACATCGTATGGTGTTTTCTCACATATTTTTGCTCATGGACATTGACTCTCTTGACATGTTCTTCACACAACGCATGAAACTGCAGGGAAGCCAAAATTATACATATTCTAGTAAAAGGAGAATTGAGTGGGTAAAGGAAAGCATTTGTACCATTGCCCCTTCCAGGCTTCTTCCACTGGCTCCTTTGGGTCTCTTTCTCGGTGTCTCAAGCCCTCTCCTTTTCCAAGGCTTCATAAAGGATCAAACACGCACTTTATCTGGGCTTTTGCCTGCTCTCTTGGAGGGAAGCAGGATAGAACCCCGTGCTTTAATTTGCTGGCTCTCCCAAAGGAAAGTGGAGGACGAAAACAGCAATTCGAGGGAAATACTACTGAGCTGATTTCACTCGGTCCTCAGAGATGAGGCGCCCAAGGTGAGGTCCTCTTAAATGAGGAAGACTTGGAGGCTCCCGGAGCCCGCTCCGGGCGGGGCCTTGGCAACGCTGCTGCGACCGCGGGGTAGTTCTCTTCAGGGCAGAATCGGAAACACTTTATCTTTATGTATATATTTATAAATATAAATATATATATATATATATATATATATATATTTCCAGAAAGCCTTAAGTATCTCAGATTGTCGACCATGACGTGTTCCTAACAACCTAATAAACTTGTGGAGACCAGAGTCATAGAAAACGGGTGATTTGCATTTGAAGACTGCGTGCACTTTCCCTGTGTATAGCCTTGAAATATGAATGTAACTTAACATTTTAAATTACATAAGCCCATTGGGGGTACGGTGTTAAAAAAAAACGGGAACGGGAGCCTTCACTGCCTTGCGCTCCTTTTCAACTAGACCCGGCAACACCCTACCTTTGCTTTCCTTTCATTTAATTCTTAACAGGAGCGCTTTTCAGGAATTCAGACGGAGTGAGGTCACACTGGCGGAACGAAGAAAGTTATTCCTCAATTTTCGGGCGAGGCTGTTCTCGGCTCCCGGCTGCTCTGCTTGGGGCGGGGCGCTGGGGGCGGGACGAGCCGAGGCGCGGGAGGCCGGCTCCCGGCGCGCGCAAGGGGCGGGGCCGCGCGGCCCGCGGGCGCCGCTGCCTCCCCCGCCCCTTCCCACCTCCCCTCCCCGGAGCGCTCCGGGAGCCGCAGGACCGACCGTCCCGGGACCGGCCGGGGGAGGCAGCGATTAATGTTGGGCCCGCTCTTACCCGGGGCGCACGGAACCGCGGGGCCCCGAAGCTGGCCGCTGCCGGGCTCGCTGGGGTGACCGGGGCCTCCGGGGGCCGGGCGGGGGCCAGAGCTGGGCCAGTGGGTTTGTATTTTTCCCCTGAGGGTAACGTTTGCTTGGTCCAGCGGGTCAGAGTAAGAGTTCAACAGGTGGCAGAAAGTGGTTGTTTGAACAAAACCCTGCCTCCTCCAAGCTCTGGACCCTTAATCCCCGCCCTCAACTAGAAAGGTGTTGACCAGGAACTGAGATACCGAGATGGTTACAGGATTAGATGTTGTTCAAGTTGGAAGAGACTGAGAATTGACTTGGTCGAATCTCTCATTTCAGACATGGGGAATCTAAAGCGCAAGAAGCAGAGGTGATGGAGGTTGATGCCCATGGAAGATTCATAAAAGAATCTACCACATCGGGAAAAACAAAACAAAACAAAACAAAAAACAGGTGGCAGAGAGCAGTCACGTGGGGCAGGTTGGGCGCTCCCACCCCCGCCCCGCCTCGGAACCGCCCTTCGGTGCTGCCCGTCGTCGACGAGCCCAACCGGCGCTCTCGGCTCCGCTCTGCGGCCCCGGCGTCCGCGGCACCCGTGCGCTGAGAGGCCGGCGGGAGCGCGCCCCCCCAGGAAAGCCGGAGACGGGCTCGGAGCGCGGCCGCGAGCGCCCCGGCGCGGGTCGGGGCCCCGGGACCGCGGAGCCCCTCAGGGAGGCGGCCGAGGGGACCGAGCCCCTGGCCCCGGCCAGGATGCACAACGCGTCGTCCTGGGGCCCGGAGCGCGCCAACACGTCGTGTCCCGCGCCCGCGCTCGGCTGCCCCAACGCGTCCGGCCCGCTGCCGCCGCTGCCGCCGCCTCTGGCCGTGGCCGTGCCCGTCGTGTACGCGGTGATCTGCGCCGTGGGGCTGGCGGGCAACTCGGCCGTGCTGTTCGTGCTGCTGCGGGCGCCCCGCATGAAGACCGTCACCAACCTGTTTATCCTCAACCTGGCCGTGGCCGACGAGCTTTCCACGCTCGTGCTGCCCATCAACATCGCTGACTTCCTGCTCCGGCGCTGGCCCTTCGGGGAGCTCATGTGCAAGCTCATCGTGGCCATCGACCAGTACAACACCTTCTCCAGCCTCTACTTCCTCACGGTCATGAGCGCCGACCGCTACCTGGTGGTGCTGGCCACGGCCGAGTCGCGCCGCGTGGCCGGCCGCACGTACGGCGCCGCGCGCGCCGTGAGCCTGGCCGTGTGGGGGGTCGTGACGCTGGTCGTGCTGCCCTTCGCCGTCTTCGCCCGGCTGGACGACGAGCAGGGCCGGCGCCAGTGCGTGCTGGTCTTCCCGCAGCCCGAGGCCTTCTGGTGGCGCGCGAGCCGCCTCTACACGCTGGTGCTTGGCTTCGCCATCCCCGTGTCCACCATCTGCGTCCTGTACACCACGCTGCTGTGCCGGCTGCGCGCCATACGCCTCGACAACCACGCCAGGGCCCTGGAGCGCGCCAAGAAGCGGGTGACCGTGCTGGTGGTGGCGATCCTGGCCGTGTGCCTCCTCTGCTGGACGCCCTACCACCTGAGCACCGTGGTGGCGCTCACCACCGACCTCCCGCAGACGCCGGTGGTCGTCGCCGTCTCCTACGTCATCACCAGCCTGAGCTACGCCAACAGCTGCCTCAACCCCTTCCTCTACGCCTTCCTGGACGACAGCTTCCGAAGGAGCCTCCGCCAGCTGCTGGCGTGTCGCGCCGCCGCCGCCTGAGCCGGCGCGCCGGGAACCAGCGGCCCGGCGCTCAGGGTGGTCCCTGAGCCGCAGCTTCGCCCCCCGCCCACCATCTTCCTAGAGATGCAGGTTCTCGGGCCCCTGCCCAGGCCCCGCGGACTCGGACGCGCTTCGGCTGCGCCCGCCCTTTCAGTGTGCCAAGCCCTCCGGGTGGTGCGGAGGCGCGCAGGACATGGGGACCGGCCGAGGCGGCGGAGAGCGCATGGACCTCTCCCTCTCCCTAAGGCCCGAGGGCGCCGAGGCGACCCCCGAGCTTGACAAGGAGGGGAGGAAGGGGAGAAAAGGGGGCAGTACTGCAGGGACCCTCTTCCGGTCCCCCCCGCCTCCCGCCCCAGCCGCCCGCAGCCCGGCTCTTCGTGGAGCCCTCGGCGCTCCCACGCCGCGGAGGTGCGAGGGGAGAGATGCTAAGGCCGCCCGGGCCTTTGACGGGGGAGACAGACAGCTCGGGTGGCGGGTCAGGAGTGAGTGAGTGTGTGTGACTGTGTGAGTGTGTGTGTGTGTGTGTGTGTGTGTGTGTGTACGCGCGCGTCTATGCGTGCGCGCGTCTAGCAGAGGCCGGGGCTTTGGATGCAGGATGGAAGTTGGCTGTGATGCCTACACAGCAGTGATAGGAACGGTGACAACCCCCTCCCTGTCCCAGCCTCTTCTTTCTTTGCCTTTCCGCTTTCCCACCCACGCTGTCCCTGCGGGGACCCGGCCGCCGGGCTCGCGAAGGGCCTGGAGCCGGATCCCCGGCCGGGTTGCGGCGCCCCCTGGCGGAGCCAGCTGCGGGCGCCGAGCATCCAAAAACAGCGCCGGGTGTGCAGGTGAGCGCACCTGCGAAACCGCTCTTTCCACTCTTTCCGTGGCTCGGTTACTTGTCATCGCTTCTCTCTCCAGAGGGCTCCACTCCCCCCGACACACACCAGCGCCCCTGTGCCCCCGTCGACCTAGTACAGCTTGGAGCAGTTCGTTGCAATCCTTAGTGTGCATTTTTCTTTTGAAGACCGAGAACTTTATGTGTGCCCTGATCTCACACGTTTTGGGGGAATTAATGAGATGCGGAGATGCGTATCCATCCCTCCGTTCCCTTTTTCCTCATATTCCTCATCCTCTTCGCCTCAGGGGACCCAGGGAGCTGAAATGACCGACGCCCTCATGACAATCTCTCCTGGTTCCCTTTCCACAGGGAACTGTGGATTATTTGTACTTTATTTCTTCATCCCAGACGGCAACTGGGAGATGTCTGGTCTCACAAGGGAGACCAGACAGCACCCTATATTTTATCTCTACTTCTGGGAGACAAAAGTGGATTAAGAGAGAGGACTGACATTGGCTTTGCCCAGCCATCTGCAGTTTACACTTCAGACCAGAGGGCAGAGCTTTAACCAGATTACTTTAACCAGTCATTAATGAGTGTTTTAAAAGATATTTTTTTCCCTTTGGGATGAATTCCAAACAGGAATGAAAATTTCTAAAAGTATTTGTTTCCCAGGGTCAGTGTTATGTGTGATAAAAATTATGAGTGTTGCTGGCAGAATTTGTTTACTTAGTTTGATGGGCATTCACCACATTCTCAATTACTTAGCTTCAAAATACTTCTAACAAAATAAATGAAAAGGAAAAACTCTCCCTTGGGTTTTTCCCAAGGAAGAAGCTAACTCCCTTGCTGATTTTCATGAATAAGAATTGCTTCCTTAGCTCTCAGAGTAATTAGGAACAATGCAATAATTCATAGCTATCAGTTTAGAAAATGTAAATTTAGAAACCTACCTTGGGTGACAAATAATAGTAAACTTTTCAAAACATGGTTTTCCATCTCCAATGCATTTTTTTTTTTTTTTTTTTTTTTTGCTGTACGCGGGCCTCTCACTGTTGTGGCTTCTCCCGTTGCGGAGCACAGGCTCCGGACGCACAGGCTCAGCGGCCATGGCTCACGGGCCCAGCCGCTCCGCGGCATATGGGATCCTCCCAGACCGGGGCACGAACCCGTATCCCCTGCATCGGCAGGCGGACTCTCAACCACTGCGCCACCAGGGAGGCCCTCCAATGCATTTTGAATGATGTACATCATGGCATTTGAACAGTTCTCTGCTGGTGGGCTTCAGAGGCCTCTTGGAATTCATTTTAGTATCTTCAAATTTCTTAGAAACATTCTATTGATTTTCTTTATGACTCACAAAATTATTTTGTGAATCCTCAGTATATTTTCAAAATTAAAAATTTAAGCTTAGAGTAACTACCACATTCTCTAAGGTAATGGACAGAGAGTAAAGTGGATATTTGGCCGCAAACACAGACAAGTGTGATAATCTGGATTTGAAACCTCATCTGCCTTTGTAAACTCAGTGGCTATACTTTGACATCTTCTGGAAACAGATCGGGGGAGAGCCGTGTGATCCACCTGTCCACAGCATCATCCCTCCCACAGATCAGCCTGGCTGTCTTGGAATCTACCAAGAAGACTGCTGGAAAACACACAGGACTGACATGGCTGCCTTGTCCACACAGCAAGGCGTGGATTGGCATCCTAGTGTGCGTGTGTGATTAAATGGGACCCAGTACTTCAGTTTCCTCCTGGCTTTCTAAATTATTGGATAGACTGTTGTATCATTACTTCTAGGTTGTTGCCTTCTTATGAGCACGTAGAAACCCAGATTGTAAGTCTCAGACTTCTTTCTTATGACTTGGGTACTAGGTAGAATAAATATGCCGACAGCCATGCTAAAGTAGAATTTACTTACATCATTGCATTGCAAAGCTTTTAACTCTGTGTTTGATTTTTGCAGTCTTCCTGTAAACTGTGTTGTTTGGTTATACCACTGCTGATATTTTAAAATGTCCACTTGGTTTTACTTAACTTAGTACAGTTATATAATGTATGTGCTTAGGCGTTCTCTTGAGAAATGCAGAAACCCTGCTAGTCCATTGCATAGAAGCTCTGTTTAAAATAAAAGCTGAAACAGTCTGTGTGAAGAGTGAATATTCTATTTCCTGAGAACATGGGCTCCATAATTCAGTCACCTTAGTATTTATGCATCTTTAATTTTATTTTATTATAAATTTATTCATTTTATTTATTTATTTTTGGCTGCGTTGGGTCTTCGTTGCTGCGTGAGGGCTTCCTCTAGTTGTGGCGAGCGGGGGCTACTCTTCGTTGCGGTGTGCGGGCTTCTAATTTCGGTGGCTTCTCTTGTCACAAAACACGGGCTCTAAGTGTGCAGTCTTCAGTAGTTGTGGCACGCGGGCTCAGTAGTTGTGGCTCGCAGGCTCTAGAGCGCAGGCTCAGTAGTTGTGGCACACGGGCTTAGTTGCTCCACGGCATGTGGGATCTTCCCGGACCAGGGCTCGAACCCATGTCCTCTGCATTGGCAGGTGAATTCTTAACCACTGCACCACCAGGGAAGTCCCAATGCATCATTACTTTTAAAAGTACTGACTTCAGGGAAAACTTGTCTAATGGATAAGCAATGCATAAATAAAAGTACTTGATAGGATAAGGTTAAGAATGAAATCCCCCCCCCCTTATTCTGGTTGATTGTGAAAATGATGTCAAACTGCTGATTAGCACAAAAACCCTAGTACATACGCTGGACGGAAAAAGGATAATAAGCTTTTTATCGTATTCATTTCTTGAAATTTTGAGCAGCTTGTGTGGAGAGTGAGAAGGGAAGAGAAATTGCTTAAGTTGCCAGCACACACATTACTATTTCAGCTAACAGAATGCACAGATGTGGTACACACGTGTGTGAGGTAGAGAATCTCACCAAAAAGACCCTCGACTTCCAGAAAACTCTCCTTTCCTCAGCAGCATGCTGGGAAAACAACAGCAAACAATGTTCCTCCTAGATGGCCATGATCTCCGCTTATCCAACTAAGGAAGACATCAAAGAATGCTTCCCTTAATGCTCTTTTACTAGGATGGCTTCGGGTCTGGCACTTCGGTTCCCATTTTATATACAAAGTGAGATACAGGAAGTGGGTTGTTTTGGCGAGGACCACAGAGACCAATCAGAGCCCATCTGGTTCCTATTCTAGGAATTGTCTCATCCCATTGCAGCAGAGATGAAATTGGTTGCAATGTATAATTTGAAATTATTAGACCATAGAAAACATGGATCAAGCAAGATATACCCTACTAGTACTCCATCACGTGGTACAAAGGGAAGACAAGTTTTAATAATAAAACTTGAATCCTAACTCAGAGTCTTCAAAGTGTATGGTGTTGTTAAACTTTATATGAGAATAAAATTTCCTTGACCAGAGCTGGCTACACGTAGTGTCAACTGCAAATGCACCAGGTACGTTGTAATCTGCATGCTTTGTGCGTAAGGATCTGTGGCCCAGGTGCGCCCTTTAAGTAGAACAGAATGTTAATGGCACTTCTATTTATACAGAACAGAGTTTTGCAATGGATGATACTGTCCTTAAAATTAGGGCAAGGTACATTTATTTGTACCATATCTCACAAGGTTACACAAAGACATCATATCACATCAATGAAATGAGAAAACAAAAAAGATGGGGAAAGGGAGGGAAAGTTAAAATGGCATCTCTGAGAAACGTCAGCGTGGATGAGCTGCATGTCTCCCACCAGCCAGAACAGGATTCCTCTTTTGGGAAATCCCTCCTGGCAGGAACAGAGGTTGCCAGGTTTACACGTCAATGGTTTAATTCGTTGCTCTTAGACGTTATGATTATGAGATTTTGGGGGAGGGGCGCTGTTGGCACTTCTGGACGCTAGTTGTGTTCAAAGGGTCTCTTCACTCACTCTGTTTTCAGACTTTACTCCATCTCCCTGTTTTTGTTCCCACACTTGGTTCCTGTCTTCTCCTGCCTGGTTCCCTGCGTCCAGCACACACCTGGGCCCAGTTTCTCCAGAGCAAGAACTTCTGCCCCCCATGGGGTGGGGAGGCGAGCCACCCAGCTGCGGGGGTCAGATGTGGCATCCCAGCTCTCCTTGTCCGCTTCCAGCCCCTGTGTGGGACCCTGCAGCTGCCCGGCTCCCAGGGGCTTGGGGCCTCTCGGGGGCTTTGGAGGCAGATCAGCTGGGATGGAGCCCACGTCGCCCCCGTTGGCACTTCTCCCGTCTGCTGCCTGGAACCTGTCCTTTCCAACCTGCTGACGTCTCGTCTCTGCCGCCCTTGATCCAGCTCTCTTTGTGCATTTAAAAATGACTCCCCTACTGTTGTAACAGAGGCTTAAGGAAAATAACAAGAATACGTATGAACGCCATCACCTTAAACTACACTCTATGTGTGTATACATATGTGTCCTATGGGTATGTATATACACACACACGTGTGTGTGTGTGTGTGTATAACAGGTTGATGAAATTTTAGTAAACCTGCTTCCTGAGAGGAACTCAGTAAGAAATCAGTTCCTTGGAAGAAGCTTAGTGTATAAAAGTAGATATGTCATCCAAACGTCATAGAACGTCTGGAATGAAAAGCCATCGAAAATCCTAGTTTTCTCTGACAAGCATTCTGGTATCTGGAGATAGCTCCACGCAGTCTGTCGAGAAAGCAGAACCCACTTGAAGCAGAGCTGAATCTCTGTGTAATCCAGCACCACCCACGTGCTGGACACGTTTATGAATTTTATTTGTTATTCTCAGTGGGAGGAGCCACATGGATAAAATAAACCAACTTGTTTAAAGCATTTGTAAAGAGAGGACTTGCCTGTCCCCTTGAGGATGATTTATGCAGAACATCAGGCTTTGCAGTGGCAGCTGTACTAGCTTTTTTTTTTTAAAATCAGAAAACTTCAAGCAAAATTATTGATTTTTTTAACTTGCTGGGTTCCTATCTTCCTATAGCTCTCCTAATTATAATTTTTAATGACAATATTCTATAGAGAGTGAAAATATAATAGTCTTTGCCATTCCTCTATTGCTGTTCCTTTACTATTCTTCTTCTTTTTTTTTTTTTTTTTTTTGCAGTACACAGGCCTCTCACTGTTGTGGCCTCTCCCGTGGCAGAGCACAGGCTCCGGACGCGCAGGCTCAGCGGCCATGGCTCACGGGCCCAGCCGCTCCATGGCATGTGGGATCTTCCCGGACTGGGGCACGAACCTGCGTCCCCTGCATCGGCAGGCGGACTCTCAACCACTGCGCCACCAGGGAAGCCCTACTATTCTTATTTAAAATACTTTTTTATTACTATATGGCATTTTCATGTTCGTGTATGTTTTATCTTCTTTTATCATTTCCTTAGGGTGTGGCTAGGAATGGAATTATTTTCTGACCTCACATCCAAGCCTCTAAGCCGCACAACTTCCCTCCTCCGTCCCGTCACGTGGAGGATCGCGTCCCACGTGCTGCTGATGCCTTCCTTCCACCTTTGCAAAGGCTGTTCCCTTCATTCCCGAATTCGCGACATTCACCTTCTACTTACAGTGTTTATGGCATTCAATCGCTCTGCAATGATGAAAAAAAGAGCTGCCATAAACTCTTCTTTGCAGAGAACGACATCTAATAAATGCAGAAGAAATGACAGAATTAGAAAAAAATCACCATTTTAACAGTTAGAATATGAACCACTTATTAATAATTGACTCAAGCAAGGTTTATCAATAGATAACAAAATTATCAGGTGGAAGATTTATTGGGAACAAGGATATCTGTGTGATGCCAAAATATCACTCCAAAGATTACTTGCTAATTTCAAGGATAGAAGATATACATGTATAAAGGAGGAATCTGGTGGTATTATCAAGGAAGCAAATTTAGCATGACTAATGACAGGACAACCTGACATTAAGTGCTGTGTGATACTGTGCACTGTAACTTATACATACATGTACGCATATACACATACTGTGCACTCTAACATATATACACACATGTATGTATACATACATACCGTGTACTATAATGCATACACACATAATGTACACTATAACATATACATACATGTGGGCATACACATATACTGTGCACTCTAACATATATACATGTATGCATACACACATACTATACACAGCATCACTGTGGCATGTCTAACTGTAATTTAATCAGACATTTGACTAACTTCTGGTTAACAGAGGAAGACCAAGAAAGAACCCAAGAAAATATTTGAAGAGATTATAGTAGAAAACTTCCCTAACATGGGAAAGAAAATAGCCACCCAAGTCCAGGAAGCACAGAGAGTCCTAGGCAGGATAAACCCAAGGAGAAACACACCGAAACACATAGTAATCAAATTGACAGATTAAAGACAAAAAAAAAAATTTTGAAAGCAACAAGGGAAAAATGACAAATAACATACAAGGGAAATCCCATAAGGTTAACAGCTGATTTCACAGCAGAAACTCTACAAGCCAGAAGGGAGTGGCATGATATACTTAAAGTGATGAAAGGGAAGAACCTACAACCAAGATTACTCCAGCTGGCAAGGATCTCATTCAGATTCGATGGAGAAATCAAAAGCTTTACAGACAAGCAAAAGGTAAGAGAATTCAGGACCACCAAACCAGCTTTACAACAAATGCTAAAGGAACTTCTCTAAGTGGGAAACACAAGAGAAGGAAAGGACCTACAAAAACAAACCCATAACAATTCAGAAAATGGTCACAGGAACATACATATTGATAATTACCTTAAACGTGAATGGACTAAATGCTCCAACCAAAAGACACAGGCTCGCTGAATGGATACAAAAACAAGACCCATATATACGCTGTCTACAGGAGACAATGACCAGATTTCCTGTCCAGGAAACATTTCCTCCGATCTTCAGATTTGTTTGTCTAACTGCTCCCCACCATCTGTACTCAGATGCCTCAGAGCAGCCTTATGTGAACAAGCCCCAGGAGAACATTTGTGCTTCACCCAAACCTCTGCACCCCCCCCCCAATCGACACCTCGCCCCTTCTGGAGGTTTGTTCTCAGTTTCCTTCCCTTTTCCTGCATCTGTGTCCAGTTTATCAGCTTTGGTTCTGCCTTTAAAGTAGATCTTGAATAAGGACTCAGGGCTCTGTGCTTGCCCCCTGTCTCGCTCCCTCTCCTTTTCCCTCTTCCTCTCTCCCTCTTTCCTGAAGTCACCCTAGCACAAGCCACCAACCTTTCCTGAAACACCCTGTGACCAATGTCCTGACTTCACTCTGACTACTCTCTGATTCACCTTCCATCCACGTAGCAGCAAGACTGATTCTATGAAAAGGTAAATTGTTCCATTCGCTGCCCTGAATATGCCTCTTAGGTAGATTTTCATCACAGTTTGGATGAAATCCAGATTCCTTGCTGTGTTCCAGGGGACCGCATGGTTCCACTCTGCTCACCCAGCCCTGCAGCACTGCCCTCTCCCCCCAGCCCTGCAGCACTGCCCTCACCCCCCAGCCCTTCTCTGTGCGGTGCCTTTGCACCTGCTCTTTGCTCGCCAGCGATGTCAGCCAGCTCTCACCTGGCCAATTCCTTCTCGTCCTCAGACTTTGTCCCCTCAGAAGATCTTGCCCTACTACTTACTACTTACTACTGTTCTCTATTTTGACTCCCTGTTTGTTTCTGTTACAGTTTCTAGGTATTTTATTTCTTTATTTCCCTGACTTTTGTCTGCCATCCCCACTGGAATGAGAGCACCCTGGGAGCAGGCTTGTGCTTCCCAGTTGCCTGAATCTGTGATACACGTAAGATGGAATCTGTCACATAATGGGGTTAAATTAAACAAACGAGGCCATGAGACTGGGATGGCTCTGGTACCTTAGCATCCTAAGGAAGCAAACCCAAACCTAAGCCTGTAAATGCCTCAAGGTTTTGAAATCAAACCCTAAAGACAAACAATCACAGCTAACCTTTCCCAATAAGGTAACCTCTTATACAACCAAACAAGTAACTTCCTTGCTTTGTTTCCGTGTCTTTTCTATAAAAGTCTTTACCCAGCTCCTGTGGGTGGGAGGCTCCTAACCACTCCTGGTTTGGCATTGCCTGATTCTAGTGGATTTTTTCTTAAATAAACTCTTAAATTTTTTAATATGCCTCAATTTATCTTTAACAGCAGGTACTCAATGAATGTTTTTGAATGGAGGGATAAATGACTGAGTATCTTTAAATCCAGGCAGTTAGGGTTGGGGGAGCTTCACTGTGTCTTTTATCATTCATACCAATTTTCATATCAATCGTTTAGAGTTTTGGTAAATTTTCTTTGAAATTTTGAGTCCTGAAAACAATTTAAATTCAGAGTAGATGAAAGTCTATTTTTGAGAAAAGCCACCAGAGGGAGCACTGAGATAATTTTTGTAAGGAAAAAAAAATGAATTATTCAAGTCCATTGGATCTTTTATATAAGAAATTTCACCAGGTTTCTTTCAGAACAGAAAATTTTCTTATAACTATGTAACTATGTCTGATACAGTAAATCAAAAATTACAAAGTTCAACCCCCAACATTAAAAATGTTGATAGTCGTAGAGTTATTCTTAGATATCCACAATGAAGATAACTTTGGCTTGAAAAATTCAAGTAATTATGTTAATCCTCTGTATATTTTGGAGTTTGAGAATACGTTTGGATACAATTACTAAGGAATTTAAATTTTAATTCTATGCTTATGTCTACAGGATTTAAGCATCAGGATTTTTATTTAACAATAGCTATACTTGGATATTATTTTTATGTTATCTCAAACATTTGGACTTTTCCAAATACAATCAATTTAAACATAACCTTCTTAGTTCTGCTGTGTGAATGTCGATAAACCTGGTAATTAACCATAAGATAGATTAGCCTATTAGTAATTAATAAGTGATAACTAAGTGAGTAACATTTGTCTCCATATATCTCCTTTTATGGATGGCAATTTTTCTGATAAGCCTGAAGTCGGCAGTTCAGAGTTGATGCAATGATTCCATGATGCTGTGAATGTCCCGGGGTCCTTTAAACCCTTCCCTGCACCATTCCTAGTGTATGCTGTTGTCTTACCACTTCATCGTCACAAGGTGGCTGCCCCAATGCCATCCTCTTTTCTTTCTTCCTTTCAGGACGAAAGAAAAGAGAAAGAGGAAGAAGTCGCACCTGTACTGAGAAAGCAACAATTTCCCTGGAGATCCCCGAAGGATCTGCACTTACATACACATCGCTGACATTACATATGGTTCACTCTTGGTGGTGTACCTTTTATGGGTTTGGACAAACGTGTAATGACATGTTTCCACCATTACAGAATCCTACTGAGTAGCTTCATCCCCACCCCCGCCATGTTCCCGGTGGTCTACCTACTCGTCCCCTAGTCCCCCAAACACTGGCAACCACTGATCTTTCTACTGTCTCCATAGTTTTGCCTTTTTAGAATGTCCTATAGGTAAAATCACACAGTGTGTCACCTTTTTGTACTGGCTTCTTTCAGTTAGTCATGTGCATTTAAGTTTCCTCCATGGCCATGCCACATGGCTTGCGGGATCTTAATTCCCTGATCAGAGAGTGAAGTCTGGTTCCAACAGTGAAACTGCCGAGTTCTAAACACTGGACCACCACGATTTCCCCCGAAAGCTGATTTCTTTTTGTGCTGAATGATATTCCAGTGCCTAGATGTACCATAGTTTGTTAATCCATTCACCTACTGAAGTGTCAACATCTTGGTTGCTTCCAGGTTTTAGCAATTATGAATAAAAATGCTGTAAATATCTGTGTGCAGGTTTTTGTGTGAGTAAAAGTTTTCAACTCATTTGGGTAAATACTAGGAACGTGAGAAAAATCTAAATGAGAAATTCTTCTCCTGTTAAGCAAAGAACTGAAATTTATCTCATTTGAAATTGCTATGCATTCATGTAAAGGGAATGACAGACAAAAACATGGAGTGTGAATGTTAAGAAAACTCTTTAAGAAGAAAAGTAAAATGTAATGGAAATGCTCTTTCATAAAAGTAAAACCCCTTTGTAATACTTCAACATTATTTCCTGTTTATTTAGGTTTCATAAAACCTTTATTTGTGAGACTATGAATTTTATGGAAAGGGCATATTTATTCAGTAATAGCAAAGATAAATGGCTTTTAAAAAAGATTATATGCCTTAAATATTATTAAATTTCATATCTTCAGCAGAAGCTTCCTGGATTTCCTTCTCTATGAAAACTTTGTACATGTTCACTAGATGGCACATAGAGGCCAGCAATACAGAGAGAGACCAGTAGAAATGCAGAGAGACCAGTAGAAATGCAGAGAGACCAGTACTTTAACAGATGCTGGGAAGGCTTAAGCGTTATCATGAAGGTTCCTCGAAAAGAATCTCAAATAAAACTCTGAATTGAGAGTATTAGGATCTAGAAAGATTAGAGAATCTTGCTAGGTGTGCACCTTACATGCACATTTGGGCTGAATGTGATTTCTGAACTGATATCTCTCTCCTTTTAAAAATCTAAGATATACTGGTCCATATTATGAAATTTAAGATGATATTAGTATATAAACGGAATGTCTAATAATCAATTTCCAAATCTTGTTAGGGGTTATAATTCAAAGTATTACAATGATCAATTTTTATTTGAAAAATAAAAAGGTTTTATATTATAACATGAAAATAATGGTCCTTTACAAGACCTGGGTGATTATTCACTTTTTTTTTTTTTTTTTTGGCTGAGCCTTGCAGGATGCGGAATCTTAGTTCCCCACCAGGGATGGAACCTGTGCCCCCTGCATTGGGAGCGTGGAGTCTTAACCACTGGACCACCAGGGAAGTCCCTCTTGTCTTCTTTTCCAGTTAAGGGATAAATAAAGGAGATAAGCTGGTAATGGGTTGCAATTTTGGGTTTAGTTATGGTGGGCTTGATGAATGTAGAAAACAAACAGCAATAAAATCAAGTCACAGTACCAAACTAAATAACACTTATAATGACATCCCCTTACAAACCCTCTCATGACCCCCAAATTGAGTTCAGTGTCCTTCCAATATACGCTTGCACCCTCTTATCTGTACTCAGCACATCATAGCGCTTGCATCTTCTATTAACAGTTCGTTCACCTCCTGCACTTGACTTGCAGCTCCTTGAAGGCAGGAGCTGTGTCTTATCAATCACCATCCTTGTATGTAGGAGACACTCTGTGGGTTTTAGGGATGTGGATTCTGCTCCCCCCCCCCCACACACACATGTTGGTTTGTGTTTCAGCTCCACCACTTACCAGGTAAAATTTTGGACAACTTACTTAGGCTTTATAAGTCTGGGGTTAATAATGAATAAAATCAGTGAAGATCACAATAGTAGCTCTTCCACAGAGTTTTGCAAATGAGATAACAGAGGTGAAGCACAGTATCTGGAACACAGGAGGATCTGAATGACTTGGCTGTACAGCTGAAACCAACACAACATTGTAAATCAACTGTACTCGGATATAAAATAAAGCTTAAAAAAGTTACCTATTACTATTATTGTTATTATTATTAAGAAACATTTGTTGAATGAATGAACCTTGATTAAATTCTTTGAAACCAATACTTATCATTTTGGGTTATTGATATTGCTGTGATGTGGACACTTCTCATCCTTTGATGCACAGGATTAGGAACATGGTAAAATAAGTTAGTTGAATATGTAAAAAACCCAGACACACAATCTCTATAAATAAAGTCAGAAAACTTATCTGAAACTTGGGAATAAATGAAAGATCACTGGCTACTCTTTCAGTGCAGTGCTGGACTTGATTTTATCATCTGGACAATTTTCCTCTGCAGAAGCAAAGATTAGCTTGTAGATTTTTCCTGGTAGAGACACAAGTAATTTCTGTTCATTCAGTTAACTCGGAGATTGTGGTCTATGGTTTCATTGGACTGAAACCAGTTTTATATGTAATGTAGCAATCTTATTCTAACATTTTCTTATCCAATAACCTATATTGAGCACATAAGTGCTCAAGTGCTTTGGACTTGACTTACCATCTTACTGGCTCCTTCATTGATTACTATGTTGAAAGAATCTTTCACACATTTTCATTTTATATCTGCACCAGAGTAATGATTTTATATTTTTGAAAATTATACTCTAATGCAGCACAGTTTAGCAATATTTTAGTAAGCTGTGAATCTCAACTCTGACAGTTAAGGAGTCAAGAAATTTCCCCATGAATCTGAGCCGGGTTGTATATCTAGGACTCTAATCTGTAGCATCTATATAACCATTTGATTTTCTTTGATGACTTATACTTAACAATTGGAAGTTAAATATGAAGATATGACATGTTAAACATTTGTTGACACTTGAACAACCCTGATGACATAAGTGTGTTTTTGTTTAATTCTCATGGAAGGAGGTTTAGGAGAAAAAAGCAACAACAGTAACAAACCCACAAGGTTGTTACAACTCCTTTGCCCTAGCAATGAAGCAATCATTGCTTCTTTGCTTCATTTAGCTCACAGTACTGATGTTGGAAACTGTATATTTGGAAACAGTATCTGTAGATGCCTTTGCTTTTGGTCCCAATTATAATCCTCTGTCCAGATGTATAAGATAGCAACCAAGCTAAAGTCTAGATTTGGTTTAATGTTGGCAAAGGAAAATTTCCCTTTTAAAGAGAACAGTTTTGGAACGGCTCCATAAAGCAAGCTCAGAGTCAAAAGGCTCTTAACAAAAATAGTCAGTCACTAAATGCAAAGGAATAAGAGATCTAGGCTCTAGATTTTCCTGAAACATTCCTGATGGGTAAAGAACTTCTTGGCAAGATGAACACAGGAATTTTTTTTCCACCAGAACCCAAACATTTTAGCATTTACCACACACAAAAACAATTTTGATTATCTGTATGTACTAGTATTATATACTTTATTCATCAGAACATTCTGGCAGACCAGAAAACAGATTTCTGGCATAAGACAAAAGCGTTTTGGTTGGCATTATATACACATATACAGTAGTGTTTACTAGAAATCATTTGAAAAACTTGACACTTTGGCTAAAACAGTGTTTGCCCGAACAATTTTATAATATATTTTTCTATGATTCTAAGGTACTTTAAATTTCTTAATGCCTCCAGTCTATTACAGATTTGAATATCTGTCATTGCTTTATAGTGCTTATATTGACCTGCTAGTTAATAAAATATACCTGCTACAGTATCTAATAAGCAAGTTTTTACTATATGAAAATGTAAAAATGCATGTTTTTATAGCTGAAGAGACTCTACTTTTTCCCACTTACTTTTTTGTTATTGTTTCCCAAGGGTGAAAGCACATTGCTTTCGCAGTGGTACAAAAGGGCATATGAACATTTCTGATCAAAAGTACTTTAAAGGCATGAAACCAGGCCACAGCCACCCCTGGTGACACAAAGTTCTGAGAGGCGAATTATGAGCTGAAATTTCAGGTCATTTCCCAGAGGAGAAGGATATTTTAGCTAAGAAAGGAAAGCAGAGAACTCATGTGCATTCAGCATGCTGACTTCCCCAGCACAGAAGAGCTCTCATCTAGAAAGGAGTTAGATTAGAAATCCTTTTTTTTTTTTTTTTAGTTTTATGTAGAGGAAGGCTAACAAATACTGCTCACAAAGGAAAAGATTGTACCTACCCACATCAAGATAGCCAGGGAAGTCTACCATTCAGTCATTCCCATTCATAATAGCAAATATCTAGATATACCCACCATGCAGATGTCTGGCAATCCGTAGGCAAAATATCCAAGGGGCCATCTATTTTGTTAGATTTCTATTTGGATATTTTAATACTGACAATAAGCTTAAATGAGTGAAAAAAGCTGAATGTATGCCTCTCTTAACATATTCATGCATTCAACAAATACGTATCTGAGGTCTTGCTGTGTGCAAGGTCTGAACTTGTATGGAAGATACAGCAGGCAGTGAGACAGGAAGGGTCCCTGTCCGCATGAACCACACGTGGAGTTCATATTCACTGACTGAACATCTTCTCTGCCTCTCTGCACCAGGCTGACCCATATAGGAAGAAATATAGGAAAAGTTTCCTGCTTCCAGAGAGCTCTTGGTCTCATGGTGGAGATGGCCACGTCCAGTGCAGATGAAATGCCATGTCACTGAGATAAGTAAGAGGTGCCGTGGGGATGATAAGGAAATAGACCTGTAACCACGTTTTTTCTCAATAGCTGCTAAAATGCTGCGTCACTCAATCACAAAGAAGCCACTTTATAGCATTAAGCTGGGTATTTATTATCGATCTGTTGGTTTACAGCACACATCACCATTTGTCTTGGAGATGAGAGTTTATCACTGAGATCCTATGGGGCTTTATATAAATGAATACGTTAAAGAAAATGATAAGAGAAACAAATTCAGAAATAAATGACAATGGATGTGGCTTCTGACTCAAAAACAAGAGTTTGAGGTAAAAAAAAAAAACAGGTTCCCTACATTGGAGCCCATCACGCCCCGGGGCCGCTGTTGGAGGCTGGGGCTTTACTGTGGTCACCAGCCACCGTTACTCGGGGCCTCGCCTTGGAATTGTTTTCCTCTTGCTGTGCTCCGTTTGAGGACAAGAACATGAAAAATTTGAGACATAAACTGCACAACTGTAGAGAACTGTATAAACCCAGGCAAACCTAAAAGATTCAGAGCCTACTGTTGGCTGAGTATCCAGACACCTGCTTTTGTCTTGAGTTATGGCTACGATTGTCTGAGTCTTAAGGAAGCAAGGTCCCTCAGTTGGATGTGCACGGGGCAGAGCCCCGCCCACTTCCCTGCAGGCTGCAGCTGTCAGGACTTACAGGCTGTCCCCTGGGTCCCTCTGACTCATTTCTGATTCCAACCAGCTCCCCTCTTTGTTCCCACACGTCTCTGTGGACTCGCTGGCCTGAGTTTTATGCTTCTCACTAATTGCATCTATTTCTTCATCCTCTCTCCAGGTCATCACAAATTACTGTTTCCAAACCCCATTTTTATCTCAGGTGCTCATGAAATGATTCTTTTTTAAAGATTGAAAGAGCCTCTGTGATCACATCTAACTGCATACAGAACTGGCCTCCCTGTTTATCAGTTTCATTAATGGGGGGGAAAATGGGAGAAAAATCAGTCTTGACAACTGGGGAGCCTCGTTTAGACAGAACAGCAAGCTGATTGAATTCTCTGCTTCTGAACTGGATGTTTTGGTCTTGGATAAACAGTACAGACATAAGAAATTAATCATTCTAAAATGTGAACTTTGATTTTAAAAATATTTTAAGAAATCGTCTATATTATTTACAGGATCCAATCTAAAACCTTTATCATGTCATTCAAGATTCACCATAATTTAGACTCAATTTAATTTATAGTTCTTTTTTAAAATTGAGGTGAAATTCTCATAACAAAAATGTAACCTAAAAATGAACAATCTGGTGATATTTAGTACATTCACAAAGTTGTGCAAACACCACTTCCATCCAGTTGCAAACATTTTCATCACCCAAAGTAAACTCTGTACCCACTAAGCAGTCTTCCTCCACCCCTCTTAGCCAGCTCCTGGCCACCACCAGTCTGTTTTCTGTCCCTAACGAGTTAACTATTCTGGATATTTCATATAAAGGGAATCATACAATATGTGACTTTTGGGTCACATACAAAGGGAATCATACAATACGTAACATATTTCACTCTATATAATGTTTTCAAGGTTCATCCACGTTGTAATATGTATTAGTACTCTATTCCTTTCTATGGCTGAGAAATATTCCACTGCTCCATGTTGTATTTACGTATTCATGAGTTGATGGACATTTGATTTCTACACTTGCTACATTTGGCTATTATGAATAATGCTACTATGAACATTCAGGTACAAGTTTTTATGTGGACATGCTTTCATTTCTCTTGAGTGAAAATGAATGGAGTTACTGGGTCATATGGTGACTCTATATTTAACCTTTTGAGGAATTGTCAGACTCTTCCAAAGTGGTGGTACCATTTTACATGCTAATGGTAGAGTCTAACAGTTCTAATTTATCCACCTTCTCACCAACGCTTGTTATTATCTCTTTTTAAAAAATCTTAGCCTCCTAGTGGGGATGAAGTGGTATCACATTGCAGTTTGGATTTGTGTTTCCCTAATGACTAATGACATTGAGCCCGATTTCATGTGCTTGTTGGCCGTTTGCACATCTTCTTTGGAGAAATGTCTGTTCAAGTCCTTTGCCCACTTTTATGTATGTATGTTTGTACTACTTACACCTAATGTCACTGTCAGGCTCAATGGTGACGTACATTTTTGCAGTTCTAAAACTTGCATTGAATAATTTACTAAATTTTCATTTATGTGGGAATTCTGAAGCTGAGTATCAGATTAACAGAAAGATTTTCATTGAAAGAAGGTGGTCATAGAAATAGAATGCACCATGGATCTAAAAGTGTGCCCATTTTTAAGTTGGATCATTTGTCTTTTCGTTGTTGAGTTGTAAACATTATATATTCTGGATCCTAGACCCTTACCAGGTATATGATATGCAAAAATGGTTTCCCTTCTGTGGGTTGTCTTTTAATTTTCCTGATCGTGTCCTTTAATGCACAAAAATTTAAAATTTTGATGAAGTACAGTTTATTTCTTTTTTCTTTGTTGCTCATGCTTTTAGCGTTAAGTTTTAAATTTTACATCAAAGAAAAGATGAAGAGTTAAAAAGCATCTCTCTGGCTCAGTGCTATTTGACTGCCATCAAAAAACTTACAGGGACGGGAATGATGAGTTGTGGACAGCACTTTCTCTCACTGTTTACAAGCATGACGAGCAAACAACAGAGGCCTGTTAATGTTTATAAATGATAAAGTTTTCTGAGAACTTGCCACTCATCGGAAAGAGCACTTTTATTTCAAGAGGCTGAGATCTATCCTCAAGGATAGAGTGCAAATTGCTTGTTTATGATCAAAAGGCTGTTTTCTGGAAGTCTGCATTTTATATCTTTTCTTAGAAAATACTGTAGATGTTTTCCCATACCAAATGACAAAATCCTAATTCTAACAGCTACATACTAGAAGAGGGTCTTGTGAAAGATACTAGCATTTATAGGGTACCTCCAGGTTTTAAGTACATGGGAGATCCTTGACGGGGATTGCCCATTTGATTAGAAATAGACTGTCTCATCTACATGATTGCATTGTTATGACTCTAGTTTAAGGCTTAGAAGAGTATGTAAAATATGTCTTATGTCTTTCAGTTTGTAGTTGGTAAATGTGGCAGGAGCCATACAATTTCAGTGTGAAATGCCTGCTCCCGTTCAGCCCCACTGATGACGCCCTGGCAGGGGAGTCAAGGATGGAGGACGAGCCCTCTCTTGGCTGCACAGACAGCACCGTGAAAGGATAGGGTGCTGTCCTCAGCCTCCACGGGCGCGGGTGTGGGGTGGAAGATAGCTCCCTGCTCAGCCCTGCGGGAACCACAGGGGTGGAGCAGTTTGGAAGGGGTGCAGTTTTCCTGCTGGTGTTTGCCGGAAGTAGGGTGGGTATTGCCAGAAAGGTTTTCCAGTGTTAGACCATCCCAGTCCTTTGGTCAGGGGAGCACGCTTTTCTCAGAGCCTTTTTAGTCTGTGCTGTTGGCAGTTCTGGATCAGAGGCTCTGGAGCACCCTGTCTGGGTGATAAGGAACCCAGGGGACCCGCTGCTGTGCTGTTCCTCAATCCAAGGTCCCTGGGCTACCCTCCTTCTTTCTACCTTCCAGAGTCTTCCTATGCTTGTTTGTTATTATATCTGGGTTTTTTAGTTGGAAAAGGGAGGAACTGGTAGGAATAGGGTCTTTGCCAGAACTAGAAATCCCCTTTTTCTTTTACTTTTTCTTTTTAAAAAAAATTTTCTTTATTTTTATTTCATTTTCTTAAATTTTATTTTATTGAAGTATACTTGATTTACTATGCTGTGTTAATTTCTGCTGTACAGCAAAGTGATTCAGTTATACATATATATATTCTTTTTCATATGCTTCTCCACTATGGTTTATCACAGGATATTGACTAGAGTTCCCTGTGCTCTCCAGGAGGACCTGTTGTTTATCCATCTTCTATATACTAGTTTGCCTCTGCTAATCCCACATTCCCAATCCATCCCTCCCCAACCTCCTTCCCCCTTGGCAACCACAAGTCTGTTCTCCATGTCTGTGGGTCTGTTTTCCATGTCTGTGGGTCTGTTTCTGTTTCGTAGATAAATTCATTTGTGTCATATTTTAGATTCTGCATATAAGTGATATTCTCTTTCAACCCACATGAACAAGGCTTTTATCCCTCAATCTCCATGAAAAGCACTTTG
Organism: Mesoplodon mirus; assembly: GCF_964341445.2. Lineage (NCBI taxonomy): Eukaryota > Metazoa > Chordata > Mammalia > Artiodactyla > Ziphiidae > Mesoplodon > Mesoplodon mirus. The sequence goes on along the minus strand of NC_138992.1, from coordinate 75,580,737 downwards.
GCTAAAGTCAATCATGGCTTCGTGGGCTAAAGCCAGTGATGGCTTCTCATTCTCCTCTCACCTGGGCCGTGAGCAGCCTCTGGCACAGGTGATCACGCCTTTCTGAGACACTCTTGGTTTGGCTGAAGGACACCACTTTCCCTTGATTGTTCTCCTACTGCTCTGACCACTAACTTTTCGAGTCCTTTGCTAAATCCTCCTCATTTCTACAATCTGAAAACACTGGCACATCCAGAGCTCTGTTCTCAGATCTCATCTCTTCTCAAGGCTGTGATTTCTCTTAGCGAAGCTCAGTCTGTCTCATGGCTTTACACGCCACCAACAGCTAAATGCATGCTTACGATTTCTAAACGTATATTTGGACTTTGACTCCCTTTAAAATACCAGACTTAATAATGCAATGCTTACCTGACATTTCAGACATGAGATATCTAGTCAGCATCTCAACTTTAATGTGGTTTCCTTCACACCTGGTCTTTTCTTGGTAAACGGTGACACTTCATCTCTCCAGCTGCTCAGGCCAAAAAAACTTGGTGTCATCCTTGACTTCTATTTTTCACTTGTATTCTACATCCAGTTCCTCACAAAGCCTGTCACCTCTGTTGATTCTAGCTTCAAAATATACCTACGAGCTGTCATTTTCTTGTCCCCTCCACTGCTACCATCCTGATGACAGCCACCATCACCTCTTCTTGGATGATGACAGTGATTGTGTCATGGTATCTCTGCCTCATCCTTTTTCCCCATCTGAGTCTCACACTGTCAGTTTCTCAATCTGGAAAACCAAGTGTGCAGCAGTTAATAAAACACTCTTGTACTACTTCCTCTATCATTAAATATGTTAGGACTTGTGGCCTTTGCAATTTTTATGTGCTGTGTTTATTTTCCTACTTAAATGATTTCCTATGGTAATCTAACTCTTTCATAAAACAAATTCTTTTTTTTTTTTTTTTTTTTGCAGTACGCGGGCCTCTCACTGTTGTGGCCTCTCCCATTGCAGAGCACAGGCTCCGGACGCGCAGGCTCAGCGGCCATGGCTCACGGGCCCAGCCGCTCCGCGGCATGTGGGATCTTCCCAGACCGGGGCACGAACCCGTGTCCCCTGCATCGGCAGGCGGACTCTCAACCACTGCGCCACCAGGGAAGCCCCATAAAACAAATTCTTAAAATTCACTTTAAATTTAAGAAAATCATTCATATTCATACTTTAAGGTTCAGCAACATTGCCCTTCAGTGACAAAGTAAATTTACAACAATTTCAGCGGAATCACCAGAGTTTGGCTGAGGTGGTGTGTGGGTTCCCAGTTTGTGTCAGGATAGGATTGTTTTTATGAATTCTCATCCATGGGAGTTTTGAGAAGGAGATGGAAATTCCCTGCAAGGTCAGCCAGTCCATTCTCCCTAGCAGGGCGAAATAGTTTTCTTCCAAATGAGCCTTTCAAATCTTCACCCTGCTGAGGCAATATCCTGGGTCTCAGTGGAGCAGGGATCATTTGGGTTGTGGAAGCTGTCAGTGCTCATGATCCAAAGGCAGCTTAGTGGATGGCATGTGGACCATTAAGACACCTAGAGCTGCCCTAGTTGACAAGGACCATTTGTCTGCTTGACGTCAAAATCGTCTAAGTCACCGAGGTTGCCGTTTCTTGTCTTCATGGAGAGACTTTTTCTTTCTAGTTTATCATTCCGTCCATCCAGGTATCTTGTCAATATATTGATAGATTATCTTAGCATTTGCTACTTTTGATTTCTTTTCCCCTACCTTTCCTAATATATCAGTGCTTCTGTTCACTCATGCTGCTTCAAGAAGAAAACCCAATCACCCTCTTTTCTATGGCTATTAAAACTACGTAAAATCTCTTGATGCAGTTCCTTTTTCACTGCTGTGACTATGACTTTTTTGTTGGAAAATATTTTGAAATTCTGTAAAGTCGATTATTTTTTGCTTTTTGCTTTGGAAAGTCTATTATTAAAACACCAATTTACTCAACACAGAAAATTAGCGAATATCGTTTTTGTCATATTCTTTAGCTTTTTAGAGAAAAAAATGAAAATTCTTAATAAACCTGAAATTGTCTTGTAATTCCCAAGCCATTCCTTCTCGACTGCATGGAACATTTAAATGAATTAACGCGACTCCTTCCAATCTATCCTCTTTTATCTGCCTATCTATCTATCTCCCTTTATCTAACTATCTACCTACCTATCTTTCTATCTACAACAATACTTACCCTAAATTTTTCGTTTCAATTTACTGATCTTTTTGTCTATTTCTGTGCCTATACAGTGTTGTTTCATTACTTAGGATTAAATATATATATATAATTCTCAATGTCAAATGCGACAGTTTTTAAATTTTTGTTTTTCTTCTTTTCAGTTATCTTAGATATTCTTCGAACTTAATTTTTCCACGAAATTTTAGAATCTGTCAAGTTATGCAGAATTTTTAAAACTTTATTGTGTGTGGTACACAATAAACTGCATATATTTAAAGCGTTCCACGTGACCATCTTTGACACATGTGTAAAGTATTTCTCATTTTCTAGTAATCACATAAAGCTGAAACAACCACCACAATCATGGTAATGAACATACCCATCACCACCAAAAGTCCCAATGCAACTTTTTTTTTTGCAGTACGCGGGCCTCTCACTGTCGTGGCCTCTCCCGTTGCGGAGCACAGGCTCCGGACGCGCAGGCTCAGCGGCCATGACTCACAGGCCCAGCAGCTCCGCGGCATGTGGGATCCTCCCGGACCGGGGCACGAACCCGTGTCCCCTGCATCGGCAGGCGGACTCTCAACCACTGCGCCATCAGGGAAGCCCCAATGCAACCTTTAATGCCTGCTTACCACCCCTCTGCCACCAGGCTCAGTGGGAGTTTGTGGGGAAAAAATAAGCAAGAGCTGAGAAAGCACCCGAGAACAAGATGTGATCCTGAGAGGTGGTTTGCTGTGTCACCTGCATTCATAGTTTGACCACATCTGGGTTATGGTACAGTGCAGCTCTTTCTTCACTGTGTAAGTTTTCCCTTATTCTGAGGTGAGGACCAGGCAACTCCTGACTTGTAACTCTACCTTTGAATGATCCTTCAGTGACAGGTGAATCTGAGGCTGGTATTTTTAACTTCCTCTTTTGTGATTTGGGGTGTGCTCTTTTTCCCCTATTCAGAAGAAGTTGAGAGTGTCTTTATTTTTTTTTCCCAGACAGGTAGCTCTCCAGTGTTGACATAGAAAACCCAAATATTCTCATTCTTAGAAACAGCTACGTTTACTACAGCCAGCCTGCATATCCAAGTTCATTTATAACATTGTTTCTATGGGAAAATGCATTTAAAGCTCCATAAAAATCTCAGTAGAGCGGAACTTTGGGAAGAGGAGCTGAGTGTAAATTGGGAACACCTACAGAGACATCGTCTACCGATCATGGGGCTCTTTCTCATATGTGTCATTTTCAGTTCACTGTGTTTCACGCATCTTCTCCTGTTTGTCTCTATATTAGTAACTATTTCCCTTTTTGGTTATTAGGAGAATATGGAAGTTTAATTCACTGGAAACCTCTCCTTCTTTCTTCCCTCTCTCCTCCCTGCCTTCCTTCCTGCCCTTCTCTCTCCCTTCTTTCTGTAGAGGAGGAAACAATTGTTTTCTCTATGCTCTTCAGTCCAGACGTTGGGGCCTTGGGCTTCCCTGGTGGCGCAGTGGTTGAAAGTCCACCTGCCGATGCCAGGGACACGGGTTCGTGCCCCGGTCCGGGAAGATCCCACATGCCGCGGAGCGGCTGGGCCCGTGAGCCATGGCCGCTGAGCCTGAGCGTCCGGAGCATGTGCTCTGCAACGGGAGAGGCCACAGCAGTGAGAAGCCCATGCATCGCAACGAAGAGTAGCCCCCACTCGCCACAAGTAGAGAAAACCCGCACACAGCAACGAAGACCCAACACAGCCAGAAATAAAATAAATACATTTTAAAAAGAAGAATGATAAAAATAATTTAAAAATAAAATTAGAAGAAAACTAATTTGGAAAGGCAAATTTTATTTATTTTATTTTTTATTTTTGGCTGTGCTGCTGTTGCTGAAATATCGGCTCCCCTGGGCATTGAGGCCGAACAGAAATATGGAGACAGGGATTTTGGAGGCAGAGAGAGATGGCTTTGTTTTTCTTCCAGGCAGAAAGGAAGGCACAGCAGGCTAGCGCCTCAAGAACTGTGCCCCCCCCCTCCTTGGGAATCAGAGAAGATTTTATATGTGGGGCTCGCAGTACAGGGTATATGATAAGGATTAAAGTAGTGATCCAAAGTCTTGCATTCTTCCTTTCCTTTACATTATTTCAAAACAGTCAGAGGTGGCGTCAGGCCGCCTGGTAATTGGGGTCCGGCAGTCTGGTAATTGTGTCCTTTGCCCCTGGTTTATCGGCCGATGAACTTGTTTCTGAAATGAAAAACTAGGGGGTGATTTGTTACGAGGGGCGTATAGAATGTAAGTGCTGGACATAATAAGGTTAGGGAGTGAGAGGCAGGGGATGTAACTCTCACAGAGTTAGGGGTGATGGGTATCGAATGTAAATTACATAGTGTCAGGGAGTGAGGTTAGCTTTGTAAAGTACAAATCTAGTTACTACAAATTAGTGACAAAGTAAAACAAGAAGTGATTAACTTTCAGGCCAGGTTATGTTTCTTCTCCAGCCTGTTCGCTGTTCCCTTTGTTTTCCTTGTTCTCAGGGGAGGGAAAAATTCATTTTTATTTTTGCTGCAACACCGCACAGCTTGCAGGATCTTAGTTCCCCAACCAGGGATTGAACCCAGGCCTCAGCAGTGAAAGCACCGAGTCCTTACCACTGGGCCGCCAGGGAACAAACTGAGAAATTTTTTAAAAGATAAATCTGGTGAATGGCAGAGCAGAAGTAGAGGGTTGAGTCGTGATGTTTTAACGCACTCGATTGACAGTCAAGGATGTTCTTAGCATTCCTGTTGTCTGCCTCAAGATGACACTCTGGGGACAAGTGATCCTTCAAATTTCTAATTAACAAGAGAAGGTCAATGGAAATTAACTACACTGCATCCATCATTATTGTTTTCAAAGGTGCAAAATGCTGTTGATGTTCTTTTTGTTCCGTGTGTTGCATTTATCGCTTTGCCTCATTTCTTACATCCACTTGAGGCTTATTTTTCCCCAAACCACTAATTCTCCTCCTATAGTGGTGATTTTTATGTTAAGTTTTCAGGAGTATAAATTTTACAGTTACCAAGGGAATGCAGTGTCCTTGTAGATTATAAATGCCTATTATTTTTACTATAATTATCATTATTTTCTGTTTGGCCGCTCAGCGCACCATGTGGGGTCTTAGTTCCCTGACCAGGGACGGAACTCTGCAGTGGAAGCGCAGAGTCTTAACCACTGGACCGCCAGGGAAATCCCTTATAAGTGCCTATTATTTCTGAAGTAAGTAACCTAAACCCCGAGCGTCAGTTGCTTTCCTCCTGAAGGATGAAGGCAAGTGGAATGCTTCTACAAGCTTTCTGCCCACACCCGGGAGGAATCTGGGCTAGTTCCTGGTGGGCTCTTGACTTCCCACAGTTCTGGAACTTGCAAGCAGCTCAGTGACTTGTGGAAATCCTCAACTGAATCTGGTCTTCCTTGTTTACTCTAAAACTGGAATGCCAGACACAAAATGCTGATTTCACTGAAGGAAAGAGACTAAGGAACTCAGATTAATGGCGCATGCACACCATAAAGTCCATGGTGTGACTACCACGAGAAGCACATAAGAAGTATTTGTACTGATGTGGCCTCCTTCCTCACAACCATCCGACGGGATGTCACCATTTAGACCTAAGGACAGCAGAATTGCTGGCCTGAGATACTTTAAAATGTTCAGGCTCTTGGTGTGTGCAATATCACAGTAGAGATGTTTTATCAGGCAACACTGGATGTGAGTCATAGATAATTAAGTGGACTGGGCCACCTTGGCTTATGGGTGGGCAGATAATTTGAATTGAAAAATTTAGTTCTCCCTGAATTTACTACTGATTAGCAGGAAAATCAATCTGAAGTTCAAGGTCAGACACAACTGATACACCTAGAATCTCTTAGTTGTCCATTAAATACACAAATGGATAAACACATATGTGGCTGTCATGAAATCACCAAATGTTAATTAAGACAGGAACAGCCTTAGGAATATTCTGGTTAAGTTCCCTCATTGCTGCCAGGAGTGTGACTTACCTGAGGTCCCCTACTGGGTGATGGAGGATGAGAGCCTGTGTCTTATTATGGCGCACCTCTGCCTTTTAAGTGACCAGGAAAAATTAACGGCAGAAACATTCTAAAAAGGGGAGAATTTGTTTAATCTTTTTGTTATTTCATCTGTATAATGCAAATAGTGGATATTTCACTTTTGTAATATGTTTTTGTTTTTAAGTGGCATTTCTGTTTCGTACTTTTAAAATCATATAATTATGACATGCCAACAATAGGTTCCACTCAAACGATAGCCTAGCAGGCGATGTAGAGCAGGGGACACTGATGGACACAAAGGCAACTTTCGGTAGTCACGTGGTACAGCGAGGGGCTGGTTCTTGTTTTGTCTTCCCCACGCCTGAGCGCGAGCAGAGCACGCTCGTGAGCCTCCGGGCCCAGCTCTGGTCAGTATCGCCACTTGCTGTTGAACAGATAAGGAGGTTCTTTGCTGTACAAAGGCTGAGGGTGCTTTCTAGACCATCCTGGCATCTCCCCTGGCACTCCCAGACCAGTGCCTCTGGACCGCAGCCGAGAAGCACTCTCCACGCTGCCCGTGGCTGGCAGGGACTTCACTGAGCTGCTTCCCCATCTCCTTCTGGACACTTAGAATAAGGACATGGTCCGAGGGCCACTCATAGGACCCTTCATCCTGACAAAACCGTTGAACCAAAAAGGTGCTAAATTTCTAATCAGCTCTCATTTTTGAAATGATCTTTCTAAATGGAAAAGCATTACAGGCAAGTACTCAACCAAAGCTCCAGGACATTGGTTTCCTGAGTTGGGAGAGACATGTGATAATAGGATGAAACTTGAGAACAATCTAATGCACATTTCTGAGCATATTCACACTTGCTGGAAAGAGTGATTGATAGGGACGTAAAGTAATAGAGGAAATGGGAATTATAAGACTATGTCGCTGAGGATCCATAGACCAGGCAAGAATTTTATGAGCTGAATGCTGCTATAGAATCGATCCGGACATTGACTATACTAAGGTACTTATACAAAAATAGTCTTATACGTTTATGTTTAATATTGTTTAATCAAGTAGTTGCTAATAAACTGAAAATTCTAAGAGGGTTATAGAAAACAAAGAATACACTTTTCCACCTAGTATTATTCCACAGCAATTAGAAATAAACGTCCCATTTTATAATGAATTTTATTTCATAGAAAATAGGTCCTTTTAGACTTTGAACATTAGCACATTTTTTTCATTTCTCAATATTTAGGAAAGTCTTGAAAGGCTTCTGTTTTAATTACATTATTTAGCCTCTCTCTATTCCAGAGTAAAATTCACAGATTGTCCCAAGTTAAATCCTTGATTCTAATTGATTGGTAAAGATTGGAAGCCCTATAATACAAACCATATATTTATAACTATTCAATACAATAATAATTAGGATACTATTGATGTTAGAAACAAAAACTATTAATTAACTAAAAATGCTCAATAATTTAATGGGGACTTCATTTTTGTTTTGTTTTGTTTAATTTTGTTTATTTACTTTTTATACAGCAGATTCTTATTAGTTATCTATTTGATACATATTAGTGTATATATGTCAATCCCAATCTCCCAATTCATCCCATTTTTTAAATTTTTAAAAATTTAATTTTACCCATGAAAAATTAAATGCTACAGAACTTGCCTTCTCTCCACAAACAACTAGAAAACCATTCAAAAAATATCAAATAAGTGCTTCTGGACTTTGGACAAGAGGCTGCACAGGACTGAGAAAAGGGAAGCAAGGAAGGCAAGCCTGAGATGCTCCAGATTCCTGCCTGGGGGCAGCTTTCAGGCCTCAGTGCCTGGGGAGGAAACCCAGGCAGAGCCGGAGGTCTTAACATTGAGGAGAAAGAGACCAGAGTTGAAAGAGGCTGAGGCAGCTAGACTTTGAGGGGAAGAGCCTGGGGTTGGGGGTGGCTCTGAGAGCTGCAGACGGGCCCCCTTGAGTCTTTGGCAAGTATCGCAGGAACCACCCAATAATGACAGTTGGAGAGCACGCGGAGCTCACACTGGACTGGACGTAGTTCATGTTCACACCAGCTACAGGGAATAAACTTTGTAAAACATGGACACTGAGCAGAATGGTCAGGAGACTATTCCCTTAGTCGATGAGTTAGCTCAAGCTGCCATAACGGATACCACAGATTGGGTGGCCTAAACAACAGAAGTGAATATTCTCCCAATTCTGGAGGCTGGGAGTCTGAGATCAAGACTCGCCAAGGCCTGGCTTCTGGTGAGAGCTCTCTTCCTGGCTCACAGATGGTCACTTTCTTGCTGTGGCCTCACATGGCCTTTCCATGGCCAGGAACGACTTCCTTCTGTGCGGTGACCAGGGGCTCAGCCACTCTCCAGACAGGTAGAAGGGGAAAAAGCTGGGGGAGCACAGAAAGAAGAACCTTCTGGGCCACGGTTAGAGTTTGCACACATTTCTTGAGGTCACAGTCCAATATACAGAATGCAGTCACTGGACCATGTTTAACTGCAGAACTATTTTTGTGGATTTTGGTGAGCAGCGAACGGTTTCCACTCCAGAGATCCCCCAATACCCATCATGCCTTCCACTGCACATATGTGAACCCCTCACCCTCCTCCGTAAGAGACAACTCACATCCCATCCGACTACTGCACTCAGCTCAACTCTGGATCTCTGTGCCCTCTTCTTTGTTAGGTCCTGGCACTTATGAACTAAAAGGCGGGTGGTCTGTGCTCCACCTGCCATCCCCCATCCCATAATATACGATGGTAGAGCAAGGACATGATAAGTGAAGCAAAAACTCTATGCAGTAAAAGGACAAATAGTATTGCAGGGCAGTCCCAGGTTCACAGAAGTAACGGGATTCTCCTGGGTGGGTGTCAGGACTCTGCTGTGCCCTGGCTGGGGTCTGCTCTCTGGGGTACATTCTCTTGTCTAATGTGTCCCCTGGGTCCAGCCTCTGGGAAGTTCTTCCTTCTCCATCATCTTCCTTGGTCACGTCTGAAGTGGACATTCACTAAGAACAAGAGTTATGATACTAGAACTTGTTAAATCAAATATCCATGTTAAATGTTAAGGGTATCAATGATAGATACAGAAATATAGTTTACAACTCCCAAATCACAGGGGGAGAAGTAGAACTAGTGAAAATTTGATCAAGCCAATTAAGAGGAGTTAGTGCATGCTAAGTGGAAAACACAAACTAAAATGGTAGAAAAAAATCAGAATACACCTCTAAGTTCACTAATGTAAAGAGATAAAACTTACTAAATAAAAGAGATTCTCATATTGGATAAATGGGAGAATCCAGCTATATACTTTTTACAAGGAAATCACACAAAACCTAATTACACAGAAAAGATGAAAGTAAAGGGATGGCAAATACTACATGTTCATTGTGACATCATTTGCAGTTGTTCAGAATTAGAAATAATATACATGCCCATCAAGAGGGAAACGGATAAACAAATACAGTCATTGCATTTGGTATGAATGTGCTAGATTTACTCTTACCAACATGTATGAATCTTAAAAACATAACATTATGTGAATAAAACTTCATAATGCAAGGATGCACAGTCTGACACCAATTATTTAGAAAAATGTAAGGTGTATACAATATGAATATATCTAAATATAGTACAAAGGTTTAAAAACATACATAAAAAAGATGCAAACTAACTTTAGGATAGTGGTAAACTATAGATAGGGAGAGGAAAGATATAGGGTTGGGATTTGATTATTTAGATACTATTTATATCTTAAAAATTAAAGTCAAATATGATAAAATGTTAAGTCTGGGTGTGTATAATTTAATATATATTATATTATATTTCTATATATCTGAACTACTAATAAAATAAATGTTTGGGCTCATGCCCAAACACTAAATCATCCAACATCATTATACCTTTCTCTCCTGCAAAACTTCCTAGTTAACATTTCCTTCATTCCAAGCTTCAATAAATGCTTATTCCAGTTAGAAGTTAATATATTCTTCCTTTCAATATGCACACTTAAATCCAAAACCCCCTTTGTGTTTCTGTTCTCTGTCCCAAAGGAGATGAGGTCTCCTTACCTAGAGTGGTGGGTCTAGGTAAGAGTGATGAATTTGAAGCACCTGCTCACTAGAATAGAAAAGCCCTGGGAGAATTCTAAAAGATAAGTTTAGGAACTTCCCTGGTGGCACAGTGGTTAAGAATCTGCCTGCCAGTGCAGGGGACACGGGTTTGAGCCCTGGTCCGGGAAGATCCCATATGCCACGGAGCAACGAAGCCCGTGCACCGCAACTACTGAGCCTGAGCTCTAGAGCCCGTGAGCCACAATTACTGAGCCCACATGCCACAACTACTGAGCTCACGTGCCTAAAGCCTGGGCTCCACAACAAAGAGAAGCCACTGCAATGAGAAGCCCACACACCACAACGAAGAGTAGCCCCCGCTCACCGCAACTAGAGAAACCCCGCGTGCAGCAACAAAGACCCAATGCAGCCAAAAAAATAATTTTAAAAAATAAAAAATAAATTTAAAAAACTGACCTGGTTGTTACAGGAATTCCACTGTCTCCTTTCTCTGTCCTCTCCTTGCAAATAACAATCTACCAAGTTAAAACAAAAAAAGGTAAAATGTAATCTGCTTTGATTCTAATCAGAAGCACTCAAAAGTTGTATATAAAATCAATGTATAAATGTTACTAGTTTAGGGCTTCCCTGGTGGTGCAGTGGTTAAGAGTCCACCTGCCGATGCAGGGGACATGGGTTCGAGCCCTGGTCTGGGAAGATCCCACATGCCGCAGAGCAACTAAGCCCGTGCGCCACAACTACTGAGCCTGCACTCTAGGGCCCGTGAGCCACAACTACTGAGACCACGTGCCACAACTACTGAAGCCCATGTGCCTAGAGCCCGTGCTCTGCAACAAGAGAAGCCACCTCAATGAGAAGCCCGCGTACCGCAACGAAGAGTAGCCCCCGCTCGCCGCAACTAGAGAAACCCCGCGCACAGCAACGAAGACCCAACGCAGCCAAAAATAAATAAATAAATAAATTTATAAGAAAAAGATAAGTTTAATAGTTGGGGACATAGAGAAGTAGGTTTAGAAGAGAAAGAATTTTCAGGGAAGAGGAATTTTGTTATTATTTTTGTTGGTGTTGTTGTTAAGCAAAATTATTTGGGTGAATTGATGACTCATCTTGATGTAATAGATCAGAGCAAAACAAGACCTAAATATCCCCGATTTTCAGTGCTTGAATTTTGACCATTAGACTGTAATTCTTATAAGTATGGAACATTTTAGATATTTCTTAATGACTAAATGTTTAAAAGCAGTGAACTCATTGCTTTTCAGAATGAATTAGAGTTAAGATCATTATCTAAAAATGGGTTTTCCATAAAAGTGGAAATGTACAGCTTACTTTAAGAATTCATTGAAAAAGCTCTTTTTGAACAATGTCAGAGAAAAAAAAATTTTTCTGTGTCCTCCTTTTACTGCATGTAGCATTTAAGAAATTAGTATTTGAACATTTCAATGCAAGATATATAATATGTTCACATGCATTATTCTGATCTTCTTTGCAATTTATCAGTTTGTAAAATTGATATTTATACAGCATTTAAACATATTTTAGTTTGAAAGATCATCTTTCTGGAGTTGGCTGTCATCCCAACCAAGGTTGCTGTGAGGCTTGAGGCTGTGAGGTGATTTGACAAGTCTCAGATGGGTTAATAAATACAAGGGGAGGAAAAAACTTTAAGACAGTGTAATTTCAGTGTCAGGACATGCTGGCTGGCATAACATAAAATATTAGAATAAATATGAAAGCAGTAAAATATATTTAGATGTCAGGATTTTAGTCAATAAATGTTTTCAGAATAGCATAAGAAAACCACTGTTTTTCAATGCACACAAATCTGCTTGATAAATATACTGAAAGATTCAATTTTAAAATTCAAAGGAAAAATAATAAATTTTTAAAAATAATCAAGCCAAACAATGATCTTACGAACTTGAAACCTAGGGAAAAATTAATTCTTATATGATTAGAATGTGTGGGGGAAGAAAAGGTTTTTCCTTTTACCCTCCTAGGTTCTTCAGCTGGGGCCCTGCAAACCAGACTGACAAAAGACACATTAATCAGAGAGAAGCAAACAGAAGTTTATTAACATGTGCAGCATGCATACATACAGGTGAGTGATGAGTAACTCAAAAGGGTGGTTAGAACTTGAGCTTCTATCTATAGCATCTTACCAAAGACCTATAAATTTGTAGAGAAGTGACAAGACAAAGGAAAAGGTTTTAGGCTTCCAAGGGTGACAAACTGGGTAGGTAAACATGGGGGAAATTATGGAGTAAAGTATGTTTGTGCAGGTGCATCTCTGCACCTAATCTGTCCTCCATGTGGTTATATAAAAAAAAATCCCTGCAGAGGGGATTTATGGCAGTCCTGATTTCTCAGAAGTTTCTGCTTTTGGTCGAATAAGGGAAGCTCAAACAAGGTATCTTTCTGCATCTACTGACTCTCAAATATCTCCAGCTAAAAATAGTCTTTATGCCAAAGTGGTGTATTTTGGGGTGGCATATTTTGATTTTATAAAAATGCATTTAAATTAGTTTGAACCCTAACATTGATCATAATACCTACCCTTAGCCTAACATTAATCCTAACTCTGTGAAATGACATTTACCTATTATTATGCATCCTTTTGTGTTTGCTTACTTTCCTGTTTCTCCCCAGAGGTGAAGAAATGCCTCTATGTAGGGGGCATCTTAAAATTTTTATGAAAAATACTTATTCAACCAAAAGAGCTTAAAGATAGAAGTACTCTACAATAACGTGCGGCTTACAAAATCTTTTGGCGTTACATCCTCCAAATGCTGCAGCCACGCTTGTGGTCAAGTACACATTTATTGGAAGGAGTTTTGGTGCTCTGGTATGAAGGGTAGACATTTGGGGGAGTTGAGACTTTTTGTTTTGTTTTGTTTTTTGCCGTACGCGGGCCTCTCACTGTTGTGGCCTCTCCCGTTGCGGAGCACAGGCTCCGGACGCGCAGGCTCAGCGGCCTTGGCTCACGGGCCCAGCCGCTCCGCGGCATGTGGGATCTTCCCGGACCGGGGCACGAACCCACGTCCCCTGCATTGGCAGGCGGACTCCCAACCACTGCGCAACCAGGGAAGCCCAGGAATTGAGACTTTTAACAATGCTCCAAAAATGTTTCCTCTCCACGTGTTCCTCCCACGGCCCCTCAGGCACCAGCATGTACTTCAAGATATGCCAGTGTAGCCTTGCCCTCGATTTCAGTGGGGTTTCAGAAGGTAGAAAGGGTACTTCCCTGCAAGAGAGGCCCGGCGAGGCAGAAGACTTTTAGGAGGACTGCTCAAATTATGCCACAGTTGTCACCTTCCCACTTTGCCCATGAATATTGTTTGCAAAATGAACACGTTCTTTTTTGGAACACAAAATTTACCTCTCAAGAGGTGATTTGACAAGTCCCAGACAGGAGTAATAGTTTTCTCTCTTGGTTATTTATCTGAGGATCGACATTTCAAAGCCCTGACCCACAGATTCTAGAACATTTTCAAGTAATGCTTTTACATGCAATCAATAGAAGTGCTTTTTCCTTGGAGCTGAAGCTTCAGTGGCACTTGGTGGTCTTTAATCATGAATTGCTCGTGATGGCTGTTGGCCTCTCACCAGGCACTCTGCCCAACTCACCCGCCACCTACACCAGTAATTGTACTTTACTTGTGCTGGAAGCTGTCAGCTAAGTGAAGCCAACTAGTTTCCCAAATGATTGGCCGAAAACATACTGCATTTTCACTCTGCATTGCATGTAATAGAAGTAAATCCCCCTTTCTGTGCACCACAGAAGACTTTTATTTTTGTCTCTATTATAGCATTGCTGTCATTCTATCTTAAATCATATCAAGCTGTTTTCAGACCTACCTCACCATTAGACTATTAATTCCTCACATGTAGGTATGTTTCTTATTCATTATTATATTTCTGACACCTAGAATATGGTATCTAGTATATATCAAATGTTGTTTAAATATTGTAAATGAAATAACTTTCACCTTATGGTAGGGTAGGATAATTTGAGGGGCTCGTGTGTGCATGTGGCGTTATCTGGAGATGTATTTAAAATTTCACGTGTTGTAAGAATAAAAGTAAAAGATGCCTCCAGATGCGAGAAAGGATTTGAGTGAGAGGAGCTGTCAGTGGTGAGCAAGGGAAAGACTTGTCTGGTTATTCCTTACTCTGGAAATGAATGAGTGCTGGAAACATTCCAGCAAGAGTATCTTAGTGGTGGCCCAGACAGAGCTGCTTTCAAAGTAGAAAGAAGGTTTTCTCTGTTAGGTTCAGCTGAGCCTCCTTGAAGAGCTCTAGGTAGCAGGACCTCTGAGATCACTCCTACACTCCCCTTTTAAGGGCAAGAGTCTACCTTGTAATAGGGACCTTGCTGAGCACCCTCCATAACTAGACACTGCCGGCCTTCGCAGCTGCTAAGTCAGCAGCGCAAGGCAGAGGTTAGGGTGAGGCCTCCTGCAGAGGACCATAGATACTACCAGGAGGGGGAGGGGTTGCCAGGACAACCTCAAAGCCAAGGAGGTTGGGGTTCTCTAGGGAGTTAAGTGCATGCACTTTGTTTGCAGTCAGATCTAGGTTGCATCTCATTCTACCACTCGGCAGATTTTGACCTGAAGCAAGTTAGGTAAGTCTTCCTTTCTTCATCCGGAAAATGAGGATGATTCCTGGCACGAAGTCAGCACTAAATACTTGATGTTATTATTTTTATGTTACTTTTATTATTGGAGTGGCAAGAGCAAGGCTAAAGAGAACAAAAAGGTTCCAGGAGCGCACGGGGACAGCTGGTTTATCCACAACTAAAGATAAACCCACTCAGGAAGGGTCAGGGATTCCACTTGGCTTTAAGATGTTATCAGCTCAAAGTTCGAATCAATTTAGACTGAAAGATAGTAGCTCAGCTCAGCCAGATAATGTTGAGGAAAAGATAATAAGGGCCATGTTCTCCACCTGCTCTGCTGTCTCAATTGCCTGTACTGGACAAACACGTCCACGTCTTTGCACTCATGGAATTTTATTCATTTTCCTTTGCTTACATTTTCAAGGTTCCTTCTGGAAAATGCTAATCTCATGGGAACAGAGGGTCTAGAGAAGCTTCATAACCCAGGGAGTAGACAGGGCTGAGCAGGAGTGAGCTCACAGAGGGCAAGGTTGTTTTTCCCTCCCAGGCTCCCTCTCTAAACCAGAAAGAAAGAACTGCCGAGAGACACGTGATCTGGGCTGCCTTGTGCATGTCCTGAGGGATAACAAATCCAGTCTTATTGAGTTAATATGAGTTGGCTTTTAAAATACATTTTACCAACATATACTATTGTAAATAAATACCTGGTTATGTCAGCTTTTAAACTTTTGTGGATAAGTGAAAATTTACTATGTTAGAAGATATTTTCTTAGTCCCATACTGTAGATTTCATACATATTTAGCAGATGGAAAGGAGAAAAATTTCAAAATGTTGGGTTGTATTTTTTTTAATTTTTTTTTTGGCTACGTTGGGTCTTCGTTGCTGCAGGCGGGCTTTCTCTAGTTGCGGCGAGCGGGGGCTACTCTTCGTTGCAGTGCGCAGGCTTCTCATTGCGGTGGCTTCTCTTGTTGTGGAGCTCGGGCTCTAGGCAAGTGGGCTTCAGTAGTTGTGGCACGCGGGCTCTAGAGCACAGGCTTCAGTAGTTGTGGCACATGGGCTCAGTAGTTGTGGCTCGTGGGCTCTAGAGCGCAGACTCAGTAGTTGTGGTGCACGGGCTTAGTTGCTCTGCGGCATGTGGGATCTTCCCGGACCAGGGCTCGAACCCGTGTCCCCTGCATTGACAGGCGGATTCTTAACCACTGCGCCACCAAGGAAACCCGTTGGGTTGTATTTGACAAAAGCTTTTTAAAAGCTTTAAATGTTACTTTAAATCCAATTCTTTATCACCCTTTTCTATTTTCATAATATCTCACTTCATTCCTGATGAGTGGGATGCTTTTCTACATTTGCCTGGGACGGAAAACTCAGGTTACAAGCTCGTGGGAATGCTGAGCTCTGGCAAGGTCAAGGTCAAGATGTTAAGAGGGCTTTGCTCTCAGTCTTTTTCCCTCCAATTAACCTGCTGTTCAAGGAAAAATCCCAAAGACCATAGACAGCTTCTCCTTCTTTCCTTTCAAATCGACTGCATGATTGCTTGCAAATAACATTTGTTTTGCAAACTGGCTGCAGAATCTTTACGTGCAAATCATTGTAAGCCAAACCTGGATCTCTCGGGGCTGATTTGCGACTCTTATTTTTACATCTTGTTCTGAAATTTGATGAACTGGCAACAGCACAAGAAAACTGTTTAAAAAGCTCTTGCTGGGGGGGGAGGTTTCACGACTTATGGTGACAGAAGGGATCTCTCGGGAGCCCAGAGGTGGTTTTGTCAAAGACAAACAAAGCGGACGTTCGTTAAGGTGGTGAGAATACTTTATCATCACTACGGACAGCTGGGAGAGTGGCTCCCCATTCCGATTTGTGCCGAGTGACTGGATGCTTTAAAGGGAGGGTGAGGGAGTGAGGGGGCAAGCAGGGCCTCAGTAGAGTCAGGGAAGGGAAAAACCACAAAGCCTTGGTCAGTGTAAATGCATCCAGGCAGCTGTGTCTGCTGGCTGACAGCTAAGAAAGTTAGGATTTTATTCTCCCACAGAGACTGGAAGACTGAGGCCCTACGCTTCCTGATTCTTTCAAAGAGTGGCTTTCAGGTCCTTGAGAAAGGCACTGCTGAGTTGTAGGAGATACATGCACACCTCAAGGGCACAGAGGAAGGATTCACAATGGTAAACCCTTTTCAGGAAAAGCTCTAAGAAAGGGAGGTCAAGGGCCCATCCCTTGGTGTTAACTAGAACAAGCAATAAATTCTTTAGACAGCCCTGAGTAACTCCAGACAGGAACTCAGAATGGGCTGGGTCTCCCCAGAAGCACTACCTTAAGCTGCTGGAGGCCAATTTAAAGTCTGGTCCAGTCTGCAGCCTGGGGTCTGAAGGAGCGGTCACTGTCGAGAAGTTCTGTGGTTCTGGGTTCATGAGAGAGACCCAATGCTTCGGTTTAGACTCGTTTTTTTTGTTTTTGTTTTTTTGTTTTTTTTTTGCGGTACACGGGCGTCTCCCGTTGTAGAGCACAGGCTCCGGACGCACAGGCTCAGTGGCCGTGGATCATGGGCCCAGCCTCTCCGCAGCATGTGGGATCTTCCCGAACCGGGGCACGAACCCATGTCCCCTGCATCGGCAGGCAGACTATCAACCACTGCGCCTCCAGGGAAGCCCTAGACCCGTTTTTAACAAAAGCTTTCTACAGTATTATAAATCTAAGCTCCTTATTTTTGAATGGCATGAATGCCCTTGAGTTACCTTGATATTGTCAACAATATCAAAATAAGCAGAATTTGAGTCCATTTCTTTGAATATTTCACATATTACTTCTGAGAAAAGTATTTGATTAGAACCTGTGAACTCAGGGGAAAAACCGAAGGAAAGCGTATGTTTTGTCCAAGTTTGCACCCACTTCCGTTACATTTGCTTTCTATGAATAGTGATCAAAGTGTTGACTTAATATGTAAGGGTTCATCGTTTTTCATAATTTCAATTTCTTAAAATTTACAGCTCATACACTACTGTTTCATTATACTCTTTTAAACCACCCTTTAAAATTATTCTTCTGTCTTATGATTTGTGTTAACCCAGAATAGGTTTTTAAACACTCCTTGATTAGTTCTGTAGAAAATCAATCGCCTCTGAAGTCAACTCAGCCCTTAGCCCAATACCTCAAAATTATTTATTATTCAATTAAACGGTTCTGAAATAAATGTAAATGGCTCCAGAATTTTAAAATAAGTTGATGATAATGGCTCCCCATGAGACAAGCTGTCAAAGAAATGACTGCCACCTAAAATAAATGTTTCCCCACGAGGGCTTTAAATCGCTAGGCTGAGGCAGTGCATTTCAGACTCTGACTATTCCGAAGTGCAGTGTTTTGGAAAAGCAAGCTTCCTTTCCAGACAGCCAGAAGCTCCACAAAATTTTCAGAAGAGCCATGTTTTAGGGCACCGTTAATAACCTTTAAAAGCCCATCTGCAATCACAGAAGGCAAAAAATGACATTTATCTTGTAAACTAGCAAGATGCTTTTGCTTCTCATGCATGTGTGAATGTGACTGTGTGTGTCCATGTGTGTGTTGTGGATGAGAGAGACAGAGGCAGAGAGAAGAAGAAGGCAGAGAAAGGAGGAGGAGAAGCAGCAGGGGCAAGGCGTGAAGATGCGAACCCCTCCCCCTTCCGGAATGTCCTTCACTGGTCCCTGCAGATCCACTTTCCATCCCCATCGACGTTGTTCCATAACCCAGGCGTTAACCTGAACTGCTCTGACTGGCTGTCAGCTGAGTCAGCCGGTGTCCAGCATTGATGGATTGGAGGTGCTGGAAGAGACATGACAGAACCTCTATGGCCTGGCTCCCTCCCTGCTTGGATACGGATGGGCCACAGCACCCACTGCGTGGTCCTCTCCTACGGCTTCACAGTTCCTCCCTCCAGGAAAGTTTCCTAGGACCGATTAATGGAAAAGAACATGCCTATTTCTGGCTGAATCTACCCCATATACTGGCCCCAGCCAGAAGGGCATCTCCTTCTTTTTACGGCACCTGAAACGTGGCTCTGATAGGAAGCCATGACAGTGGGCAGAGCTTTGGGCAGGACATCTGGTTGGCCAGTCTAACGTGGAAGACATGGTCTGTGGTATGGACCTACGTGATGTATGGACAGCGGCTGATGAGGTGCCCAGTTAAGAAAGGGATCTGAGAAGAGCAAGGACACTGTGGGAAGGTCTGTGGCTAGTCCTCTGGGGATGGGCACAGCATGTGAGGACAGCTGAGTACTGCCACCGGCAGGCGTTCACCACGTGAGGCCGCGTCAATAGCCCGGCGGATGAAATTAGCACCCTGCGAACGTCAGGCAGCCCTTTTCTGCCACCTTCAAGGTTGCTTCCTGGACCCCTGCACAAAGAAGTCTCTGTGGTGGGGATGGAGTCCATGCATCCACCAACAGCTCAGCATGGGCTGCCCTCACCAGTGTTAATCCAACGGCCATCACTATCGGTGCCAGCCTGCGAACACACAGGAAACACTGAGCGGTCAGTGCGATTCCATCACTCTGAGGAATTGACTGCCTGCCTGCTTCAGGTGGGTTCCACGCCTCCCCCAGATCTGAGTTACCTTCTTTGTCTAGAGCACTGTTAGTGAACTTACAGAGGGCCGTTGTTCTCAACATATCTCAATCAAAACTGCCTCAGATCACATCATCTTCTTCTTTTTTATTTTTTGGAAAAGGGGTCATGCCCACCGAATTAACATATCTTATCCATCACCCAGAAGTAGCTGGCTTGAGAGGATGGGAAAACTGCCAGTAGAGGGTTCCGTTACTTTATCATCGGGGACATGACCCCGGGGAGTTTGGGACACTGTTTATAGGATGAACTGTGTGCCTTAAATCAGAGGCTAATCCATGGTTTCATCCCTCCTACAGCCAGAATACTCTGGTCAGAGAACCAAGGCAGGGAGGAAATGACAGTGGCCTCTATTGCCATTTTACCCAACAGCCTATATAAGAAAATTTTGTTTTCTTTCCCCACCGGTTTCCATTAAGTAGGTTTGAAGGTTCAAATATCCAAGAAGGAACGCTTCCACCAGGAAACACAATCCCGGTTCAGTTAAGCTGGAAGCTGAGACTGCTTCTTAGTTCTTGGCAGTTCTTCCTACTGTGCAACCGAAGTGCACAGGCATTTTGATCCCAGTTACATGCACAAGAAAGTGCATTACCGCAGCAAAACAATGAAAGGCCAACTGTGTACGGAATCCAGAGGATTCTCAGGGGTGCCTCTTGGGCAGTCCCTTGTCAGAGAATTATATTCAATAAAAACTGTGATGACGCTGTAAAAACAGTACCTCTATGGACTCAGACCCACATGCGTAAAGGTTTGGGTCCCCTCAGTAACTAAAGAACTCTTCAGCCGAGGTGCCGGCAGAGAGTAACAGGAAGATAAAATGAGCTGTGGAAAATGGCAGTCGTGCTGGCGAGTGCAGATCTCGTGACCAACTACAAAACTGGGGACTAGAGCAGTAAAATCTTATGTCGATGGACTATTTTCTCCCTTCTCCCCACCTTCTATAGGGAACGTCATTAGTGGCTGTGGACGTCTCAGATTTCAGAAGAGAGTATGACTGAATTGGTGTCACCCCATGACAGTACTTCAGATGATATGGACCCTCGTGCTGGGGACACAATTTTTTTTATCCATATAAAGCACTCTGGGAATCCATCCTAAAGACAAGAGTGACAACTGAGATACAAAGGAGTGGACTGTCCTGAATGTTCTGTTTGGCCATCCCCTACTTACTGACCACCATTCTGCATCCATCTCAGCTCCTCTAGAAGTTCCCTGAACTACAGCACTTGGAATCCTTGCCTTCTGGCTCCTGGTTGGGTTTTGTCAATGGGAGGCACTAGTGGTCAGAGGTCAGAAGTGGAGAACCGTCGAGGTGTTGGCTCCCCTGGTGCCTTCCCACTGGTGGTGGTTTGGTGGTGGCTGCCCCTCTCCTGGAGGCCACGGGTCCTCTCCGGTGGACCAGAGCTGAAGCTGCAGCTCTCTTTTCATCCACTGCTTGCCCCTCCCACAGCTGAAGCCCTCCCAGGGATGACAGCCTCCCAAGATTGCTCGTTTGCTTCCCTCGAGTCTGCTCTATGAAAATTTAAAATAATAATAATAAAAAAAAAGATACAGGGAAAAAAAAATGCACTGAGTCCCGGGGCTGCAGCGCTGAGGCTCTGGGACTGCCAGGAGGGAGGTCCTGACCCTCAGGACCACTCTCAGGGGTGTGCCTTATGGCCAAACCTCCACGATCCTGTCATGTTTCCAAGCCTCCTGTCTAGTCCTCTGACACTGTAAACCACACAATATTCTCCCAATCAATTCGGAAGTTAGTTAGAATCCATTGCTGGGTCTTCCAACCAAGAATACTGACTGATACAACCTCCAATCTTTGTTTAATTTAACTGCTTTTCCTTAAACATGTAATTTCTAGATACATTCTTTTTTTAAAAAAAAATTTCACATAGGTCATCCAAGTGATTACCTAGATTTCTGTGGGTTATATAGATGTGTCACCATTTTCTAGGATAAAATGTCTTTCACATCCCAAACTGACTTTTCAAGGAACTTTGGCAAAGATTAGTTGTTTTTCAGTTAGGAGTTCCTGAATCATATTAGCAGACAGAATTTTTTAATACAGAGACAATTAATTGTACAAAAATAATTTTGTTCACAGTCAAGCTTTCTAACTATCAAATATTCTAGCTAAGCTTTCTTCCTAAAAAGCCTAGTATCCCAGTTAAGGAACTATATATAGGAGCTCAAATTTTCATCAGATTGATGAAATGTCAGCTCCTTCAGAGAATGGTTTTTCAGTAATTCATCGGGTAATTATTTGAATTTTTTTTAACTATGAGATTTCAAAATAAAAGAGCAAAGGAAATATTTAAATCCTTTTGCCATATTGTTTTGACAAAGCAACATATTTACTTAATAGAAGGTTTTCACCAGCAATTATAGTTTCCATTCAGGCCATTTCTTTTGTTCAAACTGTAATTAGTTTGGATTTGCTGTAGTTTACATGTCCTTTTCTAACTTCCTTACAAAGGAAATTGTGATTGGAATTTAGACCTTTCAAAATTGTCCTTGAAACTCTCTGTCTCTTCCTAAGAGAAGAAATTCTGTTTAAAACTGATAAGTTGACTAGAAGCCTAACATGAATGCAAGGAGGTGAAAGATTTTCTCAAGGACACACAGCCGATCAGTATCCCTGGGATTTGGATACCGGTCTTCTGCTCCAAGTTCACGTTCTGGTTACAGCAAACACTTGCTTCCTTAGGTGTCACCATTCTAGCATAGTTTTCTGGAAGCAAACTCCTGAAACCTACCATTGTAGAGAAACATCCCAGTGCTTTCCTGCTCCTGGTGTAAATGCATTCGGTGATGTTGTGATCCTTCTGTGCCCACGTATGAGGGAACCCAGGTTAGTGAATTATAAGGCTGAGTTTTGCTTTTAATGTTAATGTTAAAATCAATTGAAGGGCTTCCCTGGTGTCACAGTGGTTAAGAATCCGCCTGCTCAATGCAGGGGACACGGGTTCAAGCCCTGGTCTGGGAAGATCCCAAATGCCACAGAGCAACTAAGCCCGTGCACCACAACTACTGAGCCCACGTGCTGCAACTACTGAAGCCTGTGTGCCTAGAGCCCGTGCTCCGCAACAAGAGAAGCCACCGCAATGAGAAGCCTGCACACTGCCAGGAAGAGTAGCCCCCGCTTGCCTCAACTAGAGAAAGCCTGCGCGCAGCAATGAAGACCCAATGCAGCCAAATAAATAAATAATAAAAAAATAAAATAAAAAAATAAAATAACAAAAGAAGGAATACATTTCAGTCTGCTGATAATTCACAAGAAGTTGAACTTTGGTATTTTCTCCTCCTTTTACCTTGCATCTGGAATAAATCATTAGGTAGCATGAAAAAGACCGCCAGTGCTCACCAAGTAGCAGGGATTCCTCTACTGGGTTGGGAGGGGAGTTGAAACATGGGAGCTGCCTGGGCCCCTGAGTCACTGCTTGGAGAAGAGCCAGGATCCACTTGGACTGTACCTGACGGTGATGTGAGCAAGAAAAACACCTTTCCTAATGGAGGTTCCGGAGATTTGGGGTTGTTTGTGACTGGTCGTCTGTGGCTTTGACAGGTGGACTCAGCAACACTGAGGCACCGCTTCATCCTTGCAGGGAGGTGGGACCAGGTGGTGGGGTTCTGCCAGTGCATTCGTGGGAGACGGATGGGTCACCTGGCCTAAAGACACCATCCCTGGAGAAGGCAGCTTATTGAGGGTTTCTCTCTAGGCTTTAGTGCCACAACTAAAGTTGAGTGCAACTCATGGCTATTGAACACATTTTCAACAGGGCAAGAGCATTTCTAAAGGAACATAGAGGAGTCCTGCGTGGGACACCGGGACTGAGAACTCCTATCTGTTAAGTCGTGTCACCTCAGAAAAGGAATTTAGCTGTATCCTCACAAGTGTCAAAATCCTAAAACAACAGAGATATGGTATCTATTTCATACTTCTTTGGGAGACAATATAATATATGGCATATGGAAAAGGTAGATATTGTTGAGAGTAATAAAACACTTATACTATAATGAAGTCTGATTCATGTTGTAACCCTGCACCTGAGTGCTATATGATGCTGCTGTTTGGGGCAAAACAAGAATCATAGGCAAAAGTAATACTGTAGAAGCTGATAAAACGTGTGATAGTATGGAAGTTGACAGTCAAATGCATTGGTAAATCAGTGAGTCCCCTGAGGGTGTTATCCCTCTGGGGAGGAATTCTCATAAAGATTTCGACATGCTTAGTGATAGATTCATCGTGGTTCTTAATCACTCCACAGATGTGTACCATAACGTCCAGAAAGCTATAGATTAGAGAGGGAAAATAATTGTAAAGTGTTTCTAAAAACTTGAGAAAGTCTGCACTGCTCTTACTGGATGGCACAGCTGCCTGCTTAAAGCCATACCAACACTTCACTGCTTACTTAAAATGTTTGGCATCTGTGCACTTTGGTTGCCTACCTGATTATACACTCCTGCGAGGCTAATAACTGCCATCAAACAAGTAGTGATTGTTTTGCCATAGGAAGGCCTTGAGCACATGTCAGGGAGGTGAGCTATGCAGGGGGTTCATTCCAGCAGCCCTGCACTTGGCCTGAGATGTTTTGCTGAATAAGAAATTTGTGTTTATTGAACTGACCTCTGGTCAAGGAGGGAAATCTACCGATTAGTGATGCTATTCTGAAACCATGGGTCTGAGGCAAGTTTTAGATGGTGAATACTAGATCATCAGCGTTGTTTATTGATGAAAGTGTCTTGATGACACTCTGGAAGGCTCTGCCACGGGGGCTGGTTGCATAACAAGAATGTGCCCACATGCCCAGCTGTGGATAAGAAGCCCTGTTGAGACTCCGTCTTGCGATCTCTGGTTCTGAGGTGTCCTGTTCTCACCTGGGTGGTTCCTGACCTGAGAAAATGCATGTCTTGGAGTAGCCCTAGAGAGGTCAGTCACCCTGGCACTCACCCTCCTTTGTGCTCCATACTCCTTGCTGTCAGGCAGCCTCTGGCTCGGATGCACGTCCACACTTCAATGCTGTTGCTGTGTTGAATCCTTTTCCTATGACAAACTGAATATTTGTGAGCGTGGCCAGTTTGGGCCCTGTGAATCTTCTTTAGTAATAGGATCCTGTCTAACTGCCATGCTGAGAGCAGTTTTTGTCTCCCCATGGTCTGGTAAGTTGCCTAGCCTGTGGGATACATCCCCTAAATATGAAATGATGAAAAGTTCTACATGCCCTTCCTTGGTGGGGAAAAAGCCAACATGATTTAATTAAATAGCAATTGAATCAGGTCACATTGGTTATGCATAAAATATGAATTTTCATCTTCAAAGGAAATCTATAAACACTAATGGAAAGAAAGAACAACCCCAAGATCTGTTCAGAAATAGTGGTTCATCATCTGTCCTTAATATTAATAACTAATATTTATTGAGTACCTACTCTGTGCCAGGCACTGGACCAAGGGCTTAATATTTATTTTTTCATTCATTCCTTTTATCCAGCAGATATTTGTTGAGCACCTATGTGATGGCAAATAATGTTTTAGATCCTGGGGACACACCTCATTTATTCATCTCAGCCACCCTGTGAGTTGAGTACATTTCCTTTTACAGATAAAAAATAAACGGGCTTCACTGGTGTAAATAAGGTTGGCATAATAGAAAAACTCCAGAAATGTAGTTCTAGCCCTGATTTTTGTCAGCCTTTCAAAACTATGCTTAGTCTCCACAAGCCACAGTGCCCTCCCTTGGAAAATGGTCACGATAATGTTCTCCTGCCTATCTCACAAGGGAAATGGCTAAGGACCAAAGGAGATAATGTAGATTAAAGTGCTTTTCATGCCACAGACTGTTATATAAAGGCATTGTTGTTGCATGCCTAAGGAGTACTTTTGCAACACAAAATTAGGAACATATTTCAGAAATTTTTCTCATTGTCTGCTTTCCCTCCTTGAGAATCATTTGAAGTCTATTTGAAGGAAGAAGCACAAAGATGCCTCTTCTAAGAAGAATAGTTTCAAGTCTCGGAGACAAAGTCTTTATTATTTCAAGGCAGATGGTGCATAGCCGCAGAGCCAGGCCAAGGGTCGCATTCCTCCCAACACACAGACAACCAAAGCTCTTGAATAGGACCTTGTTCATTACCCATGTAGTTTGAGTTTGCATTTTGACCTTAAAAATCGTAAGTCATGGTGGTAGGTTTTGACCAAGGTGACTCTGCTCAAAGGCAGAAAAATGGATTTAATGACCTTCTATATCCTGTTCCTCCAGAATTCTGTTGTCTATAAAATGCTTTCTAAAATAATCATAGCAACACAACTACCAGGACTAAAATGATTTTCAAAAATGTAAAATGATTGTGTGCACATTTTAAGCACGTAAAGTTTTCATTTGACTCTTTTCCAACACATTGACTTTAATTTAGAAACAAAAAGATAAACAATTTTTTAAATTTAAAATAAGACTTCCAAGTTACACAGCAGCTTGAAGCCTATACAATAGCAACTACCGGGTCATTAAAAGTCAGATGGTCCCTGGTCATGAATGTCATGAGAAAGTCTGCCTTTGTGATGGACTGTCTTCAAGAGCTATCGCTAAGCACAGAAAATGGGTAAACAGCTTTGAGTTACAGACGACTTTGTCATCAGGACAAAACTTCATTAACGAGGCAGAACGTACCGCTTTCAAAATATTTCAGGTCTCTGCATGAAGTTCCGGAAATCTGGCCAGAGAACAAAGGAACAAAGTGACAGGAAAGGAGCTAGTCAGTCATCCATACTATTGTGATTATGCAGTCTCATCTGTGTTTGCACTCCATTTTCCAGTGCCTCTTTGGAACTCAAGCAGTGAGCAGCTGAGAAAGCAAACATTCCCTGTGTATGGAATAGGAATTGAAACCTAATAGCTGGCATTACCTGCTATAGGATTCTTATGGGTTGAATTGTTTCCCTCATAAAGACACCTGGACGTCCTAACCCCCAGGACTTAACAATGGGACCTTCTTTGGAAATAGAGTTTCTACAGAGGTAGATAAGTTAAAATAAGGTCATTAAGGTCGGCCCTAATTCAATATGACTGATGTCCTTATAAAAAGGGGAAATTTGGTCACAGAGACAGGCATATAGGGAGAACTGTGTGAAGATTAGAGTTATGTTGTCACAAGCCAAGAAAAGCCTGGGGCTACCAGAAGCTGGAAGAGGCAAGAAAATATCCTTCCCTCACAGTTTCAGAGGGAGCACAGCCCTGCCGCCAGCTTGATTTCAGACTTCTAGCCTCCAGAACCATGAGACAACAAGCTTCTGTTGTTTTAAGCCATACAACTTTGTACAGCAGCGCTAGGAGACTAATACGAGGATCTTTCTAAAGAAACCAATTTAGTGCAGTCATTAAGAGGGTGGGCTTCAAAGTCAGTCATTCCTTCAGCCAATGTTTTCTGACTTGGCTGCCTTAGGTGCTGAGAACTTGGGGACGTGAAGAGAGGCAGTGTCCAGCATTCCCGGAGCTCACATCCAGGCAGAGGAAGAGAGAAAAATGAACAAGTAGACACACACATAAAGTGAGCTCAGAGCTGGTAAATGCTACAAACAAACAAGTAGGACAATGGGTGATGTAGTAAAATGTGGGAGGGAGAATGGTAATTAGAGAAGCCAAGACATTGAGTAGATTGGACTTTAAATATTGTCTGCCCACTGTAACAGAAGAGAAACCAGAACATATGGGCACAGAGGCAGACACATCAAGAAGATACACTTGGGATCAAATCTTGACTCCATCATTGAGCTAGATGGCCTTGAGAATATTACTTAATCTCTGTTTTATTTTTCTTACTTGTGAAATAGAAATAATAATATTTATCACCATCAATTTGCTATGAAGCATGCATGAGGTATCACATGAAAATTTTTAGCAAAAGAGCTGATCCCTTATAAGCAGCAAATACATAATAATGATAACGCCTATAGTAATGCATATGTAATAATAAACTTATATACCAGGCCAGGCCAAGTATACAGAAACGTGAGGACAAATACAGAGATACTTTTGGTGTCTAGTAAAGTTGTTTAATTTGCAGTTTATATATCCATAAAGCCAAAGGGACCTGTCAAGATAAACACCTTTTTAAAGTCTTTCTTCAGTAAAAATATTTTTGGAGGTTTTTTGTTCAAAAAGTCTTTGAGATGTGTCAGGTTTGTTGTTCTTCTGTGAAGCACATACATTGGATGTTGCGGGTGAAGGAGTATCTCCGTGGCTTCTGGTCACTCCCGGCACCGCCCCGTCCTGTGCTCACTCTTCTGCAAGGCCTCCACTATCTGGTATCTTGTAACTCAGGTTGGATTATAGTCCCTTTTGCCCCACTGGGGTGGGGGGTGGCGGGCATGGGGATGAACCAAACAGCTCAAAGAGACGAGACAGGAAGAAAGAAAGACCTCACAGACAGGTTGTTGGCTTTTGAGGAGTGAATTTCTCTCTTCTCCTTGAAGGAGAAAAAGCTTTTCTCACCGGCACATTTAAAGTTTCCCATTTCAGGGGAGGTACCAATTCTGGACAAGAGTCACTGCAACACAGTATCCTAAGAAAACCTGAACTTTTCCAACTGGAGATGGGAAATTTATTATTGGCCACTGCCGGGTCTGTCTGGTATTTCAAAGAAATATTGTGTGCTGCAAATAGGAGCTGGAAGTAAATTATTAAACCCCAAACCTCTGATTGTTAGGCGCTTTTGTCATTGTAAGAGACTAAATATGGGGGCGGAAGATGCACAGCTCAAAACAATTGTACAATTTAAAATGTCACAATTAAATGTGGGAGCTACTCTCCCTCCCCTGCCTCCACCAAGAAAGTGAGTCTTCCACTAATTAGCAACGTAACCCCTGGCAATTCACTTTATCTCTGTGTCTCAGATGCTTCATGTGTAAAACAAAGCAGGTGAACTGATAATATCTAAGATCTCTTTTAGCTTTGAAATTCTCTTCTACATTTTCTACCTATACAGGTCACTGCAATCAGACAGAAAACTTAAATTTTAAGTTCCAAAGTCTTCCAATAATGTTCAATACAGGGAATTTAAATAAAATAAGATGCAGTAAAAACACATGTAAAAATGAATGGCTCTGAGATTTCAAGGTCGACTTCACTAATTGCTGGAAGAAAGTTATAGTGAAAAATAAAGAAGCAAAGATCAAGGCTAAAAAAGAAAAAAGAGTAGGTGGCAGAACATATAATTGTACAGAAGGTTTGAGAATATGCAGACTAAAGAACAAGTTTAATATGAAAATGTCCAAAGAAAGAGTCTGAAAGGGGTAATTGAAGGTCAAGATTAAGCCAGAGAACCTCCAAATGAAGAAGCCATAAATATACAGAACAGGAAGAAATACGGGGCATATACATCCATTAAAATGCTTATTTAAACAAATGAAGGCTATAAAACTTGGGATGACTAAAAGAAGGAGTAAGGGGGCTTCCCTGGTGGCACAGTGGTTGAGAGTCCGCCTGCCGATGCAGGGGACACGGGTTCGTGCCCCGGTCGGGGAGGATCCCACATGCCACGGAGCAGCTGGGCCCGTGAGCCATGGCCGCTGAGCCTGTGCGTCCGGAGCCTGTGCTCCGCAACGGGAGAGGCCGCAACAGTGAGAGGCCTGTGTACCGCAAAAAAAAAAAAAAAAAAAAAAAAAAAAGATGTGGCACATATATACAATGGAATATTACTCAGCCATAAAAAGAATGAAATAATGCCATTTGCAGCAACATGGATGGACCTGGAGATTATCATACTAAGTGAAGTAAGTCAGACAAAAGACAAATATCGTATGATATCACTTACATGTAGAATTTAAAATACGATACAAATGAACTTATTTACAAAAAAGAAACGGACTCACAGACATAGAAAACAAACTTATGGTCACCAAAGGGGAAAGGGGGGCGGGGAGGGATAAATTAAGAGTTTGGAATTAACAGGTACACACTACCATATATGAAATAGATAATCAACAAGGTCCTACTGTATATCACAGAGGAGTATACTCAATAACTTGTAGTAAACTATGATGGAAAATAATTTTTAAAAAATGATAGTGTCTACCTCATAGGGCATTTTTAGGACTCGTAGGTAAGGTGTGTGTACCTATAATGAGGAAGCGCTCAGAGGGCTTAGAAGATGTTCTGAAGGGCTAACTTTGCTGGCGTTACCCTGAGCTGGAGATGAAGACTAGCCTGGCCGAGGATGGAAAATCATTTTTAAGGGAGGAGGGCAGGAGAGACGCAAGGTGAGGCAGGAAACAAGACCTGGAACTGCAGGGAAGACGGGAGAGGGGACTGCAAGTCACACAGCAGAGCACAGGCAAGTGGGTGCTGGGGACGGGCTGTGGA
The DNA here is from genome assembly GCF_964341445.2 of Mesoplodon mirus. NCBI lineage: Eukaryota > Metazoa > Chordata > Mammalia > Artiodactyla > Ziphiidae > Mesoplodon > Mesoplodon mirus. The sequence continues at coordinate 75,550,871 of NC_138992.1, read as the reverse complement.
AGCTGCCCAGAGGGACCAAGGCCTCCTGACCGGGACAGCTGTGGACACAAGGACACAAGGGGGAGGGGACGGGTGGGGAGAAGGGAAGTCAGAGGTGCTGGCATGTGGAGCTAAAATGAGAGACGGGGTCAGCCTCCCAGGTGGAGCTTTGGGATCAAACAAGAAGAGTGCGAGAGAGGAGGGGGTCATGGGGCAGCAGTGAGGGGGAGGGTCCGGGTGGGGATGGGAGGGGAGAGACAGCAAGCGGGGGGCGCGTGGGGGGCTGGGGGGCCAGGGAAGGGACAAAGGGCAGCGCCATCCAGAGGCCAAGAAGGCGGCTGGAAGGGTTCCCACGCGGTAGGTGGGCGCCCAGCAGCTGATCGCGCCCCGCGCCCGGCGTGTGCGAAGCCAAGAGCCCCCGAGGTCTGAACTCTCCTGCTTGGTGAACAGAGGGTTGACAGGGGATGGATTTCTCAGGCTCTCTGCTCCTGTGAAGAGCCGTGCAGAATCAGAGAGGTAGGGAGGAACCAGGCTGGGGGATTGCAGACAACTTTAAAAGGAGACAGTGAGCGAAGAACACGGTGTTTTTCAGAATATTTAACGTGAAAGGAATTTGTGTAACAGCGTCAAGGACTAGCAAAATCGCAGAAAGGCGATCCCTAACCACAGGTAGTGGAAAAACAGAGCAGCCTAAGGTAATGGGCATGAGAGCACAATCAGCAGAGACAGCCGATGGATGGACGGTGGATGGACGAGGGGTCCTTTCCCTCAGGTGTCTCTGCGGGAAACATTCTGCTTCTTAGAAACGGAGCCGAATCCACCAAAGCCAGAGAGGTCAGAGAGCCAGGACCCTGGGTGCCATGGAAACCAAGGGAGTCCTTTTTGGAGAGTATAAATATACATTTAAATAGCTTGGGGATTTGGGTTAACTGCTTGTGATTTCCCATGGACTGGACACAAAATTACATTCTCATGTCCATGTATTAACCTTGCACCTTACTCGTTAAGTTTGCTTCTCACTCTGAGGGGCCTGGTGTGCAACTGTTCCTATATGTGAAGTGCACTTGAGGCTCCATATTCAGAGAGCTTAGGAAAACTGAAGTTTAACTGAGCAAAAAAAAAAAGCCTGGAACGGTTGTGGTGTGTTGGCAGTGATCAAAATTCACCGTTTCTTTATTTTCAAGATCTACTTCACTGAAAAATTGCTCCAGGCAAAACTGAGCTTCATCTAAGGGCTCGGCATTTCATGGAAGCACATTTAAAGGACAACAGTTTAGAAAAATCTCTCAGCAGATAATCATTCAGATCATCTAGTGGGCTTGGGCCTTTCACAATGAACAGAAAATTTCTCCAAAGAAAGTTTTCTCAGGAAAAGATAATTGCTTTTTTATGGATGATGATGTTATTAACAAAATGTTTTGTGTTCAAGAATGAAAACCTTGGACTTAACAAAATCCCTTTGGATTCTAGCCCAGGAAGTCTGACTGCATTTTGATGTAACATTTCCCGAGCATATCTGACCCACAGAGCTGGCCAGACATAGCTCAATATCACAGAGTTTCTGAATTTGCTTCTTCCCTTACGTCACACAGCATCCGAAAGGCAATAGTCGGCCCTAAGCAGACTCCTTCTTTCACTATAAAACAAAGACAATAGGGTGTCTGAATTCTGGAACCCAGGAGAGTTGCTTGGCTGCGAACCAAGATCCTTATTTCGTATGATAACCATTTTTGTACAGAGCTTGATCATTTACAAATCATTTCAATAGAAATCATGTCTTCACCTCTCGAATCATCCAGAGAGGGAGCTCTTACCCTCATTTTCTAGGTGAGAAAACCATGGCTCACATAAGGTTGTTCAATTAGCGAGTGATTCAGAATACAAGTGTATTCTGCCGCGGCGCCATGCGTTTTCCACGCCTTAATTCATTCACTTGTCCATTCATTTATTCCACAGACGTTTGTGGAGTGTGAAAAAGGGGAATGCTCAAAGGCATGTCTTGGCCACAACTCTAGGAGCTCCTTCCAGACAAGGAGTTTGAATTTTCTTGGTCGTAGTCCTCCAAAAATAACCCCTCCCATCTCCAGCAAAATAAATGATAGCCTGTTAACAGTGGCAGGATAATTCCAGGGCTGGTTTACTAAGAAACAGAATGGAAATAAATACAGTCTATGCTATGTAATATTTTCTGGGTTTCTAAAGTGATTTAGGGTAGATGATGGAATCAAAAAGCTGCAGAGACTGAGAAATTTGTAGGGAAGACAGCACAAAGGGAAAGGCAGGGACGGGCTGGCAGAAAGAATCTGAAGCTCTGTGGTTTCACAGTGATTTTTTTTCTGCCTGGATCCATGTCTGGTCAGGAAAAGAGTGGGCATTTCTCTGAATCTATAAAATTGATAACGAATCTGAAGTTTAAAATGGAGACCATCACAGAAATATTCAGGCCACGTGGTTGACATAGACTTGTGGTCGACTCTCCAGAGATGAATTAAACATTGAACCCGTGGACTTCTTTTTGGACAGATCTTTAGAAGTTCTCCACGGTCTTTAGACTCATGGGCATTAATATAATGAAGCCTGTGATTTTAATATGTTTAGAATTAAAACCATGCTAATGTTCTATGAGAACTGTGGGTTCTCAAAATTTTCATGTGCATTCTCCATACTACAGTGATTATAATAAGAACCACTCCATTTTATTCTGTTTGTTTTTCAGCTAAGCTTTGGAGTGACAAACATACCTGTTATCATGAGGGCTAATGGCTCAAGGAGAAACCCTTTCATGACGACCCTTCCTTCTCCCCGCTGCTCTTTAACACCCCCCACCCCCAACCAACTGGGTCACAGTAAATCTGACAGGAATGAAGTTAGAGGCAAGGATTAGGCTTACTCACAGAATAAAATATTTGTGACTTTTGTTCACACCTTCTTGTTTTCAGTGGAAATTAAGAGCCTTGGAAGGTAAGACAAGGATACACAGCTAGCTAACATCAGAGTCCAGGGTTCCAAGGTCCTAATTTAAGATCAATGCATGCTGTTCAGGATTCTGTAGCTTATATGTAGAAAATGGAAACATTTACACATCTGTTCCAGATAGTCTGTTGATCTTACTATATACAAAGCACTGTGCTAGCCTCTGAGAAAATACAAATTACCTGTAAGATTCTGCAGCTGGATTCAGAGAGCTTATAGCTGTTTGGAGGTGGCTGATGGGAAGGGGATGGGGACATGTTCCCAAATGTTTCTAAAAGGGGACAGTTTAAGATCAGCATCATATGAATGGATAAAGAAGATGTGGCACAGATATACAATGGAATATTACTCAGCCATAAAAAGAAATGAAATTGAGTTATTTGTAGTGAGGGGGATGGACCTAGAGTCTGTCATACAGAGTGAAGTAAGTCAGAGGGGAAAAAACAAATGACCTTGAGAGGGTCGTCTTATCACAGTTTGTTCATGTAAGCAGAACTCAAAAAGAAAACAGGCTACGGGAAAAGAATATTTTAGTTTACAAAAAAAAAAAAGTCAGCACTAAAAACAAAATCAATTCAGTATTTATTGGTGCATTATTCCTCAAATTATCTCAGAATACAAACACTCTTAACTTTCAGTCAAATGGAAACATGCTCCGGCTGGCATGTGTCACAGTTTTGTGTGCAGTTACAGGAAGAATGGCAGAGCCCTCTTCTCTGTATACTGATGGAAAACACATCATTTTATGAATTTTCCCCTCACTGTCCCTGTATCATAATCTCTTCTCCATGGCAATGTAATGCCTGGCTCCATCCTCCTTGAAATGATGTCTACTTTAGACCTGATCATTGCAGGATAAACATAAGTATAAATAGCCACCATATGACAAAGTGTCATCTTTATGGAAGATAAAACATGTTGTAAGACACGGAAGGTATGGCAGGTGCAAGAAAGCATGAATTTAGTCGGCAGCGACAAGCAACTGTACACCATGTTCTGTATTAGCAGTGCCATTTTTAGTGTTATCCCAACATCTGCATATATTAATTGTGTTCCTAACAAATGTCACCTTGTATTATTTATAAAATAATGTCAGTGTTAGAACTCTTCAAAAGTATTAATTGTTCTGTGGCTTATGTGCTAAATTCTACTTACTAATTTTAAGAATACCCTATTCTCCTTTATTAATCCAAAATGTGTAAATTTGAATACTAATTGCTGTTAACACTCAGGAATATAAATATGTTTAGTGTGGGTTTCCTTTTTGGTTAACCATAAATCCGGAGCCCAGTTCCCAGCACAGAAGGAGAGAAGTGAGGTAGTTTGTCGGAGTGCCGTGCCCCTGGCTCCTGTGGTACACACTCTACCCCTGGACTATACTGCCTCTCCCCACCTGCACATACCTTGTACGGGCACATTCCTTTCAAAGCTGCTGTCTCCAGTTTTTCTCTTCCCACCAGTTTCTTCCCCTTTCTTCCTGTAGAGCCCTTGAGGAAAGGGCGAAAGTTTGACCAGATGGATACACTGGTGGATAGCCGTTGTATTTCTCTTCCCAGGGTCCATTTCCTGTCTCTGGTAATAGATTCCTCCTTCTAATGGAAATCCACTCTATGAGGGTCAAGGCAAACTGCCCTTCCCCAGCCCCTCCCTGCCAGCACACACATGGGGCTGGATGGGGGGCACATAAACCAGGTCTGGCCAGTTGGAGTATCGCATCCCCCGGTAACAGTGATTGATGCAGGGATGAGGCAGTTGGAATCCCTTCCTTGGATGTGTGGGTGCTGGAAAAGAGAGGGTCCCTCTGGTCCTTGGGTATCATGAGTGATAAGGACCATGGAGCTGCCAGTACCACAGAGATTTCCCGAAAATGAAGGCAACACAGAAGAACAAAGATATGAGGAGCAAAACAAAGCCCTGACATCATCATCTGAGCGTTGAATCCATTCATGTCTATCATCTGAGACACTCAGCATCCCTGAGCTACATGGCAGACAAAGCTCCCTGTGCCTTATGCACCAGCGGCAGCGGTTGCTTCAGGTTACAAAGTAACCAGGTCAGTCCTTTCCTGTTCCCAGTACAAACCTTCACTTACAGAAGGGATCAACCAGTGAGGGTAAGGCAGTTCGTTTCTCAGGGATGAATACCTTCTAAGTTTGGAGAAGGAAACAAAGCTCTTGGACTGGGCCTCTCATGATGCTGGAAGACAAAGCCCTGTTTTCATCACGCTGGAATACTCAGACCCCTCCCCAGGATGTAGCTGTGTCCACGTTTTATTTTGTAACGACTGATGGGAAGGAGGTGACGGTAGATGTGAGTCGTATCCTCACTACCTGCTAGATACCATGTGTCCAGATTTGCCACGTGGTGATGTGATGCAGCCCACGGGGATCTCAGAGTTGTACGACTTTAGAATTGGAAGAAACCATAGAAATAATGGAATACGATGTGTTTGCAGTGAAGCTAATGGAGAATAATAATTATTATATTAACTAACACTTGCTGAGTATTGATTGCAGTATTGTATGAGCCCAATAGTTCCAGGTGGTAGATACTCTTTTTGTCAATGTCTTATAGAGGATGCTGCAGTGCAGAAAAGATAACATCTTGCACAAGACCACACAAATCTCACCTGGAGCTGGGATTTAAAGCCAGGTAATCCAATTCCCAAGTCTGTACCAGTTTTTATCCTCCTACTTGCATCTGTTGCAACTTACCAACCTCCCGTGAACTCTGACCCTAAAAGAGTCCATCGCTTTGCATGTAATAATCACATTTTCCCCCCTCTGCCACTTAACTAACATGTGACATTGGCAAATTTTCGTAACATCTCTGTTTCACACAACTAACTCATAGACTTGTTGAGAGTATCAACTCAGGACCTGTAAAGCACTTAGTATAGCAAAAAATGTAAGGTTTTATAATGATTAATACTATACATTGCCATAGAAGCATTGTTCTTTTTAAATCAAAAATTAACTGATCTTTTCCTTTAGTAACTCTCAGGCTTTTTTTTTTTTTTTTTTGACACGAAGCTTGTAGGATCTTAGCTCTCTCACCAGGGATAAAACCCCAGCAGTGAAAGCGCCAGTGACCACTGGACCGCCAGGGAATTCCCCATCTCTCAGGCTTAAACTGCATATTTTCAGCCTGAATTTCAGGTTGAGGTGCGTTATGCCATAGAAATATCAAGTTTTACTGGTAATTTCAAGAACATAGGAAATCTACAACTTTGATAGAGAGACAGCTGAGACTTCAGTGTGCTTCACTGGTCCTTCTTTTTACATCAGACGTGGACTCTCTTCCCCTAAAGAATATTATTATTTAGATCACCTCGAACAGCATGGAAAGTGTACAAATTATGAAACATATCCATTTTATACCCCACCCCAACCCATAAACCTATAGATTATAGGTTTATTCCAAGTAATCCTCTAGCCAGGGACATCCTGCTAAGGGCATTCTGTAGATAAGGTCTCTTCCACGGAGCAAACATCATTAGTTAGCAGAGGTCCAGAGGTCCCGCAGAGAAGAAGGACATTAGGCAGTCACGTGGCTTCATCCTCCCCACCCCCTCCACACGGGCAGTGAATTGACTGCAGACCAGCTATTTCAACTCTGTACTCCCCAGTTCCACTAAAGATATTAAAAGCAACTACATTAGACCCTGTCGTTTGGTCTGTGTTTTATATACATCTTTATAGCACACCTCATAATGATCCACGTCTCATCCTCTGGTATAATCCCAAGACTATACTGTTCCTAAATTATTTGATTTCCAACATATTGGCTTCCTTGACTATTTGAAACTCAAATAAGTCACATATTATTTAGTAGTTGCCATGTTAATTATCTCCAATTATTGGAATACTGTTATTTTAAATTTTCCAGTAGTTTTAAGTGTATCGTAAAGACATGGATAGAGCAATTGTAAAAATACATCTAGGTTGACGGATAGATAGACCTTTCAGAATAGGCTACATTCCACTAATTTGTGCCTTCAGTGCAATACATCATAATTAATTCTTTAGTTGCTTGTTTTTCTTAGACTGTAAGCCTCAAAAGTGTATCTGTTTTGTTTACCTGTCTATCCAGAATCTAATATGACTCCTGGCATAAAGCTGAATGAACAGCCTTTCAAGCACCAGTTACTGAAAAAAATTAATTATCATGTTCATTTATTCTTGTTATCACTGGTTTCCACAAACATGGACACTGTCTGCCAAAATGTGTAGTGCTGTAAAGTAATTACTGAGAGGAAAAGATGTCATAATGCCTACAACTTGCTGCATATTGAGTTTTCCCTCCAGTCAAGTATATTAACAATTTCCTTAAAAAATAAATTTCTAATCATGTTCAGCATATTCCAACATTTTTACAACCAAATATATAGCATCCAGCCCAAGGAAAAGACCTTGTTTCAAATGAAAATCTATTTTCTTCCATAGACTTTTTCCAATTCTATTTGGAAGGATCCATGAAAAATGGAGTCTTAACACATACTTGAGCTCCAATCACTAATGAAAAATTGAGTTAGCAATTAAAGATAAATAGTAGTAAGAAATTTGCAGTTTTAAATGAGAATAGGACTTGCTAGTGTGTTCTCCCCAATTAGTAAAAGGAGTTCCCCTTTTCACTTCCCTTTCCTAAGTTTTTGCTTTTATTTACAAAAAATCTTTCTTTTGTCAAGATACTGTTTTTTAAATTGTTCTATGTGTGTTCAAATACCCTGAGGTTTAGAAACAATTCATGGCAGTGACGTGGTTGTATTTTATTGGGAGCAGGGCGGAAGTCTGCTTGTGTTTCCAGAAGAGTTTGATTTTTTCATGTTCTTATTGGTGGGACAGTTTGATTTTGAATTTTGCATATTTTTAATAGTGAAAAAGTGGCTTTTCATAGGGAAGGCAGTATGTACCATCGATTCTGGGATCTTGGTAGCGTTACTCTGGAAACAAGTGCATTTTCCTAAGTGATTGATAGGTTTGGGAATTTAAATCATACATGGTTTAGATTCCTACATGTTCCGTTCCTTTCCATTAATCATCTACAACATTGTCGTGGATGGAAAATTAAGGCAACAGTTTATATTTTTGAGAAACAGTGAGCATCATTCTTGCCAAAGTGCAGCATCATCGAAGCCATTAAAGAATAAATGACTGATTGAGCACAGTAATGGACTGATGTGATTTTAGGTGCAGTTTTTATTTTATTGCAAGGCACACAATCATATATACAATGCAAAATTATCACCTTCTAAGTACAAGATATAAAGAATATACATTAGAGTAAAGACTATATGGATATGCTTCTGGTTCAGAGAAGAAAACTGCCTTAGGGCAAGCAGGTTCATGCCCCTTTGGGAAGAGTTTTTTTTTTTTTTTTACATCTTTATTTGAGTATAATTGCTTAACAATGGTGTGTTAGTTTCTGCTTTATAACAAAATGAATCAGTTATACATATACATATGTTCCCGTATCCCCTCCCTCTTGCGTCTCCCTCCCACCCTCCCTATCCCACCCCTCGGGAAGAGATTTTCATATTTATGCTGAATCTTCCAGGCAGCTCTTGCGTAGAAAATAAATCTCACTGAGTGCACATACAATCTTGTCACAGTTTTCTCCTTAAAAAGCTCTAATTTAAAGCCAGACAATGTATTCCTTTTATTCCAGTTATTCTTCTTATGTCCCAGTACTAGATGAAACACCTATCAATTGCCTGATAACAGTTATATGGATTTAAGAACTTTATTTCTCAGTAATGCATCATAGAATGAAACCATTTTCTTAAGACTTATGTGAACTTTCCTTGATTTTTTCAAAACTATCTTTCCAAACTATGCTTCCTTTTTAGTATTAAGCCTGGAGTTTTGACCTAAACTCTGCATAGGGGATGCATCCAGGTTCCTAAGGGTAACACAGGACGCTAACGGGGCTTCTACTCTTCTTCCCGTCGGAATTACGGTTGTTCATCCTCACTGATGCCTCCTGCACAGCTTTATTTCTCTTCATTTTTCTGATCCCTGACCCCTCACTAGGTCCTGTCTTCCAGTTCTTGCCAGGGAGGGGAGAAGGGGCTCATGGAGGAAGCTGAATTCAAGGTTAGATACGTGCAGCTCTGGTCCCAAAGAGACACAGTGGACAGTACACTCTTTGCCGTGATTGGAGAACAGGAACATGATGAGATGGGACACAGACACACACTCTCACACACTGTGCATGCACACAGTACCCACACAGGCACACACACACACAATGCACGCACACATACACTCAACTCTCACACACACGCATACACACCTTTGACAAAGAAATATATTTGTGTAAGAGATATTTTTCCTAACATACATGATTCACTTTAACTTCCTTTAAAGTACTGCCCTAAAATGACCCTAAAATGACATAGCCATCCTCTCCTCTTCTGGTGTGGGGACTCTGGTGCTTCCAACAATGGAGAAGCTTGGAACACCATGACCTCACGGGCACTGAGAGCTGTTTCTCTCTCTCTTGGGGCTGCAAACCTAGACACGAAGAGAGGCAGGATGCTCAGGCTAACCTTCAGACTGCAAGAATGGCAAGATGCTCTGAGGGCATGTGGACTGTGAACTTAAAGAGATTGTCATATTTCCCACATCAGCGGGGTGTGTTCCTGGAGCCCTCCAGTTAAATATCCCTCTCATATGGTGGCCCAAATTTTTAACCATGGGGTGAACGTCAACCAGTATTTAAGCCATTCCTATGTACTTTTAGTTATAAGAATAAAAGGACACCTAAGAAAATCAATGAAATGTAAGAAATGCTCAAAAGAGCACTTCATTTTCATCAGGGAAAACCTTGCCCCACTGCCTTCACTCAGCTGTGCCAGGTGCCATGAAAATCTGCAAAGTAGACAAACATCATCACAGTAAATTTCTGAAACCGCGTACAAACTCTTCCATGCAAGGTATGTTTCCAAAAGGAGAGAGTACACACACAAGAGAGAAGGTACTCAGTGACCAGAACTTACCGATGTAGTGATGTCGGTAGTTATATAGTCTATACATTTGATTTTCCTATAAATTCCACAGGATGCTGCCCTAATAACCTACAGGCTTAAAGAAGAGATGGGTGTTATTTCTAAATTAGCCCTTTCTTCTGCCCAGGTAAGTTGCAGAAAAAGCCATTACCTTGAAACCATACGTTTCAGGGGAAAGAAAGAGGAATGAATATGTCATCTGGGAGTTTTAGCAAAATTACCCTAAATGTGCTGCCCGTTGGCATTTTCCTCAGCAGGTGTGCTCCATGCAACATGGTGCCAGGTATGCCCAAGCACCACGAGCGACGTGATGTCCTCATTCAGACCACAATTAGGATCAATTTTACTTCTCGCTGAAAGCCACAAAATAGTACCTCAAGATTCACATGAGCAAGATGTCCTCCTTCCATGAATAGAGAGAACCTGGTAACAGCGATATATTCATAAGGAGATGCTGCTTATAAGCTAGATTCAGCCAAGGCTACAACCTGGGAGCGAGTTAAACATTTCCTGATTCATTAACACATGAGTTCTGGGCTCAGAACACCCATTACTGGGCTAACGGGCGCTCAGGGAGTCATGGCGGCGTGACTGATTCCCAGACAGAAGCTTATGCAGCAGGAAAATATCTCAGCATCAACCCTGAATGACTTGGGATCTCATCAGCGTGCCCTCAGGAAACCACTTGGCGGGGAGGCAAGCCCACTCCTTATTTGTACGTACACTATTATTTACAGATGAAACTATATGTATAGTTGGTGGTATTTAAACCACTTTGTGTCTCTTGACATCAGGACATGCTTTATCCTGAGGTTATTTACCTGAATAGCATGCTAAAAACAAACAAACCATAGTTTTCAAGAGGTTAAATGATAACCACCTTTTGCACGTTTAAATGACTTTGTAAACATCAGGACAGTTTTCTACTACACGTGAACGGCAGACACCCCAGGTGTGGGTGTCTGAAGCGGAACTCCTCACCATGCAGCTACAGGAGATGCGTGTCCACAGGGCGTTAAGCGAGCTGGGCACGGGCCCTGGACACGGTTTTCCTTCTTAAGGATGTTACTACCTGCTGTCAGTGTTAAGCATCCGGATTGGATGCCCGCGAAGCTCTGAAACCACTTTACTTTACTTTTCTTTTTCCTAAACAGAGCTTTTGACACCACGTTGCATAGGAAGGTCACAGCAGATGGATCCTGAACTAAATCTAGGCAACCAGAAGGAAAAGGCTCATTTCTTGGTCCCTCAGAGGAACTGGGAGTCAGCCTCGCTTCCCCTCCCTAGACAGGGGCTGCATCTCCTTGCTCAGACCTCTTGCGCTTGGTCCCCACAGCCTTGATGTCTCCACTGACCTGGGTCGCTGATGCAGCCTGCCTCTCACCACCTCGGACTACGAGATTTCTGAAAGTTTGTTGAAACTGCTGCCTTTCCATCTCAGACTGCAGTGGTAATCTGAGTTAAACCTAGATCGTTGAACTCCTCCCTACCTGGAGAGCTACAGGAAGACATCTCCACGACTAGTCATACTGGTTTATCTATCCCATCAGCAGCCCTCAGGTGAGCAGGATCCTGAACGGTATTTCTGACTCTGTCAGTGCTCTGGCGCTCCGGCCTCATCTTAACTGGAAAGCAGAAGTCCCTGAAACACCGCTTGAAGTTTTCGTCGAGAAAGGCGTAGAGAATGGGGTTCAGGCTGCTGTTGCTGTAGCCTAAGGCGATACAGAAGTAATAGCTGGAGAGCGCAGCCGTGCTGTAGGAGCGGCTGCCCAGGGCCTCCACGAGGATGAAGATGTGGATGGGGGTCCAGCAGATGACGAAGACCGCCACCACCACCAGGACAAGCCTGGTGATGCGACGGAGGTTGCGGTCTTTCTCTCGGGAGCCGGAAAGGAGCCGGACGCTTTTTAAGCGCAGGATCATGAGGGTGTAGCAGATGATGATGATGAGGACGGGGATCACAAAGGCAAAGACGAAGACACAGATCTTCATGACGAGGTCCCACCAGGAGTAGTCGTCGTCCGGGAACTGCAAGGAGCACTCGACGACATCCATGTCTGCAGGAGGTGACAAAGCAAAGCCGCAAAAGGAACGTCAATGGTTAGCGCCGTGGCTGCCAAGGGTTTTTAAAATGTGAGTTTTAATGCCTTCGGCTGCAAAGGTGCAGTTATGGTGAGACGCTATTACCTGAGGCAGGTCACCAGTTAGGAATGAATGCCATGCCTATTAACCATGCTATCTTTGCACGTAGAACAGTGAAGCCAGAAGGTCACCATTCACTGCTAACAAACGCAATGCTACAGAATAAATACGATTAGCCAGCAATACGAATTATCTCGTTGTGGAATGGGTTGATGCAGATGATTTTCAGAGGAGCTAAACTGTTCGTTTATAGCATGAGTACTTACTTGCATTTCCATACATTAACAATTCTCCCAGATCAAAGGCTCTGACAATAAAAGCTAGTATCTATTTGTAATAAATGATTAAATATTTCAAATCTAGCCACTCAATTTAACAAAAGCCAACTTGTCCAAAAAACATTAAGTGGTTTACAAGAAATCACTATGTGGGTCGATAAAAATTTTAAAAAAAATTTGTCTAAATATGACCCAGCTGTTGTGATTTAATGGAACCAATGGTGGTCACTGTGATTGAGAGCATTGTTGAAACATGAGTAAATTTTGAAGAAGAAAGAGAAGGGGGAGGACGAAAAGGAGAAGAAACTAGAAGAGGAGGAGAGGGAAAGGAGGAAGAGAATTACCACCATCATCATCATCATCAAGGAAATTCATAAATCAGACACATCTTTTACTTTTGCCAACATTGACTATGTAACAGGTACAACGACTATGTTTATAGGATTACTTAGAACGTGGCTTTATCTGCTCTGCTTCGTCTCTTTGCTGGACAGTATTCTCTTTGGAGTGACCATAATACTAGAAAGAGCAGAGACCCAGGATAAGAACATTTTATAACACAGAACTCCCACTGGGGGCCTGCTTACCCCTCCCAGACTCCCTTTTCCCAAGCATCAGCCACTGAGCACAGAGCAGGCTAAACTCTCTTTGTCCTGATTCTTCTTTAGATAAAGGAATCATGAACAATACTAAGTTATAATTTTTAGAATGAAAATATTTTCTTCTGACACTGGAAAATCCGCTTCAAAAATAGTATAAGAATGTTTTTCAAATAGTGAAAGAGCTCTATTAGTAGTGTTTTCTAAAACATCTTCATGTGCCCTTAATCATATATCCCTTAGTAAAACAAAATCTTAGAATTTCGATTAGACATACTTTAAAACACAAAGAGTATAATCATTTTGGCCAATTAATAGAGAGGACTATCTTAGAGTCATTTTCTATCAACTAAATACCATATCAATCCTTTCAATAGCAAATGAAAGCTCCCAGAATAACTTGTAATTTTTGATTCCCTAAAAAAGCCATTGTCCAAAGTACCATTACTAGGAAGACTCCAAGAAACAAACAAGGATCTCTCTTATTTTTTGCTTTAGTGTTTATGGAAATAAGACCAAAGTCATTTTTTAAAAATCATCACTATCATCATAGAAGAAATGCATCTATTAAACAACTTTTTAGGGTGGCACGTTGCTACCTAGCTTCCTTGAAGGTTTTTTCTTTCCTGCTTAACTTTTGTGTGTTCCAACAGTGCCTCTTTCTTGTGGTTGGCCTCAGCTTAGATGTCACTATAGAGACATTGATACAGAGGCTGACCCATTTGAATAGACCTCTTCCCTGCAATTTATATTTTCTATATATTATACTTATTCTATTTTTATCACTGTATGATAACAGAAGCTAGACAGAAACCAGACAGAAGCTCTTCTGTAATAATGTGTTGCCTTTCCTAATGTTTTTCTCTCCATCCAGAATGTAAACTACCTTAGGGTAGGTACTCAATCCACCTTGAATAATATTCAGTCCCTGCTGCATAGGGAGGCAGGAATATATAGTGTTTGAGGAGAATAATTTGCTAAATAAACAACTTAATACCATAAGGAAACCCTTGAAAATATGGACTCAGTACAGTAGTTATTATGGAAGAATAACCTGTTAAGATAAGCAAGGCAACGTAAGGGCTGACGTTGACAATTTGGAGACATCTTTTAACTCTGAGGATCAGCTTCCTCTCGCATGTAGTAGGAGCTCAAAAAACGTTTAATGAATGGGTGAAGTAATCAACTGCAAGACTTTTACAAGACTTTGGAAAACATCCAGTGATAGAGTTGTAAATATCCTCAGGAATGTCCATGAAGCTGAAATTCTACCTACAAGGGGAAAGGAGAGTGCTGAGGCAACCACCAGGGAAATCCAAGTCCAAGCACCCATTTTTATTAAATGTTTGATTTCAGGAAAAAGAGTGCATCTTTATCTTTAAAGACATATAGAGGCTGAAAGTGAGGGGACAGAAAAAGATATTCAGTGAAAATGGAAACCAAAGGAGAGCAGGAGGAGCCAGCTACACGTACATCAGACAAAACAGCCTTTGAGGTAAAAACTGTCACAAGAGGCGATTTCATATAATGATAAAAGGGTCAATTCATCAAGAGGATAAACAATGGTAAATATATATGCACCCAACATTGGAGCACCTAAATACATCAAGTATATATAAACAGAGCTGAAGGGAGGCATAGACAGCGATACAATAATAGTAGGGGACTACAATATCCCACTTTCAACAATGGGTAGATTATCCACATAGAAAATCAGTAAAGAAATGGCAGACTTGAAAACATTAAAAATAAAATGAACTCAACAGATATACACAAAACATTTCACTCAAGAGCAGCAGAACAGGGGCTTCCCTGGTGGTGCAGTGGTTAAGAATCCACCTGCCAATGCAGGGGACACGGGTTCGAGCCCTGGTCCGGGAAGATCCCACATGCCGTGGAGCAACTAAGCCCATGCACCACAACTGCTGAGCCTGCACTCTAGAGCCCACGAGCCACAACTACTGAGCCCACGAGCCACAACTACTGACCTGGAGCCGTGCTCCACAACAAGAGAAGCCACCGCAATGAGAAGCCCATGCACCGCAACGAAGAGCAGCCCCGACTCGCCACAACTAGAGAAAGCCTGCGTGCAGCAATGAAGACCCAACGTAGCCAAAAAAAAAAAAAAAAAGAAAAATGCCAATGCCAATCAGCTCTGATACAGTGTGTGGAGATCACCTAAAGTACTCTTCTTGGTCACCCAGGAGTCTTGACATGCAGTGTGACACACACTCCAAAATGAACACGCTAGCCGGTCTGGAGACAGTCTTTCATCACATAAACAAAGCCTGCTTCACAAAATAAAAGACACACGGAAAGGATGGAGCCCTCCTACAAGACTACTTTTCTCTCCTTTCTTCCTCTATTAGTTTTGCCACACAAACTAATCTTCTGCTGACACTGGGGGCTCTTTTCTTCCATTGTATCTGCACTCGTCCATCTCCAGCACCTCCTTCCTGGAAAACCCACAACTATTTTCATTTCCTTTCAAAAACCTAACTGAAATCCATTTCTCCTAGAATGTCATTTTCTGACAATGATGACAGGAGTAGTGGTTAAGTCGACAAGTATAACATAACTATTTACAAGTATAACTGTAAAAATCAATTCCTTGTTTGCCCTGGGAAAAAATCATCCATCTTCTTAGGTTATTTAGCCCACTGTTCTCACCCTCACAGTGCATATGCAGCATCTCCTCTTGAATCTAAGTTATTACGCACCAACCCCTAGGGCTCAGAAGAGTTTCCTGCAATTTTATTTCATGTGTTGTGTGTATGAAGAAACAAAATCCTGTGTGTAATTAAGCATATTTTAAAGTGCTTCTCTGTTAAAGTTCGGCTTTTCTTAAGATTTACCAAGTATTATAGCTTAACATTTGCAGTACTTATGCTGTAAACTCATTTTGTAGTTTAAGAGGAAAAAGATTATGCTTCATTTAAAAATGTGTACCATGCAGGATAAGCTATGATTTTAGCACCTGCCTTTTCACTGCGACCTGGAAAGTCCCTACTTATCTGTACTCACCGGTGTCATGAACCCCCAAAATAAACTGGAGCATTTAGACAACTGCTAAAGCAAAAATAGCATTTATAAAGTCCAAAGTGATCATTCTGCTCCCCTACCCCAATGAATTTCTATTAAGACCAAAGATATTTTCACAGCTTTATCTTCTACAAGTAAAGCTAAGCTCCTAGAGCAGTAGTTCTCACCTTGGCTACAGGTCAGAGTCACCTGGGGAGATCTTAAAAATCTTGACACCCAAACTGTGCCTCAGGTCAATTAAACCAGACCCTCCAGAGTGGGGCCAGGCAGCAGTATTTTCTAACGTACCCAGGTGATTCCAACACATGTCCCATGGTCAGAACCACTGTCCTAGAAATACAGGGAAAACATCAAATGTCCTGTTTGCATGAGGTAAAAAGTAACGAGTCCAAAATCTGATGGTTTCGCTTCTCTGTACTACCATTCATCTGTGAACCTAATTTTGAATGGCCTACACCCAAATGAAGCTGCCATGATATTAACTGCCTGGAGATTAACCCCTAAGGAAAAAGAATAAATAGCCAGCATGACTCTAATGACTTAGGGTGCTTTTCGGGGAGAAAGAAGCGGAGCAAGGAGGTGTATCTTAGAATTGCCAGGACGCAACAAATTGTATTTTAAAAATCCACATGACTGTGGTTCCTTATTTCATTCCCACCCCTCCAGATTCCAGTAAGCACTTTCTGAATAGGGGATAGGTTGTGTGTCTGTGTTCCGGTCATGCCATTATCCCATCCTGTGTTTAGATGCGGAAAGGAACACAGAACTGTTTTATTTCTCATCTTCCATGGATTTAGCATTATGTTTCCATTGGCATTTGGCTTTCCTTCTAGATATGTGGCCTGCTCACTCCCAAATTAGGAGTTTGTATAATTAGAAGTTATATTCTAAAAAATGAAATGATTTAACCAAATCACTTTGCTGAACACCTGAAACCTGATTTACAACATTGTAAATCAACTCTACTTCAATAAAAAATTTCTTTTATGAACAATGATAAAATAAACATTTTTTTAATGAAATTTTAAAAGCTGTTCTTACCTTCCCTGACTTTGGTTCCTCCAAGGACTATGGCAGAGATGCCAACAGATGAAGACAGGATCCAAATACAGATGTTGATGATCTTTGCCTTCAGAGGCGTGCGGAAGTCAAGAGCCTTGACCGGGTGGCACACAGCGATGTATCGGTCCACGCTCATCATGGTCAAGGTGAAGATGCTGGTGAACATGTTGTAGTAGTCGATGGAGATGACGATCTTGCACAGCACATCCCCAAAGGGCCAGGAGTTCATCAGATAGACTGTGCTCTGGAAGGGCATGGTCGTGGTAACCAAAGCATCTGCCAAAGCCAGGTTAAATATATAGATGTTGGTTGCTGTCTTCATCTTTGTGTATCTAAAAGACAAGAAACAAGATTACTTCTCTCCATCTTCATGTCATACCCATGATGTAAATGTGCCGCTGGGTTATTGAATTTGTCTTTCATTCACCTATTCTTTACGTATTTATCATCTAACACGTAAAAGGACTGTTCTAGACATGAGGGGTAGTAGAAAAATGGGCAAACATTTCTGACTTGATTTAGCTTTTATTCTAGTGCTTTGTTCCAAAATCTATTTAATTTTAAAAGGGTAAAGAAACGAGTATAGACAGACAGATGAACATACATATAGATCTTTTCAACAGACTTACGTGTGATACAGGTCTTTATTTTGTGACTGACAATTCATTTTAATCCTACCCAGGACTGCTTGGCTTTGTTCATTTTTTAATGCTTTATTTTTTTCACTGTGTAAAACAAAGATAAAACATGCCCAACTTTTCCTCGAGGAAGGTTTACCCAACTTTACTTTGAGAAATCACTCTTTGTAATTACGTCTTTTAAAATGGTTTTTAGTTTTAAGTACATTCAATTTCAATGACTACAACACAACTAAGTGTTGATTTTTGTCTACCAGTGTCCCACTAGCTTTTCATTTTAAATGCATTATGTAAAAGAAGCAGGCTGAGTTCTTCCCTTATACACAGTATAGCATAAAACATATCTGGTATGGTAGGTGAGAAAGAAATCTGCTTTCCTTTACTTTCATCTTGAGAGACTTATAAAGCACCCAGTGTGTTTCATTTTCCAATTGAGGGAACAAAAGATTTCAAAATAGGTCAGAAATATTGCCATTAAGCCCAAATTATTTCTTTCAGTTTTAACATGAAGCTTAGAACAATTCCATTTTCTACTAAAACTGAATTAAGAAGATTGTTTTACTTAGAGAACGTTTCCTTAGAGATCTGCAGGGCATGAAATGTACCAAATTACATCAGCAGGTTTTCTGAGGCCAAATGCTAAAATATGTTGGGAAAATCCATATATTAATTACTTTCTACACACCTCACATTTGTGGACCTAAATCACAATTAATTCAGCCATGTCCCATGTACCTACAAGGAGCCAGACTTCAATGTTAGGGCCTTGACTTTAATTAAAGGTCTTTGGAAGGAGCCAATTATGCAAAACTACTTCTACTTTGGCTCTAAAGTCAACATCAGTGGTATTTATTGATCACTGTGTCTGTGCTGTTCAATACATAAACTTCCACATGACACTTCTGTGACAGGTGGTGACAGAACAGCTTTGTCTCCCCTTTTGCAGGCACTGCAGTGTGATGTGAAGTCAGACAGTCCTGAGTCTGAACTCAGTGTACGATTTTTCTGAGTTTCAGGTCCCATGAAACAAGGACAATAAAACCAAACTGACAGGACACGAGATAAAGGCAGGAGACAACCTGGCTCAAAATACCCGACACACAGGATCACACTGCACTCAGGGTCCCACCCCAGGACCAGTCTCCTTGCCTGTTTCCTCTTCCTGCCTGTGCTTGGATGAAGGCATTGTGAACACTTGTACCCAAGTCAGTATCTCTTGGCCTCCGTTTTGATGCTCTGTTAACTAAACAGTGCCTTAATCTGGAGAGCGAGGAGTTTATTCTAAAATATGTTTTGCTTTTACATTTTTTACTCAAGTATTATTAAATGGCCCATAAATTTTAGAAAGTGATTGAATGAATACGCCCAAGACTCCGAGCACAGGCTTTTGAAGGCACAGATAATTAAGCAAGTGCATTTCCCAGGACAGAGCCAAATGCTTCTTTTTCTCTAAAACCATTGTTTAACTTGAAGTAGAGTTCATTTACAGTATTGGCTTAGTTTCAGGTGTACAGCAAAGTGATTCAGTTACACCTATATATCAATACACATATATATGTATTCTTTTTCAGATTCTCTGCCGTTATAGGTTATTACAAAATATTGAGTATAGTAGGTCCTTGTTGACTGTCTATTTTATATACAGTAGTGTGTATCTGTTAATCCCAAACTCTTAATTTATCCCTCCTCCCACTTCCCCTTTGGTAACCATACATTTATTTTCTATGTCTGTGACTCTATTTCTGTTTTGTAAATAAGTTCATTTATATCATTTTTTTAGATTCCACATATAAGTGATATCATATGATATATGTCTTTCTCTTTCTGACTTACTCTGCTTAGTATGATCATCTCTAGGTCCATCCGTGTTGCTGTAAATGGCGTTATTTCATTTTTTTTTAAACATCTTTGTTGGAGTATAACTGCTTTACAATGGTGTGTTAGTTTCTGCTGTATCACAAAGTAAATCAGTTATACGTATACATATATCCCCATATCCCCTCCCTCTTGCGTCTCCCTCCCACCCTCCCTATCCCACCCCTCTAGGTGGTCACAAAGCACCAAGCTGATCTCCCTGTGCTATGCGGCTGCTTCCCATTAGCTATCTATTTTACATTTGGTAGTGTATATAAGTCCATGCCACTCTCTCACTTTGGCATTATTTCATTTTTTTTTATGGCTGGGCAAATTCCACTGTATGTATACACCACATCTTCTTTATCCATTCATCTGTCAATGGACACTTAGGTTGCTTCCATGTCCTGGTTATTGTAAATAGCGCTGCTATGAACATTAGGGTGAATGTATCTTTTCAAATTAGAGTTTTCTCTGGATATATGCCTAGTAGTGGGATTGCTGGGTCATATGGTAGCTCTATTTTTAGCTTTTTAAGGAACCTCCATACTGTTCTCCGTAGTGGCTGCACCAATTTACATTCCCACCAATGGTGTAGGAGGGTCGAGTCAAATGTTTGTAATGAATAAATGCTATCTGTTCAAATACTGTCTTCTTAATTATATGCTTTTATGATTGAAAAATGCATCTTACAAGCCAGGCTCCTACTCTTTCAATCCCTGATACTAGCAAAGACTTGAATTGGCAACACCTTTGACTTCTGCTCTCGTGTTTTGTGACCTGATATTCTCCTCTTTCTTTACGAAGTTAGACTGATGTTCTCTGCCTTATACATTTAGGTGGACCTGGGTTCTAGTCCTTAGTTTTCCCTCCAACTGACAGACTTTGGAGAGATCACTGAAAACCCTGAGCTTCCATTTCCCAACTATACAATAGGAAATATAACACTTATCTCATGGAGTTCCTTAGATAACTAAGGGAAAGCACCTGATTTGGAGACTAGGTGTAATTTACTTCATGTTTCCAACTCCTGTCCCCTCCTCTTGTGTGGGTGGAAGCCACCAGTTTCCACAGGAAGCAGAGGGGAACATAGTTTCTAGTTAACACCCCTGGTTGTATTTACCCATTCAGCTTGAATATGAAAGATAATAGTAAAAATGAAGCTTGGGACCTTAACTGCTAGAAGACCATGAATGGAATGATACATGAGTTACAATAAAATAGAAGATGCATCTTTTAAGTAGCAATAAAATGCTGAATAATAACTTGCTCTGAGCTTTTCAAAAATATTTTTAATAGTTAGATGTGTGAAACTGCTTCAGGCCTGAACTTACAAAGAGGTCAAATCCTGTCATCAGATCTCAGAAAAACAGAGATGACTAGCTACAACGGAGATGTCTATGAATTACACGGATCATAATTATACCAATTGTAGCAAAAGTCCATGCTCCCCGAGAAACAAGCTCTGCCCAGATCCTTCAGGCTGGAGCTACCACTGTTACCACCCCAAGGGCTACAGGCATCTGCCAGAGACGTAGAGAGATTCCTGTACCCCCTGCATCCACCAACATCCTATGTCATAGCACTGGGGTGGATCGCGTTAATGACAATAATGGTAATAACCATTTACTTCAAAACACTCCCTGTGTCAGACTCTGCTGTACATTCCACGTGCTTTATCCCACGTAGTCCTCACAGTGACTCTGTGTGGTAGGTACCAGCATTCCTACTCTAGAAATGAGGCCACTGAGAATCGCTGGAGTTCTGTACCTTTCTCAAAGTCATATGGTTATAAAAGGCACTGCAGGAGTTCAAACCCAGGGGTTTGACTTCACCCCTGCAGTTTTACATCTCCCCGGCACTTGATAATTTACAAAGCCCCGAATTTTGACTTCCATGTATCCTATTTGATTCTCACAACAACTGGTCTTCGAGTTGCCCGGGAGATTTAGGTCTTTTCTCTAATATCGCTGAAGAACGTAGACTCAGGTGAGTAAAGTGATTTTCCTAGTGTCAGCAGAGGCAAGGGCTCAGTGGGAACATGTGGAGAAGGCAGGAGGGCACGGCCCCTCCTCCAGGGTCTGGAAGACACATGCTTCCAAGCCTACAACACTGAAAGGGAGCACTAAACAGGTATAATCCAAAGTAGCAGACGATGGGCTCACCACATAGCTATTGACAGTCTTTTAGGCGCTGCAATGGCCACGGCATTAAAAGACCTCACCCCCAGACAGTCAGGTTGAGCCCCCCTGGGTATTGTTTGCATTGAACCAAAGCAAAATAGCAGTGAGTGCTTTCAGTCACTGTGCGTCTGCTGGTGAAAGCAAACAAGTAAGCTTTCTCACTGCTATCAGACAGGAAATGATTCTCCGTTCCATCCACACTGCTTTCTAAGAAGTTGCAAGTATTTCCAGTAAAATGGCCCCATGTGAGTGGGAATTCTTGGCTTGTGTGGGGCGGCTGGAGGTGGGCTGGCGTGGCGTGGCTGCACTTCTCAGCGTCCAGGACGCAGGAGCATATGGCATTAAAAGAGCCAAGTCTGCGCGCTGTCCCCGCTAAACTTGGCAATGTTGCAAGCCTGCAAGCGACGGTGGGAGGTGGAGAGCAGGCCAGGAAGAGGGGTCAGCAGGGAGCTCAGGGCGCCAGCCACGAGGACGTCATCGCGGGGCAACGTCACGGACGGTGTCCCCGCGAGCTGACAGCGCTCCCCATCGCACGCTGACTCAAGACCTTCCTAGCGTGGTTCTCTTCACAGGGACAGCCGTACACGCTCGTGTGACAGCGAGGGGAACAAAGATATCTGCAGAGCTCTTGGGAACCAGTGTCACCAGGTGGGGATGCTGGGAGAGCGTGGCACTTGCACGAGAAAAGTGAGGCGACGGCAGGAGGAACATTGACCCCGTGACCCGGCAGCCTCCGGCTTCTTGTCCTGCCCTGAACCTTTGGGCGCAGACAATGCAGGTGGAGACGTCATTCTCGGATCATTACCATCCCTTGCACTGCCCCAGTGCTTCTCTTTTAATTTAAACGAAGCTTCTTTAATCAGGAGCTGCTTTTTAGCTTCGGGGCAGCATAATAAAGCCATAATCTTGACGGCTAATCACCACACATCTTTTTTTTTTAATCTTTATTGGAGTATAATTGCTTTACAGTGGTGTGTTAGTTTCTGCTGTATAACAACGTGAATCAGCTACACGTATACATATATCCCCCATATCTCCTCCCTCTTGCGTCTCCCTCCCACCCACCCTATCCCACCCCTCTAGGTGGTCACAAAGCACCGAGCTGATCTCCCTGTGCTGTGCGGCTGCTTCCCACTAGCTATCTATTTTACATTTGGTAGTGTATATATGTCCATGCCTCTCTCTCACTTCGTCCCAGCTTACCCTTCCCCCTCCCCATATCCTCAAGTCCATTCTCTAGTAGGTCTGTGTCTTTATTCCCGTCTTACCCCTAGGTTCTTCATGACATTTTTTTTTTTTAGATTCCATATATATGTGTTAGCGTACGGTATTTGTCTTTCTCTTTCTGACTTACTTCACTCTGTATGACAGACTCTAGGTCCATCCACCTCATTACAAATAGCTCAGTTTTGTTCCTTTTCATGGCTGTGTAATATTCCATTGTATACATGTACCACATCTCTTTTATCCAAACATCTTTAAACACAGAGGCAGTTTGGTTCTGTGGATTCGGTTACTTGTGGCTCTTACCCGCCCTTGTCCCGCCGGGCTGACATCCTCCCTCCCTCTTCAGTCACACTCCTGCTGCTTCCGCAGACTCATCTTGTCATCATTTCCACACGTCTCAGCCTGCTGCATACACAGCAACATCCTGGACACTGAGCTTACTGAAAAATAAGTTTATACAGACTCCGCCCCCAGGGTCTTTCAAACTAACTGAGCCAAAGTTATGACGTGAACCAGAGGAACAGACAGAGGGGAAGTTCACGGTGTAGTGAAGAGATCGGGACATATTGCAAGGAAGGCAGAACCTGGATAGGCTCTTGCCCTTTGAGAGGGATGTGGACGCAGAGGTCTGCTGGCTCGAGTCTCATTCAGGGCCATGGGTCCTGCTGGGGGTGATGGGAGGCCGCTTGGGATGGGAAAAGGGGTGTCAGGTCGCAGAGAACCTTGAACACCAGGAAGAAAAACCATTTTAAGTATTGGCTGAGGACTCACGTGACAGACACAGTTTTAGGAACTTTATGTCATCTGGCAATAATGTCATGCCGATTACCTTACCCGGTGCCTCAGATGACTCAGCACGGGACCTGGTACTCGATACGCACTCAGTGCCTGCCAGCCCCCCTTGTCACCATCCAGCTGCTGGTCTTCTTATTATGCTGTTAGTGTCACCGTTAATTACCCACCACAGTCCTAGTAACAGTATTACCATCCTGCAAGGTACAGCAGTCCCACTTTTTCTGAAGAGGAAGCAGCGTTAGAGATGATTCTCAGTGTTTCTCGGAATCCATCCCTAATAAGTAAAGGAATTCAGGACCATAGTCCAAAGTTTCTTAAGGAGTCAGAAATTTTATCAGAGGACTAATGGGATTCTGTGAATTCTGCTACTTCTAGCAGCTAAAGGTTGAAAAACATTCTGATAAGTGTGGTTTAGTGTGCATCACGAGGGCAGAAGACACGTGACAGGATGAAACAGGGCCTGGTCCAGGGAATGCAAATATAAAATATTAGCATCTTACCCCTCGATGGACAAATGCCGTCAGCACGTTATGGTGTTGCAGGTTTTCCATAAGCAATACCCATTTTTTTTCAGGTGAGGAAACTCAGTAAAGAGGAAGTAAGTGATTTCCTCAAATTTGAGAGACAGTGGGAAGTAAAATCTGAGCCTTCTGAGTAGTCATCAAACTACCACTCCAACATAATGAAAAAACAAACACCCTACTGGCCATTTCTTCGAAGAGACTCCTTTAGTACAGCAAATAGCTAACGGCCAATAGAAAGCTCCTGAACAAACACTGGTTTGGTGAAAAAAATGAGTGTGATCAAAGGCTCCCGCCCCACAGGAAACTGGCCACTACCCCACAAGCCTGGAGCTGCACCAGGAGTCTGAAGGCCCCAAACACCAAACTCAGGAGGAGGACAGTTCTACGGCACCTGGGAAGATGCAACCCTTTTTAATCAGCGGTGGGAGAACAGCACAGAGAGATGGGTTTCGGCACTCTTTTCCCTGCATGATTTATTCATCCTCCTGGGCATGCTTTCCAGATACACAGCATTCTAGATTTTATGTTTAAAATAACCAGACATGATGGCTGTACTGAGGTGAATTCTCAGGAGAACTTATTTGAAAACATAATGTTTGCTTCATTAAATTCTCCAGATATTTCCAGTTCATCTCAATGAAATGAGTTTGCTATACATCCTTTTAGATTATTTACTACTGAAATTATGGTTCTTTACTCAAGGGCAGTAGCTTATTAATTTTTTTTTTAAAGAAGGGAAATTCAGCCATTGTTTCTCCAGTGATCTGACTTTGAAATTGCCTCAATCTATAGTATTTTAAAGGAGTTATATTCACGTAGGTATCAGGTCCCTGATACTCTCCTACATGCAAAGAGCAAAAGCTTTCATGAGAACAGAGGAGTGGGGCGTGTCTCCCATTCCTGCCTCTTGTAACTGCAGGTACCAGGCTGGTAGTGATGGACAGCCAGAAGGGTGGACAGGCATCTCACTGGGTGCTGGCAGGTGGTCCTTGCAGGGTAGCAGGAGAAGGGGAGGGAGGCGGATGCAGAAGTAATGCTTTCACTGCAGTAGCCAGGGCCCCAGAAACCACTCAGCCTCCCTGCACTCACGGCCCTGAGACCCAGAAGGAATGTTCTAGTGCATTCGGGGGTGCACGCTGGGTGAGTGTTTATCACGCCCAACCACACCTGGTAGAAAACTACAAATCTCAAATGACCGACATGTTGCTTCCGAGTGTACAACTATCTGGATAGCTAGAAGAACACAGAATTCTTAAGTGATTTTTCCATTTTTATACAGAAAACTGACCTAGCTAAGGTGAACCACAGGGTGCCACAGAGAGGTGACACGGTTACCCTCCTGCTCTCTCTCAAGTCAGTCCCTCCTGAAACTAACTCTAAGACAGGCATTGGGAAAAACTGTAAAGGCAACAGAGTCCAAAAGGGATTTTGAAGACTACAATTTTGCCCAAGTCTGTTAAAGCTTAAGAGCTCTATACCTGATCACCACCTTGGGTTTTTTTTCTTCTCTTTCTTTCCTTTTCTTTTTTCCTGCTTTCTCTCTCTCTCTCTCTCTCTCTCTCTCTCTCTCTCTCTCTCTCTCTCTCAGCAGCCGTTTAGTCTCTGCTCTCAGATTTGGACTTCTGCGATGTCCCACAGCAAAGAAAATAATTCCATTTAGCTAATCCATATAAACAGTGGCAGTGAAGCCAATTCTCTCTTTTAAGAGCTTGTCAAACAATAAAATTACTTCCAGAAATTCATGATAGGCTCTTCTGAAAATAATTTCTGAAGTTATTTTACTATGCTTGCTTTAATGGAAATGTTAGGTATTGATTCAAAGAGAGGATTCAGGATAAATTACAACGTATTTTTTTAAACCAAACCCTAAGGTAAGACTGCTGTTGGATAGCCACACACCTCTGCCTTTCCTCTCACACCACCCTAGGTGTCCCTTGGTGACAGTATCTAAGGTCGGCTCCCTTGACATTCTTTTTTTTTTTCTTCGGTACGCGGGCCTCTCACTGCTGTGGCCTCTCCCGTTGCGGAGCACAGGCTCCAGACGTGCAGGCTCAGCGGCCATGGCTCACGGGCCCAGCCTCTCCGCGGCATGTGGGATCCTCCCGGACCGGGGTACGAACCCGCATCCCCTGCATCGGCAGGCGGACTCTCAACCACTGTGCCACCAGGGAAGCCCTCCCTTGACATTTGAGAGCACCTGGAATACGCTGCGCACACACCTGCAGTGATTACATGCAACACTTGCAGGAGGGGGACCAGGACACCTGGCATGGAAAGAGGCAGGCAGTGCAGTGGACACTCTGACTGGCTCACACCCTCCCCCCTCCCATACCTCCCCAAATTGTCTATGCCACAGTTTTGGCGGGACGGGCATAAGCTCAAGCTTGCGGTCCCCACTGACTCAGAGGTGGCCTGAGTGAGTCAGATGGTCTCAGCAGATTGGAGTGTGGGACTTCCGTCATGCCTGGGGAAGAAACACCCTGCCCCCTAATTTATGAGCCAGAGAACAGGTACTTTCGTGAGGAACAACCTCCATGCCCAGCAAGCTTGCGGGGGTTATAGTTGCCTCTGGAGAAGAAATCTGAGTTCAGGAAATGGAACCATTTCCAGAGTATTTTTGTGGTTCTGTTTTTCTCTAAGCCCCTTACAAAGGTACCTCTTTTGGCAAATTCCAACACTGCCCAAGCTGAATTATAGGGAAGCCAAAGTCTTCTATTCCAAGGGCAAAGTCAGCAGAATGCTGATCCCTAGAGGTCTTTATTATGGTAGCAAAGTATTAATGAAAGCTAATGAGAAAAGGAAAAGGCAAAACTTAAGACCAAGGACCAAATAATTTTCTGATTTCTGTTATTTTTTTCCTAATAATTTTTCCTTGTTTCTCCTTACACTCAATTTAAAAAGAAACATACCTTTATAAGAGTAAAGCTTTTCTTTAAATTAAACAGAAGAAAAAATATATGTACATAACTTCATAAAGACTGAAACTTGAAGAGTGTCTTCTTAAAGAGAACAGAAAATGGATAAGCGGTGTTTAGAGCTGAATTGTGCCCTCCAATTCACATGTTCAAGTTCGACCCCCCAGTACTTCAGAATGTGACTGTATTTGAAAGTAGGGTCTTTAAAGAGGTGAAATGAGGTAAAATAAGGTAAAATAGGGTCATTAGAGTGGGCTCTAATCCAACATGACTGGGGTCCTTATAAGAAGAGGACATTAGGACACAGAGAGTAGGGATGTCGTCCACACAGACAACCATGTGAGGACACAGGGAGAAGGCAGCCGTCTGCAAGCCAAGGAGAGAGGCCTCAGGAGAAACCAAACCTGCCAACACCTTGATCTTGAACTTCCAGCTTCTAGAACTGTGAGAAAACACATTTTTGTTGTTTAAGCCACCCGGTCTGTGATACTTTGTTACGGCAGCCCTAGCAAACTAATACAGGCAGATGTCTAGAAATCTGAGCTACCTGTGACATAATTGCATAGAGCCATCCAGAAGGAAGGAGGCCAGCTGAGTCTGCAGCCGGGGGTGAATAAGTGGGAGAGAGATACACAGACTTAGGACTGGTCAGAATTTCCCTGACAGTTACGGCCACAAGAATGGACGACACCACTAAGACTGATGCTCAGTTTGACAAGCCACCTTGGCCAGGCTGCAGTCTCTGAATATTCAGTCGCTTACCAAGGTGCTGCTGTGAAGGTGTTTTGTAGATGTGGTTAAAGTCCATAGTCAGTTGACCTTAAGCAAAGAAGATGACCCCAGATGATCAGGTGGGCCTGGTCCAATCAGTTGAAAGGCCTTAACTAGAGGGCTGCGGCTTCCCTGAGAAAGAAGAGATTCTGCCTGGAGAGGATAGCCTGCCTCTCCTGATGCCTGCGCTCGGGGCTGCAGACCTGCCTAGCCAGCCCCACAATCACGTACGCCAATTCCTTGGAATAAACCCTCAACACACACATCCCCTGCTGGTTCTGCTCCTCTGGTTGAATCCTGACTAATACGGAGGGTGTGCAAAGTGAGGACAAAGAGAGCTGAGAACGCTCTGGAAAAGAGGAGCATTTAGGGAACATCAGGGAAGAGGGAGCTGTGAGGGAGGCTGAGGAGAAACCCAGCGGATGTGGAAGGAAGTCAAGGAGAAGGTGAGACTGGTCCAGCATGCCGAATCCCCATGGGAGTCAAGGGACAGCCAGGCCGAAATGAGCATCCAGACTGTGGGAGCTTCAGCTCTGGGAGAGGAGTGTCACATCATGGGCACCCCCAAGGTGTTGGTAGGACCCAAGGACATGGATCAAGGGCTGAGGTAAGAACATCCTACGCCAGGACCACAAACCCCAAAGCCTGGAGCGAGAGGCTGGAGTGCTTAAATTTTAAGGTTTTCAAAGTGAAAGGTTAAAGTACCCTACCATCAGGCAATTATAGCAGTTGCTACACATTAAATGATGAAAATCCTTGAAATACTAGATTATCTTCAGAAGATACTGGACAGCATTCCAGGTGTTCAAGGTGGAAGAAGCTATGTGTAAGGCAGGTCTAAAAACAGTCAAAGCTTTTTCCACAACCCTCACTTTCTCCCCAGGTCTGAGCTGGCCATCCCAGACCTGCACCTGCCCTGCCATCCAAGCGTTCAAATTCCATCTCCAGAGTGACTTCCTAGAGAACTCAACCAGGACTATTTTGCATGTACAATATTTTAAAATAACATCCTTCTCGACACAGGGAGGGGGAAGGGTAAGCTGAGACGAAGTGAGAGAGTGGCTTGGACATATATACGCTACCAAATGTAAAATAGATAGCTAGTGGGAAGCAGCCACATAGCACAGGGAGATCAGCTTGGTGCTTTGTGACCACCTAGAGGGGTGGGATAGGGAGTGTGGGAGAGAAGGAGACACAAGAGGGAGGAGATATGGGGATATATGCATACGTATAGCTGATTCACTTTGTTATACAGCAGCAACTAACACACCATTGTAAAGCAATTATACTCCAATAAAGACGTTAAAAAAAATAATGTAATGTCCCTCTCAAAAGTGATCCCCCATCTTTTCAGGTGATGCTGGTCAGCCCTCGAGGTCAATCACCAAAGCTGCACTTGAATTCCACACTCTGGCTCTGCTCTGAGTTCTGATAAGCAAACCACCACCTGCTGCAAAACATCTTCAGCTTTTTTGCTCATTTCTCCTGAGCAAAATAAACCCAAGTCCATCAAGTTTCCTTCTGAGGTTTCATTTTTCAATTCTTTGACCCTGTATCAGCTTGAACAAAATGCTCCGTAATGCTCTCAGCCATAGCTTTAAGCCAACTATTGTTCCAGTAGGTTGGCTTTCCAGGATGAGATTAGAACTCTTCCCTCTTCATTTACTATCAAGTGGGGTGGGAGGATGGATGATGTTATGTGAACTCTCTAACTCCTATTGTATTTTTAGCTGAATTTATCCCCTTCACACAAATTTTAATCTTGGATATCTTTGGAATAGATATATTCAATTTATAATTATACTTTTTTATACTTATCATTAAAAATCCTAGTCAATCTACAATGATTCTTTCTTTCTGACATGTCTAATTCTCCCCGTGGAGTTCCCTTTGCGTATATTTTAAGATTCTTTATTCTTTTTAATCTTAGACTGCAGGGCTATATAAAAAGTTGTAGAGCAAATAAGAAGCCCTTCTCAAACTCAAAACTTCAAGTTCTCATTCAAGTGACAATAAGATGTATCTGTTTCACTCAAGCACTTAAATATGATATGAGAAGGAAGAGAGTGGGTTTGTTCTTAGCATCCTCTTTTTCTGTAACAATGTTTTATTATAAAACAATGGGTGCTGTAGCAAAGATCTTCTAAAAAATTTAATTATAGTCTAGAATACAGCTGTCTTTTCTTTTCTTTTGGTTACTATAATCTTCCCTCCAATGGAGAGTAGCCCTAAAATTACTAATGACTTAGGAAAAAAATGTGCTTTTAAAATATTCTTCCTTCTCTATCTTGTACTCATCACTGATAGAAGTCCTGTAAAATGCAATAAGCAATTATGAAAAGCAAGGTTACCAAGCTAGAGACGCTAATTGTAGGTGAAAAGAGCTTTATAATATGTATTCTGAAGCTTAAATGATGGTTTTCAGTTCCAGAGCACAGATGAGGATAAAAGACCCGACATTTCTGGGAGAGAGAGAGAGAGAGAGAGAGAGAGAGAGAGAGAGAAGGGAGGGGGAGGGGGGAGGGAGGGGAAGGGAGGGAGGGGGAGGGAGGGGAGGGAGGAGAGGGAGGGGGAGGGAGGGAGGGAGGGAGGAGGGAGTATGGGGTATGGGAGAGTGGGGAGAGGGAGGGGAGGGAGTGGAGGAAGGGAGAGGGAGAGGGAGGGGAGGGAGGGGGAGAGAGGGGCAGGGAGGGGAGGGAGGGAGAGGGAGAGGGAGGGGAGGGAGGAGGGAGAGAGTGGGAGGGAGGGGAGGGAGGGGAGGGGGGAGAAGAGGGAGGGGAGGGAGGGGAGGGAGTGGAGGAAGGGAGAGGGAGAGGGAGGGAAGGGGAGAGAGGGGGAGGGAGTGGAGGAAGGGAGAGGGAGAGGGAGGGAAGGGGAGAGAGGGGGAGGGAGGGAGAGGGAGGGAGAGGGAGGGAGGGAGAGAGGCAGAGAGAAAGGGGTGTTTGAAACATTCATGCTACTGCAGATATTGTTCTTAAAGTTCATAATAAAGAGAAATTAGTTCTTCACCCTTTCAATGTCCCTAAACAGCATGACTTGCAGCCTTCCTTTATTTCACAGGAACTTCTCAAAGGAATCTCAGCTTTGTAGTCGCTCTCAAAGGTGCAGCTGCAGAGCATTAAGTCCGCCAGAAAGGGAGACTTCTCAAAGAGCATCCAGACAATGTTAGTTTTTTTTTTTCTCTTGTTTCCTTTGTTGCAAGAGGCCAAAAGAGAAATCACTTCACTTACCAGAAAATTAGCATATACGCGGATATCTGGATATTTATTACTGGAAGTTGACATCAATATATCCACAAAAGAACAATAAAATCAAACCTTCAGTTCTCACCGTGGAAGATAAAAGGCAAAACAATTTTTGGAAACCTCCAGCAGCTGTACTTTAACAGATAAGTATTAGGTGGTTTATGTACAAAAGTCACTGGTATTCTAAACATATAAGGTGGCATATCAGTACTAAAAAGGCTCATGTATGGATACCAACAACCCTCAATAGTATATGCCGGCTTTGCTTCATAAACCATAACACCAGTCTGACGAGCTACAGGAAATTCTGAATTATCTTCAGTGCATTAGGTGGGCATGGATTTTATCTAAAGAAACATTTGCAAAGGGCAAAACGAAGTGCTCCAGACGGGCACAGGCAACCAGGCAAAAGGCCAGGCAGATGGACCAGTTTCCTTCCCACAAGACACTGACCTTGCCCCTTGCAGGGACACCCCCTGCTCTCTCCCTGTCCGGAGGGTTTTCAGTAGGGGTTTGGGGGGCAGGGAGGGTCACTCCTAAATCCTCAAGACGCCTCCGGCTGCTCGGATTCGCCCTCTGCCAACCTCGAAGTCCCGCACCAAACACTCTCCCAGGAAATCTCACTTCGAGGAGGCCACGCTCTGAGACTGCGGAGCCCGACGGAACGGGGTCCCCATTACCGGGCGGGCGTCCCTCTGCGCGTCCTGGTGGCCGGCCCGACCTTCCCTCCCTCCTGCGGCCACTGCGGCGCCCGGACCCCGAGCTCACCGGACGATCACGAACATGACCAGCGAGTTGCCCACCAGGCCCACGACGAACACCACGGAATAGACCGCCGTGATGATGACCGGGATGACCGGCGAGATGTGCTCGGGCTCCGGCGGCGCGTCCTCGGAGCCCGCGCTGCTGTTGCGGTCCGGCTCGGCCCAGCCCGGGAACCGGCCGCTGCCGTTGAGGGGCAGGCAGGTGCTTGGGGCGCAGGTGGAGCCCGGCTCGCCGCGGAAGATCTGGACCGGGGGCTCCATGTCGGGCGGCTGCAGCTGCGGGGCGAGGACAGGCGACACCTGCGGGCTGCGGGGGCGAGAGACCGGTTGGACCCCGGAGGCAAACTTTGGCCGCGCCCGAGCCAGCGCGCGAGGCCGGCGGCGCCGAGGGCCCAGGGCCCGCTGATGCCCACCCCAGGGGACGAGCCTCTGGCTGCCGCCCGCGCCGGCAGACGCGCCGCGGATGCCAGGAGGGGCGGAGAGCGCGCCCGCCTTTCCCCCGGTTCCCGAAATCCGCCTCCCTTGGAACCGTCCCCGAACTGCGGCCCGGAGCCCCCAGGGACACGAGATCCCTGGAGCACAGTCCTCGCCCCCAAGCACGGCGCCTCGAAAGCCCAGAGCTCACCTCTGGGCCCGGAGACGCGCGGGGCGACGCAGTGATGCTGGACCGCGCGGGTCCTCGCGTCCCCGGGTCCGCTCGGCCCTCGGGTCGCCGCGCTCCCGCAGCCCCGCGCTCCGGCCGCGGACGCCTCCCCCCGAGCGCGTCCCCGCCGCTCCGCGCGCGGCTCCCACGAGCGGAGGCGGCTGAGCCCCCGGGACGCAGCGAGGACGCGCGGGCGCCAGGGACCCCGCCCCGGGCCCCGCGCGCAGCCTCGGTCCGACGGCCCCCGCCGCCCCGCCGCCTGACCGTGAGCCGCTGGGCGTGGGGAAGGGTGCGCCGGCCCAGGACGAGTCAGCAGCTGGGGTACTCACCGTGTGTCTAGAGCTGCTGCAGGCCCAGCTCTCAGGACACGTCTGCCTTCAGGTGAGGGGAGAATCGTAATTCTATTTGAGTGGCCCGTCCAAATACAGTAGCGAAATTATCCAATTGGAACGAGACCAAATCACAACATTTAAATGACTGAATATACATAAATAGAATATTCTGTCCCTTTCAGTCTCCTCTGTCGGAGACGATGCACAGAATGCACCTTAAGGCAGCACCTGTGTTTCGTGGCGCTACCTGCGGAAAAGCAAGACCCCCGCCTTACTCAGGCCTCGGTGTAGGTGCAGGTGCAGGTAGGTGACCGTGTCTCTTTCTCCCACGTTAATCTCTGCAGCCCTCACGGTCCCTCACTACGGCATCTTTTCTCTAAAACCTCCGAGGCCCTGAGCCCCGCAGAGGAATTCGATCATCCTTCCTTCGGGTAACTCTGCCAGGGCCAGGATCAGGTTCTGCTGGTGAAAGACGCCCTCAGCACAGCGACCAAAATGTAGGAAAGCCGAGGTCGGCTGGAGGAGGGGAACAGGACTCAGCCACTGAGATGAGGTCCTCAAGGAGACCGGAGAGGTTCCCCTTTCCCAGTTGGGTATTGGAGGCAAGATGCCCGAGTTTCCTGAGAGGACTCCTGTCTAAGACTGGCTGACTTATTGAGACTAACACGGGCCCTCCCTTGCTTCCCACAGATCACATCAGTGCCCACACCTGGGCACCATCATGGCCCATACAGTCATTCCATCCACTGGCTGACAGCAGAAGGGAACCCCTACCTCTTCCAAGACACTGTGACCCCCAAAGAGGGACGTGCCCACCAGGGTCTTACCCCAGCCTGGAAATGTGCGGCCCTTCTGAGAAGCGTGATATGAGTCCAGCAGCATCCCTTCAACCCTGGTGCCCTAGGAGTCTTGAAAGTAAGTTTTGATACATCTTATATTTCTTTTAAGTCTGACTGCAGATTTTCATTAGAAGATGACATCTGCTTTCACAGAACATCGGAATGCTGTGACCTCCGTGGGTCTGAGGGTCCCTGTCTGTTGGAAGGAAGATGGCAGACACATCTCGAATCTTCTCCGGATGTCTGGGGGCTCACGTCCTGAAGGTGGGATCCCAGGCTGCCTCCAGAGCAGCCCAGCAAGACGTTTGTTTGAAGTTCACAAAAACTGAGCAGTATCCAAGTCAGAAAGAAAGTCGAAATAATACATTAAAGGAAAATAACTGAGAAGGGCATGATTATCCACCTATCATCCTATATTACCTATCTGTCTATTTATCTGTGAATTCAGCACTGAGATACAACTGCCTCTGTGCTACACACTTTTGAAAGGATGTTGACAATATCTGTCCTCCTCTTGCACTTATTTATCACATAGAAGTTTTGTTTGTTTGTTTTGTTTTCCGTGCACACACACAGGTGGCTTGCACAGCTGGTAATGTTAGAGCTGGGCTCAAACACAGGTATTTCTGTCTCTTGCCATATGTTGATTGAACAGAATGATTTCATGTAAAGGAACAAAAGCAGAGCCTCTCTTCCCCCAAAGACAAAACAATATAGACGGGGATATTAAGCAAGAACAAAAAAGAAGAAAGGGAAGGGTATTACTTGAAAAGATTTAAGGAAAGTTTTAAAGTGAAAAACTTTAAAGAAGTGTCCAAAAGTTGGTACAATTCCAATAATTCAAATTCTTGATCACCTTTTCCCATATATATATATATATATATATATATATATATATATATATATACACACACACACACTATATATATAGCGTGTGTTAGGAGAGATTTTGCTGGAAAAATACCTCTCTAATCAAAACAGAATCCTGGGGCTTCCCTGGTGGTGCAGTGGTTGAGAGTCCGCCTGCCGATGCAGGGGACACGGGTTCGTGCCCTGGTCCAGGAAGATCCCACGTGCCGCGGAGCGGCTGGGCCTGTGAGCCATGGCCGCTGAGCCTGCGCGTCCGGAGCCTGTGCTCCGCAGTGGGAGAGGCCACAACAGTGAGAGGCCCATGTATAGTGAAAAAAAAGAAAAACCAGAATCCTGGAAAAATGCCTCTCTAATGGAAACAGAATGCAGGACTCAGACCCTTCTGTCTTTGGTGAAGGAAGCTTATGAGCTATTGCAGGTGTACAGGCTACACGTGTCTTTTAGACTCTGCAAAATGATGTTCTAATTCTGATCGTCGGTAAGAACCCTCTACTAGGTGGGACAGTCTTTGAAGGCAAAAAATTACTAATTATGATAAAAGTAGCTTTGTTTCATCTGAGTACTCCTATTTGTTTTTTTTTTACCAAATTAATGGCCAAGATAAAGTGAAGCCAAAATGCGCAGAGCATTAAGAAGCCTTTAGGCAGCTCTGGTTGCCAGGAGAATGTGGCCTGTGTCTCTGGACACAGAGAGGAAAGCTACCTGCTCCGTGGAGTCAGGTTGTCATGAAATGTTATCATGCTATTGGAGTAAAGCTTATAAAATAGGAAGGAAAACTAAGCTGTTGACATTCCGTGCACTGTTACACACTGATGTAAAACAGGTTATTAAACTTACTATCACTTTATCCCCACCTGCCATTCTGCTCAATGCAAACGCTATGTTTATAACTACAAGTAAAGCTCTTGTAAAGCTGAGCATGTGTTCAGTGATTTTTGTTGATTAGGGCTACGAGCATCTTGGTGATGGGTGCTTTGGCATTTCTGTCACATAGACTAGAGAACCCACCAGCAAACTGTGTCCGTTTGCTTTCTCATGTCTCCAGCGGTAGACAGAAACCTGCAATGGGTGTATAGCTGAAGGCAGCAGTTTCATTGTGTAGACCCTGGGTGCAGCCAGTGCAGCCTCGAGAAAGCCAGAATGCAGCGCCCTCCAGGTCACTTCACTCCTCAGACGTTGCTCAGTGTCCCCAAGCGGAAGATGAGAAGCAGGATTTTGAGGGTCCAAAAATAAACAAGGCAAAGGCGGTCTCTTCCCAGAGAGGACGTGCAATCTGGTGTGAGAGACAGATCTAATTTTTTTACCTTTATGAGTAATTAATTAATAACAAACACAGCTAACCCTGGTAAGTGTTATAGAGGAAAAGTGTTTAATAAAACAGACAAGCCGACAGCCAAGCCGACAGCCAAGGCAGCACGTTTGTGCGAGATGAAAAATGGCGCCCCTCCCTCAAGACACTTCACTAATTAATGTCTGTCAGCAAATTGCCATGTTAAAGACTCAAGTCCCCTTCTGTCTTTGGCGTGAAGGAAACCTGTGAGCTATTGCAGGTGTACACGCTGCACGTCTGTAGGGGCCCTGAAGACCGGGTGTCAGGGACCCCGGCTCAGTACAAAGTGGTGTTGAAGCTGACATTTGAAGACTGTGCGGGCGTTCCCCAGGTGAAGAGGAAGAAAGGGACCGTCCTCAGCAGGAACCACATGTGATGGCCGTGATGGGCAGGAGAGGACACATACGTGGGCCTGGGGGGAGGTCAGGGAACCTGAGTCTGGGGACCGGGGAGGTGTGACACCAGATAAAGGGGCAGCAGTGGTCCAGATCACGCTGGGCTCTCACAAATGCTTGGATTTCAGCCTAAGAGCAGCAGACACTGGAGGCTATCAGGCGGGGGCAGGTGGCATACTCAGATCTGGGATTTTTGAAACATCACTCATCTTTAATGAGTAGAATGCATTGGAGAGACAAGAGCAGATGTGGGGAGCTTCACACTGAATCAGCATCACGCACTGTTATAACCAAAGGGCATCTTCATGCGCCCCATACCTGCGTGTTATGCAAGTGAGGACTTTCCCATGGTCACAGAGCAGGGATTTAAACCTGAAACTTCCTGCACTGAAATTCTTGATCAAACTGAATCCATGGATTTGTAAATTCAGTGCCACTCCCATGTCAGGCCCTAGGTTATGGAGTGAGAGAAAGTATGGCAACACAAAGCAACACGTGGCATAAAAGACTGATTCATCCAAAGGACTCATTGGACAGAATTAGTGCAAAGGAGTCAGGATTACCTCCGGTCAGAGAGGAGAAGTGGGCGTCCAGGTAGGGATCGGCGTTTGAACAAGATTCACCAGGAAGAAAAGGCACAGAAACACTTATGCCGAGGTGTGATGGTGCTGAGCTGAGAACCAGGGGAGGTTGGAGGGAGACGGACGCAAAGAGGCCGCCAGTGCCCGGATGGCAGGGTTGGGCTGGGACTTGAGTGGCCTGCAAGATGGAGGTGAGGTGGGGTGGGACCAGGGGGGGCGTGTTGGGGGAGAGAGCAGTGCTAGAGCCGTCGTCATGGTCTAGGTGAGGGATGATCCAACCCTAAAGCAAGGCGATTGCTGAGAGAGCAGCAAGGAGATGGTCATTTTGAGAACCGTTTAGGAAATTAGATTGGCAAGACTCGTGGTTTGAATAAACATGGAAGTCAGGGAGGAGGATAAGCCTCGAATTACTTTAGGCTTGTGCTTGGGTGACCAAGGGCAGGATGGCACCAGTCACTGAAATAGGAAATCCAGGAGCAATCACAGCAACTTGGGGAGAACGCAACGAGCTCAAGTTCTGCGAGGCTGTGTTTGAGGCACGGGTGAGACGTGTGTGTGTGTGTATGCGGTGTAGGGTCCTCTACTGCTGGGAGCGTCCCTGTTGGAGAGACAAGGGGCAGGTAGAGCCAGGGCCGGGAATAAGGGCACCAAGGTGAGCGTGGGAGAACACCAAGCTAGTGAGAAAACGCTACAGAAACCACGCCATTTACTAGGGGGTCAGCAAAGGGGACTGATGACAGGCCTAGAGGAAGGAGAAGGAGAATCGGACTCAGAAATCAAGAGAGTGGAGAATTTAGGAAGGAGGGGTAATCAGCAGTGTCCACATGACACAGAATGTGAAATAGGACATTTGACAAGGAGAACGCCACTGGGGTCCGGGCATTATACAGGATTAAGATCGTGATTTATAGTTGAACATCAGAACTGAAATGAACAGATAATACAGCATCATGAAAGTTGATACTGAGCTCTCTGGTGAAGGACGGCTTACCTGGGAGACTGGGCTATGTCAGGTGGCTGGTGGCCAGGCTGTTCCTCACATTTTATTTTATTTTTTTTTTATTTCACTTCATTTCAGTTCATTTTCTGGCTGTGCCAGGTGGCATGCGGGATCTTAGCTCCCCCACCAGGGATCCAACTCGTGCCCCCTGCATTGCAAGTCCAAAGTCTTAACCACTGCAGCCCAGGGAAGTCCCTTTGTATAGCCCTGCAAGGAACAGAGAGGCCGACCCATCTGGGCCAGCTGCTGGGTGGGGGACGTGCACGCTCTGAAGGTGGAGGTCCATCTGTACTAGACAAGGTCCCAGGCTTTCAGCTCCTGTCATGTTTGAAGGTGAAGGACTCAGCCCAGGGGCACAAGGACACCAGCTTTCCGGTTTTCCCACCCCATGTGGATACCCTGCTCCCCCCCTGCACTTCACTCTCCACCTGCTCTGAGAAGGGAGCGTTCCGGCTGGGTGCAGGTCTGGAAGGCACCCGGGAGAGATCGGAGGGCAGGTGGAGAGGGAGGTCC
The DNA here is from genome assembly GCF_964341445.2 of Mesoplodon mirus. Lineage (NCBI taxonomy): Eukaryota > Metazoa > Chordata > Mammalia > Artiodactyla > Ziphiidae > Mesoplodon > Mesoplodon mirus. The sequence continues at coordinate 75,512,368 of NC_138992.1, read as the reverse complement.
TGTGTTACCCCGTGAGCTCCAGCCTGGGCCCCGCGGTTAGCCTGCGACCCCCGCCGAAGGAGCAGCTCCCGCCCAGGCCCTCTCTGTGCGGCCGTCCTCTCAGAATGACAGGGCTCCCTCCTCCCTCTTCCCTTCAGGTCAAGGGGTGGCAGAACCCCTCTCTCCTGCGTCCCTCACTGCAGTACTGAGCTCATCCTTTGCTGGTTCACTCAGCTGTCCCCACACCTTATCGACAGACCTTTACTAAAATCTCTCAGTTCCGGAGTTCAAGGCGCTGGTCTGTCTCATCTCAGGACCCCCATGCCTGATGCACGCGGGGTCTCTGCCTGGTGAGCTCAGCCACCTGCAAGGCGGTTCTGGGCAGGAGCTGCTCGTCTGTCCTCTGGGGCACATTTAACCTGAAGGAAGGCGGTTGTGACTTCCTTTAGGCTCATTTTGGAAGATGACGCGTTTGGGTTTGATCCGTTGTCTTCCCGGTGCCTGGATTGAACCCGAAAAGTTGCTGTCTTGCCCGGCCTTGCTGTCCGAGGGAAGAGCTTGCCTGTGGGGTGTCCTGGTGAAACGTTAGAGCCTAGAACGATATCCACAGGCAGGCACCCCGAGCAGAGGGTCTACTCCTTTTCAATCATCACCCTTAGGAGGTTTCCAGTGAGGTTAAAACAAACAGCTCCATACACCGGAGGTCATGACTAGACCAGATAGTGTCCAAGGAGTGTCCTCACTGGCTGTGGGGAGAGACGGCCAGTCCAGGGGGGTCACACACACCACACACATTGTGTCTCAGCCCGTGAGAGACGAGACTCAAAACTTTCCATGCGGTTCCTAGTGGTATCGTAGCTCACATAATTGCATTTGTCTAAAGTCTTTTGCAGAAACATATGAAAATGTCAAGGGATTCTTTTATTTATTTTTTCTTTCTTTCTGTTTGGTTTGTTTTCTGTCAAACCAGTGGGGTCTCAGACATTCAATGCCTTACATCTTCGTCACTACTAAGACGCAGTCTCTGGGAGTTTTCGTCTCTCCCCCAGGGTTTGTATCCTCCTCGTGTGGCTTAGAAAAGGCACAGTAAGAAGGGGATCCCCCTGGGGGTCCTTTTCATAGACATTTTCTAAACGCATCCCTCTGTCTCTGAGACACTGCACCCCGAGTGGGTCTGGAGGAGAGGAACGTGCCTCTCTCCACGCTTGTCTTTGCTCCTTGAAAACACTGGCTTGGAGTGTAGCAGAAGGACTGCAGATCCTCAGCTTCTGAGAACTACATCAGAAAAGCCATTTTAAAAACATGAGGATGTGTGAAGTATTGCTCAGAGTTCACAGGATTTCACTTTATGTATAAAAACATGAGTTTCAATGGAGAACGAAAAGGCCAGGAGCTTTTAATTCTCAGGGATAACCATGACCACTGATGCACAACTTAGCATGCAAGGACATTTAGGGCAGGTTTACAAAGGCACTGTCCACTGAGGAATGGATGGACTCCTGGTTTGGGTGATAACTGGTTTCCCAGGGACTGAGGGACTCCTGGTCCCTGAATGGCTTTCTGCCTTGTCCTCCAGTGGCCCAGAAGAGGCCGTGCAGGACCCCAGAGTGTGGCCAGGGCCTCTCACAGACACAAACCCCTGTCACCCCCTCACTCACTCACTCGACCTCACCAAAGGCACCCTCCTGTGTGCAAAGAGTGAAAAGCATTTTGACTTAATAAATAATCATAATGACATGACTGCTGATATTCCCCATATTGTATCCAGCATCTACAACACATATATTGGCTGAATGAATTAAGAATATGGCACATTTCACAGTAAAGAAGCAAATGGCGGGTGGGCGGGCTTGGGACCAGAAAAGATGCTGATAGAATGTTAACATGTGTTTGAAAGGTAGCATTAACTTGAGACGGTAGTTATATTTGATTTATCGACTTTAAAAGCATTTTCTTTCCCTTTTTTTCTCACATCCTTCTTAAAGCAAAATTATGAGCAAAAGGACAGCACTCAAGGGATAATAAATCTAGAGAAAACGAGCTGGTGGATTCCTTTGAATACTACGTAGCACCACGCACTTTTAAGATCAATATAATCACTGAGCTTAACAAAACTTAGCAGTTCATGACTCCAAAGAGTTCAGACTCAGAACAAGCTTTGTATTTGGAGGCAGTGCTTGCCAAAAATGCTTCTTGTTTTGCAATAAATTTCATGATTATTCAATTAGCACTCAGAGTCTAGAAACAAACATCACCCGAGTGGAGAAGCCACAATACATCGTGAATCTGGTACCACCGTCTCTGACTGACTCCTTTGTTTTATAAGACTTCCTTCAATTTCCAGCGTTTTTAAAGCATGTGCCATTAAAATTAAAAGCTTTTAGACTGCACCCAAAGAGTGAGGTTTTAAAAGAACATCAAAGCCTAGTTCTATAAACTACCCCCAAAAATACAGAATGTTTGAATAATCTACCCTTAGAAATAGATAATTTCAATACAAGAGTATTTCAGGAGACACAGAGGTGAATCCTCTTTGATTTTATTCCTGACCCCTACCCCTCACCCCCCAGTTTAACAGAATATGAAAACCAGGACAGCTGAACAGCAGAGGGAGTAGGTAAAGAGATAAAAGTAAATAAAATTAGAACCGACACACAAATATTTTCAATAAAACAGCAAAGTTTGAAACCAGCTTTATTTCAAAGGTACAGTTTTTATTCTGATTTTAAAATCTATGCAGCATATTAAAAGATCGCTTTGTGCTGATGGTAATAACAATATAAAAATGTGTACGAGCCTTTGATTTTGTCAAAGTACTTCCTATGATAACATCTCATTTGGTCACGTTAACTTCCTTGTGCTTTAGGCAGAATAACCCTATCTCTACTTTATAATTAAAAACAGGCTTTGGGCTTCCCTGGTGGCGCAGTGGTTGAGAATCTGCCCCGCCAATGCGGGGGACACGGGTTCGAGCCCTGGTCTGGGAGGATCCCACATGCCGCGGAACAGCTAAGCCCGTGAGCCACAACTACTGAGCCTGCGCGTCTGGAGCCTGTGCTCTGCAACAAGAGAGGCCGCGATAGTGAGAGGCCCGCGCACCGCGATGAAGAGTGGCCCCCGCTTGCCACAACTAGAGAAAGCCCTCACACAGAAACGGGGACCCAACACAGCCAAAAATAAATAAATTAATTAATTAAATTAAAATTTAAAAGTTGATTAAAACAGGCTTTGAGGGGTTAAGTTGCATAACCATGATCATTTAATAAGTGGAGGAGCTAGGAATAGAATTGTTCCTTTGAATCCTACCCAGTGACCTTCTCACCTTCCCAGTTTGCACAAAAACTGTAGCTTGAATGAAAGTAGAGGTGAGTCACACAAGTAAAATTAAAATGTGAGAAGAATGTCAAATGTTCGCTTTGACGCTGAAGCATGAGCCATGGCTTCATTGTCTACTGTGCAAGAGGTGGTTAATCTATTTTATGAAACAGAGACAAATGCAGTGGCAATTATTTTGAAAAATTACGTCAATGTTAACGTATGTTAAACTCCCCTATAAAGGTGGTATGTTCAGACAGCTAAAGCAAGAAGGGAAGACTGATCAGTTCTACAGTCAAGTCAAAGAACGATATTAAATAAGTGAATACTGAAAATATGTTAATTCTGGGAAAAATAATTGATATGAACAGGATTATATAGCACATGTGAAAGTAATATAGTACGAGTTATCAAGTTTAGTTGGTAAACATTAAGAAAATATCATTTATAGTTCAAAATGGACAATGATTTCTTTTAATTGGTTTAAAAAGATTGTTACTTGCTCATACATTCACATGGGCCAAAAATCAGAACTATTTACAAAGGTATTGTAAGTAGCCTTATCTCTGTTTTCCACATCCAACCCCCATCTCATATAAGAAAACTATTTTTTTAGTTTCTTTTGTATTTGGGGGGTGTTCCTTTTTAAAAATTATTTATTTATTTATTTATTTTATTTTTGGCCATGTTGGGTCTTTGTTGCTGCACACAGGCTCTCTCTAGTTGCAGCAAGTGGGAGCTACCCTTCATTGCAGTGCACAGGCTTCTCTTGTTGCAGAGCATGGGCTCTAGGTTCACGGGCTTCAGTACTTGTGACATGTGGGCTTCAGTAGTTGTGGCATGCAGGCTCAGTAGTTGTGGCTTGCGGGCTCTAGGGCGCAGGTTCAGTAGTTGTGGCTCATGGGCTTGGTTGCTCTGCGGCATGTGGGATCTTCCTAGACCAGGGCTTGAACCCGGGTCCCCTGCATTGGCAGGTGGATTCTTAACCACTGCGCCACCAGGGAAGTCCCTGGGGGAGGGTGTTTCTTTATGCAAATACAATTAAATTGCTTTCTCTACATTTTTACACAAAAATATTCATTGTTCTGCATTATGTGTTTTTCATGTAACAATGTATACTGGAGATAGTTCTATATCGATACATAGTTTTCTCATTCTTTTTAAAATAATTAAACTTCTTCAGAGCATTTCATTCTGTGGAAATATCAGAGTTTATGTAACCAGTCCTTCTCAAATAGAAATTTGGATTGTTTTAATCTCCTGCTATCACAAACAATGCTGCAATTGTGTTTACATGTCCTTGGGCGTGTGTGCAGGTACATCTGTAGGATAAGTTCCCAGAGGTGGGACAATTTGATCAGAGAGTAGGTAGAATGGTGTACTGAGATCAGCTGTTAGAATTTGGGTAATCTTTTGACCGGCTGTTAGAAACAGATACTACTAAAAGTTAAATTACATAAACTTACAATTAAATAAATTATATTATAAATAAAGCTAATAAATACTTAAACATGAATGCGTGCCACTTACTGTGCTATGTTTTACTATAACCTCTGCTTTGGAGGCTGTGACTGTTGCATCGGTATGGGGGAACCACGTAACGGGTTAGTAGCTGAAATCAGTACTGATGGGGTATCTACACCTCCGCAACTGGCAAATGCCTCAAACCAGGCTTTTGTTCTGTTTTTTCCGGAGAGCCAGTTGTGAAACATTTACTTGCATACCAGTCATTGATGACTTTAAACTATTTATAATCCATAACAGTGCTGTAGACTTTATTTTGATAAACTGAAATTAAATATTTTTAACTGATATGGGATTCTCACTTTCCAAGAATTCACTTCTTTTATTGAATCTCTTTACCTTTCATGGCAATATAGTTATTTGCATAAGTTCAATAAGAATTTGGCCTTATTTTTACCAGGATATAATTGGAAAAATTAGTGTCTTTTCATGTCTCAGTTTTGGTAAACTGTACTTTCCTACAATTTCTCATTTTGCTCCTTATGATTTCTTATCTTTTATATTTGAAATTTCTCCCCTCTTCAAAAATAGGTTAGCAAGTGTTTTACCTACTTTAATATTTATCGTTATTGTTTCACAATATGAACTTGAATTCACTCTATTGTTTTTTCTTTTTTAATTCCATAATTATGGCTTTTAACTTTACTAATTCCTTTTATTTTGGTTCAGTTAACCTGTTTTTCTTCTTACTTTTCCACTTGGTGGTTAATTTATTTCTTCCCTTTTTTAAATAGGTAAGAGTATTTAGGGCTATACATTTTCCTCTGAGCACCCTTTTCTTTTTATTCCAAATGATCTTAAATAAAATGTTTTCATTATTGTGTTTTCAGGAGATTCTCTCATTTTGATTCATATTTTCCCTTTGATAGAAGAGTTGTTTAAATGAGATTGATTTTTCTTAAATGTTCATATGAAAAAAATCTTTTTTGTTTTCTGATTTTTAAAATTAATTTCTATTCCTGTGACATTGAGATCAAAATCTTGCCTGCAGGAGTGACCAAAATGATAACAAAGAAGGCTAATGAACTTCTCTCCTACAGATGCACCAATTCTATCAATACAACTACACACGGAGAAATTCCCTTTGAAAGAAATCCAGAAACTAAGTGACTCCACACATCAGGTGAAAGAGAAAATACCCATGTTGAAACAGACAGGAAACGCTGAGACACACTCACCATGGTCCCCACTCCCAGCACAGCTCCTTACAATTGGGAGGAGACTCCTAATTCCAGCTTCTCCCTGAGGACTGAAGCATTTAGAAGACACAGCTAGCACCCCAACCACCAAGACTCCCTCCTGAGGGACGGGCCCCCAAAACACCTAGCCCTAAAAGCCAACAGGCTTGCATCCATGAGACCCACAAGACCGCAGCAAACAAAGAAGCATTTCTTAACAGTCACACGAGCACTCACTGAGAATGTCCCTCCAGGGCTCAGTGCGGAGGGAACAGGCAAAAATGCCCGTCGGCTCATCTTTCGCGCAAAGGGGTCTAACTGCTTCTACAAGATGCTGCCTGATCATCCAGCCTCTAATGTTAGCATGCATCTAAGGGCTGCCTGCAACCCTCCCTGGAGACTGGGGAAGCCTGCAGACACCTTCCCCATCTTCCCCTCTGGTCTGCTCCAACAATAAAGCCAAGGTAGCAGTAACCCCTGGAACAAGCTCATACATACATCTGATGGCCCAGCTTTTGCGGCTGCTGACCAAGGATAAACACCTAAATCACCTGGCTCTAATAGCCAGTGGGGTTTGCGTTCATGAATCCCACAGGTCTATAGCAAATAAAGAAGCGGTTTTTAAACAGACGCAGAAGCACTCTGCCATGGCGGTACATCTGGGCTCAGCACACAGGGAGCAAAAACGTGCATCTCCCAGGTTCTCCCTGGAAAGGGTTCAACTAAATACTTTCCCAGCTGCTTCTGAGGGTCCAGCTTCTAACCAGCCTACAACTAGTTGCTGACTGTGATCCATCCCTTTGGGACACTGATAGATCTTGGCACTATCTTGGACACTGGGAGCCACTAAGCACAGAGAAGTTGGGTTGGATTGTCACAATGGTTTGAGAGCAGCTAGGAGCTGGTGGGGGCAGGTTTATCTGCTAAATGAGACAACTCTGTAAAGACTGGGAGAGGCAGTTGTTTTCTTTAACGCGCAGAAACCAACACAGAAAGTCAAGGAAAATGAAGAAACAGAGTAATATATCCTAAAACAAAAGAACAAGATAAATCTCCAGAGACATCTTAATGACCAATCCTTTACAAACTCTTCCAAAAATACAAGAAGAAAGAAATCCAAACCATTCTATGAGGCCAGTATTAACTAATATCAAAGTAGTTTAAGATATCACAGGAAAATAAAACTACAAACCAATATCTCTTATGAATGTAGATATAATTTGTAACATAAAACCGCCTCTTATCATAAGCCCAAATTTTATAATTATAGGCCCACAACCCCACATATCAAGCCCTTGGGCTCTCACGTACTTTAGAATTTTAAATTTTTCACATTTTCAAAAAATTATCTGGGGTCTTCCCTGGTGGTCCAGTGGGTAAGACTCCATGCTCCCGATGCAGGGGCCCCGGTTCGATCCCTGGTTGGAGAACTAGATCCCGCATGCCGCAACTAAGCGTCCGTATGCCGCAACTGAGAAGTCCGCATGGCGCAACTAAAGGATCCCGTGTGCCGCAGCTAAGACCCAGCACAGCCTAAATAAATAAATAAATATTTTAAAAAATTATCTGGCATATACACCATGTTTTACATAATTTCTTCAGTAGGTCTGAGGCAGCCCTCTTGTAATCAAACATGAATATCTCTGAAGTGAAACAGAGTGTGATAAAGACCACAAGACGTCTCACTTCACTTCAGACCAGATTTTGCCTCCCTACGAATTTGCTGCTAATTTCTGGGGAAAAAAATTGATTTTCAGAGCTTTTTGCATTTTAGAATCACAATTAAGTGATCCTACACTTGTAATCTAAATGACTAGGGCATTTCCAGAGAATAACTAATTTGTCATGTGACAAATGTAACCAAAGAAATGAAAAAAAGGTGCAGTCCTTCAAGTCTAATAAGAAATCATACTTAATTCCCTTATCTTCTCACAATCCTCATCTACCCTCACAGAAACCAGAATCAAGCAGGGTTTCATACTTTAGAGATGCCATTTAGCTACACAGTATCATGACTCTAATATATTTAAAATACAATTAATGTTAGGATTAAGTCCACTTTTCTCTCTCTTCTTTCTCTCTCTGAGCACTTTATCACTAGTGTTGACTGTGACCAGCCTTATGTGAGGTCCAGAAGTGAGAGAGGATGACCAGAAAAGAGATTCGGAGACACACACAGCTCCAGCTGTATTGTGAACTGATATGCAAATAAATATATTGTGACCATCTTGGGCTTCCCTGGTGGCGCAGTGGTTGAGAGTCCGCCTGCCGATGCAGGGGACACGGGTTCGTGCCCCGGTCTGGGAAGATCCCACATGCCACGGAGCGGCTGGGCCCATGAGCCATGGCCACTGAGCCTGCACATCCGGAGCCTGTGCTCTGCAACGGGAGAGGCCACAGCAGTGAGAGACCCGCGTACCGCAAAAAAAAAAAAAAAAAAAAAAAATCATGGATTTTTAAAAATTTAAATGTTCTTTTGGTATTTGGAAATAAATCACTTTTAGGCTTGTACAGGCATACCTTGAAGATATTACAGGTTTTGTTCCAGATCACCACAATAAAGCGAGTATCACAGTACAGCAAGTCACACAAATTTTTTCATTTCCTAGTGCATATAAAGTTATATAGTCTATTAAGTGTGCAATAGCATTATATCCAAGAAACAATGTGTGTATATATATATATTAATTAAAAGATACCTTATTGCTAACAAATGCTAACCATCATCAGAACCTTCAGTGAGTTGTAATCTTTTTGCTGGTGGAGGGTCTGAAATATTGTGATAATTACCAAAATGTGACACAGACAGGAAGAGAGAAATGCTGTCAGGAAAATGGTCCTGATAGACTTGCTTGATGCAAGGTTGCCACAAACCTTCAGTTTGTAAAAACAAACAAACAAACAAACAAACACAATATCTGCAAAGTACGGTAAAACGTTGTATGCCTGTGTAGTGAATCAAGTTTATCAGACTGTTGTTTTGGATGGTTCTTGAAACGTGTTATGATGACATTTATAAAAGACGAGTTCAAAAATGCTTTTAGCAATGGCAACACTTGGAAATACACATTTGGAACAGTCAGCATCCGGTCAAAAAACAGATACCACTCTAGGTATTTCAAACAGGAATATTTAATCTAGGAAACTTATTACATTGAGGATAGAAGAGCTGAAGAGAGAAAGAGGTTACAGACAGGAAGGGGGCCAGAGAACAGAGGGATCTGTACCAGCTCCAGGACTGGAAGACTCGGGGGAAACGGTCTGAGAACATACATATATATGGCAAGAGATAAAACCACAGGAAGGGCTGCCCTGAAGGAGTTCAGACCCCAGAGGGAAGGACTGCTCAAAGGAGCTGGGGCGACAGGGACGTGTAGGTACTGCCAGAGGTGCCGCTCAAAACAGGGAGCTGGGTGGGAAGGGATGTCTTGTCCTCTTCACCCCTCTCGAACCCAGACTTGTCCAGGATGCCCTGTTGGTTGAACAGCCTGGGAACTAGAAAATGGTGAAGCATGGAAAGGCATTCCTTGCAACTTGGAGGAGGAGAGAGTGTAGAATGCAGCTGAGAACAAACCAGCACAGGTTTGCCGCCTCTGTGGGTAGAACTATGAAAACAAGACTTATTTCGATGCTTCTGCATGTCTGTTCATTTGTTCCCCAGATAACTGAGCACAAACACCTGACAGCCTCATTCTTTCAAGGAACAGGAAGAAGGAAGTAGCTGGAGTGATTTCAGTGAATGGGGGAGATGAAGGATGAATGATGAGGCTGCAGAGAAAGCAGAGGCCTGAGGACCCAGGGACTCAGAGGTCTTGTTAAGGAATCTTATCTGAAGTAGAAGGAGAAACCCAAACACAGTTTAAACCGAGGAGTGGCATGGTCTGATTTTTTCCCAAAGATATTACTCATACTGCTGTATTTGCAAAATATTAAGGGAGTGGGGGGCAAGAGGGAATGCAGGAAAGCCAGCTGAGAATACATTTATGTCATCAAGGCAGAGGTAATAGTGGGATGGAGTCTGGGCTAGTGTTGGAAATAGAAATACATGAATTTTAACATGATTTAGAAGTTAACAAAAAATGTTGGTGGAGTGGATGCGGGGAATGAAGGAAAGGAAGAAATCAAGGGTAGCCTCCAAATCTTTGTGTCAAGTAACTGGGAAGTTGGGGGTCCCATTTACTAAGATGAGGAGGGTGGGATTTTTTAAAGCTTCAGAGCTGAAACATCATGATGCTTTGGCCATGTTAACTTGTAGGTTATTCCTCAGCTTCCAAATGAAAGTATTTTCTTCAGTTGGAAATAGAGTCCTGTTAACAGAGGAAGGAGCTAGAACCAGAGAGATAAGTCTAGGAGTCATTGATGTTTAAAGAGTCATGTAAAGCCGTAGGACTAAACAAAAGAGAACATGTAGAGATGGTGTCACTCTGACAGGAGCATGACTGGCTTAAAGGAAAATTCAGCATAAAAACTTTTTGGTTGAGGGATTCATGGAGTACCTCTTGGGACAGATACTCCCATATCTGAGTTCCTCTCTGTGGGCACGCTGGAGAGCACTAACTGAAGGGCACATTGAGCTTTTGTCATATGAAAAACTACACTCAAAACTTGCTGCTTAGACACTTCCTCCTGTCCTATTTTCAGATCTTTCTTTCTCGAGATTTTCATTAGATTTGGAAATGTTTCATCCATTATTTCTTCAAATTCACTTCTCCTCCATTTCCCCTCCCTCTCCTTCTAGAACTCCAATGACACATAGGTTACATCTTTTGACCATATTCCACTATATCTCTAGCAAACTGTGTCCTGTTTTTTGTTTTTTTTTCCCTTTGGATATATTCAATACGTCTGTCCTCCTTTTCACTAGCACTATCCTCTGCTCTGTTCAGTATGATGTCATGAAACTGTTCACAATGTTCTTATTTAAGCTATTTTCTAAGTTGTATAATGCTCATTTGATCGTTTTAATAGATTCTAATTCTTTGTTGAAATATTCCTTTTTAATCTATTTTTGTCCAGCCTTTTCTCTACTTTCTTTAACATGGAAATGACAGCTATGTTAGAGCCTCATCTGTTATTTCAAAGATCTGAATCATCTTTGGTGTTCTACTAACCAAATTGTCTTTCGATCATTGATCACATTTTCCTGTTTATGTAAATATCTGGTCATCGAATGCTGGGTGGTGTGGGTGATACCTTCTGAAGCTGTGGATTGTGTGGTCCTCTCCTAAAGCATGTTGGCCTTTGTTCCGACAGGCAGACAAATTGCTGGCAGATCACCTTTATCCTGTCAGGCTAAGGCAGTTCAAATGTGCTTTTGTGTTTCTTCCTAAGGCACAGCCTTTACTCCTACAGTGTGACCCTTTCTCCTAAGGTGTGGCCTTTCTAGGGTTTCAACTGAAGGTATGGGATATCTCCCCATCAAATGTCTTCACTCTAAGCTTGAATTTGAATGTCTCCCTGGATATATATGCTCTCCAGAATCTCCACTTAGCGCTCAGCTTCCTAGCAGCTGCTTTCTGTTCTATGCTCACAGAGCTACGAGCCACCCAAGAACCTGAGATGAGTTTCCACTCACATTTTGAGGTCCCTTCTCTGTGGGTCAACCTCTCTGTCAATCTGGCCCCCAAATCTCAGTCCCCTTAGTACCTTGGACTCTCCTCTGTCTCTTCTGCCCAGCAAGACCTCTGCACTCATATTCCCTGAGCAAAGGCCTCGAAGCATGTCCCCAGGGTGAAGCCTGGGTGAATTTGGGGCTCACCTTGTGTGTCCCTATGTTTCCAGCATTGCAAGTCTGCACTGGTTGTTTTCCAGTGCCCACAAACCGCTGTTTTTTAAAATATATTTTTCCAGATTTTATAGTTGTTTGTGACAGGATGGTAAGTCTGATTTCATCTTCTTTCTTATGGCTAACAACCTAGTTATAGTTTTATAATTTATTTCCAACTTAATCTACTTTGATTTCATAATTCAGTCTCTCTGATATCAAACCTTTGAAATTTGCTGAAAGTTTTTTTAAGATTTAGTACATAGTCAATTTTTATAAGTATCCAAGTGTGCTAGAAAATACATGTTCTTAACAAGTGAATATAGGGTTCTACATGTACCAATGATACGAAGCTCCCTAACTGTGCTGTTCTTATCTTCAATATCATTACGAAGTTTTTGTTTGCTTAATCTATCAATTACTGAGCCACGTTAAATTTGTCATTTTCTCTTTGAGCTTCTGTTCATCTTCACTTTATGTCTTTTGAGGTAATACTGTACATTTATGCAAGTTTATTTTTTAAAATAATAATTAATTAATTAATTAGGCTGTGTCAGGTGTTAGTTGTGGCATGCGGGATCTTTTGTTGTGGCATGCGGGCTCTTAGTTGCAGCATGCATGTGGGATCTAGTTCCCCAACCAAGGATCGAACCCAGGCCCCTGCATTGGGAGCATGGAGTCTTACCCACTGGACCACCAGGGAAGTCACTATACAACTTTAGAATTGTTTTCTTACCCCATGTATTCGATCCCTTAATTATTCTTACTTAATGACTCTTTGTATCCCTGATAATACTTTCTGACTGGAAGCCCACTCTGTCTTTTAATAATTTAGCAATGCCATCTTTCTTTTTTTAATTCCTTTACTTTAAACATTTTTGTGAGCTTTCATTTCAGCTGTATGCCTCGTACAGACATATTAAGAGGTGGATTTTGTTTTTCGATCCAAATGACATTCTCTGTCATCTCACTGTTTACCATTTATATTTTGTGATTATCGATATGTTTGAATTTATTTCTCTCATTTTCTTTTTCTTTCTATATTTCCAGCTTTGTCTGTACTTCTCCTTCCTTTCTTCTTTTAGATTGACTTGGAGTTTAAAATTTCATTCCTCAGCCTCTATCTACCCTTTCACAAATTATACACTGTTTTCTTATTTACTGAGTAGTTATCCTCAGTGTTAACATGCTGTATAAGTCAGGGTGCTCTCAGGAAATTTACTCCTCAAATGAGAACATTTTAATAAGGGATTTTTCCTGAGGTATAGTCAGGGTTTAGCAGAGGAACAGTGTGTGGTCATTAACACATGCGGGCTTTAAAGGGCAAGGTAGGGAGAGTGGCTTCCAAGCCCAGAAAGAACACATGTGGCTCTAGGAGCGTTGAAAGAGCGCTGTCCAATCAATGCTGTCTTTGGAAAAGGGAAGAAGCCCACCTGTGGCGACCCAGCCTGGGGGGGAGCCAGGGAATAAGTACCTCTATTCACCCTTCTTCCGCTTCTGTGCCTCTCACAAGCAAGCCAACGGAAATGTAAAGGGCAAGGAGCCCGTGGAGCAGTGCACAGGGGTCACGCCCAGCGTCCGGTGATGGAGAGAAAGCTCAGGGAAAGATGTCTAGCACACAAGTGTGTTTGCGTTCCCAAGTAAATCCACATCTTTACTCTCTCAGATAAGACAGGGACCCTGGAGCACATTCAATACAACCACTGTAACTTATGCAGTAGGTCTGCCTTCTAGGTGTATTTTAATCCCCCAAATAAACATTGTTTCTTTCTTACTCTGTTGTTGGTTTTAAAGGTATCCTTTTGCACCCAGACCTTCTCTTGTGAACCACTGTCTTTTTTCCTCAAGTTCCTTCCAAAGTTCTTTCACTGAGAGCCTGGTGGTCATGACTAGCCTCAGTTTTTGTTTGTCTGGCAATGTCTTCGTTTTGTACTTATTTTTAATGAGAGACTGACTACATCATTTTCGAGCGACCGTTCTTTTCCCCGAGCCCTTGTGGATGTTATCACCCTTGTTTCTGGGTTCCATCATCTTTGAATCACATCAGCTATTGGTCCAGGTAGCATTGCTTTGTAGAAATCTGTCTTTGCTCTTCATCTGCTTTTAATCTCTTTGTCTTTGCTCTTTCAGCTGTTTAACTACAATTATCTAAGGCTTTTTTTGGGGGGGGCGGGGGGAAGTATCCCGCTGAGAATACTGTGCTCCTCTTGACTATGCGTCTGTATGTCTTCCAACAATTTTTTACTCCTCAACCATTCTTTCCTCAAATGCTCCATCTTCACTCTCTGTGTTCTTTCCTTAAATGTTGAGTATCTATTAGACCATTGTTCTCTAGGTCTCTTAACTTCTGTGACATATTTTCCATTTCCTCCTCTCTTAGTGCTGTATTGTAGGTATTTTCAAGCCATTTTTCTGGTTTACTCATTTCCTCTAAGATGTGTCGAATCCGCTGTTTGAATGATCCACTGAGTATTTAATTTCAAAGAATGTGTTTTTTGTTTTTCAAGCGCCTATTCTATCATATTTCAAATCTGCCTTTTCTTATTTGATAATATCTTGTTTCTTGCCAATATTGTAATTTCCTCCTTCATTTCATTAAGATTTTAAGTACTGCTTTTTTTTAAAGTTCTCTATCTGGCTATTCCAATGTCTGTGTCCTCGGAGTCTCACTCAGCCATTGTCTCCACTGCAGGTGTTTTGTAGTTTTGACTGTGAGGCCACGCCCAGCAGAACCCTATTGAGGGTAATTCTGAAGGAGGCTGAATTGAGAGTATTTCACGATGTCATTTTTTTTCCACAAGAACCCAGGACACTCTTATTGTGAGGGTATTTTCATTTAATCCTTAGCTTGTAATTGGACTACAAAGGTAACATAATTTAAATTCTAAACCTATATAAGGACCTGTTCAGGGTTACAAATTCTCCAGAGAAAGACATGTCTTTCCATCTAGAGCTGTGGGCTGGAGGGGCAAGTGGTTCTGTCCGTTCCTTTGCCAGACGGCAGGTCTCTTCGGACCCAAGGGCCGCCCTCTGCCTCCGCCCTGAGGACTGCTTTCCTTTCTGGAAGACAGCGGTTCTGCTGGGAAACGGGGCTGAGTGAGTGCTCAGGGGCTGAGCCATCCTGCTGCTCTGGCTTTGTATCCCAACCCATCACCCCGTCAGGGTCCCTTGGCCCTTCTCCTCTCTGTTCTGTGACCCGGGCTCTCTCCCGGCGACACCCCCCACCCCTCTGGCTACACTCTCCTGTCCTACCCAGTCCCACCCACATCAGGGTTCCAGAGATGAAAGTCTCTTTCTGTCTTTCACAGGAAAAACGCCTCTTTTTGAGCAAAGTTTGTATCTACTTTCTGCAAAATGAGAATTGTTTCTATAGTTTTGTTTAGAGAGGGAAGACCAGCTGACGCTCAGTTTACCATCTTGCAACTAAAAGAATATTGAACATAACTGATAAATTATGTTTAGTGTACTCTGCTTTAAAAGTCTAGGAAATAATGTATACATTTAGTCATGATTAGGAGGAAAATATGGGGAGAAGTGTAGTATGGAAGGAAATAAAAGTCTTGGGTGGAAAAAATACTGAACTGCAGTCATGAAACCTGGGTTCTACTCTTTGTCCAGTCACTAATCAACAGTGTGCCATTGTCAAGGTGATTTAGTCTGCGTTGGCATCAGTCCACCCAACTGAAAATAAGGAGAATTTCATTAGATGTTCTCAAGTATGACATTCCTTTCTAAAATTCTGTAAAGTTTAGTGACTTGGAAAACTTACGTATGTACACTAGATACTTCCCCAAGGATGCTGAATAAATGAGGAAGCATTTACTACCAAACTCTTCATTATAAAGACCAATATAAAAGCTTGAATGCCTCTTACTAAATCTCTTTTGATCTAAAGGAGATAAAGGGTAAAGTTCTTAGACTCTGTTCAACATTGTTTCAAAGATTTTCATCATGCTTGCCCAAATACGACAAATTATTCTTGGTGGCAATATATGTGGGAAAACAAATTATTCTTGGTGGCAATATATGTGGGAAAACACAACTGGGCATAAAGCCAATAAATATTGAATTCTCAGTTATGAGTTTACCAATCAAGCAAGAAAGAATGAAGGTCTTATGTCAGGTAGTTATTAAGAATGGAAAAGGCAAAGCTACTATGATTTACTTCTTATCTGATACCATCCCAGCCCACTGTTTTGCTCTGGCCCCTGCCCCGGCAAGAGGTGTAGCCTGAGAGACATTAACCACGTGGCTCTTGCTTTTGGCTCTAATGCTTTAGCTGCTGTTACATGGGGGTCCTGCAGGAGTCTGCTCAGCTATTTCAGCACAAGCACAGATTTACAAGTGTGAGGGAGTGAACATCCCTGGAGCAACCCCATTGTCCACCGGGGAATGAAGCCAATCCATAAGTGCTCCGTTTTCCATGTCGGAGATGCACGCTTTTGTGCGTTCTGCAACGTTCTCTAGGGGGCTCTCAACAAGAGTCCCAGTTGCCCAGAGCAGCGACCAGCTCGTTGTGAACTAGTGCTTCGGCTGGCTTCCTCCTCCTCTCCATCTGATCCTTCCCAGTCCCCCCAGCACCATCTTTGTCCTTGTGATCACTTTCGTGCAAGCTGCAGTGGATGACGGGGCACTCTGCCCGGCCCTCCCGAGAGAAGGAAGGCCCTCAGGTTCCAGGGCTGCAGTTACTGTTCGTTGCTGACTCTGATAATTGCTTACGATTGAGGCGCCGCATTACTTGAGGATATACTACTTTCTTGGGTCCAGTTAATACTCAGTGATTGGCCAGGCCTGGAGTCCGAAGGCTTCTCCCCTTGCCCCAGTTTGGAACCATTCCGCAAGGCCATCTCAGACTCAGAGCTCACTGAGGGACTGACTGTTTCCTCTGCTGCAAATGCATCACAGTTCAACTCCTCTGTTTGTCCAAAGCCATTTCTTCCCCTCCCTTACACGGTGATACGGAGACCAACCTACTGTTAAACCTGCTCACCTCAAATCTACATCCAAACTCTGCACGCAAGTTTCCAAAGACGCAGCTCTTGGCCCAGCCTTTGTTTGGGGAGGTAACCAAGCTAAGACAATTGCCTTGAGCTCTCATTCTCTTTCTCTCTCTCTCCCTCTCCCACTCCATGGGTGTGTGTGTGGGGGTCTGTGTGTGTGTGTGTGTGTGTGTGTTGTGGGGAGGTGATGATCACTTACTGTCAGCAGTATTTTCTTAAGGTTTTTTTTTTTTTTTTTTTTTTTTTTTGCGGTACACGGGCCTCTCACCATTGTGGCCTCTCCCGTTGCGGAGCACAGGCTCCGGATGCGCAGGCCCAGCGGCCATGGCTCACGGGCCCAGCCGCTCCGCGGAATATGGGATCCTCCCGGACTGGGGCACGAACCCGTATCCCCTGCATCAGCAGGCGGACTCCCAACAACTGCGCCACCAGGGAGGCCCTTAAGGTTTTAATTACAGTCCCTTTGCCATAAGAATCAATCGTAACAAAAGAGAGAATATTTTTTAGGAGCGAAATCAGGACTAATAACTAAAGCATCCCAGTTTGTTATGGGGTAGACGAAGGGCATTGGCAAGGCCACACGTCTCAGTCTGTGGGGTTTTTTCTTTCTTTTTAGTAACTTATATTTATCTTTATTTGGGGACGTTACAATGAACAAAGTAAATTTATATTTTTTTCTTCAATTTTTCTAAGCAGTGGAGATCTATAATTAATTTGCACCTTTTTATGCTGTATAAACTTCTTTCTCTCTGGATATGCCTAGAAATTCTTGGCACTTTTGCATTTTGGCTGCTCTCAACTCTGTTGTTCCATTGCCAATTGACTATCCTTTGTAATTGTAGTTTTAAAATTAGCAGATAATACACCGCTTTTTCAAGATAACCAGTAAATTGATAGGGATGTTAAATTCAAGTCTAGAGCTGATTCCTGCAGGGCCATTCAGCTTTGGCACTTAATACCACGTGTATAGGCAGGAAATTAAGTACTGTCCTTTCCTTGACTGTGAACGTTTTCTTTTAGTGGTGGTATAAATCAGGTAATTGCAGAGAAAAAATAAATTACAAAGAAAAGAAAAATGGGATTAAATGTGTAGCTCTTTGTGACTATACTTCTTTTTTCAACCAGGTGTGATGAAATGAAGGATTAAGCAATACTGTAATGATTTTTATTCAAGCGGGCAATCAATCTGCAACTCTCAGGTTGCTGAGACATTGCTTTTTTCTTTAATGGAAATAAACTTAAACTGTATAATTTATTACTTCCAAGAGTCATTTCATTTTGCTTTCATTAATCTGGTTGGTGTCAAAGAAAAATAAGAAAATGCTTTGGCTTTTATTTTCCTTGGGCCTTTTACATTTCATGTGAATCATCAACATCACATTTCATAGTGATGAATATCAAGTCATTTAAACGATGCTTCTGGATTGAAGCAGCAGTGGTAACTACTTGGGTTTTTGGAGAACACGAACATGCATGGAGCTTGTTGACAAGCAAACACCCTGTTTGTGACTGTACTGCTCTAATGTACAGAGATGATCACTTTTGTTAAGTGAGAATACAAGGGAACAAGGTCAGATCTAGTTAAAATTCCAGTACGAATTGTGAATTCCTTTTTCTGTGTGTTCCTCTCCTCATGATCATAGCTGCACAGCCACATACCTAGGGCAGGTGGCCTGGGGCATCCTAAAGCTCCATACACTCTAATTATTCTACCCCTTACCTTACTCTCTTCCTCAAGTCATTGATATTGCTTTCCAAGCACTCAGCCAAGACTCATCTCAGAAGTTAGATGGATATGCAAGTCTATAGGACATAATTTGATGGGCACCTGCTTTCAAACCCTGACCTGTCATAATAAAGAGCATCTTATGGTTAGGACTCCATTCCTATTAGTTGCATAGGGGTTTCAGACTTGAAGCATCCCCTAGTAAAATCCATAGACCTCTGAGATGGTAACAACAGCTAACATCATTACCAGCACTTTAAGCGTTATCCTAGCTGAGCAAGGCTATCAATGGGGGAATTGGAGAGATACCTGGGCTAAGAAAGGACTGGCACTGCAGCCAGTCCCTGGGATACCTCAAACCCCTAACGTGTGCAGGAGTGCCTGGCACGTGGCAGGAACTCTGGACAGCGAGTGGAGTTGTAGGCTGACAGCGTGAAGGGCCAGGTGCCTAAGTCAGGCTTGATCAACGTCACAGTGTGCTGTGAGGCTCTGTTCTTGAGGTGCTGTTCGATGACCAACAAGTCAGTCTCATAACAAATGTCACTTAACATATGATATTAATAAAAAATTTTCAGAAATACTCCTCTAAAACACACCACACTCACAGACACACACACACACGCATGCATCACACGTTCCATGACTTCATGCGCATGCATCTATTATAGCCTTTCTCACACGGCGTCTTTACTGACTTGGTCTACCTTTTTTCTCCTTCAACTTGACTGCATGTCTCAGACTCAAGTGCTGACAAGGTCCCACAAACAGCATGAACGTCTAGACCAGGTGGAAGTAGCTGAGAGTCTGCAGCTTCTAAAGGAGCGGCATTGCCCAGCCGACGGTTGTCATATGTAATATGGGCTCCTTGTTGTTGTATACCTGTTTTTTTAATGCTGGATAGTATACATTAGCTTAATGCAATGGAGTGAAATGGAATAGCAGCATTTGCTGCCATTTAGAATTTGGCAGACCAACTCTGTATGGGCTATAAACATATTGTTCATCTTAAGGCCAAATTGGCTGACAGGCTGCTAACTTTGTTTCCTCTGAACTAGAACACGATGTTCTGGAAAGAGTATCTGGGTCTTTTTCCTCTCTCTTTAGAGCTTAGTCTGTGTGGGGCTGAGTTTGAACATATAGCTCAACGTTCCCAGGTGAGTCTAACGTTGAGAACAATCGTAATAAATCTGTAAGCCACTGCTGTGGCCCTGGGGAATGATTATCTAGAGATTGTCTTTTCTCCTCTAAGAAGAAAATTTCTATTTTTACAGGCTCTTCTTTTTACCACAAGATAAAAAATATAAAAGAAGATGTAAAAGTCATTCAAGGCAATATTATCAAAGATCTCAAAGTAAAAAGCTTTATTAAAATAACAGATCTTTGATATTTTATTATATCAGATTGGACTATGAAAACAAAATTCAATAAAATATGCCTGGACTGTTCCAGGTCCTCTGGAGCTTGTTCCTCTGGCCACAAACGGTGATTTCCATGCATGGATTCTCACCCACATTCATGTTTGCGGTGCCCCATGTGTTCGTAAAGTTGCTGCCCGGGAAATTGTCAGAAAGAAAAATTTGGGCCAGAGAAAGTGTCCTGAAGAGAGTGAAGAAGAATCATTTGATTTTATGAGCTGATCCTTTGCCAAGAGAATTAAAATGAACCTCTATCTACACCACCAAAGTGAGGTAAGGAGTCGAAGAAATTATACTCAGCTCAGACTGAAAGAAGAGTTCAGCCCAAGTGATCAAATACAATAATCTATTTGGTTCAAATCCATCACCTGCTCTGGTTTTTTGCTTGTTAAGACAGCCTAAGTTTAATCTCCTTACTTCAGGCTAATGTTGGCTTCATCTGTAAAAAGGCACTGTGTGTTTTTGGTTAGGCATCATAGTGTTTGAACCCAGGTGCATACATGAGCTTCAGGGGCTCCATGAAATTCTTCCCCTTAAATTGTGTGCAAAGTATTTTCTGTATGTACTTTCTTTCTGCGGAGAGAGTGCAGAGCTTCCATTAAATTGTCAAAGGAACTAAGAAAATATTCATCACCACTGACCTAGACGACTGTCCACTTCCCTTCTAACACTGACATTTCTGTGATTGTTTCAGGAAGTCGTGCAAAGTGGATATGACTGTGGGAATAACTAAAATTAAGTGGAAAATGGCTGGGCTTCTTAATGTTTGGATTCTGTATCTTTGAGGTTGTTCGCTATCATTACAAAATGCAAAGCCAATCTCAATACACAGAAGCTCTGACAAATTCACAGATGTGAATGAACTACTCAATACAAAAAAAAAAAAAGAGTAAATAACATATCCACTCTGAGCACCAACCCTGATGTGTTATATAGAAATATCACAGGAATATATTTATTCTGATGAGCTGTATCCAGTTATCTGTCGCTATATAAGAGACCACCCCAAAACTAAGTGGCTTAATCCAATAATAGTTTATTATAATGCATCGTGCATCTGTGGGTCGGCGAGAGGTTGGTGGAAATTACCTGCAGTTACATGTCTGCAGGGACTGTAGATTATTCTTTGCTGGAATTGGCTGGGGCAGCTTAGCCTCTGCGTCTCTGCCCCATTTTCCTGCTGGGACCCGTGGGCAAACACCAGTGGGCCCTGCTCACGGCGATGGCAAGCGGGCAAAGCCAGGCAGGAGCTTTGAGGACTCTTGGGATCGAGGTTGGAAGAACAACAGCGTCACCTCTGCCTCAGTCTATTGCCCAAAGCAAGCCACGCGGGCGAAGGATGGAGAGAGGCAGCTCGAATCTACAACGCGAAGAACGGAAAGTCACAGGGAAGAGAGCACGAAGGGAGGTGGGGAAGCGAATTGAGGCCATTGATTCGATCCGACGCGTGGGTCAAACTTTTGACGAGTCCAGACAGGAAGCAGTTTTATTTTTCTCCCGATATTTCCTTAAAATATGTTCTGTGGAATCTCCGTCCTCCTGTGCGTTCCCCGTATCTCTACCTTTAGCTCCACCTACGTCTCCTCACTTTCAGACAAGACTCTGTTCCAAACAACCAGAGGCAAACTTCAGTCTCACACCCGGTTCAGAGCTCCCCAGTTGTCGGGGTTCCCGGTCCCGAGACCTGCAGGGAAGCCGGGATGGGGGGACGCCTGCCCAGCTGCGGGGTGTGGACAGCAGGGTCGGCAGCAGGGAGCCCCCCGGGGCCTCGCCCTTCCGGAGGCCGCTGGTCCGCCCACGGCGCGGAGGCCCAGCGGGCCCAAACCCGGCCGGGCCAGCGGGATCTCCCCTCAGGTGGGCAGAGCCTTGCCTGGGCCGGCCTCGAGCTCTGCCTGGCGCTGCTTCTTCCTCCTCGTTTCAGAGCGGATGACCCCCGCAAAAGGCTGCCTCCTACGCTCCATCTCAGCGTCTGCTTCCAGAAAACCCGGCCTGTGACAGGTTTGTCCTTTAACTCTTCCCTTTTTCCCTCTGCTTCTGCTTTCTCCAGGGGATGCTTTGGGGAATGGGCGATTAACGGCAGTGGGAAAGTACTTTTTTTTAGCTTTTTATTTTATGTTGGAGTAGGGCTGGTTCCCAATGTTGTGGTAGTTTCAGGTGCACAGCAAAGCGACTCAGCCATACGTATACGTGTATCCGCTCTCCCAAGGCGGTGGGAGGGTATTAGTCATGGGTGTTGTCGCAACTGGTGTGGAAGGCATCTCTCTATCTGTACCAATCTATGCACATCTATAAATACATCTCTATATCTATCTATACGTATCTTTATCGATATCTATCCATCTTTACATAACCACACATAAATTCATAGCTCTACCTGTATGTACGCGTCCACGTTCATCTACCTATACACGCCACTATCTCTTCATCCATCTGCCTGTCTCCCAGGTGCCTGCCTGCCCATGATGCCTCAGTGTACCCTCCTCCCTCCTTGGCATCCCTTTGACATTTGGGGAAACAGAGGAAGATTATCTCATGTCCACTGAGTCTCTCCCTGTGGCAGCTTCTCTGCCCTCTTCTTCCCGCTGCCTTGAGCCTCTGGTCCTGTAGAGAGCAGCCTGGACAGTGGTAGTAATCCTTCCCCCTTCCCCATCTGCTGCCCCGTCCCGGGTCTTCCAGAGGCTCCAGCAGGGAGGCCACACCTTCCTTTATGTACCTGTGCTCAAAGCTCTGTGACCCCACTGCTTGTGTAAGGGAACAGATTTTACTGGAGTTTCAGAGACATCCATGGAGAATTGCAATGTAAAATAAAACTTTTAAACCAGATGCCTAATATGACCCAGTGCTGAGTTCAAGGGAAAGACAAAAAGAAAACTTACATCCTTCACGTGGGATCTGCATAAGGGTGAACTTGACCGTTAGCTTTATTCTCCTGAACTGGGGTATTTCCTCCTCTCCACCCCTCCTAAATCCACCCTCCACCCCTCAGACCTCCATACAACCTCCTAAATCTCCTTTTGCCCTGGACTTTGTCACTTCACCCACCAGGAAAATCTCTGGAATGCACCTGTCCCTGACGTCTAAATTATGCACAAAAGCAGCACCTTTGAGGACAGTTTGCCAGTGCAGAGTGGATTTGAAAACTATTTTTTCTCTTTGAGGTATGTTTGCCATTGTGAAATGAAAATGCACTCGGCTTTTGCTCTGGCCTCTTGTGCAGGATATAGAATACCTTCATCACCCTTAACCTTCACCTTACAACCCACCCCCAAGGATATATCTACACAAGTTAGGTCTCACTCAACCAAAGAAAGCATGGCATGCCAAGAACTCCTATTGGCTGTCCCTTCTGTTTCGAAGCACTGGACAGAGTTACGCACTGATTTTTCACAACTATGGTGATGACATCCTTCTGTAGTACTGTCCGGTCCTCGGTGCCCATGGGTTCTGCATACGTGAATCTGCAGATCTGGGGATGCAGAACCGGAGGATACGGAGGGCCAGACTACACCACACCCTTTTACATAAGGGACTTGAGCATCTGTGGAGTTTGGTATCTGCTGGAAATCCTGGCACAAATCGCCCATGGATACCAAGGGATGACTGTACACCAAATTCCAGGTGACAGAGGCAAAGTAACACAGGAAGTTAGCCAAAGATGTTTAGAAAGTCCAGAGCATGGAGCACGCTTTATCAAGAAGCCAGTATTTTTATAGGACCTGGAGATAATAACTGAATGTTTTATGAAGTTGACCGTCATTCCAGTTGCTAGGCTCTGATAATAAATAGAACCTCTGCATGTGTGATCCCAAGGCAAGGCTCACCCATTATAACCTGTGGCTTAGTCCACCTGGCTGGACAGCCTATACACATACAAAATGCCACAAAGAACTTCTGTAAGCTCAGTGTTTCTTCCCCTAGAGACAAAAATGTCTCTGGAAATAATGGCACTATTTATAGGAAGAAACAATGAAATTATTGACCAAAACTAATTAAAAATGAAAAATAATAAAGTTGACTTTATCCAAGTTCTTTGCTAAGTGAAAGCTATCATAACAAGGGCATTTTTAAAGTTACAATGCCATAAACTCCACCAAAAGAAACAAAGATGATTTAAAGGAAATGAAATTTCAAAATTGTATAGGATTCTCTAATAAATATTTAAAGGCATTTCATTTTAACACGTCTCTAGGGAGAACGCCACCACAGAAAAAGCACAAGATGAGAAGATGAATTACTTGGAAATGAAAACAAACTTGACAAGTTGACATTTTACCCCAAACAAACCACAGCGCCAGTAGTTTATCCAGTTCTGCATTAAAATGTGCCTGAGTATATACACACACACCCAAAATCATTCTTTGTATGATGTGTTGAACACTGGGATTTTTTTTCTAAGCTTTTCTCTCCCATTTGACTTTTTTCATTTTTATTTCAGTTTTGAGTAACCTGACACTTTAACAAATTAATATTCCCCAGCCTGGTTTCCAGTGTGTTCTCTTTTTCAGTTTTATTGTCTCCTATTTTTGCCCAAATTGAATAAAATTCCTAAGTCCTTTTCTTCTGTAGAACTGATCATTTACATAAGTAGTAAGCAATAGAGATAAAGTTGGTATAAAATCAAAAGGAGCTTCCATTTTTTATTATTACTTTCAGAGATCCTCAATTCTGTACACTTTTCCCCACATCTGTATACATTCTACAGGTGCCATCTACCTATTGTTTGTGACTTTTTTTTTACCTCGGTGGTTCAACTGCTCATCAAATTGACTTTTATAGTTCTTAAAAAAGGACATTTTGTTAAATTTGAAACAGTGTCAATGTAATGAAGACCAATGGACATTGTAAAGCTTAGGCATCTAAAGCCATAGAAGACATAACTCCTTTAGAATGGGTGGAACAGCACCACCCTGCTTGAGTGCAAAGGCAGCACTCTGTGATTTGCTTCTTCTGCTTTTAGAAATGACGCTACTGATGGAAATAAGTCAATGGAAAAATTTAATAAAGTGTGACATTAATGATACATAAACAACAGTTCTAAGTAAAAATTGCTTATTTTAACAACTAAAATGGATGTCCACCTGGTACAAAACCACCAGGATCAGAAGTAGCCAGTGAGATTTTAAGTAAATAATTTCTAGTAGGAAAGATGTAGAAAGAGAAGCCTAGTGAGAACCTTGGACTGAGAGCGTGGGACAGGGTACCCAGGACGGTGCCGACCCCGCCCACCTCACCCCACGCCCGGGTTCACTTGTATTTTTGGCCAAGTCCCTCTTTGCTATAATTTAAGGATGAATATACAATGAGCTACAAATTTACCCTAATTTTTGCAAGAATGTGGCACCAGAATAAAATATAACCCTGAAAGTTTGAGTGCGTGAACTTCTCTAAAATGTTTTAAAACAATCTACCTTAAAATAAACCCTAAAAATTTTACTCAAGTCCCATGCTGTTCTATCAAAGTGGTGTGTGTGTGTGTGTGTGGGCGCGCGTGTGTGTGCGTGCAGATGTGTGCTGTGTACAGATGGAGAAGTGAAGGCCTAGGAAAGGGAAAAGATGAGTCTTCTTCAAGGACTGTGAGTTTAATTCTTTAAATTCCAGATTAACTGCAAAGAGATGAAAAACCAGCTTTGGCTACATGGGGATGAATAGGGAAGAGTGGGGCATAACATAGAAAGTAAGCATTTTGTGATTTGCTTTGATGTTCAGATCTTCATTTTACAGAACACCATAAACCAATGGCCATATTTGAAGACAGATTGTATATTTAACTAAGTAATCACTCTCACTGAATCAGTTCCCAGTGTGATATATTCAGACCTGAACGGTCTGATCTGACTGCTTAATACTGTGAAGACCGACTTCACTCTCTTTTAATTACAGACTAAAACTCCACTATGGACCCCAAGCCGCCCTCTTGACCAAGCTGAAGGAGAGTCATCCTTCCTCCTGACCCTCCAGGTAATTAACAATACGAAGGTCACACAGTTTGTGTGTTGGAGAAGCCAAATAAATGCTATTTGAAATGCAAATACCATAACTCAGGTAGCGTCCCTTCATTTCTAGACTCTAACTCAGAAAGTGTGTTTCCAGTTCACATTTACACCCACATATACCAGCCAAGAATCAGAGTGTGAGCGCAAGCCCGTGTGCCCAATGCACGGCGAGGCCAAACAAACCAGAACGTCGGAGTCTGGAGCAGAGAAAGGTTTATTGCAAGGCCGAGCAAAGAGACGAGGTGGCTCATGCCCCAAAAAGCCCCGAGCTCCCCGAAGGGTTTCGGCAAAGCACTTTTAAGAGCCAGGTGAGGGAGAGGGTGTCGCCGGATACAAGATCAGCTTGTGCACAATTCTCTGATTGGCTGTTGGTGAGGTCACAGGGTGATGTCACAGGCTTTAACGTGATCAGTCCTTAGGCTGCAGGAGGCCTGGGGGCTGTGTGCTCATGATCGGCAAGTAATTAACGTCTTCCACTTGCTGGGGGGTTTTGACATCTGTAAAACAACTCAGGAAATGTGCATGAGATACTGTTATCTGGGTACTTCAGAGAGGGGCTACAGCAGAAGGGGTCTGTCCCTGGAAGGCCCCATGGGGTCCTGCTCGGTTAGAAGAGGGAGTAATTTGTAGTGTTTGGGGGGAAAAAAAGACACAATATATTAAGAATATAAATCTGCAGGTTCTGTCTAGACTTTTTTCTCCAAACATGATTTATTATAAAGAATATAACATCTTTTGAGTAAAATAGATAGAAGTAGGTGATTTGGAAAACAAATAGAGCAGGAAAAATCTCAGTGTTCTCAAGACAAGCCTTCATTCTTTCAGGTCATTTGTGCTATCTTGACTCAAACCATCCAGCTCAAAGTTGGCATGGTCTCGTCCTGGTTGTCAAAGCAAACTGGAAGTCAAAAGTATATAAAAGTCCAGCTAGTGAGGAATCCCTGAGCAGGTCCTACTTGCCAGGCACTGGAATAAAGACTGAGAATGTCAAGTAGGAAGTCATCATCTCTACTCTTGACTCAGCGCTCAGAGTAGAGACAGACCCGAAGGTGGGAACAGATAAGAGGCTTAAACGGTGTGAACAGAGGGCAGTGAATACACAACAGAGAGAGATCAAGTTTACCAGGAAGCCTTCCTGGACTAAGTCACATTTGAGGTGGACCTTGAACGAAGTTTGCAGGGCCAAAAAGAGGAGCTCAAACCATGTTCAAAGCCGAGGTTGTGAACACGGGGTGTGTCCGGGAAGAGGCAATGCTGGTCAGTGTAGTGGCAGCCCTCCTGCTCTTTTCCAGCACCTCTAGGAGCGCCGAAGCTGGGCCAGGATGCTTGGGCCAGATTATTCTAGAGCTGCTTCCAGTGGAGTCTGATGGGCTTAGCATTTGGGTACAATCCCATGCTGGACGGCAGCTGAGCTGTTCTCAGAGAGGGAACAATGACAATGCTTTGTAGTCGAACAGTCTTTTTTAAGTTTTAAAAACTGCTTTTACATCCATGTTCTCTTTCTAGCATGTATCTAGAGTGACTGAGTTGAGTTCTTGATTTGTGTTCATTAAAACGAAGGAGAGAAAAGGCAAATTGTCTGTATCACTCAGGTAAAAGAATCTTTATGCTATTTTCTGCAAAGTGTAGGCAAGAGATTATTTGGTTGTTTAAATTGCTCTATTACCACCTCCAAAAAATTCGTCTCTGTCTTCCATGCACTCCTGCTCAGTAGATCTGTCCTACTTCCAACCCCCTCCGACTTGGATCCCTGCCCTCCACCTACTCACAAGTTCTCATACATGTACATGCTCCCTAGCGAATGGACACAACTTTTAAATAAAACTTTGCACATTTCAGCATGTATGAGAAGTAAGTATTTTATCCAAGTCTCTGTGAAGTGTGTGTTTTAAATGCCTTAAGAACTCCTATAATAAATACAACTGCAAAGCTTTGACATTTGAAAGCAACCAGACCGGACTTCCCTGGTGGCGCAGTGGTTAAGAATCCACCTGCTAATGCAGGGGACACAGGTTCAAGCCCTGGTCCAGATGATCCCACATGCCGCAGAGCAACTAAGCCCATGTGCCACAACTACTGAGCCTGCGCTCCAGAGCCCATGAGCCACAACTATTGAGCCTGTGTGCCGCAACTACTGAAGCCCGAGCACCTAGAGCCCGTGCTCCGCAACAAGAGAAGCCACCGCAATGAGAAGCCCGCGAACCGCAACCAAGAGTAGCCCCCGCTCGCCGCAACTAGAGAAAGCCCGCGCGCGGCAACGAAGACCCAACGCAGCCCAAAATAAATAAATAAATAAATAAATAAATAAATAAATAAAAGCAACCAGACCTCCCCTGGTTGAATTAACGAAAACCAAGACTTTACCCTTCCTTTGAGACAGTGAAGTCTGATTATTTAGCACACCTTAAAAACAGTTTTTCCTCACTACTGTAGCATGTTTCCCATGAAAGAGACAGTATCTTTCTTCATCTTATGGACCTGCTCGTGATTTCTATGAATCTCCCAATTAAACAAAACAGACACATTAAAAAGCCGTCCCCCTGCTACCTTCTAAGACGGGGAAAGCATCTTTCCAAGAGTGTTGCCATTTCTTACTTTACAGATGTCCCCATAACATTCACGTGCCAGCTAATTCCAACAGTTTACACATATACATCCATAGTTCATATTGTAACATAAAATATTTTAAGGCACAAGATATTTTGTACATGCTTCCACGTACATGTAAGACATCTAACAGAGGACCGTGAGTCTGTCTCCATTTTCT
Organism: Mesoplodon mirus; assembly: GCF_964341445.2. NCBI lineage: Eukaryota > Metazoa > Chordata > Mammalia > Artiodactyla > Ziphiidae > Mesoplodon > Mesoplodon mirus. Next base: position 75,483,707 of record NC_138992.1, on the reverse strand, counting down.
CATCCATGTACCCACACCCCACGTGCTGCCCGCTCAGTGTCCTGCCAGTCAACAGTCCCAGGATGCTGAGCTGAACCTCGCTGTGTCCGTAGGGGAATGTAGCTGGAGGGACAGGAGCCTTGAACTTTACTAGGAAGCCAGTATATTCTCTCATCTATCACATGGAAATCCCAGCTCTGTCTAGATTCCTCTCAATTCCCTCAGTTGTGCTCTTTGGTTTTTCAAGCTTTTCTTGTGTCCAATACATTTATCAGTCGCTACTGCATACAGGCACTACAGCTCCTGAGATCTCTCTTGATCCTTGAGTGTTTCTGCCCCCAGTCTCGCCTCGCTGGCTGCTTTTCCCTGGTGAGTAGATCTCCATTTTTATTGTAAAGCAAGAGAATAAACAAGGATTGGTCTTTGGCAAAATGATACCAAGATGCTAAAATGACAACTTAAACTGAAACTCAAATTTGTTTCACTGTAATGACACCACTTACTCTCCAAAAGCAACAGAACAGAAGGCATTTCCATCAGCCTCTTGGCAACCAGGTCGGAGGCACTATTCTGTCACTCATTAGCAGGAAAAAGAGAAGCGATTTAAGGATTTAAAAAAGCATATTTCTCTCTCTCATTCCGTGTGCGCACATAGAGACATACAAGAATACTGATTTATTCACAACGTTTTAGTTAGAAACATTCAATACACACGGCTATACCTCACACAATTTCTTGGCCTCAGAGAACCCAGGCTTTAGATAAAGAGCAGTGCTCCAAGCTGCCCCCTTTAACAAGAGTGTATTGGGCTGTCCACGGCGATGCTGCTGCAGAAGCAACACTGCGGCGACGAGATCTGGGGGCAGGGGGCACATATGTCACACAGGCAGCTCGCTGCAGGAGAGACATGGGCATGAAAGCCACAGTGCACCCAGGAGAGGAGGGAGGGCTCTGGGATGCAAGCAGTCTGCTAGGCAACTGGAGGAAACGGCAGGCAGATGCTGTTGCCTTTGTGCAAATCAGAGGCGTAGAGAGGCATCTCTGATTTGTGGAAAATCATAAATAGATCATCATAGCCCATCCACTGCAGTAGAATAAACGTGTCTTGGAAAATAGGGAACATGGCATAAGAGAAATGTCTTTAAATCGTCCCTGTTTGCAGTGCTGAAGTTCCTCTCTTCCTGAGATTTAGGGTCCAGCGGGTATCTGAAAAACACTCCATCCTGCTCCTGAAAAATCATGGCTCAAGGCAGAGTCTTCCAATGCTTACCAGCATTATTGATTCACATTATTCATTATTTATTCACAAGGTTGTTCATCCCAGGCATTCACCTACTATGTGCCAGATTCTGTGCTGCTTCCTGGAAAAAATCAACATGTAGTGGGTAAATAAACCTGTTACCTAATGAAGACCATGAATCAGAATGCAGGAACGCAAGAGAGTCCCCAGGACCTACGGGGAGAAGTTCGACCTGCTATGTCGGGAGGGGGTTAGGAGGAGGGAAGGGCGGAGTCCTCAGAGAGGAGTTGGCACTCAGGCTGCATCTGAAAGGGCGAGGGGAGCTTTACCAGTGGGAATTCAGGGGAAAGAGTTGCAGGGAGACCAAGCAATATGGCGGGTTCGGAGAGCAGGATTTTACTGTAGAAGGAGGGCAGAGGGGCAGGTGGTAAGTCGGGGGCAGGGGTGGCTATGAGCATCCCCCCCGAGTGGGACCTGAGTCCTCACACCACCGCTGACTGCCAGCGTAACCTCCACCCGCAGTTTGCTCCTCTTACAATGAGGCCGTCAGAGCCCTTGTGAACAACAGGGCTGTGGCACTGTTTGAGCTACGCGGCTCAATCAGTGTTAGCTCTGCCCGGATGTTCAGTGCTCCCCAAGGTATGCCTTCTGCACATTCTTCCTCAATAGGCTGTTTGCTATGGGTTTTGTTTTAGGTGATGTCGAGCCCATTCAAACAAAAGGGGAGGCCAGACAAAAGGAGTTTATTAGGACATGGTCAGAAGGTCACGCTGAGCCACCGAGGGGTGAGGTTACTCGAGATGCTGCTTCCTGGGCTTGAGGCCCTAAAAATTCCCACTGAATAAAACATAACTCTTAACTTTTAGCTTGTGAATATACTTTTTTTAGTCGACAGGGGATCATAATTTTGACCACAAGGAAGAGAACAGATTAAAACAAGAAAGTAGTCCCCAAAAGGTCAGTTAGAAGACTTTCAACTTGTCCCAAATCACACAGCTAACATAAGGTAAAGAATTTAGAAGATAGTCATAGGTTTAAAAACTCAATAAACCCTGGAGTTAAACGGAGAAAAAAGTCAAGGTGTCTACTTTGTATGGTTGGATGATAAGATTTTTTAAATTCCAGGTATATAGGAAGAGGGGCAGATTGGGGAGGAAAATTCTGCGCATTAATGTAACATTCTTGCACAGTAGCTGGCATGGAGTTTAGGTTTCTAATCAAACCATTCAGATACAAATATTTGTTTGAAATACACAAATAATAGCTGCAAAGGTGGCTTATGAAAATGAAACGTTCATGAAGTGTTTTCAAGTCTTTGCTTCATCCTATGTCTAAAGTATAGAAGGTCTGACTGTTTCTTTGCTGTAATAAATGCCCTGCCTTTTCTATGACAACAGACACAATTTCACCAAGTATAGGAACCAAGTGTTTAGTGTATTAGTAGAACTGTGATTCTATTCAGAATCTATTCTCAAAAATAAAATTCTGAAAAAGATAACACCTACATTCAATAAAGGAAATTTTCAAAAACGTTATGTTTATTAGCTAAATATCAAAAAGTAATATAAGCAAAATAGCTATTCCTGTGTTATGTTCAGGTGTGTCCATCAGTTTCTTGGTATCATCTGCCTGTAACACTGTGTCTCTGGTATTTTTTCAGCATGCTCCTAATATTTTTACCTTTTTCATAAAATTAACTGCGATTTTTAAGGTTATATTTCAATTAATGAATTTCTCATCATTGATACCATCTCTCCTCTGTTTGTAAACCAGAGCATTTTTAAATGAGAAAATACTCTTTACCAAGGAGTAGAAGTACATGCGAGGCTCAGAGCAAAGTCTGTTAAAAAAAGAAAGTTTCAGGCTTCCCAGGTGGCACAGTGGTTAAGACTCCACCTGCCAATGCAGGGGACACGGGTTTGAGCCCTGGTCCGGGAAGATCCCATATGCCACGGAGCAACTAAGCCCGTGCGCCACAACTACTGAGCCTGCTGCACTCTAGAGCCTGCGAGCAACAACTACTGAGCCCGAGTGCCACAACTACTGAAGCCTGCGAGCCTAGAGCCCGTGCTCCGCAACAAGAGAAGCCACCGCAATGAGAAGCCCATGCACCGCAACGAAGAGTAACCCCCGCTCGCTGCAACTAGAGAAAGCCTGCGCGCAGCCACGAAGACCCAAAACAGCCAAAGATAAATAAATAAAATAAATAAATAAAAATTTTAAAAAGTTTCTAATTTTATTTCTTTCTTGTTGAAGAGTAAAACATATCTAGCCCAGTAATTTTCATAGATGCTGCCTTTTTACTTCCATTCAGAGTGACTTACTTTGACAAAAAAAGTTTTATAAGACTAAACATTTCAAATAGTTTTCTCTACTTATGATCCTTTTCAATATTCTGACAATTTTAGATGCTGTGAAAGTGTAAGACTTCTTAATTTCATTTCACTCTGGCAGAGCTTATAAGCTTATCCAATTAGAAATAAAAGTTAAATCAAAATTTTTTTCTTGCCACAAGTTAAAATATTAAGCACAAATTATAGGACTCCAAGTTAATTTTGTATACATTTGAGGACTCATTTAATTTTTAAAATTCTTCCCTTGCTTTTGTACAGAAAATATGTAATCTCTTCCTGTTTGCAGGTTTTGTTTTCAATAATTGCAAATTGCTAAAAGCCTCAAAGGCTTAGTTTTTGGTGCTCCATGAGTTGAACATGTTGATTAAAATTTTTGTGACGTTTTGAAAAATATTATAACCATAATTTATGGGACTCACTCACAATAAATTCACTTTTCCAGAAAGACATATTGCAGGACATCCTTGTAAATTTACAAAGCAGTTTTCCAGTGACTCAAACTTTCCTAAACTATGACCGATCAAGGGCAGCAAAGAGGGGAAACCCATAGCACCAACCTGAATTGTTACCTGTGTTCCACGTTAGCTGGGTCATCACAATTTTGTGGCTGGATTGCTTGCTGCTCATACAAAATATTTATAATCTTAGACAACTACAATATATTTTGTAGTAGGTAGAATATCTCATATTTTATGAATGCAATTATACATTATATGTTCACCGTTATCAATTCTAAGTATAATTTCTGTTCCACAGGTCTTAATCCAGTAGGGATATTGCTTTACCATCAAGTTGTGCTTCACCAAAATTTGTGTTTATGTTATCATGACAAGAACTAGTTGTGTTGAACTTCTAAACTGAATTTATAACAGCTCTCTCTCACAAAAAAAGTCACATTTTTAACCTTCAATAGAGTGAATTTCCAAGTGCTCTATGCCGATTTCATTAACAGGATGAAACAAATCAAACCTTACTAGAATTAACTGATTTTCTTTGCAAGGCTTCTTACAACACTGATACAAAACGAGCTTCATTTGACTCTTGCAAAGTTCTTCTCCAGCTAATGGAGCCAACACATTAACAGTTTGTGTTGCAATTTTGTACATTCATTAAAAAAGGCTTGAAATAGACAATAAGTGAAATTGACTTAGAACACATGCATCTAAATGATGAATATTTCTTTTACAGTGTGCTATGTCAGCTTGTCTTCTGCAGCTGCATATGTTACCTCCTTCCTAAGTGGCACACTAAGCTTTGGGACAGCAGTCCCCTCTGTGATGTGTACCTTCTGGTTTTCATGTGGTCTGTGACACCACCCCACCATAGGGGAAGGTAAAGCAGTTTGAATGTCTCACATGCTCACTACCTTCCATATTCATTGTTTCATTTTTCCTTGAACATGGATTTTTATTAGTAGTTTTTAGCCCATTATTACCAAGAGAGCTTACTTAAACATTTAAAAGCATGGCTGAACAATTAAATAAATTGTAGATTTACATACCATGGTAAGAGTATCAAGCATTATTCAGACTGTTGAGGGTTGTTCAGTCTCTACGTTCCTGCCATATTTCATGCACAATTACCCTATAATGTCCTACAGTTTCCACTGACCCCACTAATTGGTGGCCTGGTGACATTGATACCTCTCAGGCAGGTACACCAGGTAGCCAGCAAAGAAGCAACATCAAATATTTCCCTGTGGCTCAAAGTGTGCTCTGTGGAACCAGCAGCAAAGGCATCACCCAGGGATAGCTGGAAATGCAGAATCTCAGATCCCACCTCAGACACACTGAACTGGTGGAAATCAGCTCAGCTCAACCCTACTTCCACCTGTGTGTGTTTGTGTGTATGTGTGTGCCTGTCTGTGTGTCCATTAAACATCAGTACAAGTCAGATTCATGAGGAAAAGACATGTAGAAATGCAAGGTGAGTTAATTCAGGGAACACACAAGCTGAAATACTCAAGCAGTGATATCATTAAGAGGAAATTACTGTGCCTTCTCATTGGCTTGAAATACAGAGAAGCTCTTGAATGAATACATAAAGATTTTAAGCAATATTTCCTAATGAACATGTACTATTAACAGAAATTGCAAAGTTCCATTAACATTTAAAACAAATAGATTTTCAACTTGCCTCTCCCATTTTCCTCCTTTACAAGGATATGTGTTAGATCAAGCAAGAAACAGAGCCAGATTAAAGAATGCCACAATCAGGGCTTCCCTGGTGGTGCAGTGATTGAGAGTCCACCTGCCAATGCAGGGGACATGGGTTCGTGCCCCGGTCCGGGAAGATCCCACATGCCACGGAGCGGCTAGGCTCATGAGCCATGGCCGCTGAGCCTGCGCGTCTGGAGCCTGTGCTCCACAAGGGGAGAGGCCACAACAGTGAGAGGCCCACTTACCGCAAAAACAAGAGTTATGAAATTTAAAAAATCAGGATAGTATTAAATATCCCTAGAAGACACATCAAGTTGTGGTATAATTACATAAATACAATAACAAGTATAACACTGTCACTAGGTAGAAAGATTTACAAAAGAATTACAATACAAGACATGTTTAAATAGTACAAAGAACAATCATTTGACATACACCATGATCAAGTGGGGTTTATCCCAGGAATGCAAGGATTCTTCAATATATGCAAATCAATCAACATGATACACCATATTAACAAATTAAAGGAGAAAAACCATAAGACCATCTCAATAGATGCAGAGAAACCTTTTGACAAAATTCAACACCAATTTATGATAAAAACACTCTAGAAAGTAGGCATAGAGGGAACTTACCTCAACATAATAAAGGCCATATATGACAAAGCCAACATCGTCCTCAATGGTGAAAAACTGAAACCATTTCCACTAAGATCAGGAGCAAGACAAGGTTGCCCACTCTCACCACTATTATTCAACATAGTTTTGGAAGTTTTAGCCACAGCAATCAGAGAGGAAAAGGAAATAAAAGGAATCCAAATCGGAAAAGAAGAAGTAAAGCTGTCACTGTTTGCAGATGACATGACATTACACATACAGAATCCTAAAGATGCTACCAGAAAACTACTAGAGCTAATCAATGAATTTGGTAAAATAGCAGGATACAAAGTTAATGCACAGAAATCTCTGACATTCCTATACACTAATGATGAAAAATCTGAAAGTGAAATTAAGAAAACACTCCCATTTACCATTGCAACAAAAAGAATAAAATATCTAGGAATAAACCTACCTAAGGAGACAAAAGACCTGCATGCAGAAAATTATAAGACACCAATGAAGAAAATTAAAGATGATACCAACAGATAGAGAGATATACCATGTTCTTGGATTGGAAGAATCAACATTGTGAAAATGACTATACTACCCAAAGCAATCTACAGATTCAATGTAATCCCTATCAAACGACCACCAGCATTTCCACAGAACTAGAACAAAAAAGTTCACAATTTGTATGGAAACACAAAAGACCCCGATAGCCAAAGCAATCTTAAGAAAGAAAAATGGAGCTGGATGAATCAGGCTCCCTAACTTCAGACTATACTACAAAGGTACAGTAATCAAGACAATATGATACTGGCACAAAAACAGAAACATAGATAAATGGAACAAGATAGAAAGCCCAGAGATAAACCCACACACATATGGTCACCTTATCTTTGATAAAGGAGGCAAGAATATACAGTGGAGAAAAGACAGCCTCTTCAATAAGTGGTGCTGGGAAAACTGGACAGCTACATGTAAAAGAATGAAATTAAAACACTCCCTAACACCATACACAAAAATAAACTCAAAATGGATTAAAGACCTCAATGTAAAACTGGACACTATAAAACTCTTAGAGGAAAATATAGGAAGAACACCCTTTGACATAAATCACAAGAAGATCTTTTTTGACCCACCTCCTAGAGAAATGGAAATAAAAACAAAAATAAACAAATGGGACCTAATGAAACTTCAAAGCTTTTGCACAGCAAAGGAAACCATAAACAAGATGAAAAGACAACCCTCAGAATGGGAGAAAATATTTGCAAATGAAGCAACTGACAAAGATTAATCTCCAAAATTTACACGCAGCTCATGCAGCTCAATAACAGAAAAACAAACAACCCAATCCAAAAATGGGCAGAAGATCTAAATAGACATTTCTCCAAAGAAGATATACAGATTGCCAGCCAACAAACACATGAAAGAACGCTCAACATGATTAATCATTAGAGAAATGCAAATCAAAACTACAATGAGATATCATCTCACACCGGTCAGAATGGCCATCATCAAAAAATCTACAAACAATAAATGCTGGAGAGGGTGTGGAGAAAAGGGAACCCTCTTGCACTGTTGGTGGGAATGTAAATTGATACAGCCACTATGGAGAACAGTATGGAGGTTCCTTAAGAAACTAAAAATAGAATTACCATATGACCCAGCAATCCTACTACTGGGCATATATCCTGAGAAAACCATAATTCAAAAAGAGTCATGTACCACAATGTTCATTGCAGCTCTATTTACAATAGCCAGGACATGGAAGCAACCTAAGTGTCCATCAACAGATGAATGGATAAAGAAGATGTGGCCCATATATACAACGGAATATTACTCAGCCATAAAAAGAAACAAAATTGAGTTATTTGTGGTGAGGTGGATGGACCTAGAGTCTGTCATACAGAGTGAAGTAAGTCAGAAAGAGAAAAACAAACACCGTATGCTAAGAAATACATATGGAATCTAAAAAACAAACAAAGAAAATGGTCATGAAGAACCTAGGGGCAAGACAGGAATAAAGACACAGACCTACTAGATAATGGACTTGAGGACACGGGGAGGGGGAAGGGTAAGCTGGGACGAAGTGAGAGAGTGGCATGGACATATATACACTACCAAATGTAAAATAGATAGCTAGTGGGAAGCAGCCGCATAGCACAGGGAGATCAGCTCAGTGCTTTGTGACCACCTAGAGGAGTGGGATAGGGAGGGTGGGAGGGAGATGCAAGAGGGAGGGGATATGGGGATATATGTATATGTACAGCTGATTCACTTTGTTATAAAGCAGAAACTAACACATCATTGTAAAGCAATTATACTCCAATAAAGATGTTAAAAAAAAGATTAGAGATCAATAAATTAAGAATAGAGCACAAAAGACTCAGTGAAACCAGAAGTTGGTTCTTTGAAAAAAAAAATCAATGAAGTTGGCACACCATTAGCTAGACTGATAAACGAAAAAAGAGAAAAGATGCAAATAACTAAAAATCAGAAAAGAAATTGGGGATGCTGCTATTACTGACCTTCCAGAAATAAAGAGTATTATTAGAGAATACTACAAACACCTAGAAGATTGACCATAATCAGGAAGAAGAAGGAGGAGAAAGGGGAGGAGACGGAGGAGAGGGAGGGGAAAGAGATTAACATTAACATTAAAGAAGGTTTTCCTTTTCACCCCCGAATTGTTAAGTCTGCAATCATCCAGTTACGGTAAAAGGCCAATAGTTAAAAAGACACAAGGGAAATCTAAGTAAACCTATATCATTTATATTCACAGGAGAAAAACATCTGGCAGCTATGGCTTATAGCTAGAAAATTAAAGCACCAAAGAGAAACTGGCAAATGCTTTTGTCCTTGGGAACTGGCTTTTTTTTTTTTTTTTTTTTTTTGCGGTACGCGGGCCTCTCACTGTTGTGGCCTCTCCCGTTGCGGAGCACAGGCTCCGGATGCGCAGGCTCAGAGGCCATGGCTCATGGGCCCAGCCACTCCGTGGCATGTGGGATCTTCCCGGACCGGGGCACGAACCCATGTCCCCTGCATCGGCAGGCGGACTCTCAACCACTGCGCCACCAGGGAAGCCCTATGATAAATTATTTTTAATAACAATTCAATAATAATTGAAAACAAATGTTCTAAAAGTAAAAGAAAACCAAAAACAAAGCTTGAATAAAACTCCCAGTCACCCGTCCCACATCAAAACAAGACAAACGAGCTTAAAATGATAATAATCATAACTCTGGTATTAAACCCTATCAACACAGGAAAATTTTAAGTTCCTCTTTTTAAATTATGTGATGCCTTCTTAGGATGATGAACCATTAGGCTAATTCAAAACCAAATGGCTATAAATTTCAAAGCAGTCACCATAAAAGACAAATAACTGATTTATTACCCATTGGTTGGGAAGTTATAGACACATACACATACAGATATTTGTCAGCTATGACAGTTTAAATGGCACTTCCCTTTGGAAGATAGAATTCAATTGTAAGTTATTTTCCACATACATTTTTAGTTTCTGAATTCAAAAGAAAACAAGTGAAGGTCTAAGCTTAATTTTAGATTATCAGGTGTACAGCTGTGAAATAAACACCTTTCACCAATACGTGCAGATTAAAACTGCGTCTCATGGGTTTTCCAGCCACAAAATTGCACTTTTTTCCTTGCACCTCAAATTTTCAGATGGTGTCCATTTTTGGAGGACAGATGGTCATCTAAATGGTGTGCTTTTGTAGTTCCTCTTCCATGGTCCCAAATCAAACCCCGTCTCCACAATGGAGTTGGAAATTCCAACTGAGAAAAGCGTTACTCTGGTTACGAGTTCTAGACCATCCGTCATTTTTTGTTTAAAATAATTGAGGAATTCTGATGCGAGAATCTTTTTGCAAGTCAGGAAAGGGAGGGGCATGATATGGCTGGGCCAAGTCCCACAGCTCCTAGTGGGCAAAAACAAGATTGTTTTTCTGATGAAGGGGCCAAACCAGTTCACACCATCGGGCTTTTATCGATGTGGTAACTACGGTGGACTTAGGATAAATAACCTTGCTGCGCCACCCATGACAGAGCTGGGGCCTCTGGGACACATCCTCCCCTCCGTGGCTGCATCAACTTCACACCCCTCATTGCCAAGTTGGTGGATGTTCTAAATAGCGTTTTCTTCTCATTTCAACACGTCCTTTATGAAACTAGATGTTCAGTTACCGGCTAAGAAATACTTCAAGGGAGTCTTGCCTTTTTCACAGCAATCAAACAAACATAAGGTCCAAGAGTATCCTTCTCCTCTTCCTGGTGAAAGGCGGCCAGAGGACCCCATCTGGACCAAGGCGGCAGAAGACTTCCTCTAAGACCAGCTGCCTGTGCAGCTTTCCCCGCTGCTGCCGGAGCCGTGTTCTCCACACTCTGTCTGCTCAAAGGTGGTGATGACTTTGCAGAGGCTGCGTCTATTCTTTTCCTTTTCTGTGGCAAAACCACATTGTTTCCCATTACTTTCTGAAGAAAAATCTCCACAGTGAAAAATGAAGCAAATCGTTCAAGGTGATGTTTTGAGTTAGGATGCATGGATTTCACTGTCAGTACTTCAAAATCGTGTAAGTGATATATTCTTTCTCCTACTCCCCCAAAGACTAGAAAACATAATAAACCCCCTAGGAGACCTGCTCGGGATTCCTAATAAAGGTTTAAAACCTATGTCTTCTTCAGGAACCCTACTGAATCTTTGAAGTAACTCATAAGGACCTTAATTGGCTGTGAATTTCTGAATTATTTCTATACTACACTGTGTTCCATGGTGTTCTTCTTGCTGCTCTTAATGGAAGCTATTTTCCCCAATGGGCTTTAATGTCTCTAGTCTAGTTCAAAGCCAGTAAAATTGATCTTTTAGAAAGACATTCCTAATATGGCAGTAAATAAGATATTAAAGCAATGTTAAGCTCCCTTTTTTATGTTACAGTGTTTATAAGCAAATGGTTTGAAGTCTGTTTGCAGTATAAACTGTAACTTTAAATGGCCCCCAAATTAGTAAAAATGCTGGTCTGCCCTCAGCTCCTTGCTTTTCCCCATTTACTAACATTCTGGAATAAGCTTTGTATAGTTTATTTTTTTAAAAAGCCAGAGACGTGCAAATATCACCCTAGAATTACAAAAAATGGTTTCAAAAGGTTAAACAATTCACCATCAGTATCAGTAAACACAACTGTTAGATGAGAGAAGAATATCTGAACGAAAGAAGAGGTATTGAATTATGTGGTTTCAAGAGGCTCTTAACAATAAAAGATTTGAAATTATTATTTATGATAAACCTTAGTTAGGCAGAATCCAAAGTCCTTCAATAATTCCAGACCCATGCCAACTCTACCATACTTAGAGAATTTTTTTCAATAGCAAGATTTGAAATAAAAACTGGTTTTCACCTAATCCTAAGATAGGCATATATTTCAACCAGAAATACTATGCTGGTTAATTGCCCTTCCTACTAACAGCAACTCTGAACTCCTTTAAGATGAGTAACTGTAGTGACAAAAGTGGGTTTGATGATGACTTAGGCACTTACTAAGGCCTCAGTAAGGATTTGTTGAATGAATTAAAGTTAGAAGAAAAACATTCTGAAAATAGAAAGGTATGCTCAGTTCAACTAGTATTTGAAAATTTTAGAACGTGCAAAATCAAGAATAGACAAGAGAAAGGAGGAGGAGTAAAGGAAGGCACAGAACCCAGGAAAGACTGGTAAAGCAAACAGCAGCGAAATGCAGTTATAAGAGGTCTTTCACATAATAAAGGATACGCTCCATCAGGCAGACAAGAGAGTCAGGAAACAATACATGACAGAAAAACTGGTAGAAATTCTGGAAGAAATCCGCAGATTTAACCATAATCACTAGTGGTAAGGAGAATTTAATTGCTTCACCACCGGTTCATTAATCAGGATTTCGCTGAAGTTGCTTTTCCTGATGTCTAGCAGTTAGAGGAATGTCAAATGGCTGGTGCTGAGAGAGAAAGCTATCCAGAAAACATTGCAATATTGAGAGGGAAAAAATTCGTACAGCATAATACAATGCAGTTTATTTTTAAATGCACTGGAATAATTTAAATAAGTTCACAGAAATGTTTGGAATGATATGCATTAATGGGTTAACTTCCTAGGTAAAACATGGTACTGCCAAGGGCAAGAGAAGGGTATGATGAAGAGAGGTCTCACTCCTCACAAACTGTATTTTCTGTGCTGGTCACTATTTTTACAAGCAGATTGCTTTACTCTATTACTTGTGTAAAACGTAATGAAGATAGTTTTAAATATCATACACACACACACACAAAGAATTAACAAACTCTAACCCAAATTTTTCAGGTAGTAGCAGGATATAAAAAAGAGTAAAATAAAAAAGTTAATATTTCCAGTACCGTTACTTTAAAACATGAATCAGATAAATAAATAAAAATATGTATGTTTCCATTTTTTAAGATAAAAGTAATTATAGACATTTTGGAAATTAGGAGAAAACTGTTTATTGTGTTAGCATGTAGAATTGTCAGTTACCCATCTAAAGCTTTTTGTTCCCTCCAATACTTTCCCAATAATATTTTATATACTTTTACTAAAACTGTAACAAAAATAGAGCATGCTTTTTCACTTTACACAAGAATACTTATAAGCATCGTGTTTAAGAGTCAGATTATATTCCATCATAAGAATGAACCATATTTGCTTAATTATTCCTCGACTTCTGAGAATTTTGAAAATTTCTTACTTTACTCTTAGGGAACTGGAAACTTTTCTGTGTATAACATTTGGTACATTTTGGATTACTCCCTCAGGGCAAATTCCCAGACGTAGAATTAGTATAATAAATGGGCATGAATATTTTAATGGATCAATATAAATTGCAAAGAGTGGTATCGCTTTCCAATATACCTCACACAGCGCTCTCCAAGGGATCCAGGAAGTGGTTACCAACATGTAAATACTTGATGTGTTGTCGCTACATTGAAGTGTATCTTTTAAACTTTTGTTACATTTTCTCATTAGTCATTCTTGACATACAATAATGCCTTTGATTTTTATATGTTAATCAATCTCTTTATTCACGTTTCATTTTTTTCATTTTCAAGTGATTGCTTTGATGTTTTAGTCATAAAAAATTAAATATGCTTTTAACTACAAAGTGGTCAGTTTTCTTCCTTGCCAATATTTATATACTTATTTCTGTTCCATGTCTTATTACAGAAGACAGAACATCCAAACTAATGTTTAAAAAACAGTGATGATACCAACCCTTCTTAATTTGATGCTAAATTTAACGGTCTCTACAGACGCAGCATTGCATTCAATCTTGGCTTTGTGTAAGAAGCCATACTACTGTTCTGACTGTCTCTGTTATCTGTCTCAGGATGGGGGGTTGAGTTTTAGAAGTTAATGTCTCCATGTTTATGGACACAAACCCATGTTTCATTTATTTCGAATCATCATTACATTACTGAACAAACCTGGGTCTGCTCACCTGATGCACAGCAAAGCCAATCTACTGATGCCAGATTGTGGGGAAGGAAAGTACAGCATTTATTGCAAGGCACCAAACAAGGATTACAGCAGCTAATGCTCAAAAGACCCAAAACTCCTCAATGGCTTTTGGGGAAGGGGTTTTAAAGCCAAGGAGAGGGACAGGGTCTCAGGGTGCATGATCAACTCATGGACGTTATTCTGATTGGTTGGTGGTGAGGTCAATTATCAGTCTTCATTTGACTTGACATATCAGTAATGTTCAATACATTTAGCCACTCTCTCCTTGAAACACATCTTCACCTGGCACCCAGGACATGACTATTTCTTATTTCTTATCCTGTCTCTGCTTCCTTTGCTGGATTCCTTCTCATCTTCCAGACCCTGAGAAGTTTAGCGCTTCAAAATTCTGACCTCCTCTCTGGTCTGCCCAATCCATCTATATGCTGACTACTCCCAATTTCCTATCTTTAGTCCTGAACCCTCCTCGTAGCCAAATTAACGAAGACATTTCAAATGTAACATTATAAAATCGAATTATTTATTTTCCCTCCAAAATTTGTTCGTACCATGTTTTTGTCATATTAGTATATGAATCCCCATTCTTACAATTACTTAAAGCTAAAAACATAGGAGTCACCCTTACCACGCCTTTAGAAATATATCCGAATCTGATTACTAACCACCACCTACACTGCTACTATTCTGGTCCAAGCCATAGTTATATGTTACCTTCACCATTACAGCAGCCTCCTAACTGTTGAATTTTAATTCCCGCTTGGTCTTCTACGTTCTACTATGTAGCAGCAAAAGTATTCCTTTTAAAACGTAAATCATATCACATCGCTCCACTGCCTGAAATTATTGCTCAAGTAAAAACCAACATCTTTAAAACAACCTGTGAGACTCTATAACCTGCATCAACCTCACCCACCACATCCTCTCTGATCTCATTTCCTTCCAAGACTTTCTTTGTCTTTTCATCTTAGGCCCACTGGCCTCTTTTCTTTCCCAAAACAAGCATGCTTATGATATATATATGGTTCATTTCATCTGGACCTCTACCAAAATCTCACATTATCCTGGAGGACGACTCTGTATCTTAAAAATTATACCCTATTTTTGTCACTCTCTACTTCTTTTAGATTTCTTCAGGTTTTTTCAAAATAGCATAAACCACTACCTAATAACTTATTCATATGTTTAGTTGCTAATTATGTAGGGAAACAACACACATACACACACTCAGACACATAAACCTCAACTGAGCAGGGACCTTGTTATTTTATTTACTGACTTATCCCAAATAATTAGATAAGATCCTGGCCCCACGTAGACCCACCATAAGTATTTGTTGAATGAATGAATGAAGCCAATTTCTTCATGAAGCATTGACTGAATTTCTGTTAGGTATCAAACACTGCCCTAAGTATGATAATACCTTTAAAATTTTTCTAACAATTCTAGCCATCTAAAAATTAAATACACTTATCCATATTTTATTTATGAAGTTCTGAGAGATTAAGGACTTGCTTAAGGTTACATAGTTAGTAACAGAATTGGATTTCAGTCTTTTAATTTCAAGCTTTTATCTCTATTACCCCAGTTATCAATAATATTGGGTGCCTTGGATAACCACAGAATAGAATCCATGGAGACGGGATTAAAAGCCAGACACCACTGAGAACCATTCTAAGTGGCTCTCAACATCTAGTTTTATAATCTTTTGTCAAATTACAAGGGCCAGTATTCAGACCAGAATATTGAACTTCTGCAGGAAATGTGTTCTTCTGATGTGTAGAGCTGGGAAGCAGCATTCTTTCCATCAGAGGAATGGGCTGACAGTCAGTCTAAGCACCTGGGATTTCTGTACACTTTTGTCACATTTATTGGACTAATAGATTCGAAGAATGGTTTAAAGCAAAATTACTGGTGCAAAAAAAATCTCTGCCTACAGTCACATGATTTGTCCCAATTCTGCATTTTCCAATTAAGAAATAAAGGTGTCTATAATTTGCTCCAGATGAAATTTGTTCATTCCTGTTCGTTCCTACTTTGGCAGCTGGACTTCCAGGGCCACCAAAGAGAGTATATTGTTCTAAGGAAAGCTATTTTCTTACATCGCACACAAGTCTCAAACAATCCAATTCTAAAGAATAGTTTTGCTAAAACTCATCCTCTTGTGACCTTAGCTTAGAGGTTGTTCAAGAGAAGGCCCAGTGAGTGCGGAACAGTAGGAAATGGTCAATTTTCCCTCACTTCAGGGCTGAGTCTGGAAAATCAAGTCCGTGTTTGGACTTGATGTTGGAATACTCTGAACAAGTAACTTTAATATAAACCTATGGCAAAGATTACGCATTTCATGTTCTTAAAAGAGATTATAAACCACATGTTTTGTTTTTATTAGAAGCATTCCTTGTTTCTGGAAGAGTTTGGGGGTACATAAGGCCACAGTGGTTTTAAGAAGAGTTTAGGGAAAAGACAATCCACTAAAAGTAGGGAGAGAAGATCATCAGACAGCACACAAATTGCAGGCACCAAAACAGCATTTCTGCTTCTATTTCAGTGTGTGACTGTGAAGTGTCTGGGAAAAAGCAATCCTGTAAATGAAATGTATGACATTTGCTTAACCAGGAGTGGCTTAAACTGAGCAAGATTAAAGTTTAAAGAAGATTTTGTTTAATCTCATTATAATGAAGTGAAGAAAAGAAAGATAAAGACTAGGGATAAACTTTAATCTCTGATTATTAAGGGTATAGTTTTGTTCATATTATTTTGATGTACAGTATAAGTAAAATTTAGCTAAATTTGTATTGCTCATCAACTGATTATTGTTAGTTTGGATTTCCCAGTTTTTATTTCATGAGTTCATTTTTCTTTTGCTTTCCATAGACCCTAGAATAGCTAACTAATCTTGCATGAATGATAGTAGAGCAAATTATATAACAAGTAAAGATGAAACACAGGTGAGACTAAACTAGCCCATGACTAGACATTGATCAAAATACTTTTGAAGAAAAAAAGCAAAAACAAATGTCATGGAAAGACTAAGAAGGGATTGAAATCTACTAGGAACATCAGAATCACAAATGTTTGTGATTTTCTTGTTACGTGTCATAGAACAATATTTGCTAGTGAATAAAATAGGTAAAATTTTCATCTCATGTTGATTTCCTATCACAATTTGCATGGAACTTTTCTCCCACCAAGATAAAACCCTTTACCAAAAAAAATTATTGAATAATCTCATTTAGTTTCATGTCTCCTATCCCTGCTTCCCTCTATCCTTTCATTCACAGAAATTCATGCACTATTGTGTGGAGAAATTTTGTAAAAAAAATATTTAAAATAAAATTAGAGGTAAAAGTTTAAAAAGAGTCTGCAACATATATACTGCTAATATCCTTAATAGATTAAAAAAAAATTCTACAAAACAATAAAAGGACAAAAAAATCCCCCCTAAATGGACAAAAAACAAGAACAGATAACTCAAAAAGAAAAAAATACTAAGTACCTTTAAATATGTGATAAAGTCAAGTTCAAAAATGAGATGACATTTTTGCCTATTACATTGGCAAAGATAATTCCAGTTCTCAAGAGAGAAATTTGGCAGTATAACTCTTAAAATTTGTATAGCATTCCATTTCCAGAAACTTCTGATAAGGGAATATTCGTGCATATATTCAAAGATTAAGCTGTCAGAATGTTCTTTGCATTATTTGAAATGAGAAAAGATTAGTAGTAAGTTAAACATCCAACTATACAATGCTTGGCAAAAATTATAAAACATCAGTATAACAGGATCTTATAAAGTCACTAAAAATGCCAGAGAAGATTATTTAATGATTTAAAAAAATCAATTCCATTTTATCAAGCAGAAAATTAGATTGCTAAATAGTATAGTGAATAATCCCTTATTAAATAAAATACATAAGTATTTTCTAAAGTTTCTATAATGCATATTTATTCCCTATTAGTACAAAAAATAGGCTTACAATTAGGCAAAATTTAGGTATAATACTATGTGAAGCAGAAATTCAGTGTCTTCTCACTTTCCCTCCAAATGTAAACACCAAAAACTTCACTTGCACTAGTTATAAAATTTTATTTATGTATTTTACCTCTGTATTATTCTCTCTTCTCACTAATGATCTCTGTACATATATATATATTATAATACAAACTTTCAGTAAGCCTTTAGGGAAGAAGGGCCAGTTATTTTAACTTATCACTTAGAATAGCTTCTCAGCAAAATAAGTACTAAATTAATTTTTTGCTTCTATGACGTAACTCACTAAACAAGGACGGGGAACGCTAAGCCCCTTAAAATTAATGTCCTCAAATTAACCTTTTCTCAAACGAGCTGCCTTCTGACCATAAAAACACCATCTGCCCTGCATCAGAAACCCTCAAAAATTCAATTATCTTCACTGCAGACTTCCCACTCTACCGCATGGAATTGGTTACCTCCTCCACCCATGTCACGCTTAGTGTCCCTTCCTGCCCATCACCACTGCCACTGCCTTGTTCTAAGCCCTCATCCCCTCAATTCTGGATCTTCTGGATGGTCTAATAGCTGCCTTTCCTAACTCTAGGCTATGTCCATGTAAATCCAACCTCCTTGCTACTGTCAGTCTACTCTTTCATAAATATCCCTTTAACCAAGTCATTTCTTTGCTTTATAACCTTAAAGAGTATTTCCTCCAAATAAAAGCTAGCATCATACTAAACCATTGTTTGTTTCATGAGCTCGTTTTTTTGTTTCACCACTGCCCACTTTAGTTTCTAAATTCCCCAACATATGCCTTTCCTTCTGGTCCAACTATATTTTATCCATACGTAAATGCACCATGTTCATTTATACTTCATGGCTTTCTCTGAGGTGACTTGTTTCACGGGTAATACCTTTCTTCCTCCCTAGCCATTTCCCAAATCGTACCCATTTATCCAGCCTCAGCTTGTCACAATTTCTGTACATCTTCTTTAATATCCCCTGTAGATCTCTTCCTCCCTCAAACGCTTTTAGTACCCGGAGTCTGGATCACAAAATTTAGTGTGTACGATTCCTTACGTTATTTGGGCTTTGTTTCATGTTTGCTGCTTGCGCTTTTCCCCGTATTACACAACACCTCCTGGTAGCCTGTCTTACACCCAGTAGTTTGCTCCGCCCACCCCTCCCCTAAATTGCCCCTCCCGCCACCACTGGTAACCACTAGTTTGTTCTCTGTACAGTGAGTGTTGCTTGCCATTGGCTTTTGGAAACAAGGTAGCAACCTGCAATCTGGGGGCAGGTTGGAAGTGCAGAGCAAGCCCCACCAGAAGAAGAATCCAGGCAGCTCCTTCTCCTGCCAACAGCTTCTTTTGTGTCCTTCGCCAATAAAACGGTCCAGGTCAGGGCGCAGCAATCTTTCCCATTAAAAAAGGAAAGAAAATTAGTGTATCATGTTTCTGCCAAACCAGCATCTGTTACCATGGAAACCTACAAGACTGAAGTTAGTAGCAGAAAACACTGGGTCTGGATCCACTTTGCTTTCTGCGTCACCTGGTGTCATCACAGGGTCTGGATGTGTCTGGACCACTGGGCCCTGGTTGTTGTTAGAAACGATTCGTGACTATTATTATACTGGGATCTGGAAAAATCCGCATCCCATTTGTTTAGGCTGAATGCTCGGCACACGTGGTGCCCGGGAAGAGGGCGCCAGGCGGGGAGGACAGCCCACCGCGGGAAGGCTGAGCAGCCGGGCCGCGCCCCACCCCGGAGGTTGAGGTGTGGGCGTTTTTCTCCCATCGCAGCGCTGGGGAGCAGGAAAGCAGGACGGATGTGGACGTGAAGCAGGCCGCTGAGTGCGGCGAAGCAGAGCCAGTGGGAGGAGGAAGGCGGGAGCCGGCCCAGGAGACGGGCTGTCACCGGGAATGGTCACCTTGCCACACACCTGCGTGACCTTGAGCCGGGGGCCCGCCCCTCCCACCTCCGAGACTTACAAGAAAGAGAACAAGAGCTAAACGAGCTTCCGGGCGTGGCACAAGCTCTGCGCCTGGCAGGGCTTATGGATCAGCCCTGGCACCTGCCTTCGCAGAACGGAGGTGGGCCCCAAAGTGCCCTCCGGCTCCAAGATCTGGTGCATCCGTACACAAAGCTGGTTCTTCACTCTGCACACGTGTCACACAAAACAGTTTAAACAGTAGCATGCACTGACACTTTTAAAGAAAGCAAGACAAAAGTGGAGAGTGAAAACGCTGTTTATTTCCAGAGACCGTTGTGGTAAGTCACAGAGAAAGGATGACACGCATCTGAAAGCCGCAGCCCAGGAGCAGCCAGGATGTGAAGGGCACTTGGGTCCAGGCTTCGCTGGGCGACTCGGTCACCTGGGACTTCAGCAAGTCCCTGTGCCCTGCTGGGCTGCAGCTTCCGCCCTGGGATTGTTTTCACACTTTTAGACTCTAGCCATGGAACAATTTTTATTATGAAAAAAATTCGAAGCGTGGTTTCTACTAAATGCGCATCAGTTCCACACTATGTCAAAAAATCCCGAGTCAAAGCATGGTAAAGCGGGGGCATCTGTGTGCTCTGTTCTGCTGTTTCTGCTGCTCTCAGTACACTTTCTTAATCCCTCTTTATCCTCTTGTCTTATTACTGCTGCCCTGCCCTCCTCTAAGCTTTCTTCCAGGGAGAGTCTATCCACTTCCACAGATGAGACCTCAGATTGTACCTCTACCACTTCTAGTGGCTTTCCAGCAACTCGATGTTCCCAGGGCGCTCCGCACACGCCCCTCTGCCCTCCAGGTGTCTACCCGCTCTCACACTCCCTCTAATCCTCGACCCCAGTCTCTCCCCCTCACTCCCTACCACTGCCCCGTCCACAGTCTCGCCGTCTCTCTTCTGGGTCTGTCAGCACCTTTCCTGCTGGTCTTCCCACCCCCAGTTCCTCCCTTTCCTAAACCCATGCTCCACACTACTGCCAGGAGGATTTTTCAAAAGAAATATTTGATGACTGTTACACCTCTGCTTAAAATCTTTCAATGGCTAACCATGGCCTAGAAGATCAAATCCAACTTCCAGCTTAATGTACAAGGAATTTATCTCATCTCAACCCACCGACATCTCTGGCCTCATTCTTGATGACACCCTTTTCAAAGTCTCAGCTTCAAGGAATTCTCACTGCCCCAGAACTGCTCAGGTTTCACCCGCATTCGAGGTACCCCTAT
Organism: Mesoplodon mirus; assembly: GCF_964341445.2. Classification (NCBI taxonomy): domain Eukaryota; kingdom Metazoa; phylum Chordata; class Mammalia; order Artiodactyla; family Ziphiidae; genus Mesoplodon; species Mesoplodon mirus. The sequence goes on along the minus strand of NC_138992.1, from coordinate 75,462,669 downwards.
ACTAATCATACTGCATTAACTACCCATCAATCTCCACCTCCAAATTCTTACCTTCTCGGCGACAGAGAGCATTGTGTTACTCACATTTGTACCTCCAAGGTCTGTAATAGCATCCTCTGTGTGGCAGTCCCTCCGTGAACATTAATTAAGTGAAGGGGGAAAATCAATTATTTGTTTCTGAGCCTTGAAAGAAGAGGAAAGTGGTATCTTGGAAAAGGACCTTGAACAGAAAAGGTATCATCACTGTCTCAGTAAACTCTAACTTATATTTCCATTAAGAAACCAACACAAGTAGTAACAGTTTCTTATTCCTATACAAGGCAGCTAGTAATTTGACCACATGCAGCCTAGAAATGTTCAAGGTCCCGCTGTCCCTGCCAGACTTTGTTCCATATTTTCCCTGATTAACATAAAAGAAACTTCTCCCAGTGCACCAGGCACTTCGAGAGCATAATCACTTAAATGCTCTAAAAACAGTGTCTGATGTTTTTCAGTCCGCTAAGATATTATTTAGAACCTTTACATTGCTGAGTATTTCTCAGCCCCTGAGAAACACAGTGCTGCTTCCAAAAGGCACTGACATTCTCAGGATTTGCCTGTGAGCTGGGATAACTTGGTTTATTATGTACAATCAACCAAGAACAGCCTGGTCTTTAAAATTTCCATCACTGGCGGAATTTCCTCTGTTCAAGTTGACCCCAAAGTTTAATTTAGATTGTGCAGAAAGAACGTGTTGGTCGACTGGGCATTCCATCGGGTGCGACTCACCAGGGGACACCAGTGAAATCTGCAGCTGTCTGGAGCAGATTAGGGTGAATTGAACTGATCTTATTAAACTGGAAGAACAACTAGAATGTGAAATCAAATCAAAGGTGCTTCTGAGGGAAGCCAGGAGCACAAATCCTCCAGAGGAATATTTCAGCACAGCACGGATAGTCATTTCAGGCGAAGACTCTGGTTTGCCAGAGAAAGTCAGCGAGCGGAACACGCAGCTCATCAATCTTAATGCGGCTCTAATGGCTAAAGCGATCCTGAGGGGTGTCATGTGCAGACCGAAAAAACAAGCACAATGACGCAGCGGTTCTCAAAAGGCCTGCAGACAACTGCAACTGGATGAAGAAGGAAGAGGGAAAAGAAAATCCAGTGGAAAGAGCTGATCTAAAAATTACGTTTAGAAAGTGTATTTTTTCAGTAAAAAGGGCCCATCCTATTATAAATCCTGACCAGCTCAACTACGTTAGAAATGTGTCAAAGCAGGTGACAAGACAGCTTGGCAGGATGGGAGTGTGCAGGACTCGGGGGGCTGTCCGGCTCCGGGGTGCCGAGGGGAGGACTGGGCGCGGCCCAGACCTCGGTGGGGCACCCGGGAGGGCACAGACGCCCAAAAGCCAAGTGTTAAATACTCGGCAGGTCCAAACCCCAAGCCGGCGAGTATGGAGGGTTACGAGGAGTGGCTGGGGTGAAGGAGAGGTTGCCGGCCTTGCTGGGCTAGCACGGCAGCTGGTAGAGAAGGAGGCAGGTGTCGGAGGGTTTCTCCTTTCCTAGCAGGTGCCAGCGATGCAGCGGGTGAGGGGGCAGCCCAGCCCCACTTTAGGAGGAAGAAGCCAGAGCAGGGCACGGAGGAGACCGAGAATCTGGGAACCGAGACACACCCGGGAGCGCTAATAACTTCTCGGATATCCAAGCCAGTTTGGGGATTTCAATCAAACAGCACCTTTTGATTGATGACTCCCCAAACTATGTCCTCAGCCCTGCACAGCTCCCTGCACAGCCCTGCACAGGTCCCTGAGTTTCAGACTCACCTACCCGCCGGCACCTTGACAGCCCCGCCGGGAACGTCTCAGCCTCCTCTAGACCGTGGTGTATCGGAACAGAACGCCCTGTTCTCCGCCCCACCCGACCTGCTGCGTGCGGCCCCAGTCTTCCTGGCCCAGTAAATCACATCACCGTCTGCCCAGCTGCTGAGCGGGCAGTCCTCCTCGCTGCTGTCCCCCTGTCACCTATCCCCACCCCAGCCCGCCAGCACGTGCTGCCAGCGCCGCCTCCGACTGAATCACCAACCCACCCCCCGCTCTCCGCTCTGCATCGCTGTCGCCCGGTCCAGGCCGCCGCCACCCTGGCCTCCGAGCCCTCTCCCTGCTTCCACCTCTGCCCCCAGATCATTCTTCCACAGCAAACCCAGCCCGACCGATATTTCACGAGTGCGGATGAGACCACGTTCCTGCCTTGCCTCACCCCGCCAGTAACTTTCCTCTATCCCGACCATCACATCCACTAGGCCTGTCTCACCCCCTAAGTCCCAGTCTTAATGCTTGCGGTGCCCTCTTTCTGGAATGTTCTCTCTAGACCCAAAGTTTCCAAAACATGTCCCCAACCGGCAGCAATCGCCCCTGCTGGGAACTTGTCAGCAACGCAGCACGTGCTGGGGTCCCACCCCAGACCTACTGAGTCAGGAACCCAGCAACCTTGAGCCGCAGCCCCAGGCGAGACAGCTGCTACAGGCGAACACAGGGGGCCTGGCCCTCAGGTTCATTCAGATGCTCCCCCTCGGAGAATCACATCACCTCTCCCTCCCTCCCTCGCTCTCACGCTGTTTCATTTCATTCAGAGCACTGGCATTACTGTGAAACTGTTTTAACTGCCGTTTTACATGTTCGTGTCTGGTCCCCCATCTCCCCACCTCCCACCTAGAATACAGGCTCCAGACACACAGGGGCTCTGTGCACGGTTGTGCCCTGTGTACCTGGAGGGACTCGTAACTCCACAAGCACGGATGGAATGCATGCAATCCAGGGGGAGGAGCCTAAGCCACACGATGCGCAGGGTCACACTTTCCTCCCTGAGACAGCTGGCCCCACAATGACCTGGAGGGTAAAACTCGGGGCTCCAGGTCCACCCAGAGCGCCTGAGCAGTAGGCCCGGGTTTGCTTCCCTGACAGCCCCCAAGTGAGGCCGACACTGCTGACCCGGGACCAGGTTGAACATCACAGCTCTAGCTGAAACCACCACAGAGGTGCTGAGAGCACTGGGCTGCACAGACCCCCAGGGCTTGCTCCTTACCTCACGGTACACATCTGCTTCCCAGACCTCACAGCCCCCCGGCCCAGTCCTGACCAAGCCAGACAGGCAGCCTGGGGCAGGACCCGCAGGAAACTCAGTGAGGAGGGGCTGCATCGTGATGAGGGTGACCCACCCGGCATGGCTGGTCCCTGAGGCAGAAAGAGTGGACGTCACCTGGGGAAGGAGGAATTCTGCTGAAGAACTGAGCTGGGGTTCGGCTGAAAGGAACTTTTGATCCAGTTCAGAGGTTTGGTTGGTAAGGAAAAGGGAGGCTTGGGAAAACTGTAAGCATCAGATCTGGGTTTTGAAAGATCATTTCAAGGAATAATATGGGCCACGGATTGTAAGGAGGAGAAAGCAAATGCAAACTTTTAGAGCAGCCTCTGTATGGGAAATATTCAAACGTAGTACATCTGTTTGGGAAGTTTGGGTTTTATTCATCAAATTTGTTTAAAGCTGTGTGAGCACACACTGCATTTTAATCTGATGAAACAAAGGATGTAGATCAACTCAATACTGGTTTCCTTTCTGCTGGAAAATGTCCTTAAGAACCCAGTGGTGTCTGTTGGAGCCCAGGGGCAGGTCACAGATATGCAAGCACATCTTCTGAAACGGGCTTATCTCAAAAGATTGGCTTTGTTTATTTCAGCACCAGCAAAGTATTCGCTGAAAGAGGCCACAGCAAACAGGAGAGGCGAACTCCCAGGGATCGGGATTTTGACTCTTTGCAAAATGTAGAAAATTCATTGTAGGGTGGAATGAAAATCATACAACAAATGTCATCCAAACTCCACAAAGGCCTGAACTATGCAAAAATACAGGGAAAAAAAGGGTAATAGAGGGAGAGGTAAAGGGTAAAGGAGAGGCGGAAAGAGTGACTGTGTGTCTTCTTTTTTTTTTTGCTGTACGCGGGCCTCTCACTGCTGTGGCCTCTCCCATTGTGGAGCCCAGGCTCCGGACGCGCAGGCTCAGCAGCCATGGCTCACGGGCCTAGCCGCTCCGCGGCATGTGGGATCTTCCCGTACCGGGGCACGAACCCGTGTCCCCTGCATCGGCAGGTGGACTCTCAACCACTGCGCCACCAGGGGAGCCCTGTGTGTCTTCTTAAAACACAGACACTTTCGTTATAAATAAAACCATAAATAGGTGTATGCAATTGTTAATTGTCTGTATTAATTCTGGCAGTCCTGCAAGTTCTTCTTGTTTCATTGACATGGTTATAAGTCTTCACACACTGCATCCCATTACTTTCGTCCTAGGTGAGCCCAGGACCAGCGGGAGAGGGTAGCCCAGGTCTTGGGCTGAGCGTGGGCCCCGTCGGTGGGCACGGGCGCTTCGCCCGGTGTGGAGGGAGAGGTCCAGCTTGCAGCACCGCTGGGCATTTGCATAGGATCACATGCTCACACATCACTTTGTAAAGCATACAAACAAATATAACTCCAGATTACTTTTCAGATGGCATAGCACTTAACAAGTCCCATGTTATCTGCTGACCTAGAACGGTGAGCTTTCTTAGGGCAGGGATGGGAGCCTTGATTTCTGTATCCCCAGGTACAACACACAGTAGGCACCCAAAAAATACTTGATCGACAGGTAAAGGAATTTTTCTGACAGTGTCTCAGATACATCATTGCAAACCTAACTTAAAAATCATTGTTCAGGGGCTTCCCTGGCGGTCCAGTGGTTAAGACTCTGCACTTCCACTGCGAGAGGAATCCTGGTCGGGGAACTAAGATCACCCATGCCGTGAGGCGTCACCAAAAAATTTTAAAAGTAAAAAAAAATGATTTTTTTAATTCATAAATAAAATGAAAATTTAAAAAATCATTGTTTAGACCTGTCAGTGGCTACTCAGGGATTCCACAAGAATCAGGTTTCACTGTACCGATTAATCTGTTTTATATATTTATAAATGTTTTATTAAAAGGTCCAGGTTTATATGTGACAAATATGCAGGCAGAAAACAAAGTATAGCTTTTTAAAAGATATTATTCTGACCTATCTTGACACTAAACAAAAAGGCTTTTAAAATGAACATTTTTATTACCTTGAAGTTCCTTTGAACATTTTTTTAGTGACAGTCTCATTTATGTGTCAAGTGATTCAACCTCCTCCTGACATTGTCATTAAAACCAATTTCAATTCTCCCTTTCTTTCTCTACAGACAGAATATATACTTAAAAACTTAAATAGATATCATCATTAAGCCAGGTTGACTTTGAATCTATAAGATATGACCAATCTACCTCTCTCCAACATCACAGTAAGTACAGATCATATGTTATGTTTTCTAACCATATACTGAAGAGATATATAAATGGAAAACACCATTTATATATCAGGTCTGCCTTTATCAATTCATTGCCATTCATTGTTATTCATTAGAAACCTAGGTTTTCTTGAAACTTAAAGCAGAAATTCCAAAGGTTAGCTCACCTCTTCCCTACTCAGATAGAAAGGATGCCTCTAGACTAGAGACAAACTTTAAAGCCCTTTCTAATAAGCCAGACACTGTATAACAAAAACCTAACCCTTAGAGGCTCAATATCAAGGTGATATTGATGAAAGAGCATAGACATAGCACTATGCAAATGTAAATCCCAGGAAAACCTAATTCTCCTGGGCTGTTCCCTGGAGTGTTTTCCTTGCTGGTTTACGTGGCTGCCTTCCTGTCCTAAATGTTACCTGCGGAGGGTTCTGCCCTGACCCCCAGTCCAAGCTGGACACCCCCTTATTTCATCCTCTGCACTGTTCGGGTCACTCTCAGAGATTTTATTTGTTCATCCGTGACTAGCTGGTCAGCTAGCTTCCCCACTGGAATGTCAGCAGGATCACTAGATTCCCAGTTGCCAAAAGAACACCTGCAACTCTGAAGCCTTCCCATAAATATTTGCTGAATGATTGAATATACCCACCAAACAGCTGATGCTGAAGAGGTTTTTATCTCAAGACTCCCTGGGCTTATTGATTATTCAATAAATATTTATTGAGTTGTCTAATCTCCAAGAACCATTCTAGGCTCTAAAGATACGTTAGTAAACAGAATAGAAAAGCAAAATCCCTTCTCTCATGGAACTTGTATTTTGGTGCAGAGAGACAGACAATAAATTAACACAGTAAGTAAATAAAGTATGTTAGAACATAAGTGCTCCGGAAGGAAAAGAGAAGAACGAGGGAGGTTGGGTGCCGAGATGGAGAGTGAGTGTCCAGGTCAGATGTTACAGGCTTATTTCATGTCTTGCTTTCAACTTACCAAAGAATCTTTAAACGTATCTCATTTGAATCTCGCCGTAACTCTGTATGTATCTTCACAAAGTTTCAAAGAATAGCACTGAGTGTCAGGAGCCCTCTGGCGTGGGCTTCCTTTTGCCTTTAACCACTTGTGTGAATTTGGTGGAAAAATCCTTCTGGGCCTCAGTTTCTTCATTTGTAAAATGAAGGGGTTAAACAAAATTCTAAAATCCTTTCAGGCCTGGAAATATTTTAATGACAATGTGGAACTTTACAGAAAGTTAAGGAACACCTGTCTTTTGACCTGGGGAAAAGGCTTCCCTTGAGACCCCACCCCCCGTGACTTAGACGGATTCACGGACACAGCTGTTGTTTCCCTATGACAACACCAGACCCTGCACACCCCATCTCCGCCTCGTAAATGATTAGCTGAACGTTTGCCCTCCCTGATCAATCGGAACCGAAAACTTGTTGTCCACAATTTGGTTCAGATACTCTCCCCTGAACTCTGGCTTATCCTCAGCTGGAGCGCAGGCAGACCCCATGAGAACCGGCTGGGCTCCGGAGAAGCCCTTCCCTGATCTCCCATCCAACCAGGTCACGATTTATCCCACTTTTCCCACCACTGGCTCTTTCTAGCCTTGTTTACTTCTCCTTAGAAAAGAAAAATCCTTTCTGCCTAAACCGTGAGACGCCTGCAAACTCATGCTCAGAGCATTCTCGATACTGCAACAGGCCCCTCCCCTACTGCAACAGGCCCCGCCCCTACTGCAACAGGCCCCGCCCCTACTGCAACAGGCCCCGCCCCCTACTACAACCAGCCCCCTCCCCCTCCTGCAACAGGTCCCCTCCCCCCGCCCCAAGTAAATGGGAACTAGTGTCCCATCTGCTACCAACATCAAAGGGGCTGTTCCCATTGCAAGGCACAGAGCAATGCACCCTAAAATCCTCCTCACCAGATTCGCTCTCTAAATCTCACCTTCCAGGTCTCTCGTCACCCCCACAAACGTTCATTCCTCTGCCTACTGCTTTCTTATGAAAGTCGATACCTGCCCTTTAGAAAGTCAGTCGCCTGTTCCGCCTGAGCTTCTCCATGTGCATCTCCACCCCTTACCCCATCAACTGAACTGAGACTCAGTTCTGGAAAGGGTCCTGGGAGCCAAACAACAAAACCCTGAAGCTTCCAAGAAGGTAGAGACGGAGGGGAGGGGTGAGCACTGGGTTATGTGCAGGTGCAGCTGGTACAAGTTCAACTACACACCTGGGTGTAGGGGCATCGAAACGGTGCCAGAGAAGGGCTGCCTGCTCGCCCAACGAACGTAGACCCCCCTGACCTCCTCACAGCCTAAGCCCCTCCACTGTGGTTCTACTGTTTGAAGACACGCCGTTCGGTCAGCATCTGCTATACACGTGAGACAGTCCCATCAGATGCTCACTGAAGAAAGAAAACCCCACAGGGCTGGACCCCCTGAGATACAGCATCAGTCCCCTACACGGTCCTTCCTCAGGGACTTCCAAGGGCAATTTTGTCATCATGAGACTTTGGCTAACTTTACGTGCAGATTTTAGAACCTAACCCCGAAGCGAGAAGATAATGACATCTATGTAAATAAACGGAAATTTCTGTTTGTCTATCACTACAGGACACAAAAACAGCCAGATGGGTTTTGGGGATTTGTGGGTATTTTTCAACTAAATTCGGAGAGTTCCGAATTGGGGCAGAGGCATCTCAGAGAGATCTCATCACTCCCCAAAGCAGCAGAAGTCAGAACTATTAGGAGAAACATGGCATATGGATTAAAAAGCTACAGCCAAGACACGCCGCAGTGGCTTTCAATACAAAGCTCAAGTCAAACGTCGCAAGAGCTGGTGATCTGAGCTGCAGGTGTTAGTTGGCTCTCCATAGTGATCACACAGCGACGTGCTCCACTGCCTTGGAGCAGAGGCATCTGTCTGTGTGCACACGGCCCATGATCTCCCAGCAACCCAGCCAGGACAGCTGGCGTGGCAGTGTCACACCAGGATCACACGGGTATTGCTGAAGACCTGAAAATGAGCATTTGCCTTGCATTTCACAGCTCATAAAGCATCACAAGCTCCATTAACTCCATGCAGGCAGACATTTTTGTCTATTTTTTTTCAATATTATAATCCCCAGTGCCTAGAACAGAAACCAACTGAAGAGGAGATGCTCCATAAATGTGTTCAGTGAATTCTTACCACAGTCCTCTGAGACAACATCCCTATTCTAAAGTTAAGAACATGGAGGTCTGGGATTTGATGCCGCTTGTCCATGATGATTGCAGCAGAGAGGGACAAGTGTGGAGGGATGTTAGTGTGTCACTTGGGTCATGTGAAATTCAAGCTACCTTAGACACCTCCAGCTGGAGATGCCAGCCTCCCTTGTATCCAGAAGGGGTTTTTCTCTCCCACCAATTCCTAAAATACTTTTCATACCATTTCCCCACTTCAGGCAATTAACACATACTGCCTGGTTTTATGATGATCTCTGTGTGGGTCTAATTCTTCTAACTACTTTGTAAACTTGGCAATAGGATTAATAGTGTGAAATTCTTTTTGTTACCCTTATAGGACCTACCTAACATAAAGGCTATCACAGGTGTCAGGTGCTGAATCTGGGCAACTTACCCAAGATTCCTCTAGCAATGGCTGTCAATATGCCCACAAACCCATTTCTTTTTCTTCCTGGATACACAGCACATATACTTCCTAAACTCCTTTGAAGTTAGCTGTGACAATGTGACTGAGTTCTGAATAGAATGTGGGCAAGAGACACTCCAGTCACCCGGGCTGGCCCATAGAAGTCCTGCTTAGGCCTCTACACTCTCCCTTATCTTCCCCTACCGGAATTCAGGGTGAACTTCAAGGCCTGAAAGGATGGCAGAGCCTGAAAGAGCATAGCCTCACCATGTACATACCTGACCCTCCCTGGACTACGGTGTGAACAAAAAATAAATCTTGCATTGTTGAGCCAGTGAGATTTGGGGATTGTTTGTTACAGCAGCTAGCCTCTCCTGACTCATACAGTTACCAGACTAGTCAGTACCAGATCTGGGTGCTTATTTTGTGATTCCTGGGCCAGTGCCCTTTCCTATCAGTTATCATGACAGCTTTGAATTTTTTTATTGGAGTATAGTTGATTTACAATGCTGTGTTAACTTCTGCTGTACAGCAAAGTGACTCAGTTATATATATATATATATGAACACAAATATATACACATATGTGTATATATATATATATTCTTTTTTATATTCTTTTCCATTATGGTTTATCCCAGTACACTGAATATAGTTCCCTATGCTCTACAGTAGGACCTTGTTGTTTACCCATCCTATATGTAATACTTTGCATCTGCTAATCCCAAACTCCCAGTCCATCCCTCTCCCTCCTGTTCTCTATGCCTGTGAGTCTGTTTCTGTTTTGTAAATAGGTTCATTTGTGTCATTTTTTAGATTCCACATATATGTGATATCATATGGTATTTGTATTTCTCTGACTGACTTACTTCACTTAGTATGATAATCTCTAGGTCCATCCATGTTGCTACAAATAGCATTACTTCATTCTCTTTTTATGGCTGAGTAATATTCCATTGTACCACATCTTCTTTATCCACTCATCTATGACCGCTTTGAATTTAAATGAAGACACCATTGATAGCATATGTGATTGGAGCAGGAAGGACTTAAGTTAGGAGCTAGACTCCTCAGGTACACAGGCAGGTCTTCTTATAACAGCCTTTTTAATCACACTGGATGATAGACCCCTTGATATGGGATTCTTCCATCTTTCTCCTCGTATCCCAGCTCTAGCACAGTGGAGCCAACAGATGTGTATTGGATCAATTAACACACACACTTATTTATTGTGTTCCAGTTCTAATCTATTATTTGGAATAACTTGAAATTTATTTTGGGGAAAATATGTCTTCTTCCAAGTAGCAACAACACTTCCACGTAGGGAAACAAAAGCTTCATGCACCTGATGCAAACTAATTTTCCAAAAGTCTTTGATTTACCTTGGCCTGTGGAGGATCCAGTCCACTTTCCATTTAGAAGCTATTATTTCCCATTCGGTGTAGACGCTCTAGCTGTGGTGTGGGAGCTCCATGTCTGATTTGCGTTCCACTGTGCAAATCCAAGTGGAGTTTTGGTCCCCAGTGAAGCCAGACAATTAAGATTTAAGAATAAAATTGACCAGCTAGCGTCCGTGTCCATGAGTTTCATTATCAGCAAAAACCAGGAAAGTGTGTGGACAGGAAAACATCTCAATCACTGAGACCAGAAAAGAATTCTCATCTGCCACTTGATAGCCCTCTCGGGAAATGAGGCGGTGAGAGCATAGGTGGAAGGTCAGTGCCTTTTGAGGGACCAGTTTTGACATCTCGGCTACAGCTGGGACTAGAAGTGCCTCTTCCTGTCTGCTGTCACGTTTTCACTCTGAAAAAGGTCAGAAAAGTTTCATCTTCCTGTAAAGCAAAGGAAGTACCCAGAATGCCTGCAGTCTCCGCCATGGTCTGCACAAGTGCACAGCCTCAGCCCTGAACATTCATACCTCCTCCCAGAGACATCATCAGAGAGGAGCCTCTGCAGAGGAGGGGGGTTCTCCATCTTCTGATGTAAACTTATTTGTGTAATTGTCACACTATCCACTGGAACATAAGCTCCACGAGAGCAGGGGCTTTGTTTCCTTATCTCCAGCATGTAGATCAGTGCCTAACAGGTACACAGTAAATATATTTTGGGGAGGTACCTGGTGGTCTAGCAGTTAGGATTTGGCACTTTCATTGCCATGGCCCGGGTTCAATCCCTGGCTGGGGAACTAGATATATATATATATATTTTTTTTGAGTGAATAAATTTATAGATGAATGAATTTGCTCATTAGCCTTCAGCGCTCCGGCTCCGTGTTGAAATGGCCTGATTCTAACAATTTCTGCACTTTTGGTTTCACTCCATGATGTTGTTATTCCAGAACAAATTAAACAACTATGTCACAATCCATGGCTCTGTTAGACAATTGGAATCCACCACCCTGTTTCAACACATTTCCGAGCTTGGAAACTGTCATCGCCAAAAGATGTTGACAATTCCAGGGAGAGGAAAACAGAAATGAACAGGTCCTCGTTATGGACAGCATGTGAGATTGTCTGTGAAGCTCTACACACTGTAAACGGAACTCATCTTGACGAAGCCATAAAGGGGACTGTTATCCAAAACCCCCAACACCGATGCATGGTCAAGACAGGAATACATACTCTGCATTAGGCGGATGTTTCCACCGCTTGGGGACTGCTGTTTCATCTCTGCCCACACCCAGGAGAAGTTCTCCTGAATGACAAATGATTCTCTATCACAGGATGTTAAAATAAAATTCTCATGTGATGTTCTGAGACAGATATCAGAAATTAAAGTATCAAATAGTTTTAAGGGAAGCAGCAGTTCCATAAAGCTCATTGTTCTTTTGTTCCTGTTTTTAGCAGCGCTCTGAGTCTAGATGTTTCATGATAAGTTATTGAATACTGTCCAGATCCCCAAGTCCTTGCACGAACACTGGCGCCTCTCAGGAGGGCCTGTCTGTGCTCTGGGAACTCCCGGGAAAGGACTGAATACACACAGCATGTTCCTGGTTCTGTCAAGACCTCAGTGTTAAACAAATGTGGTCCTGATGTCCTTATCTGTCAGGCCCCAGATGTTGGAAGAGGCAGAGAAGAGGGTGGTCAGGAGAAAGAAACATTCTCCCCCAGGTGTGTGAAGTGCTCCAAAGGCCCTCATAAACTCTGCTGACACCTGACAGTACCACTAGGATCTAGCAAACACCCACATCTTAGGCTCAACAATTCTTCACCCAGGATCCTAGACTTACATAAGCATACAAGTGTGGACAACGTTCTTCAAGTATTCATTAAGACAGAAAAAGATGGAGACAACCTAAACATCAGTTGTCATGGAAATGGCTAAATAAATGATGGTGTGCCCACATTAGGCCATCTCACACAGCCATGAATATCTACAATATTGAGATTTTATTTTAATCATGTTGAATATCTTGTGGGAGAAAAATTCTGGTGTAGGTATATGTGTCTGGAGAGACACAGATGAGTTCACTGTGATTTCCTGCAGTGAGTGAAAGGTTGGAAATCAAATTAACATAGAAAACTTTTATTCCTTACTTTAATTACACTATATTGTCTGCATTTTTTACATAGGCATATATCATTTATCATTAAATTAAAATAAAAATGTAAAACTATGTAGGTGGTAGAAGTTAAAAATCCATAAGTGTAGATAGATGATAGATAGATAGATAGATAATAGATGATAGATAGATAGATAGATAGATAGATAGGTATAGATAGATAGATAGATAGATAGATAGATTACTTTATATTCATTCCTAAGACAAACCTACTGAAAGTTGGCAGTTCAGGATTTGACTGTCATGACAAGGACACAAAGAAAATTGTTCTCTTAAGATTAAAAGGAAAAAGCAACTGGTTCCAACTCATCTGGGTTAAAATGACCTCATATACCCTGGTGGAAGCCTTCTCCAATGTCAAATTCACCCATAGTTTCTCTCCCCTCTCTTCTGTGCTCATTGGTTAACAATGTATAAGCCATATGATGCCTTTTATCAGCAGAAAAATTTTGCCAACCCTGGATGTCAAGAACTGCCTCAAAGTTTCAGCCTCAACTAATTTTTCCCTGCCCCTCAAAGCTTGAGGCTGGGAGCTCCAAGGTTTCCAGACATACTGACGAATACTAAAGGGGATAAATAGTCTCTAGTCACAAGACTCTGCCCTTTGTTAAAAACTGAGTGTGAACTGGGAAACTTAAGGTTGGAACCGCGGGCTAAACCTTTCATCACCAAGCAGAACTTCGTTCTCACCTTGTCTGGTCTCCCCCTCGGAGACTCAATTCCCACTCGCTCTCCACAGACCAGGAAGACAGCTCCTGGTCTCACCTGAACTCTTCTCTTTTTAGAAATGAAAGCAGAACAGAATCTTGACAAAGCTAGAGATAATACATAAAGATACATAAAGATATAAAGTGAAAAGCACCTGCAAAATTCCCCACACGTACAAATAAGCACTGTTATCTTTTGATATATTGATATATCCTGTTGCATATTTCCTATGTGTGTATATACACATGTGGGTATGTAAATATAATATACATAAATAAAAGAGTTTTTAAAATTGTTGTGCTATTTGCTAGCCTGTCTTCTTTTAAATAAAGCTGTATCCCAGACATCTTTCATCGTTATTGGTCCGTAAATATAAATTTACACCATCACTTTTAGCAGTCACATAGCATTTCCTTGTATAGATCAATTATTATGTATTTAACCAATCCTCTATTGGTTTACATTTAGGATGTTTCCTATTTGTCTCTGTGATTTGTTGATTCTAAAATCCGACCAAACGCTGTCACCATCTGTGTAGTCTCAGATTAGAATAAAGGGCATCACCTCCCCATCACCTCCTCTGTGCCCTTTGGACCACGGTGGGTTTGCTGGAGAGAGAATTAGAAAGTGACCAAGTGGATGAGATTTTGGAAATTCCAACTTATTACAAGAAGACTTGAATGAAGAAATCCAGGACTTAGCAAACTAGAGCACAAGTTTAAATGCAATAGGTTTTGGAAATTTATTGTTATAACACCACTATATTCTAAAGTACAATTTATAAAAAGGACTAAATTTGGCTATCACTTCAAATACTGGGATGCATCCAGCTATGTCATTTTCCTTCTTTCCCTCTCAAAAACGATGTTCGGGTCTTTGCTTATCTGAAAGCATCGCTGTTTCTTGAAGGGTCACTGATGTCACCTCGTCACACTCCTTGTCGTTCTCAAGTAAAAATATTTCAGATGGATCCACAAGTGTTATCAATCTTCACATCTGTTCCATAGCATTGGTGAGCACCATACACGCTACTGAAACGTCACCCGCTACCTATTCAATTAAAACCATAAGCAACTTAGCAGAATTATTTTAGTATTTCCTTTAGCTTACAATTCCTTTTGGAGGTTGGAAGTCGTATTGGTTTCTCAGGGCTGCCGTAACTAAGTACCTCAGGCTGGGTGGTTTAAACAGCAGATATTTATATTCTCACAAATCTGAAGGCTAGAAGCCAGAGGTCAAGAGTGGGCAGGTTGGTTTCTTCCGAGGCCTCTCCCTCGGGCTTGAAGACGGCCACCTTCTCCCTGTGTCCGCGTGTGGTCTGCCCTCCGTGTGTATCCCTGTGTCTGCGTGTGGTCTGCCCTCCGTGTGTATCTCTGTGTCCTAGTTCCTCCCCTTATAAGGACACCAGTCCTAATGGATTAGGGTCCACCCTCATGACCTCATTTTAACTTAACTACCTCTTTAAAGATCCTATCTTAAAATACAGCCACATTCTGAGGTACTGGGGATTAGGGATTCAACATGGATTTGGGGGATGGGGGGACACAGTTCAGCCATCGTAACAGATGAGATATAGTTCATGAGCAATGGGGTTAAAACTCAAAAGATGAGGGTCTGGTCCCAGCTCAGACACGTACTATGATGTCAGCTTGGATGAGTCCCTTAGCCTCCCAGGGTTTTGGCTTCCTTGGGGGGTGGTGACAAAGCCCCTCACCAGTGGAGGGAGCCGAGCTGACCTGAGGCCCCCATTACCTGCCCCAGAGGAGTGACTAGGGGACAGACCCCTTGACAAGACACTTTCTAGGGTTTGCCCACCTGGTCACCTTGGGAATCTGGCTGGGCAGCCCTCTCGGGAGCAGACCCTGTTGGCTGGGCTCAGAGAGCCTGGTGTATAGAAACCAGGAGAGGCCCTGGGACACGTAGAGTTCTGTCGCTGCTGGGCACACTCGCCTTGCGGTCAAGCTCCATGAAGAGTCAAAGTGGCCACGAGAAGGACCTGTAGGGTGTTAAAAGTCAGAACAGAGGAACATTACAGGAGCCTGCTGGAATGGTCCTCAGCTCTGACTGCTTCATGCACTCATACTCATTATATGGCCATGTCTGCTAAGGACTTAGAGATTAAGTCCTCTGGCTAGAAAATCCCCAATGAACAGCACACGGTGAGCAAATTCTGTATCTGCCCACCTTTCCTATCACAGGAAATTTAAGTCAATTAAAATAAAATAAAATTTAGAAGTCAGTTCCTCAGTCACAACTCGCCACATTTCAAGTGCTCAGTGACCACATGTGGCCAGTGGCTACCATACTGGACAGTGTACATGTGGAACATTTCTATCAGTGCAGAAAGTTCTATTGGGCAGAGCTGCTATAGCCTATACAAAAAGTTCAATTGTTAGTTTCTAATTTTTCTACTCCATGACTCTGAACATGAGCACTGAATACATATTTCCTCAAGAAACATCTCTGGCGTTCATGTATTAAGTTACTGGACGTGTAATATTAACATTAACAATACTAATAGTCTGTACTATATACTTAGACGTACTTCACATATGTAATTCATTTAATTATTACAAGGACTCTATAATGTTAGTATTATTACTGTCCCAATTTTACAGATCAGTGAATTGATGCACAGAGAGGTTAATCTCTCCACCAAAGGTCACACAGCTGTTAAGAGACAGAGTAGGTTTGAAATCCAGGATGTTTCTGAGGCTCTTACTGTGCAAGATGATGTAAGTTGACCAACAGCTGGTCGACCTCGCCATGCCTCAGTTTGCTTAGTTAACTGTCACCTTCAGAGTCCTTCACTACCTCCTACAAATATATATTAACGTAAGCTGGAAATGCCTCAGAACTTGGTTAGACTCTGAATCATAGTCAAGGGCTTATACAAGGAGCCACACAGCTCTCATTAGATTTTGACTGCTTTGGACTACGTAGCTTCACGAAATTTACCACCTACACTTGGAGTCATCATAAACAGTTACAAGATATGGTAGACCCTCAAGACTCAGGGATTCTGGATGTGCAAATTCACCTTCTTGCTAACATTTATTTGTCCCTCCAACATCAGTGCTCGCAGAGCCTTCACGGTGGTTGGCAGACATGCCCAGAGAGGTGAAAAATGTGTCACCGCAAGTACAGGTACCCAGCTGAGGATGAGCAAGGCGACACTGCCTTCCTATTTCAGCTCTCACACTGTAAAAAGTGTCCTTGCCACACTCTGTCTGGTACCATATTTTCAAATTTTTGTGTTTCTTGTTGGTGATTTCACTGTTTCAAATGGTCCCCCAAGTGTCCTGCTAAAGTGCTATCTCGTGTTACTAAGTGCAGGACAGCTGTGACTGCTTTAACAATATATATGAGATATCTTTAAACTGTTGCCTACTGAATATGAAACATCCAGGTGGCCTTGCTGGCCTCTGTCCAGAAGTGACTTCTTTCTCTCAATAACATTTTATACACATACCCTTCTGGTAGTTACCAAAAGCTTTCATATATACTTAATGTATATGTGTGATCTCCTTCTTATTGGTAGATTGCAAACTTGATGACAGGAGGTACGGTGTGTAATTTATTTTTATAAGCTTTATAGCGTCCATCTAGCACAAAGCCCTGTGTGTAGTTGGTGCTTAATTCATGTAATGCGTTAAAGAATGGATGGATGGAGGGACGGATGGATGAACAGACGGCTTAAAGCAGTCTCAGAGATGTGAGGTAAAAGACAGAAACATGAAAAATGGATCCCAAGTAATAGAATTCTGATCTGAAATTTGCTACCGGGAAACATGAGTTCTGCTTTGTTTTATGTTCGCTTAAATGTATAAGCTGACTGTCTTTCAGAGAATTTATCAAACACACAAAGAAGAAAAAGAGTCAAATTATGAAGCAACATGAATTAATGTAGCTGCTCGGAAACATTTCTACTTATGAAACACATTAAAGGTGATGTGACATAATTAGCAGTGTTAATCGTACTAAAGGTGATTTCTATGGTAACTCAGCACATCAATTCTGTGTACATTATTAATTCAGGAGATAATTTTTCAGGCTACGAACTCATAGCTTGTAAAAATTAAAATATCCATTAAGTAACTCCATTACCTCTGCTATGTAATCACAGGGTCTCCTAAAGGATTGATGTTCACTCTTATTAGTGATTCTCACTTGCCTTTCACCCTCCTAGCAGGACAAGCCCCTCTCCAGTAGGACTATACATTTAATAGTCATTATCATTGCAGAGATCATGTTTGATCTGCCTGGTCTGCAGGAAATAAGCTGCTCATCTTTGGGAATCAACTGTCATTTAATACATCAGAAAAGTAATTAGCCAAGTAGTAACCTAATATTCTGTGACTGCTCATCCACCTCTAAATGGTAGCTAGTTTATTCCCAATTGACTCATGAAACAAGCCCTAAGGTTATTGCTAAGTATTATTTACAGAGAGAAATCCTTACCTTTCCCAGCGATTAAATACAACTTGCCGTTCTTTAGTGTCAAAGCTAATATTTCAAATTAAAGTAGTCCCCCCAGATTCCCCACACAGCACTTTCAGAACATCTGGGCTTGACTTTTTACGACTTTGAACTTCCTAGCTTCTCTGAGCCTCTACTCTTATCAATAAAATAATCTTACCAGGATACGGCGCATTCATGAGATAATATTGATGTGTCTAAAGGCCACATATAGGTTATCAATAAACGTTACCTGGGCTAACGGACTGTGAGATTGAATGTATGATTACAGACACACGTTCCTGCATGGAAGCTATGCCTTTCTCCTGTCCAAGCGAGCCAATGGGATCTTTCAGTTTCCGATTTCTACGTGAAGCACAAACACAAAGTCTTCCAGCGTCCTCTGGCTCCACAAGGATCAACTCAGACTCCTCATTTGGTATCGACAGTCTCCTTTCACTGCCAAGGTCACACATAAAATAGCAAGTCAGCTAAAGGGTGAGGAAACTAAGGGTGGTGCACAAAGAAAGGGCCGAGGAAAGGAACATGGAGTCTGCTCTGTTCAACCTCCTTGCAGGTTGTCACGTTTCTGATCTCTGCCTGAACCTATTCTATTTCGTTATTCTTTAATATCCAGTCCCGGGACTCTGGTCTTGCCGCGTTTTATAATAAACCATGTTGTATTTATCTTGATCCACTCTGAAAATATTGATCAAGCAGCTGCTTTGGGCCAGGCTCGGGGAAGATATGAGTCCTGCTCTCCAGAAGCTACCAGCTGGAGAGAAGAGCATCGTGGTAAACAGATCAACAAGAACACAGCACAGACCTGTTGCTTCTGGCCAAGGGCTCACTCCATCCACAATCTGAATTAAGCCTGGTAAAGCCAGACATTTGCCAGCTTCATAATTAACCCTGCCTGCCTCCACCCAGCTCTTCCTCGCCGGCTTCTATCCTCGACACCCTCCCATTTCCTCCCGGAACCTCTTGCATCAGCCTGTCAGGGGCCCCCTCAGCTGTATCACTGGCTCTGGACCACACAGCCCGCTTCTGTGTTCAGTGCCTGGGCTTGGGTCAGCGTTCAGAGCCCTCCTCTTGACCTTCCCCAGAGCTCCTTGCCCCCACGACTCCTTCCTCTGGGTAGAGGTTCTCAAAGATACTCCGCAAACACTTAGTGGGCCCAGAGCCCTTCGAGGTGTGCGCAAGATCAAGATGTTTCGTGATAACATTTAGACCTTTCCCACTGCAGGGACATTCGCAGTGACGGGGCAAAGTGATGGTGGGTAAAATTGCTGGTGCTTAGCATGAATCAAGGCAGCAACACCGAACTCTACCAGACGTCACTGAATTCATCACCGCCGCTTTTTTTTAAAAAAAAAGTCAGAGCTACCTAAGGAGCCTGGCTACCAAGACGGCCTCCTGGAGCAATGCCACTTCACTTTTGCAGGGCCATCTGGCTAGGTCTGGATAGGATGCGAATGAGAAATAAACTCCTAGATTATTGAAACAACTTTTTCATGTGTCTTTTGTTACAATATGCCTTGTACTAAAATTAATGCATAGTTGAGGACAATTTCTTAATAGCTACATTTATTTCTACTGTATTCAGAGGTCTGGATCTCAGAATTTCAAGGGCTAATTCATCATCAGGAAGCAAAATCAATGACTGTTAGGCCCTATCTCAAAGTGCTGGGAGGCTGTGATTCGCCACTATTCTTCCCCAAGTTGGGAGTGTCAAGGCTCTGGGCCCACTAACTCCACTATAAATAGACACTTTTCCAAGAGATACCTCTGCACTTCTCTGCGGCATCTTCTTGCCAGACAGTTTGCCAAATGCTTCAGAGAATGTGAAATGTAAGAAATTATTAGGGGGCTTCCCTGGTGGAGCAGTAGTTGAGAATCTGCCTGCCAATGCAGGGGACACAGGTTCGAGTCCTGGTCTGGGAAGGCCCCACATGCCGCGGAGCAACTAAGCCCATGCGCCACCACTACTGAGCCTGAACTCTAGAGCCCGCGAGCCACAACTACTGAGCCCACGTGCCACAACTACTGAAGCCCGCGCGCCTAGAGCCCGTGCTCTGCAACAAGAGGAGCCACCAGAATGAGAAGGCCACACATCGCAACGAAGAGTAGCCCCTGCTCGCCACAACTAGAGAAGGCCCGCGCGCAGCAGTGAAGACCCAATGCAGCCAAAAATAAATAAATAAATAAATTTATTAAAAAAAGAAATTATTAGGAAATCCTTAGAGTGTATTATGGTGAAGGTATTCATAATTTTTTATCCATTTCTAAAACTCTAAATCTGGGTATTTAATTTAAGGGGTTACTTAATTTTAAAAGTGGAAAAAGTGTTATACAGATACCTATATATTATTTTAATATTTTTAACAAGAAAAATTGCAAACAAATGTCCCATAATTGAATGATGACCAAGTAAATTATGGTGTAGCCTCTCTCTGGTTTTTTAATTAATATGTCAAGAATTATAAGCATGAAGAATATAGAAATGTAATAATATGCCTAATACAAAGGTAAGTCAGGAAAACAGAATAAAAGTTTTACTTCTACTATGATTTTAAGTATGAAAAATAACACATCCATTAGGACAAGAAGTAGCGAACAAACAGAAAACTAGGAGGCCATGGGTTACAGGGCTGGGGCTGATACTCTGATGATGCCGTTTGCTCTTTTTTTTTTAGTATAAATTTATTTATTTATTTTTGGCTGCATTGGGTCTTTGTTTCTGGGCGTGGGCTTCCTCTAGTTGCGGCGAGCGGGAGCTACTCTTCATTGTGGTGAGCGGGCTTCTCATTGTGGTGGTTTCTCCTGTTGCAGAGCACGGGCTCTAGGCACACAGGCTTCAGTAGTTGTGGCATGCGGGCTCAGTAGTTGTGGCTCGCGGGCTCTAGAGCACAGGCTCGGTAGTTGCGGCGCACGGGCTTAGTTGTTCCGCAGCATGTGGGATCTTCACGGACCAGGGCTCGAGCCCATGTCCCCTGCATTTGCAGGAGGATTCTTCACCACTGTGCCACCAGGGGAGCCCCTGTTTGCTCTTTTAAATTGTCCATGACTGTTGCTTTGGTACTATTTGAGCGATAAATGGTTTTTTTTTTAATTTCCTTCTTTTTTACATTTCTCTTCAAAACTTACGGGAATGGAACATGCTCGCTGGTTAGTACAACACCTGTAGCTCACAGCACCCTTCCCCATGTCCCCAGCCAGGTGACAATACACAGCCGGGTGGGAGCCCTTCCATGGCTCTGCCCATGTTTACACAAACAACGCACACCTAGAGTCACACTTTAGGGAAGCTTTGCTTTTGATACTTGCTTTTATGAAAAATGAAAAAGAGATGATGATAAATGGATTACCCTGCTATGTTTTTCATGCTTAATGGTACATGCTTGATATCTCTTTAAATCATTCTTTTCTTTTGATAGCTGTATAGTAATGTATTGACTATGTTCAAACAAAAATAAAATAGAAGGCATTGCCCTCCATTACTCGTTTTGCTGCCTCACCCTGCCACAGTGTCTTGAGCGAATTCCCCGAAGCCCGGTCTCTTGACCTGCTCGGGAACTTTGCAGTAATCACATCAGTAGCTCTGGTGCAGCTAGAGGATCTGTGTAACCAAGCGGGAATGTTTAGCCCAGACACTGAGAGACTCAGGGCAGCTTTCCCCTCCCTAGACCCCGGAGAGACATCCAAGGATGTCTTCACCTGCTAATGAGTTGTCCGCTCTGTGCTGTGACAATTCTGCCACAGTGCAGTGTCCTCGTTACTGATTTCACCTCTAGAACACACTGCACAGATCTGGGGAGAATTTTCATGGCATCAGTAACTTATTTTTCTTATCTTCTTCCAATTTAAGATAGAGGTCTTTGATGATTTGTAGATGACGGTCCTTCCATCAAAATCAAATAATTCATAAAGTCAACTTCACAAACAGGTGATATAGGTAATTTAGGGAAAACTACAAGATTCGATTTGTGCTTTTAACAGCTCAAACTTGGCTATCTCTGAAATTTTGCATTTGCTTGATGAAATCGTTCAAAAGATCGTCTCTCCGATATTTCACTTACTGAGTAGTTTTGTCTTTCCTCATTACGTTGTCCATCACAATTTATCAAGTCTTCAAATACACCTTGTCTGTACATACAGATACCCTCCTTAGGACACTCTCCTTTGCCAGTGAAATATCTGATTTGATTATAAAACACTTCTTTCTTCTTGATATCATGTATCCTTCTGAATTGATAGCATATGAGATAATTGACTGGGTGGATGTGAAGATGAAAGCCCAGATAATTAGAGAGCAGATTAATCATTTGTCTTACAGTCAGTTCATGAACTCAAAGCCTTCTGGATAATGTATCATATGAAGTCATTCTCCTGAGACCAACATGAACAGAGAAAAAGCAAGAAAAGTAAGACAGAAATATATATACACTGTCCATTTCTAAAGTAGAAAAAAAGCTGGAAAAGTTTTGACTAAAGGCTTTAAACTGTCTGGGCACAAAAGACAATACTTTGTAGAGTCATTGATCCAGAAGAGAATTGGCAGAGAATACAAAAGATTACAGTATAACACCACATGGAGAACAACCAGGTTCCTTTGATCCACAGAGAACTCCACACAAGAAAGATTTAGGTTGTTGAGGGGGTGGGCCTTTAGCTTGCTTCTAACAAATAGAGCATGGGAAAGGTGAAGGGATTTCACAGATATATTTAAAATCACTGATCAATTGGATAAGTTACCAAAAAGGGAGATTATCCTGCATGGGCCTGACCTAATCAGGTGAGGAAGAGATTACAGAGGGGGTGGTAGGTTTGTTCACTATCTTGATTGTGCATCAAGGTGATGGTGTAACAGGTGTATACACGTGTTAAGGTATAACACCTCGTAAACTCTAAAAATGTACAGTTTGTTTATGTCAAGTATACCTCAATGAGGCTGTTTCACAAACTCTACAGTGATACCCCGTCACACTCAGAATAAAATCCGATCTCTTTCACTTGGCCCATAAAGCACTGCACACTCTGGTCTTCAAAGCTCATCTCCCACCACTCTCCCCTTTCTTCACTCTTTTGTAACCACAAAAGAGTCTTCTTCCTATTATTCAATAGATCAAATTTATTCTCACTTTATTTTTGCATCTGATTTTCTTCTGCCTGGAACACTCTTCCCCCGACTCTGCCCCTTTCATTGTTCAAATCTTAGCCCCAATGTCCATTTCTCAGAGAAGCCTTCTCTTCATCCCACCTACAGTGGCCCCCTAAACCACCCATCACTGTTTAATCCTTTGCAACACTTGGTCCTACTTGTTCCAGTGTCTATAGCATCACCTGTAGGAGTGCCTAGGGAAGGTCTATGCTGAGATGAGTCTGGAGGATGATTACATTGTGTTAGCAGTGGAGGTGGGAGGGAGTGAGGAGCCCATGAGCATGAGCAGAGAGAGGAACAAGGAAATCAGCCTGGAAAATATCTGGGACTAAAAGCATTCCCTGCATTTGGGAAGCAATAACTGTCCAACGTGAATGTAAACTGATGGGACCACTATGGAAAACAGCATGGAGGTTCCTTAAAAAACTAAAAATAGAGTTACCATATGATCCAGCAGTCCCTCTCCTGAGCATATATCCAAAAAGAAGAAAACTCTAATTTGAGAAGGTACATGCACCCCAATGTTCATAGCAGCGCTATTCACAACAGCCAAGACATGGAAGCAACCTAAGTGTCCATCAATAGATGAATGGATAAAGAAGACGTGGTATATATATATATATATATATATATATATATATATATATATATATAATGGAATATTACTCAGCCATGAAAAAGGATGAAGATTTAGCCATTTGCAATGACATGGATGGACCTAGAGATTATCATACTAAGTGAAGCAAGTCAGACAGAGAAAGAAATACTACATGGTATCACTAATATGTGCAATCTAAAAAATAATACAAATAAACTTATTTACAAAACAGAAACAGACTCACAGACATAGAAAGCAAACTTAGGGTTACCAAAGGGGAAGGGGGGAGAGGGAATAAATTAGGAGTATGGGATTAACAGATACACACTACTATATATGAAACAGATAAGTAAGGATTTACTGTATAGCAAAGGAAACCCTATTCAGTATCTTATAACAGCCTGTAATGGAAAATAATATATATATAGATAGATAGATAGATAGATAGATAGATAGATAGATAGATAGAGATATAACTGAATCACTTTGCTGTGTACCTGAAACTAACACAACATTGTAAATCAACTGTAGTTCAATAATAAATAAGTGAACATAAATGTCCAGCATGGAGTTACAGACATGAAGCAGCCACCAGGTCATGCAAAGTCTTGTGTATGATGCTTGAGAAACAAGACTTAACACTAAAGAGGTTTTAAGTAGGATGGTGACAAGCTAACTTTTGTTTGCAGTTATTTGCTCTGATGGCAGACAAAATAAGAAACCCTGGTACTGAAGATAGAGAAAGGTGGACTATTTTGAGATGTATTTAAGAGATGAAGTAAACAGCACTCAGCAACTGATTACTGTTATATGAAAATGTTAAATCTATTCCCCACACTGTTAGTTGGCTTGTCTAGACAGAGGATGGGACCATCCATCTCAGAGCTAGAATACAAAAGGAGCTAGTCTAGGTGACTTGTGGACATGTTGAACTTGAGGATTATCCTTCATGGCCAGGAAGGGATATCCAGCAGTCAGGACACATATGAGCTAGGCCTGGGGAAGCAGGTTGATTTGAAATCATTAAATTCCAAGCCATGAGAACAACTGGAATTATCCCAAAAGAGTCTGTATGAGTAAGAGAGCTTTGAGCCAGGAATGGAAGCACTGGGAACACCATGATCATCTCTAACGTTTATTGCCGCTTGCTGTGTGACTGTGCTATGTATGAGCTTTAACTATGTTAGTTCATTTAATCTCATATCATAAATCTGCCTTCCCATCTTTCTTACTGGAACCTACTGCAACCAGTTCTTAAAAAGTACTTACATTTACATGGATATCAAGCTTTTCTATTTAGTAATTTATGCTCAGACTTTTGCAGAATGTTTTTAAACTCTGCAATATTTTGCCCATCTTCTAGGATTAGAATCTGATGCAGTAATAAAGACATTTGCCTTATTATTCCAGCAAATGGAATACATTTGCTGGAATACATTCCAGCAAATGTATAGATATAATCAAAACTCACCTTTGAAAACAAATCTACCAAGTCATGCTTCTTCTCTAAAAATATAGCTATTCTCTCAGTGAGTAACTAGTTTTTAAGTCAACTACTCCATGAGAGGATATAAATTAAAAGGTTTCCTGGGGCTCTGAAGTTATGAAACTCACTGTGCTTGCTTACTTTGAAAGAGCTATTTTCTTTGAGTCAGAAATTTACTTATACACACTGACTCTTTTACCATAATATTGGACCTCTAGAATAGGAAATATTCTACTTTTCTTCCATTTACATGTATTTCTTTCTAGAGTTCATTGTTCAACATTTAATGAAAAACTGTTAATTGTATGGGTAAGGGTTGTGTTTTTCCTCTCAGATATATCACTTAATGAATTTAATTAAGAATGTTATGGAGGTCTGTTTCTTAGGAGGACATTTTCAAATTATTCTGGGCTTTAACAAATTAAGAATTTGTTCCATAAAGTCAGATTATTACAGAAACATCAAATTAAATTTTGGATGGGTTTATCATTTAATCATTCAGGGTGAGTTCCATGACGCTTAATTTCTCCTGAGTTTAATTATGAACTTCTAATGCATTTATAATTACCATGAATCTTAACTTGGCAGTTGTACATACACTGATTTCTTAAAGTTCATCACCTCAAGACTGCAGCAGACGTTTCCGTAAACAGCGCTGCTTCCTTTTGTTGCTGTTTATGTCTCATCGGCTCCCTGCATAACTATACTATTATTGGTGAGGTTCCACATTCATTATTTCACTAAATTACCGTGCAATTACCACTTATAGGATTAAGTGTCATTATCTGCATTTTATAGATGGAAAATAAAAAGGAAGGCAAGTGAGATTAGAGAACTTTCCCAAGTTCAAACACCAGAAGTGGTAGAATGAGGATTTGAACTCATGCCTTTCTGATTCCAGAGCTCACACTTTTTCATCTCAGCTCTGATGAAAGCCTCTTTAAGTAGGGCAACTGCGTGATCCACCTTTGTATCACAACCCATGCGTACTGCATCCAGCAAGTAGTGGAGCTGAGTACTGTCTGATTGGATCAGTGAAGGAATAAGAAAATGCTTGCAAGATAAAGTTATGTGGGAATATATAATATAGAAATTCTCAAAACACACCTGGGATATACACAGAAGGGGTACCACCCCAATTTTGCAGGTGAGGAAACCAAGCCTCAAAAGCCAACACAGCTAAGAACAACTAGTAACTGGTAGGTTTGAGAGTCACACCAGGTCTTTTATCCCCAGAATCAGTTCTGTCTGCCCTGCATCCCATTGTCCTGCATTGCTGAGAGAAAGATCAGAAAGCCTGGCTCAGAGAGGCCATGCAGCAGAGAGGTGATGAGGATGGACTTCGGTGTCAGCACAAACTCCGATCAAGACCCAAAACCCTACTTATGAGTGATGGGATCTAGAGCAACAAGCCTTAAGACTCCTCATCTGTGAAATGAGAAAAACAGAAGCACCCACCTTACAGGACTGTTTGGAGCATCATATGAGATAATACAGTAGCATCCAAGCACAGAGTGAGGGACTCAATATACGTGACCGAATATTTTATATACCCTTTTTGCTGCAAAACAGAGCCTCCCAAAATTGGAAGCTCGGGTCACTAGTAGCACACAAGTTGGATGTTGATAGTACAAAGACAAGCGTTAGTAACACTGAATCACAACTGCAAGAGCTAGTCCCCTTTTAATGATCTTTTCATTCATATAATCAGACCAAAAAGAATGTTACCATTCACTTGTAACACGATCACTTGTTGGTCTCTCTTTTTTAACAACGATCAAGCTATATCTGAAAATAACAGGTAATAGTAACAGGAGAGAATTTAGTTTAAATGGTATGTTTTTATCCCTTTCATTTTTATATTTACTTTATTTGCATATTAAGAATACTTTGTTTTCCATTTTATAATAGTGATATTATTTTCCCTTTAAATCTATTTATTGAGTTTGGAAAAGTGCCAAACTAGCAAAAGACAGCAAACCACACAAAAGTCCATCAGTAGGAGACTAGTTGAATAAACTCTACACATCCATACAGAGTATACCAGGCAGCTGTAAAAGAATGAAGAATATCCCTATATTCTCAAATAAAGCTACCCCCAGGGTGTACGAGGTGAAAAAATGCAAGGTGAAGAAAAGTGCATATGGTAGGCTATCACTTTCTAAGAAATAGAAGATATATATATCTCCACTCTCAATGAATATATAACCTTTATTTATATATATGTGTGTCTATATTTGAAAAATATGTATATTTGCCTATATTAAAAATAAAAATATAAACCAGAAACTGAAAACATATTGTCTAAAGGGGAAGGAGACATGAGGATGAAAGAATTAGGATGAAGGCTAGACATATCTGAATATATTTTAAAGATTGGACTTCAGAAATACGTAAATGTTTTATGTAGTTCTAAAACAGAATTAGTGAATTCTGCTTCCAAGAAAACAGAGTAAACCTACTTTTCCCTACCCTCCTGCTAACTGAAACTGAAAATCCCGGACAGTATATGTAAAACAAACATACAAAGACTCTGAAAGACAGAGAGAGGCAGACAGACTAGAAAGAGACCTCAGGACCTTAGGAATGACATGGTGAGTTTTCCTTTTTTGCCTCAAATGCCCTGAATGAGTACTGGAAAAGCTGCTTACTCAGAAATGCCAATGGACACAGACAAAAAAAAAAAAAATCCCTGAGAGAAACCTGCTCTCTCAACTCAGAGGACCAGGAAAGGGGCAGCCTAACAAGAAAGAGAATGTTTGGACAATAACCACCCTACTCCAGCCAAACACCACAGACAGCTGCAGACCTACCTGTCTCCCACACCCCCAGCCAAGGCTGAGTGGAAACAAAGTGCCCCGTGCGCCCCCTCCTCCAGGTGGTGTTAGAGAAGGACAGGTGGGGAGCCTGGACTTCAAGCTACACCAGTGAGAACGAGGTTCCCCACCCTCTCCAGGCAGGGCGATGCCAGAGGACACAAGATCAATATACAGAAAGGAACTGTACTTCTATACATCATCAGTGACCATATGGAAACTGAAATTAAAAGCACAATACCATTTATAATAGCTCAAGAAAAATGAAATCTAATAACACACGAACAGGGATTTTATGCTGAAAACTAATGAAAGAGAACATCTAAATAAATGGAGAGACCTACCAGATTGATTAATTGAAGGACTCAACAAAGTAAAGATGTCGATTTTTCCCAAATTGATATCCTGGTTTAACATCCTTTCTTTCAGAATGCCAGCAAGATTTTTAAGGAGATGTAGACAAACTTATATGGAAAGGCAACTGAACTAGAATCGTTCAAACAATTCTGAAAATTGGAAAACAAAGTGGGAGGAATCACTCTCCCTGATTTCACTTGATTTCAAGACTTGTATAGCCATGGAAATTAAACAGTGTAGTTCTGGCTGGGGGGAGACACAAAGATCAACGGAATAGAAAAGAAAACCCAGAGAGAAAGCCACACAAATACAACCAACTAATTTTTGACAAAGATGTAAAAGCAATTCAATGGAAGAAGATAGTCTTTTCAACCAACAGAGCTAGAGCAACTAGATACTCACAGACCAAAAAAAAAAAAAAGAAAAATAAAGAACTTCAAACTACACTTCACACTTCACACAAAAATTAACCCAAAATTGATCATAAATTTAAATGTATATAAAACTATAAAAATTTTAGAAGATAATATAGGAGAAAATCTTCAGGACCTAGATCTTTGTTAAGAGATTTTTAGACATAACACCAGAAGCATGATCCCTAAAACAAAAGCTTGGTAAATTGGACTTGAGAAACATTTGTTCTATGAAATATTCTGTTACAACACGAAAAGACAAGCTAGATACTGGGAAAAAATATTTGAAAACCATGTAGCTGACAAAGGACTCATATCTAGAACCCTCAAACCTCAACAGTAAAGCTACAATCCAATTAGAAAATGGGCAAATGACATCTCACCAAAGATGGTATACAAATGGCAAATAAAAGGATGTTCAAGATCACTAGCCCTTAGGGAAATGAAAATTAAGACCACAGTGAACTATCACTACACACTTATTAGAACAGTTAAATAAAAAGCAGTGACAATACCAAATGCTGGAGGATACAGAGAAACTGGATTTCTCACAAATTGCTTGTGGCAATGTAAAGTGGTACAGACATTCTGGAAAACAACTTTGCTTTCTTAAAAAACTAAAAATACGCTTACCAGACAACGTGTCAGTTGCACTCCTGGTTATCTATCCCAGAGAAATGGAAACTTAGGTCTACACAAACCTGTACATAATTGTTTATAGCAGCTTTATTAGTAGTGACCAAAACCTGAAAATAACCAAAATGTCCCTCAGTAAATGGATGGTTAAACAAACTGAGGAATATCCATACCATGGAATAAAAAGAAACCAACTATTGATATACCCAATCTGGATGTATTTCAAGAACATTATGTTGCTAAAGAAAAAAGGCTAATCCAAAAGGTCATAAGAGGTATAATTAATTTCATTTGTACAACATTCTCAAAATAAAAAATTCCTAGAGGTAGAAAGCAGATTAGTGGTTGCTGGGATAGTGGGAGGGGGAGGGGGAGGGGTATAATTATAAAGGAGTAGGGTGAGGGAGATCTTTATGGAGGGACTAGTTCTGTATCTTGATTGTGGTGATGGTTACACAAATCTACCCATGAGACAATAACCTAACCTATATACATACTATTTACCAGTGTTATATTCTTGGCTTTGATATTGTACTATGATTATGTAAGCTGAAACCACTGGAGGAAGCTGGGTAACGGGTATATGCAACCTCCTTATACTATATTTGTAAATTCCTGTGAATCTATAATTATGTCAAAATAAAAAGACTTTTTTAATTAAAGGGGAAAAGAGAATTCCTAAAAACTTAAAACAAAATGAAATAAATGAACCTAGTTGTGTAGCAAGTAAGTGGCATAATCACACATAGAGATTTTATTTCAAGGGACTTTACAATCATTATCCTTAGGATACATCCTAAAGAAAAAAGATTAGCCAAACAAAATCTTCAACTGTTTCCGATAATCATATGCTTAGTGATAAAGTTATTCTTTTTCTGAGACAGTGCTGTGTGTATTGTGAGAAAAAGCGAATGTGCTATTCCATTAATGTCATTGGAAATTGACATTTTTGGTGTAGGTGAAGAGAAACAGACACTGAATGTCAATGAGGTTGAATAAAAATGTGTAGTTCTAAATTTGAGTTGGAAATATCAGTATAAACTCAGGAAAAATTTTATTGATATTATATCCAATAAAGACATAGAAACAATGAACAAGTCGGTAGCAATGATCACCTCTAGAATGTGCTTTCTAAATACCATTTCCCACACTGAGGAACCAAAGCTCCTTATATAAGTGGAGTACAGTAATACGTGTGGTAAATATATATATTTATATACATGGCAAATCTAAATATATGTGGTGAAGCTGGAATAGCTTCCCACCAGAAGGCAAGGAAGCTATGAAGCATGACTGGGGTCATGACAAAAGGACTCGGAAGTGGCTCTAATTGGTCAAAGATGAGGCAATCTGAGCCTTCATGAGGATGATGGTGATTTCGATGGATGGAAACACATCAAAATCTTTAGATCCATGAATTGATAATGATACTAATAAAAATTCATTCTTCTACTGGATCAAAGCACATCACCTAGGAGGGATTTCTGCTCTGGGGTGTGTGTCAGGGTGTGTTGGGGTCGGCGGGGAGATACATTAGTAATTATAGGTACAGGAGACTAAAAAGCATCTTTACTTGGGGATGCAATCAGCAAAGTTCAGACTGAGGGAATCTCTACAGCATAAATGATGAAGTGTTTGCAATATATAAATTGTGAGGAAAAAGAAAGGAAGGGGGAACCTACAGAATAAAGAAATGTATGCATCACATCAACCAGTTACGACGTATAGACTTATCTGGATTTGGATTCAAACAGTCTATAGAAACTATTATGAATATTTGAACAGTGACTGACTATTTGATAAAATAGAATATTAAGAAATTACTGTTAATTGTTACGTGTGGTAATGAGATTATGAGTCTGAATTTTTGAAGAGCCCTCTTCTTTTGGAGATATACCCTGAATTATTGTGGATGAAATGATATGATGGCTAGGATTTATTTCAGAAGCACACAGAGGAAGGAGGGGTATGAGGGTAGAAGTGGATGAGGCTATGAAAGAAACAGGATTGACCACGTGTTACTGGTTGTTGAAGCTCATTTCCATGTACATAAGGGTTCATTATGCTATTTTTTTCTTTTATATATATATATGTATATTTAATTTTCTATGATGAAAAAATTAAAAACAATCTGGGTCCATTTTAAAACTATTTGATAATAATAGTACATGTGGTATCCAGTTATAGCCAAAATCATGAAGGGGGTTCAACACAGCAGGCTTGGGAAACTGCTGTAGACAAAGTCACATTGTCACACTGATTTACTGGGTACCATGTAACCACTAAGGCAGTTTGGAGAAAGAATGGTTCTCCCAGCCCTGATTTGTGTTTATACAGAAATCTTCTTCCCAAGAGCTCATTTCATTAATGCTCACCACATTTTCACCAGGCAGGTAGGCAATCTCATCTTCTTCCACAATAACACATAAAATTTCAGGTTCCCTCGAGTTGCTGCTGTAAAGTGCAGCCGGTGACTGCGTGCTCCTAACTCCTCATGAACCTGTGGACCATGGAATTTGGTGACTGATGAGACCACCAGGCGTCTCGATCCCAATTTGAGGTTCAGGGAATGATGATAGTGACCCAGCAGGACCACTGTGCCCACGTAGGAAAAAAGAGCAAGTGTGACAACATGCATTATCTGGACACCTTCTGGAACTCAGGCCATGTCCCCGGGGGTTTAGCTCAGCTTGAGTGGACAGAGCTAACAAAGTCCTCCTAATCCCAAGCATTCCTTCCCAGGTCAACTTACCCCCTGCCCCACCTCCATCACCTATTTTTCAAGCCCACGGAAGTT
This sequence comes from Mesoplodon mirus, assembly GCF_964341445.2. Taxonomy (NCBI): domain Eukaryota; kingdom Metazoa; phylum Chordata; class Mammalia; order Artiodactyla; family Ziphiidae; genus Mesoplodon; species Mesoplodon mirus. Next base: position 75,430,726 of record NC_138992.1, on the reverse strand, counting down.
ACCCTAGCTTTGCACAACCGTCAGTGTTCCCGAAGACGCATCCACTCCTTCTGGAGCCCAGGTTTTCTCCAGATGCAGGCAAACTTACTGCAGGACACCTTGTTGATAAACCTTGGAGACTGTCGAGGATACATTTTGCTAATTTAATAAGTTATAGACACCTGACTCATGTAAGCACTTCGTAGCTGTAAAGCACTGTGTCTTAGTCAGTCCAGGCTGATGTAACAAAATACCATAGACTTGGTGACTTAAACAACAGACCTTTAGTTTATCCCTCACAATTCTGGAAACTGGGAAGTCCAGGGTCAAGGCACCAGCAGACCTAGTGTCTGATGAGGACCTGCTTCCCAGCTTGCAGACAGCCACCTTCTGGCTGTGTCCTCACGTATGGTCAGGCCCCCCAAGATGGCTGCTCTCTTGCTCTCTGTCCATCCCCTGCTGGACCAGTGCCTGCATCACCTACACCCCACACACATGACTGACCTTCTACATACTTGCTTCTGGCCCAGCTAGTGACTGTTCTACTCTTTAGATCAGAACATCTCTACCATGATAGGTTATCAAAGGGGCGGTGAGGGGCATGCCCCCCTGCTAGTTTCCCTGGTAACTGATGGGCTAACCTGAGGTTAATTCCCCCTATAACTGGTAACCTTCCCCTTCCCCCAGGAGCTAAGTATGCCACCAAGTCCTGCTGGCCGGCCACTGCACACGATGGGGTGTCGCTCCAGGACCTTGTTTCAGACACATAAGCTGCCCCACCCGTGAAACCACTGATGTCTCTGTCACTGACTCTGGGCTCTTCCTTTGGTCTTGAGGGCTGGACAAGTACAGGGATTGCAGGCCTGCAAGGTGCAGCCCGACACCTCACATGGCCCAGAGAGAGGGAAAGGGCTCACCCCTGTCCTTTTCTTGTAAGGATGCTAATCCCATTTGGGGGGCTCCATTCTCATGACCTGTCACCCTCCTCCAAACACCACCACCACTTTGGGGCTTCAACATATGAATTTGGGGGAACATGAACATTCCGTCCACAGCAACTTGTCTCGTCGAATAAATGACAGCAAATACTATGATTACTGTAATTATGGTATATGCACACACAGAGGAATATAGTGATATCAGACATTATTTAATTCTTAAAAATGTAAACCAGAAGCTTGCCATCTCTCCTACTATTTAGAAGAGTCTAAATCTCCACCTTACCTAGAGTTATTTTTCACGTCATTGATTAAGCAGGTACTCTTTTCAAGAGGGAACAGCAGTGCATAGACCTACAAAGCCCTGCCCACCTACAGCACGTATTCTGGTGATAAGAATACAGACAATTAAGCAGATGCAAACTAGTATATATAGCATGGATAAACAACAAGGTCCTACTGTATAGCACAGGGGACTATATTCAATATCCTCTAATAAACCATAATGGAAAAGAATATGAAAAAGAATATATATATATATATATATATATATATATATAACTGAATCACTTTGCTGTCCAGCAGAAATTAACACAACATTGTAAATCAACTATTCTTCAACAAAATTAATTTTTTTAAAAAAGAATACAGACAATTATGTAAAACTCTATATTGGCAAAATAACAGTTATGCAACCTAATGACTAAGGCCCTTAGTTTACAAACTAAAGTGTGTGGGAAACATTACACAAATTCATTTTTCAATAAATGCATTTAATTTCTATTTTGACCCCCATCCCTACAAAATAGGCAAAAGAAACAAACCTCAGTCACGTGGGGGATTTTCTCTCATCCTTCTGCCGGCTCGAGTCAGAGGGTGATGAGGTGTCAGCCCACCTCAGGGGGGCCTCACCAATTCATTCGTCCATGTAAGTCCCCACTGGCACACTCAATGTCCTGTTTCTTTGCATTGACTTCATTTTTTAAATACTGCATTAAAATAGGATTTATCTTGATGACAGCATTTGGGGTGGGGGGTGTCTCCTTAGGCTTTGCTCTCAAGGTAAGTGCCTCACTCACCCCCCTGGTCCTAAGTGGACAAGCCAACATCTGAAGCCCCTCTGGCCTTGTGGTTGCTTCTTCCCAAGGCTCACCCAAGCCTCGGGTCAGGGAGCTTGGACTCAGGGAAATTTCTGAGGGTTGTTACTTATTTCTACAGATTTCCTTTCCTTCCAACGGAGCAGAATATTATTTTATTTTTCTCAAATATGTGACAGGAACTTACAAAATCACTCCTCCTGAGAGAGTGTTTTCTGACTTTGGGTTTACTTGATTAGGCACCTGAAGGCAGACTGTCCAGACTCGTGGAAGATCATCGGTGCCCTGGGGCCCTGCTCCCATGTCCAGGGCAACGTTCATACTTTTCCAGCCGATGGAACTTGAGTCCAGGAAGTAACTCAGAGCCAAAAATCAGTCAGTTGTGAATGACAACTTATTTTTATCCGTGTTAAACTGCTAACTCCCCAGATAACTTCTCCATCCAGAAAGTGCTTTTCTCCCGATGAGGCTCACAGCTCCCTGACAGCAGTGAAAATGTTAGAGCCCATCAGCTCCACTGGCTGACATTCAGAGTCAGCGGTACTTGAAGTGACATTTTACAAGTCTCATGGGGGAAAAAAATCATTCAAAAAGCATTTAGCTCTTCAAATGTGTTCAAGCCCAAGGGTTCACTGCATTCGAATTACTCTGGTAACTGCTTTGCAAATAAAAACTTTTAAAACTTACAAGCAGAAAATAAACAGGGGAAGAGAATGGCCAATAGCTTCCGTCAAAAAAGATGAAGCTAAAGAAATTATATGTTTAGAGTAAGGTGTTTTAAAATACTGTATACCTCAAGGGAAAAATGGTCTTGATGAAGCAAGCTTTTTCTTAAGTGAAATATCTTTTTTCCGCCTAAGAAACTTAGAAAGAGCCTTTGTAAAACCAGAAATCCCTCTCTGAGGGATACACATATCCATGGCAACAACAGTGTGTGACAATAAAATTAGCTTCAGAAACAGAAGAAATAGAAGATACTCAAGTACAGAGAGATTAGGTAATGATACAGGACACGGTGATCTCTACGTATATTTTTAAAATTATCCCTTGCCAGAAAGGATTTGAGATGACTTAAAAGGAAGCATAAAATCTAACTAGATAATTCCCTCTTGTGAGAGCACCGGAATCATAACCAACTGCTGAACAATCATGGACAGGAAGACACTGGAACTCACCAAAAAACTATCCCACATCCAAGACAAAGGAGAAGCCGCAAGGAGACGGCAGGAGGGGTGCAATCACAATAAAATCAAATCCCATAACCACCGGGTGGGTGACTCACAACCCAGAGAACACTTATACCACAGAAGTCCACCCACTGGAGTGAAGGTTCTGAGCCCCATGTCAGGCTTCCCAATCTGGGGGTCTGGTAACAGGAGGAGGAATTCCCAGAGAATCAGACTTTGAAGGCTGGCAGGATTTGATTTCAGGACTTCGACAGGACTGGGGGGAACAGACACTCCACTCTTGGAGGGCACACACAAAGTAGTGTGCACATCAGGACCCAGGGGGAAGGAGCAGTGACGCCACAGGAGACTGAACCAGACCTACCTGCTAGTGCTGGAGGGTATCCTGCAGAGGCGAGAGGTGGCTGTGGCTCACCATGGGGACAAGGACACTGGCAGCAGAAGTTCCGGGAAGTACTACTGGGTGTAAGCCCTCCTGGAATCCTCCATTAGCCCCACTGAAGAGCCTCTAGGCTTCAGTGGTGGGTCGCCTCAGGCCAAACAACCACCAGGGAGGGAACTCAGCCCCAGCCTTCAGCTGACAAGCAGATTAAAGTTTTACTCAACTCTGCTCACCAGGGCAACACCCAGCCCTACCCACCACCAGTCCCTCCCATTAGGAAGCTTGCATAAGCCTCTTAGATAGCCTCATCCACCAGAGGGCAGACAGCAGAAGCAAAAACTACAATCCTGCAGCCTGTGTAAAGGAAACCACATTCACAGAAAAATAGACAAGATGAAAAGGCAGAGGACTATGCACCAGATGAAGGAAAAAGATAAAATCCCAGAAAACAACTAAATGAAGTGGAGATAGGCAACCTTCCAGAAAAAGAATTCAGAATAATGATAGTGAAGATGATCCAGGACCTCGGAAAAAGAATGGAGGCAAAGATCAAGAAGGTGCAAGAAATGTTTAACAAAGACCTAGAAGAATTAAAGAACAAACAAACAGAGATGAACAATACAATAACTGAAATGAAAAATACACTAGAAGGAATCAAAAGCAGAACAACTGAGGCAGAAGAACGGATAAGTGACCTGGAAGACAGAATGGTGGAATTCACTGCTGTGGAACAGAATAAAGATAAAAGAATGAAAAGAAATGAAGACAGCCTAAGAGACCTCTGGGACAACACTAAATGCACCAACATTCACTTTATAGGGGTCCCAGAAGGAGAAAAGAGAGAGAAAGGACCCAAGAAAATATTTGAAGAGATTATAGTTGAAAAGTTCCCTAACATGGGAAAGGAAATAGCCACCCAAGTCCAGGAAACTCAGAGAGTCCCAGGTAGGATAAACCCAAGGAGAAACACGCCGAGACACATAGTAATCAAATTGACAAAAATTAAAGACAAAGAAAAATTATTAAAAGCAACAAGGGGAAAGCAACAAATAACATACAGGGGAACTCCCATAAGGGTAATAGCTGATTTCTCAGCAGAAACTCTACAAGCCAGAAGGCAGTGGCACAATATATTCACAGTGATGAAAGGGAAGAAACTACAACCAAGATCACTCTACCGAGCAAGGATCTCATTCAGCTTCGATGGAGAAATCGAAAGCTTTACAGACAAGCAAAAGCTAAGAGAATTCAGCACCACCAAACCAGCTCTACAAAAAATGCTGAAAGAACTTCTCTAAGTGGGAAACACAAGAGAAGAAAAGGACCTACAAAAACAAACCCAAAACAATTCAGAAAATGGTACTAGGAACATACATATCGATAATTACCTTAAACGTGAATGGATTAAATGCTCCAACCATAAGACACAGGCTCGCTGAATGGATACAAAAACAAGACCCATACATATGCTGTCTACAAGAGACCCATTTCAGACCTAGGGACACATACAGACTGAAAGTGAGGGGATGGAAAAAGATATTCCATGTAAATGGAAATGAAAAGAAAGCTGGAGAAGCAATACTCATATCAGATAAAATAGACTTTAAAATAAAGAATGTTACAAGAGACAAGGAAGGACACTATATAATGATCAAGGGATCAATCCAAGAAGAAGATATAACAATTAGAAATATATATGCACCCAACATAGGAGCACCTCAATACATAAGGCAACTGTTAACAGCTATAAAAGAGGAAATAGACAGTAGCACAATAACAGTGGGGGACTTTAACACCTCACTTACACCAATGGACAGATCATCCAGACAGAAAATTAATAAGAAAACACAAGCTTTAAATGACACAATAGACCAGATAGATTTAATTGATATTTATAGGACATTCCATCTGAACAGCAGATTACATTTTCTTCTCAAGTGTACACGGAACATTCTCTAGGATAGACAACATCTTGGGTCACAAATCAGGCCTCAGTAAGTTAAGGAAAATTGAAATCATATCAAGCATCTTTACCGACCACAACGCTATGAGATTAGAAACAAATTACAGGGAAAAAAACCATAAAAAACACAAACACAAGGAAGCTAAACAATACATTGCTAAATAACCAAGAGATCACAGAAGAAATCAAAGAGGAAATAAAAAAACACCTAGAGACAAATGACAATGAAAACACGATGATCCAAAACTTATGGGATGCAGCAAAAGCAGTTCCAAGAGGGAAGTTTATAGAAACACAATGCTACCTCAAGAAACAAGGAAAATCTCAAATAAACCATCTAACTTTACACCTAAGGAACTAAGGAAAGAAGAACAAACAAAACCCAAAGTTAGTAGAAAGAAAGAAATGATAAAGATCACAGCAGAAATAAATGAAATAGAAACAAAGAAAACAATAGCAAAGATCAATAAAACTAAAAGCTGTTTCTTTGAGAAGATAAATGAATTGATAAACATTTAGCCAGACTCATCAAGAAAAAGAGGGAGAGGACTCAAATCAATAAAATTAGAAATGAAAAAGGAGAAGTTACAACGGACATCGCAGAAATACAAAGCATGCTGAGAGACTACTACAAGCAACTCTATGCCAATTAAATGGACAACCTGGAAGAAATGGACAAATTCTTAGAAAGGTATAACCTTCCAAGACTGAACCAGGAAGAAATAGAAAATATGAACAGAGCAATCACAAGTAATGAAATTGAAACTGTGATTAAACATCTTCCAAAAAACAAAAGTCCAGGACCAGATGGCTTCACAGGTGAATTCTATCAAACATTTAGAGAAGAGTTAACATCCATCCTTCTCAAACTTTTCCAAAAAATTGCAGACGAAGGAACACTCCCAAACTCATGCTACAAGGCCGCCATCACCTTGATACCAAAACCAGACAAAGATACTACAAAAAAAGAAAATTACAGACCAACATCACTGATGAATATAGATGCAAAAATCCTCAACAAGATACTAGCAAACAGAATCCAACAACACATTAAAAGGATCATACACCATGATCAAGTGGGATTTATCCCAGGGATGCCAGGATTCTTCAGTATATGCAAATCAATCAATGTGATACACTATATTAACAAATTGAAGGAGAAAAACCATATGATCATCTCAATAGGTGCAGAAAAGCTTTTGACAAAATTCAACACCCATTTATGATAAAAACTCTCCAGAAAGTGGGCATAGAGGGAACCCACCTCAACATAATAAAGGCCATATATGACAAACCCACAGCCAACATCATTCTCAATGGTGAAAAACTGAAAGCATTTCCTCTAAGATCAGGAACACGACAAGGATGTCCACTCTCGCCACTATTACTCAACATAGTTTTAGAAGTCCTAGCCACAGCAATCAGAGAAGAAAAAGAAATAAAAGGAATACAAATTGGAAAAGAAGAAGTTAAACTGTCACTGTTTGCAGATGACATGATACTATACATAGAGAATCCTAAAGATGCCACCAGAAAACTACTAGAGCTAATCAATGAATTTGGTAAAGTTGCAGGATACATAATTAATGCACAGAAATCTCTTGCATTCCTATACACTAACAATGAAAGATCAGAAAGAGAAATTAAGGCAACAATCCCCTTCACCATTACAACAAGAAGAATAAAATACCTAGGAATAAACTTACCTAAGGAGGTAAAAGACTTGTACTCAGATAACTATAAGACACTGATGAAAGAAATCAAAGATGACACAAACAGATGGAGAGATATACCATATTCTTAGATTGGAAGAATCAATATTGTGAAAATGACTATACTACCCAAAGCAATCTACAGATTCAATGCAATCCCTATCAAATTACCAATGGCATTTTTTTATAGAACTAGAACAAAAAATCTTAAAATCTGTATGGAGACACAAAAGACCCTGAATAGCCAAAGCAGTCTTGAGGGAAAAAAACAGAGCTGGAGGAATCAGACTCCCTGACTTCAGATTGTACTACAAAGCTACAGTAATCAAGACAATATGGTACTGGCACAAATCCGAAATATAGATCAATGGAACAGGATAGAAAGCCCAGAAAGAAACCCACGTACATATGGTGAACTAATCAATAACAAAGGAGGCAAGGAAATACAGTGGAGAAAAGACAGCCTCTTCAATAAGTGATGCTGGGAAAACTGGACAGCTACATGTAAAAGAATGAAATTAGAACACTCCCTAACACCATACACAAAAATAAACTCCAAATGGATTAAAGACCTAAATGTAAGACAGGACACTATAAAACTCTTAGAGGAAAACATAGCCAGAACACTCTATGACATAAATCACAGCAAGATCTTTTTTGACCCACCTCCTAGAGTAATGGAAATAAAAACAAAAATAAACAAATGGGACCTAATGAAACTTAAAAGCTTTTGCACAGCAAAGGAAACCATAAACAAGACAAAAAGACAACCCTCAGAATGGGAGAAAATATTTGCAAACAAATCACAGAGAAAGGATTAATCTCCAAGATATGTAAACAGCTCATGCAGCTCAATATTAAAAAACAAACAACCCAATCCAAAAATGGGCAGAAGACCAAAATAGACATTTGTCCCAAGAAGACATACAGATGACCAAGAAGCACATGAAAAGCTGCTCAACATCACTAATTATTAGAGAAATGCAAATCAAAACTACAATGAGGTATCACCTCCCACCGGTTAGAATGGGCATCATCAGAAAATCTACAAACAATAAATGCTGGAGACGGTGTGGAGAAAAGGGGACCCTCTTACACTGTTGGTGGGAATGTAAATTGATACAGCCACTATGGAGAACAGTATGGAGGTTCCTTAAAAAACTAAAAATAGAACTACCATATGACCCAGCAATCCCACTACTGGACATATACCCTGAGAAAACCACAATTCAAAAAGACACATGCACCCCAATGTTCATTGCAGCACTATTTACAATAGCCAGGACATGGAAGCAACCTAAATGCCCATCCACAGAAGAATGGATAAAGAAGATGTGGCACATATATACAATGGAATATTACTCATAACAGGGAATGAAATTGGGTCATTTGTAGAGATGTGGATGGACATAGAGACTGTCATACAGAGTGCAGGATGACCGGAGGCTTCTGCAAGGGCACACGGCCAGGGAGGCTCTCGATCCGTGGGTTAGACGTAAGTTAATCCAAATGTGCTGCCAGAGTTGAGGACTGCTGATGAAGGGATGATTGAAAAGACTGCTTTTCCTTCCAAGGGGTAATCAAAAAACTTCAGCAACTGTTAATTATGCAAATGCTTTGAGTTTACCAAGGTAGACTTTGGGATACTGAAGACTCAGAACAGTCTGAATGACTTTAAAACAAATCAATCCAAAAGAAAAACTCTTTAGGTTATTCTCCAGTTATTAGAAATTTTAAAGGTTAATACAAATTTTAAAGGTTGCTATATGTTTACTTCACCAGTATGACAACTAAAGCAGGAATAATAAGACAGTCTTTCAGTGCAATACAACAACTCCAAGGTGATTCCTCTTTCGTGTTTTGCTCCGCATTTGGAGCAGCTTCCAAACATATACGTTGCAATTGCATTGTGATTGGTGTGTGCCTGGTGTACAACTGCACATCCTAAATAATGGAAAAGGACAAACTGACTTCATAGATAACATAATTACCCACTTTAGGATCAATTAAGTCAGTAAAGATGTTAAATTTACCTTATGTTCCCATTAATTTGGTACACGGTCCCAAACAACTAAATGCCACTGTACAAAAAGATTCAATTTACCATATGTTGCAATTCTAAGGTAATGGCCACTGATCACTAAGTCACGTTCTCTTTATTGGATGATTAACAAGTGAAGTAGCACTCTATTCTTATCTATTTGCCACCAGTTATGTACAGTATAAGGTGAGAGGCAATGTTGATATATTGCTGAATAAAAACACCTAAAAAAAAAAAGTCTAACCAGAGAGTATAAATCAAAACAGGAGGCAAAAAGAGAAAGAAAAACCATGTTCCAGACATAAAATAGAGGCAGGAAAGAAGCTGAAATAGGCCCGCAGAGTAACTGATCATGAGTGCAATTATATCTCGTGTGGACTAGAGGAAATGTTGAAACAGACTCTGAAGGTGAGATTTGGAAAGAGCCTAGGGAAGTGCTGTTACTACATCCACACGGCACAGCATCGGAAGCCCAAGGAAAGGCACGTAGAGGACCGACCGGGTAGGAGTCAGGAGAGCTTCATATCCTTCCTGCTTTTGCTGCTTCGACCTCAGACCTTGTCTCTCCTTTTTCATCCGGGTGAATCCCTGAGGGTAACCAATGAGCACGAGCAAGAGGATGGAGATTTAGAGGCAAAATACCGATAGGTATTGACAGAAGCTGGTGAACTTATTGTCCAGCGGTCACTGTGCTGGTTGTCGGTGTGACAGGGAAGGGAATAGAAAACATAGAAAAGGATGTGAGTGGGAAAGTTAGTCACACCATCATCTTACTGCTGATTCCCAGCTCATCGAAAAAGCAAAATTTCTAAATCTTGAAGGATCTATCGGTGATTTTTAAATGCTGCTAAATTTTTCTTCTGTAACCCTAGTAAGAAAATTAAATACTTAATCTAAGCATTAAAACTTTATCATAACAACCCATACGTTCTTAGGACATTTGGCAAGAGACTTATGCTATATCTGGAAAAGGAATGCAGATGTTACCATAATTTATTCATGCACCTGGCCATATCACATGATCCCCATCTGAAGGAGAGGTGATGAAAATATACTTTTAAAGTTTCTTGAAACTAACACACCATTGTAAAGCAATTATACTCCAATAAAGATGTTAAAAAAAAAAGATGATTAGAAAAAAAAATTTCTTACTCTATCCTTTTGATATATATTCCAAAAATGTGGGGGACCATCTTGGTTGTTTATAGAAGCTGCAACCACCCATGAAAAGCAGTCCCACTGTTGCCATAGTGATCATGAATGATGGAGCCATTCTGCCAGAAATCTCATTCACTTGAAAACTGAAGTCCCCAAGTGACAATAAGCTGAGGACACCGTAATATCAGCGGGGATAATGTCTAAGACACAGTAAGACACCCAAACAAGAAGCAAGAGCCTCAATTCACTTTACCACAAGTTATAGGAAGGCTGAATGGCAGACACACTCACAGGAATCCAGTGTTAGAGATCAGAGAGCTTCCACAGCCGAAAAGTACATCTGCTACCTTAAAATGAAAAAGAAGGAAAAAAATATATATACACACTTCCAGGACAGTGATGAAAAGACAAAGACAGGCTGGCCAGACAACGACGTTTATTTTCCATAGAACTGACCAGCTGAATCAAACGACTTTACCCCCAAAAGTGTAAATGATCTTTTTAATATGGTGAATTGTATATTGACATAAACACATACTGACTCTAAGTAAAGAAGTGGGCATTACCATTCAGGTGGCCATCGTGGACTGTGTGAATGGTGCTCCCAGGAGGTGGTCCTTTCAGCCCAGCACATCTCCTCCAAGACATGAGTCTGGTTCCTCGCCGCCGTGTTGCCCTCAGGTGACCCTCACTCTTGCTGACGGTGGGTGCCTGTGACTGAGGGAGAGGATGTGAGATCCACCAAAGGGCAGGAGAGTAACATACGGCCTCAGGAGCCTCTGGCGGCCACCTTCACTCAACAGGTCAGCTGAGAAGCAGAAGAGGTCCTTGTGCAGAGCGAGGGCCTGAGCAAAGGCAGAGAAAGGAGCAGACAGGAGATGGAGAAAGAGCCCCCACATTCCCTGTTCCAGCCTCTCCTGAGACCCAGCTGGATTCCTGCCCTTGGGTTCCATAAGTCATCCCCAGTTTTTATAGTTAATCCCCTGTTTCAACTACATTAGCTGACACTTGAAATAAAACAACCTTAAATCACCGAAAATGAGCAGAGAGCTATTGCAGACCGTGGAGGGACTATTTATTCAACAGTTGTCCCAGAGCTATTAGCAAATGCTCTGGCACCATGTCCAGAATTTTAGAAAAAAAAAGATTTTATGAGGCATAGGAAAAGTAGATTCTTTGTAATTAAAAAAAAAAATTCTACTAATATACTTGGCTTGGAGAGCCTAGGACATCACAGCTTTCAGGACAATCGTGAGCAAGAGGCAGACCCTGTACTATCCCTCTCGGGTCCCGGAGTGGCCACTGTGGCTGAGAGTCTGGGTCTGGGGCCAATGTGTTTGCATTGTCATGATGCCAAGGATGTTTTTCTTCTCAACCGAGACATACCCGTAAGAACAGCAGAAGGCGCAGGAAGGTTAAGGTGCTTCAGTGCCCACTGTTCCATGTCTGTGTCCTGATTGTGTTACTCTGTGCTCCTGGAATAAACGTAAATCAAGTGACTAGCTTGCACCAACTCTGCAGTAATAAATGGCACGTCTCTAAGCCCTTAAACGTTGCCTGAAGTTGAGCACCTTTCTGAAAGCATTTTGGAGGGGGAAGGGAGGATTGTAAATTTTCTTACTTTAGTTTCCCAAATCAAGATGAGCTGGCAATGCAATGTTCTCCCCACCCAGGCTTTATGTGTGGCTGAACTTGTCCCATTTTGTTCTGCAGGAACCATCAGTTTCTGACTTCTTTCAATGCTGTTTCACCCTTGAATGGCAAAAGACAAAACAAAGGACTCACCAAGCAGGAAATGTAAATTGATGCAGCCACTATGGAAAACAGTTTGGAGGTTCCTTAAAAAATAAAAATAGAGCTACCATATGACCCAGCAATCCCACTCCTGGACATATATCCGGAAATGACGAAAGTGCACTTTCAGGGCACTCACACAGCCACAGCTTCTAAAAGTCAAGCATTTAAAGACCATCCATTCAAATTCTTTTCCCATTTAGGTTATTACAGGGTATTGATCAGAGTTCCCTGTGTTATCCAGTAGGTCCTTGTTGGTTATCTATTTTAAATAAAAAAGTTTTTTCGAAAGACCATCCATTCAAATTCTTCATTTTACTGATGGGGAAACTGAAGCCCAGAGAGGTAAGGGGACTTGTTCAAGGTCACAGAATCCATTAGAACAGACGACAGATGTGGTTTCACCTGTACCAGAGTTGTTGGAAGAACCTCGCATCTAATCTTTGCCAAATGGAGTTAATTTCAGTGGAGCTTCAGCCCAGCTAGATCTCTAGCAGGCACATGGTACTGCCTGGGAGAAACAGAGAACTTGGCAGAGACTCTGGTCACACCCCGACCAGCCAAGGTCAGCCAAGTTCTCAGAAAGACAGAGAACAGAGCCCAGAAGATAGCACTTGCTTTTTTCTTTTTTTTTTTTCCAGACACCCACTGTTTGACCTGCTGTCTTCCTGATACATGCTGTATCTTACCTCTCTCCTTTTTAATTCCCCACAGCGGAGTCCTTGAGGCTGTCAGCTGGATCCCAGCATCTTTCCTGGACCACTCAGCACACAGGTGTGGAGGAAGGAGGTGATGGCATTTGGGGCTCTGGGACACCCTCGTGTGTTGGGCAGCACCCTGACCGGGGTCCAGAAAGGACTGACACCTGAAGCCCTGCAGTGGCCAGAGGAGAGGGGCCCCACTGTGCCCGCCCAGACCAGAGATCCTGCCCACGCTGGGCAGCTCAGCGCTGAAGGCCTTCAGAACCCAGGTCGCTTTAACCAGTTCCCTGCTCAGCACTGTGAATTGAGACTCGCCCTCTCTCTGCCCCTGTCTGTCTGTCTCACACACACACACACACACACACACACACACACACTATTCCTTGGTGAGAAACAATAATATAAAAGAATAAGTTCTATTTTCCTTGATTGTATTTTTTTTCAAAATTATAATAATTTTTGAGTACTTTATATTTATTTTACTTATTTATTTTTTATTTATTTATTTTTGGCTGCGTTGGGTCTTCGTTGCTGCACGTGGGCTTTCTCTAGTTGCGGTGAGCGGGGGCTACTCTTCACTGCGGTGCGCAGGCTTCTCCTTGCAGAGGCTTCTCTTGTGGAGCACGGGCTCTAGGCGTGCAGGCTCAGTAGTTTTGGCTCGTGGGCTCAGTAGTTGTGGCATGCGGGCTCTAGAGTGCAGGCTCAGTCGTTGTGGCGCACAGGCTTAGTTGCTCTGCGGCATGTGGGATCTTCCTGGACCAGGGCTCGAACCCGTATCCTCCTCATTGGCAGACGGATTCTTTTTTTTTGTTGTTGTTGTTTTTTTTTTTTTTAAGTGGTACGCGGGCCTCTCACTGTTGTGGCCTCTCCCGTTGCGGAGCACAGGCTCCGGACGCGCAGGCCCAGCGGCCATGGCTCACGGGCCCAGCCGCTCCGCGGCATGTGGGATCCTCCCAGGCCGGGGCACGAACCCACGTCCCCTGCATTGGCAGGCGGACTCTCAACCACTATGCCACCAGGGAAGACCGGCAGACAGATTCTTAACCCCTGCACCACCAGGAATGCTCCCTTGATTGTATTTTTAAACATGCAGAGCAAAAGATAAAATTCGAGCACTTTCATCTCCAATAAGTGGCTTTATAAAGAGTCAAGATAAAGATGAAATGACAGAATAAATGAATCAGAAGTGAGCAGCCAAAGGAAACCTTATAGAAAGATGCATCCCCCAAAACCAGGAGCCACGGTGATTAGTTTAGGTGGCTGCTTTGGGCTTCAGTCCACAGAGCCACAAGAAAGGACACGGGGATTGAAAGCCCAGAGTGTGGAAAGCCAAGTTGCAATATTCCTGGAGAAATTAAAAGGATGGTGGGGAAGAAAGGATAGAAAACTCTCAGAGTTAGACACGGAGCCTTGAGGAGGCAGTGGATATTCTCGCTTTAATGAGTGACTTGAGCTCAGTCTCAGGAGAGGATGGGCTGACAAGGTGTCCATCAGGCTTATCAGAAAGCTGCATTCAATTAATGTGTGTCATTTCAGTGAAGATGCATATTTTTCTGAATAAACAATGAGTCACTGGCCACGTGCTAAACCCCAGTCCGTCTCGGTTACCTTCCCAAGGAGCCGCCCAGCGCTGGCATCATGCCCGTCCCCAGCCCCACAAAGGAGGGGTCACCAGCCAGCGTTCTCTCTAGAACAGCTTCCCTCTGCTCAGCTTAATGATGCTCACCCTTCCAGTTCCAGAGAGAGGCTCCCCTTTTCCAGAAGTGCCTCTGCTGTAGCGTCCATAAGCCCCTGTAAACGCTTGAACTCGGAACGTCCTCTGTGCTGTACGCCTCACCCTGATTCCAGCCCGGCCCACCCTGGAAGCCCTGAACACAGGCTCAAGTCGCCACCTCCGAGGCAGAGACTCTGTAACGGCTCGGAGCCCACTGTGCCCCTCACAGCCTACAGTCTGAGAGCGAACGGTGCTAACACTCGGCTGAGGACGTGGTCATGGGGGTGGGGGGACAGCAGAGGAGGACTGTGCAGCACCAGAAGATGCTTCCCCTGGAGCCTCCAGGACAGCTGACTGCCCCCCCTCCACTTTCCTGTTTCTGGAGAAGAGCCTGGGGGAGCCTCCATCTGCAGCAGACCTCACACGGGCGGAGGTGAAGTGACACCGGCCCGTCTCTGCTCTTCTGAGTTGCCTCCAGAACAATCGTGAGTGCAGGTGTCAACACAGGCTGAGCAAAGAGGAAAGAGACACCTCACTGCAAAGTGCCAGTCCTTGCGAAGACCTCCCGGGAGGACCCAGGGGAGTGGGCATGGGCGCCGGGGGAGAGGGTGTTGAGCGGGGAGAGGTAATGGGGGTACACGGGGAGAGTCTGTTGATAGGGGAGCTTTCTCTTCGGGCCCACGTTCACCATCTGGCAGAGATGACTGGAGCCCACCCTGTGGAGCCGGTGGAATGGCCCCCTTGAAAGAGGGCCTCGTGACGGCCTCCAGGGAATGGGATGGGACGCCGGAACCTCCTTGGTGGGGTCCTGAGGGTGGGGGGAGGAGGCTCCAGGAGGAGGGCGTGTTCAAGTGGCCTCGTCACCCGAGACCAGAGAACCCCTCGTGCGATGCGTCCCCTAAGAGGACACAGGGACAGTCCCTTCTCCTGAGAAATGCTCTAGTGAGGGGAGAGCAGCACTCAAGAAGCTCAGGGTCCTCAGTGAACGGGGGCTGACATTAGAAGATTCTACCAGGAGAGGGGTCACCTCGAGTCAGCGGGGGCCATGGGAACCCTGCTGAGAGAGTCCCTGAGACAACGTGCCATCCTCAGTGGCCAAGGTGGACATAACTGCTGTCGCTGGGGTCAAGGCCAGAGCTGCAAACAGGGCCACTTGATCTGCGAGAATCTATGGGAACAGCAAATAGACCCTACTGGGGTTTTTTAAATCAATATATATGTATTTTTTAATTTTTATAGATTATTCTCCATTTAAAGTTATTATAAAATATCAGTTATATTCCCTGTGCCGCACATTACGTCTTTGTATCTTATTTACTTTACACCTAGTAGTTTGTACCTCTTCATCCCCTTCCTTTATCTTGTCCGACCCTCACCCCTCTCCCCTCTGGTAACCACTAGTTTGTTCTCTGTATCTATGAGTCTGTTTCTGTTTTGTTATATTCATTCATTTTATTTTTTAGATTTCACATACAAGTAAAAGTGTATAGTGTTTGTCTTTCTCTATCTGACTTACATAGATATGGAAGCAACCCAAGTGTCCATCACCAGATGGCTGGATAAAGAAGATGTGGTATGTATAAGAGAGAATATTACTCAGCCATAAAAAAGAATGAAATTTTGAGTGGATGGCACCTGATGGCAGGAGGGGAGCTGTTCATTGGCCCAATCGCATGGCCTCCACTCACTACAGTTGTTCCAGGGACCCAGCTGCCAGCACAGAGACTTTGGGCAGAGCAGGCGGCCACTGGTAATTAACCTGCAACTAGGTTAATGTGCTGTATGTTTCCACCCTGGAGGGAGTAGCCATGCGTCCTTACAACACTGACTCCAGATCTTGGTTTCCTTTCCCTGCATGCTGTTCTGCTGTCAGCACCATTATTTGAAGGCTTACAGATGCCCCTTTATCAATATAACATCCTGCAAAACATCACCTCAGACTAAGGGGTCCAGCTTATAGGGAAGGAGGGGTGGCAGGAACCTCATAGAGCATCACTCCTCAGCGTCAGCTGGACCAGTCTCCCCACTTCCATGCATCTTCTACACCACTGCCAGTTTTTTTTTCCTATATAAAAATCTGGTGCTTTCCCTCCCCAGCCTAAAACCCTTTGGTAGTTTCCCAAAGACTTCAGGATGCAGACCAAGCGCCTCAGTATGTAGCAAAGGCCTTTTATACCCAGCACCACACTCCTTCCCAGCCTCATCTCCTGATGCAACCGCCACCTTCACAAAAAGTCGCACCGAACCCGCCCTGTTTTCTGAAAGGCATCCACCCTCTCAGGCCATGTCATTTGCTTTTTCTGCTCTTTCTTTGGAATATCCTTGCTTTAACTCTCTTTCTAAAACCCCCACCAACCACAACTCCCTTGAGACCTGTATACAATCAATGGCTTAACAAGCTACCACACATTTAGCAGCTTAAAGAGCACACAGGTATAAACTCCCAGTTTCTGTGAACAGGAGTCCAGGCATGGACACTCAGCTGTGTCCTCTGGTTCAGGGTCTCCCAGGCTGCAGTCAAGGTATCAGCCAGGGCTGTGGTCTCATCTCCTGGCTCAACTGGGGAAGGGTCTGTTTCCAAGCTCCTGGGCTTGTTGGCAGAATCCAGCCCCCAGAAGAATGTTGGATGCGAGCCTCACTTTCTTGCAAGAAGCTGCCCTCAGCTCCTGGCTGCAAGAGTCTCTCCACAGGGTAACCCCCAGCACGGCAGCTTGCTTCATCAGAGCCAGCAAGGGAGAGGCTGGCAAGACTCAAGTCAAAGTCCTGTGTAACGTGACCGTGGAAGTGATGGCCCATCATTCTGCGTATCCTGTTGGTTGAAGGCAAGTCACAGGTCCTGCCCACACTCAAGAGGAGTGGCTACCCAGGGGCGTGAACACCAGGAGCCCACCAGCCACGGGACCTAACCCTACCATCACTGGTGTCTCCGCTCTGCTCTGTGTTTCCCTAGCACCTGGGTCTCAGACATAGGCCTGTTCGCTGTCTCCTATAGCACACGTGTAATAAAAATCCTCAGGCACGGCATTCTCCCGCCACAGCAGAGCTCATAGACTCTTCGTGTTAGCATCCCCGGGGGCTTACCACAGTGGTCCACACCCAGGAGGGGGCACGGAGCACAAGGCTGGCTACAAGCACCCCCTCCCAGTCCAGTCACGGCTTCCCCTGTCCAGAGAAGGAAGAGAAGGGAGGTATACAAAGCTGGATTTCTATCAGTTTACTCTCTTTACAGCTTTCTGCTTCTCCGAAGGAAAATATCTGTCGATTTGCCAATCCCATCAAATAGTTGTTTTATTTATAACGAAAATCAAGGTTTAGGTTTTATCAGCACCTAACATCAGCCTAAGGTAACTTACATACCAGAACAATATTAGCCATTGTCTCCACTGAAATTTTTAGCCAAGAGAAGGGAGATGCACTGAATTTATGTGTGTCGCACTTCAAATCCTCATAATATCCCTGTACAATAAGCACTTTTACCTCCATTTCACAAGCCAGGAAAGTGAAGCTCAGTTTAAGTGATTTGCTCTTGGTGGAATCAGAACTCATATTTGGTCTGGATTTCTCCGTCTTTCCACACCTCCTGCTCAGAGCCTGGTGGAGGGTCAAGGTCAGAGACTACTTCGGGCAGCAGAGGGGAGCTCCCAGGGGGTCCTGATTCCACCTCCAAGCAAACATGTAGAAATCCAGCTTTGGGCTCCAGAAACTTCTCCCTGGGAGCAGCAGCTGTCCTGTCTTGTGGCGTGTGGTGACCTGGGACAAAGAGGCTCAGAGCAGAAGTGGGGATGGGCAGGCTGGAGAACTGTCGCTGACCAAACTCTCATCCAAAAACAAATGTTTTTAATCCATTTCTAATGGTACATTTGGTTGCCTCAAAGGCAGTCTCTTCCCTCAGAAATGCCTGATTACACACACAATCCTGGAAACGAATGACTTCCTCTACTCTGAATTCTCGCAGGGAATCTGGCAACGCCAAATCTAACACCAGGCTCGGATTCACCTGAGACCCCCTGGGAGGCGCCCACCTCGTCTCCCCCAGGGCTGGGCGGGTGTGAAGACACAAGAAGGGAAGGAGGCCTCCAGCAGGAATCCGTCTGACTTACCTTCAGTCCCGACGCCTCATCTGGTAGACAGTGGTTCAGCATCTTCGGAGGAAAGTCTTGTCTTATGTAAAATGCCTTCAGACACGTCACTACTTCGTCTAGGAGTCATTCCTTTCGGACACGTTTACTGAGCCTGCTGTGCCCTGGGGCTTCCCCTGAGCACTGGCTCACCTTCTTCAGGTTCCTGATGAAGGACCCTCATGAGACGGCGGGGAGTTCTAGAAAATGCTGCAAAGACCCCACACAAACTGCAGGACCCCGATTCACCACTGAGCTCCCCGGCACCTGTGGACTGAGGGGCCTGAGGGAGACGAGACGGTCCCAGGTTTGCTTCCGCCCCTGAGACCAGGTAAACTGAGTAACCTCTGCAAACCTTTTCAATCCATTTCACCATTTAAAAATAAGACTGTTTGTGACTTGCTGGAGGTTAACTCCCTCCGGGCAGTTAGGACTTGGAAAAAACAAGCATAATACCCACTTCCACGCTGGAAGAAATAAACGAGTTTCCCCTTTCTTCAGAAATGTTGTGTCATTCCAAATAATTGGAATTGCTTTTTCTCAAGAATTAGTAAAATGCGTTTGTATGAATTCAAAGAAAGGGCCCAGTCGAGCAGACTCTAGACTCCTAACCCTCCGGAGGTCAGGAGATGCCAGCCCTGGGCATCACCCACACAAGAGGGGGCTTAAGGATGGGGTAGAGGTGGTGCCAGAAGTTTCTAGCACGTGGTGGACACTCACTGGTGTACATCCCCAAGGGACTCGGCACCAGTGACATGCACACATCCCCGATTTGCTCCTGAGGGAGAATCCTAGTGTCACAGAGAGAACCTCAGGCCCCACCTCCAAGGAGCTGGGAGGGGACCTCCACCCTGAGCCCCCAAACCCCCAGCTGCAGCTCTGGAAACATTCACAGTAAAAGACAAGGCCCCCGAGACTGAACCCCTCATGGCCTGGGAGCCCCCAAGTGTCCCAGACAGTGAGGCACGAGGAATCTCAGGCTCCTGCTGGCCCCCAGCGACACAGAGCCAGTCCACAGCCCAGGACCCACCCACACCAGCTGGGCCACGACGGGAGCCTCAGGGTCAGCCAGGGAAGCAACAGGACAGAGTCCCGATGTCCAAGCAAGAAGCCCCTCAGGCCGCTGACCACGAAGACAAGACGATTGCAGTGACCCTGCTCGGGCTCAGATGGCACCAGGGAACCAGGCACCTGCACTTTGTCACTTACCAGCTACAGACATTGGGGAGGTTATCTAGCTGTGTGCCTCAGCTTCCCCATCTGTGAAACGGGAATCTTAACATTCCTATCTCACTGGGTCGCTGTCCGTTAAACACTGTGATATGTGGAAGGTGGTTGGAACAGAGTCTGGGACACAGAAGATGCTCAAGGCGGGTTCCGGCTCCCCGCCCTCAAGTGAAAAGCCCCGTTTCTTTTAGGTTCCTGCCCTTCGGCGATGCCACTGCTGGTTGCACCCCAGAGACCGAGACACCCTACCCCACCCATCCTCCTGCCGCAGTGCACGTGCGCGTGAGGATGGCCACCCCGCAAGATGCCCCTCAGAACCCCAGCCTCCTGCTTCCCGCGCCCTTTGCGCTTCCTCCCTTTCACCTTCACGCCTGTGAAGGCGCCTGAGGACTGTCACCGCTTGAAGCCGTAAGTTGGACCACACCTGGCTCTGACTGGGTGGGCTTCACCTGCACTGGTATTCCTCCCGTTATCTCCTGTCCACCCACCTGATTGCCTCACTACAACCTCCAGGCTGCTGACCCCTTCCTTTACTTAATCCAGTCTCTGAACACGCTCTCAGCCCTGCTTCCTTCTTATCCCTCCGTGTCCGAATTTCAGCCACTCTGCTGTGCCCCCCACTGCTTCCATCCCTCGCCACGTCTCAGCAAAAGCACAGCTGCCCCCTGCGTCCACCTGCCAGGACAGCACCGCCCTCCCGCCCCGCCTGGACCTGAAACATGGCCTGG
This sequence comes from Mesoplodon mirus, assembly GCF_964341445.2. Lineage (NCBI taxonomy): Eukaryota > Metazoa > Chordata > Mammalia > Artiodactyla > Ziphiidae > Mesoplodon > Mesoplodon mirus. The sequence goes on along the minus strand of NC_138992.1, from coordinate 75,409,987 downwards.
CGCGGTGGTGGCGAGTCCCCTGTTTTCATAGTAACTGGTCCAAACGCCGTCCTCTGGCTTGGCTATCCACTCGCAGAGGCTCCTCGGTGACATACTGTGTTTCAGTCCTGTTGTTCTCAGTCTTCTGAGTTTGATTTATCTGGTTATCAGCGTTTACTGTTTCTTGATGTTTTCTGTGTCCGACAGAAACAAGCTAAATTCTGTCTAGGTCAATGATCGATCCTATGTGAGAGAGGACACACATCAGCCAAGCTCAGGGTCGACAAGTTTTCATTTTAATACGTGATTATGTTACCACATAGAGCTAGACAGCTAGCACTTTCTCGGGTTGACTTCACATGAGAAAAATGAAGTCTACTAAGAAATTGGGAGGAAGAGCAAAGCAAAATTTATCGCAGAGTTACATGAAATGCAAAGCGCCGCGCCGTTCCGAGCATTCCAATTATTCTTTGCTATGGTCTCCCATGGTCCTCTCTGTGGCCTCTGAAGAAATAATTAACCTTGTGAACTCTGAGAAGCTCACAAAAGATGGAAAAGCTCGCAGCCAGAGTATCAGGGCCACGTGAGTATTTGAAGACAAGTAGCTAAAGGACTATTGTGACTAGAGCAATCAAAAGAGAAAATATATCTGCAGGAAGAGAGAATGCTCTTGTATGCTTCAAGGGCATTGAAAGTATTCAGCTTATTGGTTTTAAAAGAGCCTTCTCTCCCTCCCTCCCTCCCTCCCTCTGGATTTTTCAGTCAGAAATCACATCTGCTTTGTGCAGAAGCCAGTACCACATAAACTGCTACATGCTGGAATTTCCTCTCCACTGCTTCTGTTGAAATGCAAAACTTACTCTCAATGTACGAGGTGGTCTGTCCTGCATCAAGAGGTTGCCGAGACAATGTATAACCCTCTAGTGTGCCTCGAGTCTGAGACCAGACTCCTGCTTTTACACTTCAATCATCAATCACTCCCAGCGGCCTGGGCTGTCTGCCCCATGACCGCACAGACCCCCTGTGTGTGGCTCCCTCGGCTACACCTCTGTCAGCTCACACATCTGTCTTTATCTATGCGCTCTTCCCCAAGACACCAGAATGCCTCTGAAATGCCTTCCTTACCCGATACGCAAAGAGACACCCGTAGAAGCAAATTCAATACATCACAATTTACAGGCTTACTTTTGTATGACCTCCTGAATCAGCTGGAAATTACAGAAATAAACTCTGACTAATTCAGCAGGAATTTAGTAAATGATAGTGAGTTGTTCAAAGTAACTCTTGGGGGCTGGAGAACCAGTGGCTGAGGTTACACAGCTAAACAGTTCAAAGTTAGGCCACCAACTGTCCCTGTGGACACCTCCCCATGGCCACTGCCTGCCCAGCTGCCATGTGCACAGCAGGCTCTGGACCCTCTGCTGGGAACCCGCCACGGCTATCCTTGGGAGTGTGCGCTGCCCACGCTGCTGTCCTCACCAGGAAGACATCCTGTTGACCCTGCTTCTTTGGGACAACAAATTCTGAACCAAATAGCGGTCCACGTGCTTGTGATGGAGAGAGCTGAAGTCATCGTGATGCTTAATTTTGTTTGTCAACCTGGCCCAGGCAACACTGCCAAGTCGTTTGGTCAAACATCAATCTAGCTGTTGCTTTGAAGGTATTTTTAGATGTGATTAACTTTTCTTTTAAAGATTTTTTTTTGATGTGGACCATTTTTAAAGTCTTTACTGAATTTGTTACAGTATTGCTTCTGTTTTATATTTTGTTTTTTTGGCCACGAGGCAGGTGGGATCTTAGCTCCCCGACCAGGGATCGAACCCGCACCCCCTGCATTGGAAGGTGAAGTCTTAACCACTGGATCGCCAGGGAAGTCCCTAGATGTGATTAACATTTACATCAGTAGACGTTGAGTGAAGCAGATTAACCTCCATAATGGTGGGCCTCATCCAATCAGTTGAAGGTCTTTAACGAAAAGATAGCGGTTCCCTAAGGAAGAGGGAATTCTGTCTCCAGACTGCAACAGAGAAATCCTGCTGAAGTTTGTAGCCTTTGGGCTCCAGACTGTAACACCAACTCTTACCTGAATCTCTAGCCGGTCTGTGAATTTTGAGCTTGCCAACCTCCGCAATCACAGAGCCAATTCCTTAAAATAATGGTTCCCTCCACCCCCCCCCACTCTCCGTCCCTCTCTATTTCTCTTCGTCTTTCTCTTTCTCTCTCCTCCCTGTGTATACACACAGGTATGTATATATGTATCCTCCCACCAAGATTCTAGAAGAATGTGCTAAGCAGCCAGAGACAATAGCAAATTACACTTTTACTCTCATATAAATTTTATATGCAAAAAAAAATAACTAAGGGTCTTCCACCTTGAAAAGTTTGCAGCTGTAACTATTAACAAAGTTTCCTGAGTATCCAAAAATGGAGACTTGTCATCTTTCTTGAAGCATGGATTTAAATTGCCACAAGGCTGCAGGATTCATTCAGCGGGTGGGGAGCATGGACCTGGCAGATGAGGACACCTCAGTGTTGTCCCATTGTTCTCTGCAAGTCACCAGATTTAGCAACTCTTGTGAAGGGAGATTTGATTTCCTTATGAAATAGCCTCCAAAAGAAAGTCAACTTTTAGGTTGTTGATGAAAAAGATGAGGTCTAGTAGTGAGACGATTCATAGTTTAGAGCCAGAAAATGGAGGATTTAGATTTTTTTTAAAAAAAACCTTTTATTTTTCAAAAAATCACTACTATCCAAGTTAACTTCAACGTTCACTATTTAAGCTTTAATCCCAAGTCATATGTAGTTTATGCAACACTTCTTGGCATATGCAAAAGATACATTCCACACTGTTAGTGGATATTGACACTCTGCCATCAAAGATGTCCACCATTATAGGTATATCCTTACTACTTATATATAGCTATGCTTCACTACGTGGATGGGTAGGTAGGTAGATAGATAAACAGGTAGATAACCCTCCAAAATGTGCTACTTTTAAAACACGAGTCATTTATGTATCCAGGCTAGAAGCTGAAATTTATCCCTGGGGAGACTTTATCTCTGTCCTGGGAGGGACCATTTTTATGAGCAGTTTTGCTCACACAGGTATAGGCTGGTCTTGAACATTGGTGAAGTAATCCAAATGCAGATGCTTCCAACTGTGTTCATTTTATTATGATTAAATATGGAAAAAATTACCTCTGTGGTGGTGGACTGCATCTCTGTAGGGATGGCTATGAGGTGAGAGATTTTGGGTTCCCACTGACAGGCCTGTAATCAGGGAGTCTGGGGTCCTGGTGGTCTGTGGGGAGATGGCATGGTTAGGAGACTTGTCACCCACCCCTGCCACCCCTGAGGAGGCGTTCGAGGGAAGGGGGAGTCGGTGGGGAAGGGTTGTGGGGTATAAACCATCTCCTGTTCCAGGTTATAACTGAGCTCTGTCGCCTCCCAGCCTTCGCACCAGCCTTATACTCACCTGCTCTGTTTTGTGGACTACGGGGATGGGACCAGTTCAGCATTTGGGGCGGGGATCAAATGGATTGAGGGATTCACAGAGACAGCGACATCACGCATGGCCAGAGATGGAAGGCAAACAGCCAGAAGTCACTTGCAGTAAAAGGGAACAAGTAACAACCAGGAGAAAACATAACCATAACCCAGAACCTTCAGAGACACACTTTAGGACTTCAGGACGGAGCTTGCTGCAGTCATGTTAGATAAGGCTCAATTATTTTGTTTAGATATTGAAGAGGAAGGTCACTCCCAAGGGCTGAAGAGTTCAAGGACAGAGATACCGAGATACATATAAAGCACATGTGTTTAGGGAGATGGCTAATAAAGGTAATAATTAGAATGTGATAACCAAATCTGAGAATAAAAGCCATAAGTCTAAACATATTTGCCGACGTGTGAATGGAAAATAAGATTTTTAGAACTGGATTTTCTCTAAAGCAATAATACTACACCAAAATTGACTACAATGACAAATTCTCATAAGTTACTGGTTTATTAAAGTATAATGCATATCCCTGAGGAACACTACAATGGGATTACGGCTAAAATCCCCATTTAGCCCTCATTTCATTTGGCATTAATGACTACAGCTATGAGATATATACTTTATAACGTGAAAAGATTATGATTAGTCATTCTGGATTGGTTCATTAACGTGTCAGACACTATGTGCAAATAAGAAATTGATGGACTCTTCGTCTTACCTCCTCCCAACCCCAAATCACTCAAGGGCTTTGCCATGCAGAGGATGATTTAAATAATGGGCAGCTCACTCAATGTCCTTTTAAATTGGGAGGTTCTGGGTGTGAAAGTACAGAAAGGGAGAGAAAAAGAGAAATGATTAGAAACAAACGCCTGCATTTCAGGAGCAAACCTTGCATGCCTGAATAAATAGGCAAATGTCCCTCACACTTACTGTGCAATCACTTGGAACACTCCATACGGCTTCTAGAAAAGTGATAAATCTTCATGTGGGAAGGTCTTTGAAACAGGACATGACACGGTATTGGAGGATGAACGATCCCAGATTTAATGGAAGAGACAGCTTCACTCTTTTTCTCATTTGCTGCCGGGTCCCCCTTCTCATCATATCCAAGTTTCCTGCTCTCCTGGTGTCCCCAGATCCATGTCTGCCCTGTTTAAGACAAACGTGGTCAAGGTCCAAGTTCTTGTTTAAAACAGTCCTCCCTCGGGTCACCAAGTCCTCTTCCAGGAAATCAATATTCCCTAACAGTCCACTTTCTGGATGCGGCAGCCATGCTGTGAGACAGGAGAAGAGGGGCCCTAGACCACGTGGTGTCCCAGAAGCATCCAGACAGGCCTCCATCAGCCACCTCCTGATCTGCCCGAGACACGCGCACTGATCACGCACAAGCACAGATAATGATCTCACCGGGCTCCCACACTTGCTGAGAGCTCCCAGCAGGAGCAGGAGCACGGCTGTAACCACGAGGGTGACAGCGGTGTCTTCAGTCTGAGAGGGTTTACTGTAGCTTTGACGTGGTTCCTTTAACTCTTAGACACCGAAAAAGCAAGAGAGCTCCATATCCCCTATAGAGTCAACTTCATGAGTATACTTTGAGCTTCTTAAACCTATGACTCCATTAATGAATGTAAGCATCTTACACACACTTCCTCTCCCCGGCCCTTTTTTTAAGGAATCGCTGTATATAATTGAAATTATATATCCTGAAAACTGAAAGGCGAGCTAAAAGCCTCCAAACATCTGATCTACCACCAACTACAGGTAGTGAGCCTTCTGCACAGGAACTGTGAAGACAACTGCTTGCAGAGGAAGGGCAAAGAGGGTCACGTTTTAAATGCCCATCTTGTCCCTACTGTGCCTTCTTGACTGAGCTCAGAACAGCTTCAGAAACTTACCCAGCAGTGTCCATTGTGCCTTCGGAGTGGCAGACAAAAATGAAGCCTAAATGCCAGGTTATATGGGCAAGAATCTTATGAGCAGCCTCTTCTGTTCTCGGTTATATGGTTCCCAAGTTTACTTATCACTTGTAGATTTTCATTTCTCTTTTTGCCCATCTCAAGGTAAGTCTGAGGCAGAAAAAAAAAAAAAGCAGGGGCATTCAAACACAATTCAAAAGAAGCCTCGGGCTTCCCTGGTGGCGCGGTGGTTGAGAGTCTGCCTGCTAGTGCAGGGGACACGGGTTCGAGCCCTGGTCTGGGAGGATCCCACGTGCCGCGGAGCGACTGGGCCCATGAGCCATGGCTGCTGAGCCTGCGCGTCTGGAGCCTGTGCTCTGCAACGAGAGAGGCCGCGATAGTGAGAGGTCCGTGCACTGCGATGAAGAGCGGCCCCCGCTTGCCACAACTAGAGAAAGCCCTCGCACAGAAACGAAGGCGCAACATAGCAAAAATAAATTAATTAATAAACACCTACCCCCAACATCTTCTAAAAATGAACCCCACCAGAGGGCAAACAGAAGAGCATGTAAAGTATAACTGACCAGTTTTTGAACTGGGTTGAAGCCACAACTCTACTTCTGATTTTGTATGAATAAACTCCACCAGAGGAAACATTTACACTTTATCTATGTTGAGCAAGTGCACATTGGTAAAGTTAGAGAGAGGGCAAAAAAAAATTAGATGAATTTTGAATAATTGAGAGGCTTTAACCTTAGAAAGATCCCTCACTGGCTTATAATCTGAAAATGTGTAACCGATTTTTCATACAGGAATAGCCCTCCTTGAGCAGGCAACTTTGTCAAATGTCTCAGTAAGCTAAGAAAAACTGGAAAAGCAAACAGGGGAATTTTTAATCCATTTTAATGGGTGTGTTTCAAAACCTAATAAGTAATTAGATGGTGCTGTTTTCTAGAGGAGTGCCTTCCAGTAGAAATATAATGCTAGTAGAAACATAAGTAACTTTAAATTTTCTAGAAGCCACATTTTATGTTTTTAAAGATTTTTTTTTGATGTGGAACATTTCAAAGCCTTTATTGAATGTATTACAATATTGCTTTTGTTTTATGTTTTGGTTTTTTGGCCACGAGGCATGTGGGATCTTAGCTCCCCGACCAGGGATCGAACCCGCACCCACTGCATTGGAAGGTGAAGTCTTAACCATTGGACCACCAGGGAAGTCCTTAGAAGCCACATTTTAAAAAGTAAAAAGAAATAGACAAAATTATTTTAATAGTATTTTAATTAATCCAATGTAATCAATTATAATTTCAATATATAATTGACATACAAATTATGCAATGTTATGATATTTTTCTTTTTTTCATACTAAGTCTTTGAAATTGGTACATATCTTACACTTAAGACACATCTCAATTCAGACCAGCCACAGTTCCAGTACTTAGGAGCCATGTGGGTCAACAGCTAACCCACCAGACAACACAGATCTGGCTGATTACAAGACTGAGGAAAATAACATAGACTCCACACGTGCTCAATTTTTAGATACAACTGTTAACTGCCTTAGTTACAAAGAGACATGTTGCTTTTGTTTTTGTTTGTTTTTGTTTTTCTTGCTTTTGCTTAAAACAAACAAATTAGGATTCCTGAAATGGCCATTGTGCAAACTGTAATGTGCATTTGCTTTGAGAACATTCAATTCTATCAGATGAAGAAATTTGCAGTTTGCCAAACACAGCTAAAACTCTTTAAGATGTTTTAAATAGATAAGAAGCTTATAAGCAAAAAGTTTGTTGAACATACACAGAACTATAAGTAGTAAGTAGACCTTGTGTTAAACATCAGTACATGCAAGTTCCAAGATATACCCCTGGGGTACTTTGGTCCTAAATATTCTTAATAAAACAAATATACAAGAGTCACTGGATATTCAGGAAGTGCTGAATTCACATGACTACTTACTATTCATGAGGTCTTCATCTGGCTGCCCACTGGGGACACCTATTTGGTCCCAGGTGAGAAGCACAGAGCACCCCAATGTTCAGAGACTGCACCCTATCCTACTGGGTTGGCCCAAAAGTTCGTTCGGGTTTTTCCATAACATCTTATATAACGCATAATAAGTGTGTTAATTTGCCCTTCTCTTTCCCTTGCTTCTCACTGTGATTTAAATTGATTGAATAAACCATGTGATTTGAGCACTTTCATTTGGTCTGTGAGCCCTTCTCTTCTGTGACCTCTGGGCCACCCGGCGGGTAGTGTCCTCGAGTGATTTCCACACAAACCACGCTTACCCGGCCAATGCAGGGGGTAGACGTACAGCACCACTTTTTCCTGAAGTACAGCTGATAAAACCCCGAGGGCACTAAACAAGTCAGAACGGTCTATAACAACGTGGAAGCCCGTTTACAAATAAATCCCAGCCAACATTCAACTAAGAATTGGTGACAGCCTTAAATAAAAACAAATTTCGTAGCCTCGTGTCCTCTTATTCCTTCTTCCTAAAGCCCCACCAAGCAGGACGCATACGGCACAGAGGCTGAGCAACGGGGGGCGGTCCCCAGTACTGGCTCACTTTCCCAGCAGCCTCTGTGAAAAGAAAAAGCACTTCTGCGCTTACTCAACACTTCTGACATCAAATGTGTGGGGTTTTTCCCATACCAACCAATTTGCCAACACCAGCTGGGATCTGACAGCTCAGCTCAATTCTGACACTACCTACCTGGAGATGGCGTCAGATCCCACAGGCTAAGGGTTCAGTTCCACAAGACTCCCACCCCACTTCAATGCCAGTCTCAAGTAGTGGGGTCCCCAGCTTACCCACACTTCTGGCCAACTTGCGTGTAAATCAGGGGTCCCATTACTCTCTCTTTCAAGTTCAATCGTTTGCTAGAACAGCTCACAGAACTCAGGGAAAGCCTTGCTTATATTTACCAGTACATTATATAATAAAGGATATGACGAAGGATGACCCACCACATAAAAAGATACATAGAGGTCCCAAAGGGCTCCGAGCACAGGAGCATCTGTCCCCGAGGAGTTGGGGTCACCACCCCTCCGGCATGTGGGAGTGTTCACCAACCCCAAAGCTCTCCAACCCTGTACTTCCGGGACTTTTACAGAGATGTCTTTTTTGTTGTGGAAAATATAATTATTTTCATTAAAATGTTATTCATACTAACATGTAACAGGTATATTATAGCTATTTTAAATGAATTAATATTTTAAAATCATTCGCTGTTGGGACTTCCCTGGTGGTGCAGTGGTTGAGAATCCGCCTGCCAACGTAGGGGACGTGTGTGTGAGCCCTGGTCCAGGAAAATCCCACATGCCGCAGAGCAGCTAAGCCCGCGAGCCACAACCACTGAGCCTGTGTGCCACAACTACTGAAGCCTGCGCGCCTAGAGCCCGTGCTCTGCAACAAGAGAAGCCACCGCAACTAGAGAAAGCTGTGCACAACAATGAAGACCCAACGTGGCTAAAAAAAAAAAAAATCATTCACTGTTTTTTGTTTTTTTTGGCCTCGTCATGTGGCATGAGGGATCTTAGTTCCCCGACCAGGGATCAAACCTGTGCCCCCTTGCAGTGCAAGTGCGGAGTCTTAACCACTGGACCACCAGGGAAATCCTCATTGTTAATTTTTGATATATTAAACATAAACATTTTTTATATATAACCCATCCAAACAAAAGCCCTTCCATCAACAATTTTTAAGAATGTGAAGGGTCCTAGAACAGAAAGTTTGAGAACTGCCCCCTTGGGGAAACTACTGCCCTGTGCACCCGAGTTCTGGAAGTAAAGTCTATGGCCACACTGGCTGAAAGGGCAAGAAACCATAGCCAAACCCAAAGACCAATGAGAAAATGGAAGTCCGTGGCCACACTGGCTGAAGAGGCAAGAAAACGTAGCCAGACCCAAAGACCAATGAGAAAAGGTAAGCACGTTGTGGTTCACTCACCCAGGGCGTCCTTATAGAGCAGAGGCTGAAAAAGAAGGAACGCAGCAGCTATACTCATCAACGTGGATGAATCTTTGGAAAAGATTGACATTTGAAAAATACGTTGCAGGAGAATTCTTACCATGTGTCTCTATTTATATAAAATGTAAAAGCGTGGAAGACTGAATACACCGATTAGGTATTCACCTGAAGTAAACCAGGAAGAAAAGCAAGGGACGCTAAACATACCATTCAAGATCCTGGTCACCGCAAAGGCGAGGGAGGGGAGGGGCCCCAGGGAGACTCAGGAGTCCTGCAAGCGCCTGGTGATGCACCTTCCTTAGCTGGAGGGGAAGTGGGGGGTGGCGAGTATCTGGTGGTGTGATTATCATCATTGTGATAGTACTTGTATCTTTAAAGTATCTGTAAAAATGTTTTAAGTATCTAATATTTGAGAAACAAATCTGTTTACAGTTCAAAAACAGAAGAGAGAGACAGAGAGGCAGACACCAGACCCAGGCAGGTAAAGGGGTTCCCTTGGTTCCCGGAACTTCAGCCACATGATTGGAAAGGCAGAGAACACTGGTGCCTCTGCTTGGCTGTGGGACAGTGGACCTTTCCGGCCTCTGGCTTCACAGCTGAGTGGGATGGGTCAGGCGGTGCTCCCTCCGTGAACAAGGTCAGCCTGGGGGTGCAAACCCATCTGGCCAGGAACAAAGAGTGCTGAGGGAGTGCCCTTGGGTGGCTCCTGATAGGGGCCTCCCCTGTGCTTTACAGAAAACAAATGTTAGAACATTTAGAACCTCCAAGCCGCCTCTTCCTGCAGAGAAAGCAGTCCCACGGATGCTGTGGAAGGAGGTGGGTGGAGCCGGCCCCCCTGCAGGTGGAGAAGCCTGGGGAGCCCAGCCTGGAGCAGGGCTGGCTCAGAGCTTGGGCAGAACCAGAAGAAAACAAGCTGAGCTGAGGCCACACCAGCTCCTGGGCCGAAAAGCTTTTTACACGCTCTCCAAATGACCTTTACCACACATTGTACTGGGCAAATTCTAGGGACTTCCAGCCCATGCTGCCCCACTAGGAAGGCTCACACTGAGTCCCAGGACAGGAGAGCAGGTGGCAGCGGGGACAGAGCGGGGCTCTGGACAGGCCTGGGCATCGCCAGGGTGACGGGCAGCTGCCTGGCCCAGCGGGTTGCTGCCTGGACGGCCAGAAGCTCAGGGCCTCCCAGCGGGGCCGGGACGGCTCGCTCCCCTCGCCCTCCCTGTTCGCTCTTTTATTTGCCTTTGTGAACTGCGCTGGCTGCGGAGCTCCTGAGCTCCTTACCGAGCTGCATGGGAAGGACAAAAGGGACACGGAGAAAGTAAGCGTTGCCTAGCAGCGCAGACTCCGAGCCAGCCAATGAGATTAGAATGAGCGATCATGGGCGGAAGCAAGGCATCTCCCTCGTGGAGACAGATGGGCGCTGTGGGCTTGAAAGCGGGGGACCGGGTTCCTGAAATCTTTCAGGGGGTTGACATGGCTCTCAGAACAGAGGCAGCGCTCTTTCACACGACCTCTGCTCTACGCTCCACGCCCAGCTCCGCCCCGTCTTCCCACACTGGCTCTGCAGCCGTAGGGAAGTACCTGCAGTACCTCTCCTGCATCCCATCCAGACCGCGTCTCCTCTCGGAGGCCCTTCCCGATCCCCTGCCTTATACCCCTCCCGTGACAAAGGTTAGTAGAGCCTCCTCCTAACCTTTGCCACAATGCCTTTTAATCACTTATTTATTGACTGTCTTAAAAACCCTTGAGGGCACAGACTACATCATTTCATTTTAGATTCCAGATCATACCATGCCTCAGATGGTAGGCACTTATATGTTCATTGAGTGAGTGAATGAATGAATAAATATTGTTTTCTTACTTTAAAAAAAAGAAAGAAAGAAAGAAAGCCGGGGACCAAATCAACGGCTGACGGGAATTCAGCGCTGCGTCGTGTGGGGCTGAATGAAGAAAGAACCAAGTCTTACCTCCCCGGTCAAGTCCTCAGATTTTTCAGCCCGGGACCCTCCCACGCCATGCGTGCTGCAAGTGTCCGATTACTGAGGATGTTGTGTGTTTGGTTACACTTCAAAGACTCGGAGAACTGGCAGAGTCATCGGGCACTAATGGATGGGATTTATTTAACATGAGCTTTATCCGAGGTCATGTAAGTATTGTGACGTCTGTTGCTAATCACAGCCCTGTGAGTTGGGTACCCTCAGTCTCACCATTTTATAGAAGCGGAAACAGTGGCACAGAGATGTTAAGTCACTTGCCCAAGGTCACAGAGCTTGCGAGTGGCATGTCCAGGACTCAGGCCCAAGCTGACTTGCTCCACAGCCCACTTTGGCGAAGGACAAAAAGTGTGATGACGCGTGGTGAGGACGAGGGTGGGGAACCGGTCCTCTGGGCAACGTCACTGGGGCTGATACAAGTAAAACGCCAGCCGCTGCAGGACCATGAACAGCGGGGAGCAGGATGCCTCACTGGTGCCCGCGAATGCTCCAGAGTGTGCCCCCTGGGGGGGTTACCAGTAAGGAAACCCCTACACTGAGCACGGACAGCATAGTCGGTCAGCCTCACTCAGCTGGCCAGAAAGACCGTGATCGTGAGCCTGCAGAATTTTTTGCCTTCCGGCTGCTGTGCCCTGGGAAGGACCCCGGACTCCATCCTGGCCTTTTAACCACTCACCACCCCCTGCTGGGAGCCCGCAGCAAACCCCACGGGCAATTCCTGATCCCAGCTGTCCCGGCTCTCTTCCCTGATTCTCAGACTCTTAGCTTCAAAAGCTGAATTTTCTACACAGTTCCCTGGCCTTTTTTTTTTTTTTTTCTATACGCGGGCCTCTCACTGTTGTGGCCTCTCCCGTTGCGGAGCACAGGCTCCGGACGCGCAGGCCCAGCGGCCATGGCTCACGGGCCCAGCCACTCTGCAGCATGTGGGATCTTCCCGGACCGGGACACGAACCCGCGTTCCCTGCATCGGCAGGCGGACTCTCAACCACTGCGCCACCAGGGAAGCCCTCCCTGGCCTTTTTTAAAGATCCATTTAGACTCCATTCCCTGGCTTTTGTGATCCGTCTCCCATGCCCCCCACACACTGCAACTTTACCTAATCTCTTAACTACAGTGGCACCTACCGAACTGGGTAGGACACACCAATCCACACCCCCGGCCCTCCCACCGCTGGCCTGGGGTCACCCCCTTCCCCTGTTTAAGAGAGCAGGTAAATGGACCGCCAGCTACCAGTGATGCTCCATCAACACTCCCCAGTGCCAAGCATGGGTGTGATGGTGCAATTTCATTTACGCTAGAAATTATTACTAAAATACAATGTGTGCTTACTGATTGGCCTTAATTATCTGTATTATTTACCAGCACAAATAATTTGTCTTGATGAGCTTGCTTATCTGTGAAACTGAAGAACAGGGGGTCATCATTAGTCAAGGGTCCCAAGCCAGAACCACGGAATTCAGCCCAGAACCCGCGGCCTTTCCCTCCACTTTTGTCCGTCCTCGCGTCTCTCACGTGAAACCCTGAAGGGCAGGGCCACGGCTCGGCCTCGCCGCGCTCTTCTGTCTGTTTGCCCCAGTTTCCCTTCTATGCTGCTCACAATTTCTCTTCCTCTATTGAGAAGAGTGACTTGACATCTCAAATGATGTTTTTATCTTCCCGCACCTTTGAAACGGGTAAGAGAGTGCTGCTTTCTGCTCTGCTTTCAATTTGTCCAGATGCGCACATAAAAGCCAGCAAGCAAGGGTACAGAGTGTCATTTCCACTGTCCCCTTCCCTGAAAGGAAGAGCAGAGACTTCGTCGGTGGGGTAAACTTTCTAGAAAAAAACAAACCTGCTATCGGAAATGACCTCTCACGACCTCCACCCACAAATCAGTGACCAAAACGAGGCCATGATGTTCGAGTCCAGAAACCCATTTGCATTCATGGAAATTTTAAAAAGAAACCATCTACGTTTTATTCACCTAAAGTAGCGTAGCCATGGTAATGGCCGAGTGGTACTGAAAAAGCGGATGTTGGCAGGTAACTAGGAAAACAATCACTCAGCTTGAAAATGTAGGTCATGAGCAAGCATAGGATGGACAATTACAGACCCATGAGTGCTTCAGATAATGGCTCCCAAACCTGATTCTAAACTGAATTGTACGTGATAGTTGTGAAGGGTCATCCAGCTTGGCGAGCCTCTCTCTTACAAGGAGACAATTGCTCATTGGAGTTAGCAATTGAGCACCAACTCTGGGTCAGGACCTGTAATAACCCAAAGTCATGACCTCATGTCATCTTCATAACAACGCTATCCAATAGGCATTACTGACCCCATTCTGTTGATGGAAAACTGCACCTCCAAAAAGTGTTCAGCCCCAGGAAGCACAATGGCAAGTATCATCCTTCGTAGGAGGTCTGCTCACCCACCGCAAGTCCTCCCAGCCCTCCTGCCTGAGGAAGGAAGAAAGCAATTCATTGCCCACCTCTTGACACTTAAAAACGAAGCCGATTTCATCCCCAAGTGTCCCTTCCTTTCATGGCTCAGTCTCTGCCATCCGACAGCTGAACACTGCCTTTCTCCAAGGCCGAGGGCTGGGGGCCCCTGAGGCAGCTCGGCACAGCCTGGCGCCCCTCACTGCACTTTGAGCCCCCGTCTCTATGGGGACCACCCCCGCCAGGACCTCCCTGAGGTTCAGCCAGGAGTTGGGTCCAGGAATCCCTCCCCCCTCTACTGACAGAGTAAATGCTGTTGAACGTGGCCAGTGGCCATCGACTCTTCCACAGGCTTCTTTTAGGGAAAGTCATTCCACTTCTGGTGTAAATCGTTCACATGCAAATCAAGCACCTCTGTTTACCCAGCACTGCTGAGGGGCTGGGTGCAGGGCAGGGAGTCAGACACCCTCTCTGCTTTCAAGAGCTCGAAGCCTTGGGGAGAGGCCAGCAAGACTGGGGCCAGGGAGGCCTCTTGGAGGAAATGCTGTGGCTCTGAGGAGTCTAGTAGGAGAACTGAGGGAACCAGGATTGTGCCCGGAGAGAAGCCAGAGAGGCACCAGGAGGAAGCTCTGGGGGCCAGGCTGGGGCCAGTTCAGCTTTGGGACCGGCCCCTATGGAGCAGGGGCAGTGCCCCAACCCCTCCACCTGGCCTCCCCCTGCATGGGACCGAGGGGGTGGGCTTGGGTGTCAAGAGAAGCCCCGGATCCAGGAGGCAGTGTGTGGGTAAAGTTGGGAGGGACACAGATGTGTCTACAGAGGGAGGCATGTGCGGCAATACTCTTTTCAGCCTTAATTAAAACCATCATTAGGGCTTCTCTGGTGGCGCAGTGGTTGAGAGTCCGCCTCCCAATGCAGGGGACACGGGTTTGTGCCCCGGTCCGGGAAGATCCCAAATGCCGCGGAGCGGCTGGGCCCGTGAGCCATGGCCGCTGAGCCTGCGCGTCCGGAGCCTGTGCTCCGCAACGGGAGAGGCCACAGCAGTGAGAGGCCCGCGTACCACACACACAAAAAATAAATAAATAAATAAAAAGAAGGGAGAAATTTCGAACTCAAAAGTGATTTCATCACAAAGTTCAGATTTGGAAAGTGACTGACAGCTACTAACTTTGAATGGTTTCAAATTTTAGTCTCAAATATTCTCTGTTTTCAAAGGCAAAGGATGAGAATGGAGCACCTTTTAAGCAATTATCAAATAAATCAAAAGCATCAAAACTTGGCTCTGTGCTTTCCAAGATTTGACACCTAGAAGGTACAAAATTATTTACATTTTAACTATATATAAACTCACCTCAATTACTCCGATGTGACTAAACAGGAAGTGTGAAGATTTTTTTCAGTTGGGTATGTTCTATAAATCTGGTATTTGTGACTGTCCAGGTACAAGGTGTGGGAACAAGCTTTACCTGCCAGTGAGATGTCCCTTTCACACATCTTTTAAAATATAAGGGTCAGTAAAACCCAAAAAAGAAGTTTTCCAAAACAAAATTTTTTTAAACCATATAACAAGTTAACAATAATTTTTAAATGGGTAGAGGACTGGAATAGCTGTTTTTCCAGAGACGACACACAGATGGCCGAGAGACATAGACGCTCAACACCACCAGTCATCAAGGAAACGCAAAGCACAACCACAATGAGCTATGACTTCACACCCGCTAGAATGGCTATTATCAATAAGAAAAGAGAAAACAAGTGCTGGCGAGGATGTGGAGAAAAAGACAATCCTTATGCACTGTTGGTGGGAGTATACATAGGTGCAGCCACTACGGGAAACAGTACGGAGTTTCCTCAGAAAGTTAGCAACAGAATTGCCATACAATCCAGCAATTTCACTTCTGGGTATTTAACCAAAGGAAATGAAAACATTAATTCAAAAAGATACCTGCACCCCAGTGTTCACAGCAGCACTATTTACAACTGCCAAGATATGGAAGCAACCAAAGCGCCCGTCAACAGACGAATGGATAAAGATGTGGTGTATATATACAGTGGAATATTACTCACGCATAAAAAAAAAGAAAATCTTGCCATTTGTGACGACATAGATGGACCTAGAGAGTATTATGCTAAGTGAAATAAGTCAGACAGAATAAGACAAATACTGTATTATTTCACTTATATGTGGAATCTAAAAACAACAAATAAATGTAACGAAATAGAAACAAGAGTCGTAGATACAGAGAACCAACAGGTGGTTGCCAGAGGGGAGGGGATGGGGGAGGAGAGAAATAGGAGAGAGAGGTACAAACTTCCAGGTGCAAAATAAGTGAGCCGCAAGTAGGATGTGTACAGTGTGGGGAACAGAGTCAATAATTATGTAATATCTTCTAGACCACAGCATCACACCGAGTTAATTTAACATTTTAAAGTTCTCTGAATATTAGCAGAGGATTGCCGCAGTGTGTATGTGTGGATGGACGGACGCATGGATGGATGGACGGATGGAAGACAGAGATACATATAATTTCAAAACATTTATTTACCATTCACTATTTTGCAAATACAATTCTCCTAATTTGGTTGGGACAAGAGGTATTTGTGTTAAAGGCCAAGTCAGGAACAAAGAAAGACAAGAACATACTTGGAGTGAGAATCGTTTAATAATTCTACATTCACTCCCAGAGAACAATAAATACAGAAGTTACAAGGAGTATATGTAACAGTACTATTTTCCTTAGATACAGGAAGCGCCTACTTTAATACAAAGTAATGGGCAAACACTCGTGTTGAAATCAGCACTGGGGAAAGCTACACAACAGAAGAAAATGACACGTAAAATGAGAAATTGTTTGTTCTTGACCCTAATCACTGAGACTCACACTCCAGGTCTTCTGCCCCAGGTGAAGGAGCGGCTGGAGACCCCGAGGCCGAGCGCCCGTTCAGCTCCGGGCAGCTGCCGCCTGCGGTTGCTCAGACTGGAGCTGTTTACCAAGATATTCCCTGAAACACAGGAAGGAGATAGCAAGGCAGATTAGAACTGAAACAACAAAGAATCTCTTTCAAAATTGAAGGACAATATACACTGTCGTCTATGCTTACTTTAACATCTAAAAACTAGTAAAATAGCCCCAGAAAACTGATCTTGTCCGAATTTCCAAAGTACCTGTACTGTATGAATTTTAAACACTCCATGAGCCACAGACGCACAAGGCATGACACACACACACAAGTAACTCTGCATCCGACCGCCGGCAACGTCCGCTGTCCTGTTTAGAGAGTCGTGTCAGCTGCCGCCACTTCCGCAAGCTAACAAGTTCAAAATCAACATACGTATGATTCCAAGTACGTGGCCCGATGCATGGGAAGCAAATTTCCTGACGTTAGCAAGTACAAGTGTTTATCTCTGAGGGTTTACACGAGAGCACATGAGAACAATCACTGAAAGTAACATCCAGAATCACGCCACTTCATCAGAGCTACGAGTTACCCAGCACGTACTCCGCACCGGCAGAGTCTGAAACCTTCACCAAGATGGTCCTACGGAATCCACAGGACAGTCACGAGAGCCGAGAAGCAGTATTCTCATTTTACAGACGGGGCAGCTGTGGCTCAGAGCAGTGGTCTCCCAACGTTTTAGGTGGCGTTCTACTTCAGAAAATCATTCGAGTGCTCTGTGTGTACTTCGCTCTAAATTGCACACAGATACCACTGCTGCCACGCCCACCACCAACCACCCACTCTCCGCAGAGGAGCCTGTGAGACCTTTCAAAACACAAATCAAATCCTGTCACTCCCCTGTCAAAACCTGAACCATGGCTTTCAACTCATCCAACAGAAGCACCCACCAGACCCTCCGTGATCAGATCCCGGCCACCTCGCCTCGCCCATCTCCTTTCATCCTGGCCTCACCCACCCCTTCAACTGACCCTCTGAACCCCAGCACTGTTGACAGTTCTCTGTGGTGGGGACTGGGTGCAATGCAGGAGGCTGAGCAGCATCCCTGGCCTCGACCCACCAGCTGCCATTAGCACCGCCTCCCAGCCCCCAGCTGTCACATCCAAACATGTCTCCAGGCGCTGCTCTTAAAGAAGCCAAGCTCCCTCCTGCTTCCTGGTCCTCTCCCCTCCCGTTCCCTCCACCTGAAATCCAACCCCCAACACTGGAGGTGGGTGACTGGTTCCTTTCCATCACTGTCTCAGCCTGGCTGCTGGACCACTCAGAAAGGCCATCTCTCATCACCCACTTCCATCACACCTGTCGTCTGGAGCCTAGCGGAACAGGGTACAAACTAAGTGCTCAAAGAGCAGGTGCTGGAAGAACGCATAGATGTCAGCACTCATGAGAAAAGTGCTGAAGTGGCAGGATCCTAACACTTGATGCACGATGTCACGGTGGCAGTCCTGGATCCTCTCCTACCCTGTATCTGCCTGCATCCCTCACACGTAAGCATCTGGACGTGCCGTCAATCTGTCCTTTGAACTACCAGTAGCGTTACCGTCAGCGCATCTTTCCCAAGGATGGGGAATAGAGAGGCCTCTGAGCGCAGAAGAGCGCGGAACGGCCAACCTACTGCTAAAACAGCCACGGCCGAGGGAGTCCAGCGTTGTCCGCTCACGGACACAGATGGTTCACCATTGTATCTAAGTAATCACTCTAAGTTTTCTTGTTTTGAGTACAAAAAGGTCAATACTTTTGACTTAAAAAAGAAAAGCAAGAGGAAAAACGTGACTCTGGCTACTACTTCAAAAGCAAAAGGCTATAACGGATGAAATGTGAGAGCTGAATCTTAACTGATCGATCAGCTTTTACTGTTTTCATGTGAACTGGTAAAAATCCATTCAGGTTAACCGTACGCCGAACAGTTAAACCCTGCAAAATTGTAGCGTCTCTAATCAATAGTCCTGCTGAATTCCATTCAACTCTCAAAAAACTTATTCACCTATGTCGTAATGGTCCTTTTAGTTACTTCTGGAGTTGTTTCTGATACTAGTACTTTGAATATACATTTCTTCAGAACATTAATGCAGCTGTTTTTTCTAAATTATCACATCACTGCTCTGAACGGCTAAAATCTAATTCTAGGTATTAATCAAAATCACTGCTTTTAAAAGCCACCACTCATCAGAGCCTTTCCACAAGAACTTCTGGACGGGGACGTGAGGCCCAACAGAGCAGCGGGGGGTGGGCGGCACCTACCAGTTGTGCACCATGAGCTTCTGCACGGCCAGGAGGGCGTTGTAGCGCACCTGCTGGTCCTCGTGGTGCATGTGGTTCATCACCAGCTGCTTCCCGCCGAGCTGCTCGATGACCCTGGGGGCCAGAAGCCACGTGGTGAAGACGCTGCAGTTACTTTCAAATGCAAGCTGTTAGCAGAAAGCCCCAACTCCGAACTGCCCGGTGGTTTTACAAAGAAAAGTTACCATACAGGTAAGTAAACCAACACACGTGTCTTTTTTAAAATATCATTTTCTCCAAAGCACAGATTTAAAGTTTTTATATATTTTCTCTTGAATCCCTAATGATAAATCCAATTGTTATTCTCATGTCCTAGTCTGGGCAAATATCATCAACCTGGACTGTTGCAGTAATCTAGATTACAATGTTCTATAGGCAGTTGAGTATTAACTTCTTTATCACCAGTATTTGTGGCTTGCTTAAAAACCAGTATACTGAATACCACCTTATGTCTGAAATAACATCAGATCAATATTAAGCCCAGCAGTTGCCATGCTGTGAACCAGATACGGAAGCAGATGCAGACAGCAGAGAACACGAGGTTAAAAAGCACCCCGTAGGAGCCATGTTAATTTCCTGAAAAAGACTTGATTTGTTAAGATATCTGCCCTCTCCTGTAATGATGGAACATGCCACATGACCTGGTAGGCAGTGAAACAAATGAGAAGATTCCTGTTTTCAAGAACACCAGGAAGACTGACAACCAGCACTGCTTTCTGTCACTGCCCCCTCAACCCCCTGAAACACCCAGTTACTACAGACACAAAAGCAAAGTGAAAATGGTTATTTGCTGCACGAATGGAAGGAGGTTCTCTGCTACTCTGGGGGGGGGGGGCGGGGCAGGCGGGGGCGTGCAAAGAGCCGGCGAGTGTCTTTAACCCCAGCCTGGGAGGGTGGGAGCTACGGTCGGTGCTGCCTGGTGAGTGACATCGCCACCAGAGTCCGTGACAAGTGGCACCTTAGTGCAGCAGGGCTTCTGGTGGTTTAAGACAACCTTGCAGATGAGCACATGGGGTCAGGGGTGAGGGAGAGGCTTTATCTGTACGCCTTTTTATATTTTATTTTTTAAAGCATCTTTTTTAAAAAAACGTACTGAATTGAGGAAAATAATGCAGTATAATTATACCCAAACTTTATGAGTGCTTGATACGTGCCAGGTATGTAACAAGCTTCTCCAAACAGCATACAACAGCCTCAGTCTCATTTAACGCTTTCTCCCTCAACTCCGATCCTTTCACTGTTAGTGTACCTACGTGATTTCACATGACCGAGCCAGCCTCACCGCCTCTGCAAAGCCTTACCTGTCCCCTCCCAGAGGGAATTCCTCACTCTTCAGCACTTGGAAACACATCCTTCCATGACTATATATCTACTGTGACTTTTCTTACACGTGTTATATTTCCTTTTATACTTGGAACCTACTCAGGTCAATAACAATGTAACCACAAATAATAATTTAAAAATCACCAGCGCTAACAAAATGGCTTTTGAATTAAATCATACAAACCAAAGAAAACCCTGAACATGCAATTTCTGGTGTGATGTCCGTTGGCTACTGCACAACAGGACTATACATGCGTGCTTAGGTTTTCATACTTCCCATCTTTAATTAGGTTTATCATTTATCACGATTCCCAGTACTACGGTCACCTTGATTCCGCTCACCCCGTCAGCTCCTCAGCTGAACGAGGCTACTTTACAGGAGCATATGAACTAGGACCCCGTGCGGAACGCCTCGGGACACCCCGGTGAGACCAAGGCTCCTCACTTACCGCTTGCCTCGCGGGTAATGCCGAACGTACTCGCCAACGTCATGCGCAGCGACAGCTAAGACTTGTGGGTCATCGGACACCTCCAGAAGTTTGGTCAAAATTCTGAAATAAATTTAATACAAAGAGAGATTGATTTCTAATTCTTTTCTAGAGCACAACAGAGCAAAGGTATAATGCCAATACTTTCCTGAAAATAGACATTTACAAATATACCTGTATTTTCTACAGGTTTCACTGCTACACACGATACACTACACATGATTTACTGCACGTAAGTTAGCAGCTTTCAAACCTTTATACACACATTAACAGGTCACTTCCAGATTCACAACGTCCACCACCCACAATTCCCACAATATCAGGGAAAGGGAAGAAGGGAAAACATAGGGAGTGTTTAGGGCAGTGAAACGATTCTGTATGATACTGTGACACAGCAGGAACTGTACAACAGAAAGCCATGAACCTGAACGTAAACTATGGACTTCAGTTAAAATAATGTATAAATATTGGTTCATCAATTAACAAACGTGCCACACTTAGGCAAGACGTTAAAAATAGGGGAAACTGTGCCTGGTGGAGGAAGAGAGGGTATATGAGTACTCTCTGTACTCCCTTCAATTTTTCTATAAACCTAAAATTATTCTAAAAATTAAAGTCTATTAATTTTAACAGTTACAGTAAGGTATATATGTAGTAATTCTATCAAAAAACTGAGAAGATGACCCAAAAATGGGAGGTAATATTTGCAAAGCATATTATCTGGTCAGGGATTTACATCCAAAATATATAAAAACACTCTTACAACTAAACACTAAAAAGACAACCCATTAAAAAAATGAACTAAGAATGTGAACAAACATTTCTCCAAAGATATAAAATGGCCAATAAGGACATGAAAAGATGCCTGATTCATTAGCCATCAAGGAAATACAAATCAAAACCATGATGAGATATCACTTCACGCTCACTAAAATGGCTAGAATCAAGAAGTCAGACAATAGTAAGTGCTGACACGGAGATGGAGAAATCAGAATCCTCATACACTGCTGGTGGGAATATGAAATTGTGCAGCCACTTGGAAAATAGTTGAGTAGTTCCTGAAATGGTTAAACAGAGTTACCATATGATTCAGCAATTCTATTCATAGGTGTCTACTCAAGGAAGAGAGATAAAAACGTATGTCCACATAAAAACTTGTACACAAATGTTTATTACCAGCATTTTTCATAAAAACCCAAATGCCCATCACCTAATGAGTGGATAAATAAAATGTAATATATCCTTATGATGGAATATTATATGACCATAAAAAGGAACAAAGTACTGCTAAATGCTACATGAATGAACCTTGAACACCTTATGGTAAATGAAAGAAGCTGGTCACAAAAGAACAAATATTATATGATTCTATTTACATGAAATTTTCCTAATAGGCAAATCCATAGAGACAGAAAGTAAAAGCTTAGGGCTGAGGGGATGGTTGGACAGAGAAGTGACAGCTAAAGGATACAGGGTTTGTTTTTGAAGTGATGGAAAATGTTCTATAATTGACTGTGTTGATGGTTACACATCCTTGTGAATATACTGATTTATACAATTTAAATGGGTGAATTGTGTGGTATGTGACTTGTATCTCAGTAAAAAAGAAAGAAAGACACTTGCACATATTAGGTCATCTTTATTATAACAAAGGGAACCGTGCAAAGCAGTGGGGAAAATGTTATTTTCAATAAATGTTGCTAGTTCAATTAGATATCCATGTAACGAAAAAAACAAATCTTGACCTACCTTATACACCTTACCCAAAAACCAATTCCACACAGAATGGAAACCTAAATGTGAGAGGTTAAACAATAAAGCTTCTAGCAGATAACACAGAAGTATATATCCTCAGGACCTTGGGTAGGCAAAAACTTCTTAACCAGACACAAGAAAGCACTAGCCATAAATAACAAACTGAGCTACATCAAAAGTAAAGAGTTAGTGGCATTTGATATGGTAGAAGAAGAGCTGTGATGAATACATATGACCAAGAAACCTATAGAATTCCCACAAAAACAAAAACAAAAACTTGAACAGGCACTTCTCCTGGGAAAAAAGATATCCAAATGGCCAATAAGCACACGAAAAGGTATTCAACCACATGAGTAAGCAAGAAAATAGAAATTAAAACCATGGAATATCTAAAAACTTTAAGAGGGACAAAAAGGTGTCCACGAGCATGTGGAAGGATGGGGGTTTATTCAGGGTGTAAACTGGCTTTCAAACTTACTTCAAGAGCTCATAATTCTTCTCATTTAACCTCACAGCATTTTCTCTCCAGAATTTCTCAGATTTGTGCACAGGACTCCATTCCAATCTTCCAGATTTAAGTTCTGAACTATATTCATCAAATGAGCTGTAAAAAGAATTCAAAGTTTATAAGAATCTGAGAGATAGATACTCCAAAGTTTTAAAAAATAAAACATCTTCACTAAATATTTAACTACAAAGACTGATCATCCTTTGTACATTCAAATATTACCTATAAACAAGTTTAAATGGCTTAATCTTCAATAAATCATGTGAAACTTATTCAGGGTATTAAGGTCCAGTACTCCTGTCAAATTTGAATGTTCACCATGAGATATTAAAAGGAGCACTTGCTTTCAAAATTCTAACCTTAATATACACATAAATGTATGTACATCATTAAAATATCTGATAGGGACTTCCGTGGTGGCACAGTGGTTAAGAATCCACCTGCCAATGCAGGGGACATGGGTTCAAGCCCTGGTCCGGGAAGATCCGACATGCCGCAGAGCAACTAAGCTCGTGCGCCACAACTACTGAGCCTGCGTGCCATAACTACTGAAGTCCACACGCCTAGAGCCCGTGCTCTGCAACAAGAGAAGCCACCGCAGTGAGAAGCCCACACACAGCAACGAAGAGTAGTCCCCGCTCGCCACAACGAGAGAAAGCCCGTGCGCAGGAACGAGGACCTGACGCAGCCATAAATAAATAAATAAATAAATAAATAAAAACAAATTAAATATCTGATAATCTAGCATTGTTTCTACCATGCCTCTTAAAACACTGTATTTGCCAGACCACTAGATACATAAAGATAAATTTATGTAAAGTATATTACTTTAACACAAAATAAAATAGTATATTCTATTATACTTTAAATGACAAACCATGATACTACACTACAAAAATAAAAACACATACCTCAGTACGATATTTTTAAATGTGACTACCAACAATGCAGAGGTAATTCATTAACTGAATTAGCCCACTACAGATTAATTAAAAACAATAAGCTCTGTACATGTAACAAACTAAAATGCACTTTAATTCAAAAATTATTCACTATGTATCAAGCAACAATTATTCAAATCTTCATAATATAAAACTGCTTTAATGTGGTTAGCCAGTGAACAAAGTGACAAGATATGCTTGTACTTTCTTTCAAGTAAAATTTTCAAAAAGAAGCAGCCATTTAATACTCATTGATAATTCAGTATAACAAAGATTCTTCACTGGTTAAGCTGATCAGAGTAACCTGTTAAATAAAGTAGTAATTTAATGAAAGGCTATTTAGTATAAGAAGTAACCTAATATTGTTTAACTAATATGCTAAACCTGTAACAACATAAAGAGACAAATCTATTTCAATTGTTCCCATCACCATGTTAGCTTTATGTAAACAGCAATATTTTTCAAATTACCAAATTCAACATGAAAAATCAGTAAATAATAACAATTGGCTAGCATGGAATAAATAACTTAGAAAGCTATCACTAATCTTATTTATTTTTTAAAAAGGGTCTCAAATCATTATTACAGAAGAACTAATGATAATTTTTAAAAATAAACATAATAAAATAGAAGTTGTATAAATTGCAAGCCTATTGCTGGCCTATTATATTACAAACAACTTATTCATATTTGAAATTATAAAAAGACAAAAATCATCTGCCTTCCTCCACAAAGCTCCATACAAACCACTGATAAGGGTGACAGCTCCCATCTCTATAAAAGCTTTTGGGGCTTGAGCTTATGGGCTGCACTGAATTATCTGGTAAATACATTTTTGGAACACATACTATACTAAAGGCACTTGCTGGACACCTCACGGAAAATCCTACAAGGTTAGAATTTTTATCACTATTTTACCAAAAGGAAAATTGAGACTTTAAAATGTCAAGAGGCTTGCTCAATGCCACACGTGGACAAAGTGGCCAAACAATTCAAACTGGAGTTATCCTGGCTCCCAAACCCTATCTATTTCTAGTGAGTAACTCTCTTTTTAAAATGTATCAATAGTTCAAAAACAAAGAATGCATGGGTTAATGGAAAAAATCATCAAGCTATTATGAAACAAAAAAGAACCAGGACCAGAAGAATACGCAGAACCCTATTTGTGTGTGTCTGTGTGTGTCTGTGTGTGTGTGTGCGCACGCACACACATGCATACATGCTAGAGGGAGGGGGGCTAGGGTTTTTTGGGAATGAACACAAGAAACCAGAGGGGCAGGGGGAAGTAGGTGGGGAAGATGAGGGGACTGGTGTGTTGTCCCTTTTGTACTGTACTGTATTCTGTACTGTACTGTACTCTGTATTCTGTACTGTATTCTGTACTGTATAAAAAAAGGGATTTTTTTCTTTACTGCATGTATATCACTTGCATAATTTTTAATATAAAAAATAAAACCAATAGGGACTTCAAAAAAGCAGGAAAAAATACTCTTTCCATATCTAAGCAAACTTCCTCCACAAATTAACAATGACTGCTGCTTAAAAAAGATTTTAAACCGGGGGAGATTCTCAAAGGGTGGCACCCACAACCCGTGGTAGAACACCAGGTCAGATTTTAAACAACAGAGAACAGTGGGGATCTACCCAAAAGAGGAGAAATAACACACAGCTCTGACCAACGGTTGCCATGATGGTGAGCCAGTGTTTCCATACCCCTCAATTTTCAATAGAAGACATGATGTTTTAGTGCAATCTTTTGAGTTTATAGTTTGTAACAAATTTAAATTTCCTTAAAATATGAGGCAAGTCAAACAAGGCCCAATATACCCAGCCTGTGAGAATTAAAAGGAATAACATACCTAAGATCCTGGACACTCTCACCAAGTTTCTCCAAGAGAAATTTTATATCTTCACTGATATCTTCGTCATCGTACTTCTGCTGTTCCAAGTTCTCCAACTGTTTCAGAACTTTGCACTGAATCATAGCCAGAGCATACTCTTGGCGAGTTTCTCTTTCAGTTGATTTTTCTAAGAAGTTCTGGGTTAGACAAAGACACAATGAGAAATGATATAATTTGTTATGTGATGTTCTCTGCACCTGCTTTCACATCCTCTCTCCTCTTCCTGTTCTCAGGTTAACTATCACCTTAAGTGGATGACTGCATCACAAACCCTGACTTCTTTTCTAAGCATCTGTCCCACATCAGGAGCATCCTTCTGATTCCTTCCTTCCTTACTGGCTTACTAAACATTTTAAATTATTGACCTAGACAAGCCTCAAAACACTGAACACATTTACAATGAGGTCCATCACCATGCTTCCTCACAGCCCTGCTCTTGAGGTCACCACCATGAACACTCCATTTCTTGGCCACATGGAGCCCTTAGGATGCTAAGAAAGACTGTTTCCTCAAGTATCTCTCTAGTTCCCAGTCACTGATCTTTTTCTCCGTCCAATCAACCTGTAAGTGCACAAAGGACGGCAATTAAAAAAACTCTCTTGCTTCAGTAGTTATCAGAAAAGTTTTGTGACATTCAAGCAAATTCCTCAGTTTTCTTCTATGATTTTTAAGAGTACTGACGAAATCAGCAAAGGAATCTAAGTATTTCTGAAGATAAACTGTTCACTGAATTAACCAATATTTCAGAGCAAACACCATGCTCATGCTGAGGTCTAGAACAAGGACAAACAAGCTCTCAAGAAAGCCACCTTCAGAAAGTTGGTAAAGAAGGCCTGTCAAATCTCCCACACTCAAAAAAATCCTGGAATAACAATTCTAAATCAACTGTACCAAAATTTTAAATTTCTTTATTTTTGCAAGGAAGTTATATTTCTAATAATTATGCTAAATAAATGCAGAGAGAGATTTAGCTTAGCATATGGAAATTAGTGAGATCTATCCCTACCAAAATTCCAATTTTCACAGAAATAGGAAAAACAATCCTAAAACGTGTATAGAAATATAAAAGACTCCAAATATCCAAAGCAATCCTGAGAAAGAAGAATAAAGCCGGAGAAGTCACACATACTGATTTCAAACTAACAAGGCTACAGTGATCGAAACAGTATGGTAATGGCATAAAACAGACACAGAGTCCAATGGAACAGAACAGAGAGCCCAGAAATAAGCCTGTACATATTCAGTCAACTAATATTTGATGAGGGAGCTAAGAAAACCTATTGGGGAAAGGATAGTCTCTTCAATAATGTCATCAGGGAAACTGGATAATCACATGCAAAAAAATGAAACTGGACCCGTATCTTATACCAGTCACAAAAACTAACTTAAAAGGGATTAAAGACTTAAACATAAGACTGGAAACTGTCAGACTCATAGAAGAAAACACAGGGGAAAATCTCCTTGACATTAGCCTTGGGAATGATTTTTTGGATATGACATCAAAAGCACAGCAAAAGTAAAAATCAACAACTGGGACTATATCAAACTAAAAAGCTTCCACACAGCCAAAGAAACAAAAAAAGCAAAATGAAAAGGCATCCTACAAAATGGGAGAAAACATTTGCAAACCATATATCTGATAGGAGGGCAATATCCAAAATGCATAAAGAACTCATTTAACTCACTAGCAACAACAAAACAGCACAAGCCAGTTAAAACATGGGCAGAGGACCTGTATAGACATTCCCCCAAAGAAGACATAAAGAAGGCCAACAGATCATGAAACAGTGCTCAACACCACTGATCATCAGGGAAATTCAAGTCAAAACCACCGTTAAATATCACTTTGCACTTGTTAGGACCGCTATTATCAAAAAACAAAAGACAGCCAGTGTTGTCCAGATTGTGGAGAAAAGAGAACACTTGGGCACTACTGGTGAGAACGTAATATTAACTTCAAGTATAATGGAAAAGGTGAAGGATAAATATTGTGACACCAAAACAACCTATAAGAAATAAAATACTACAAAGCAGAACAGTTTAAAAGCCAATAGAAAAATTAAACTGAAATTCTAAAAAGAACTCAGTTAACATAAAAGAAGGCAGGACTGGAAGACAGAACAAAAAACCGATGAAACAAACAGAAGAAAATAATAAAATGGCAGACCTAAATCCAACCATACCAATAATTACTCTAAATGTCAGTGAACTAAACACTCCAATTAAGAGCCAGAGATTATTAGAACAGATAAAAATTCAAGACCCAAGTATATGTTGTCTCAAAGAGACAGATTTTAAATATAAGACACAGGTTGAAACTAAAAGATGGAAAACCATAAGTGGAAGAAAGCTGGCATGTCTATATTAATTTCAAATAAAGTAGATATCAAGACCAAGAGCACTGGGACTTCCCTGGTGGCACAGTGGTTAAGAATCCACTTGCCAATGCAGGGGACATGGGTTCGAGCCCTGGGCCGGGAAGATCCCACATGCCACGGAGCAACTAAGCCCGTGATCCACGACTACTGAGCCTGCGCTCTAGAGCCTGCGAGCCACAACTACTGAGCCCGCATGCCACAACTACTGAAGCCCACGCGCCTAGAGACCATGCTCCACAACAAGAGAAGCCACCGCAATGAGAAGCCCGTGCACCACGACAAGGAGTAGCCCCCGCTCGCCACAACTAGAGAAAGCCCGCGCGCAGCAACAAAGACCCAACGCAGCCAAAAATAAATATAAATAAATCTAAAAAAAAAATTAAAAAATAAAAAGTTAAAAAAAACCCAGAGCTTCAAAATACATGAAACAATAACTGGCAGAACTGAAAGGAGAAACAGGCAAATCCACACTAACAGCTGGAAATTTTAACAACTCTCTCTCTTAGCAATTGATCATTGATAGAACCACTAAACAACAGAATCAGTACAGAGATGATCCAAATGATACTATGAACCACCCTGATTTAACTGACATTTACAGAATGTGATACATCTGCAAAACATGCATTCTTTTCAAGTACACATGCTACATTCACCGTGACAGACCGTAAGATGAGCATAAGACAAATCTTAAATTTCAAAGAATTGGAACCATATAGAACATGTTCTCTGACCATAATGGAATTCAAATGAAAACCTTAAGCTGTAGGGCACCTTGAATTCTGATAACATCTCCCTTTATGAAACTCCTCCCTTCACCCCTCGCTTCTGTGAGATTTTACTTATTAGTCTACTTAGTTTTCTGTTACCTTTTCCAGTTACTTTTCTTACTAATATCTCTCCTAAATTTAGAAACATATCAAAACCCTTCTGTTCGTATGGTCCTACATATTTGTTGCCTGGAGAGCTACACTTCATATTTAAGAATATTATCATAACTAACAGTTTCAACTATAACCTCAACCCAGTCAGTGTAACCGGCAAAGAACAGCCCGATGGCACTCTTCTGAAACCATCTCTCCTCTCAATTCTCTAAGACAACAGCACTTTGGAATTTAGTTATGTTTGACGCTCCCCTTTCCTTCAAGCCTATGTCCAATCAATCAATAAACCTTACCTGTTTTAATTTCATCTCTCCATCTCATTACAAAGAATAAAAAGGTTGTGAAAAATATTTGGAAAATGAATTTACCAGAAACAAACCTAGATCATCCGGCAGCCATGTACCCTTTAAAGACGCTAAACTCAATGGCATCTTCACCTCAACAAAATCAAAAGCGTAAACATCATTTTGGCCTGTGTCCAAGTAACGGTGCAGGGCGACCTTGACTTCACTAAGAACAAGGTGGAACCATGTGACCATTCAGATTCTTCCTTCACCAAAACTGCTAACCTTGTACCATACATGTTAAAGCAGTGCTTCTCAAACCATCTGTGGTGAAGACCAGTTCTGTTTGATTTTCAATTTCCAATCAGTCAGGAACAAATACTTTCGGTAAAAAATACAATAAAAATGAATTTCTAGAAAAATGAACTTTAAAAGACATGCAAAACACAAGCTCAAATCTTATATTATTAAATTTGACAGACGTGTCAAATTACTGTACATTTCTAAATGCTTGCTCTCACTTTCTGCACTTATCCCTTGCAGGCTGCTAACCAACAGCTGACAGAACTGCTCTGACATGCAGACCACACCCGAGGCAGCACCGTATTACGGGACTCACCCCAAGGTTAAAAACGTCTCAGTCTTACCAAACCTCTTCCAAACCTGGTATCTAATAAACAAGAGAGATAAATTCCTGAAATAAGGAATGAGGGATGGACCTAGGAATAAAATTTCTTGATAGCAACACTTCTATGTCAAAGCAGTGGGCAAAACAGTCCCCATACACCCAAACCAGAGCAGGTCTCTCTGAAGGGGTTATGACTGTGAACTGTCTGCACAGGAAGATGTAAGTCTGTGTTTGTCTGTGTCTGTGTGTGCATATGCGTGTGGGTGTGAGTTAAACATCATGGTTAGTACAGCTAATGTAAATCCAAATTCAATTTGGTGGTATTTCTTTCTAAGCTTTTACGCTGAAAACCATGCAGTTGTAAAATACAATTTATCTTATTATCTGACATATTACGGAGGCTCTTGACTAAACAGAACCAAAAAGAGAAAAACTCTACACAACAAATATGGTCTTGAATGTCTTTCTCAGTCACAGCCTCAAAAAACATTCTAATTTATTTTAGAAACGAAAGATTGACATATCAAGTTAACCAATGGAATAACATTCATGGAGACCTGGAGTTCAGCACCTGCTATGAATAACTGAGACAGACATTTTCAAAAATAAATTCACCCAGCCAAATGGAAAAAAAAAATTAACAGCTGCTAGATTTCTTCAGCTCACAGCAGCTCAGCAAGCTTCCAAAAGCACAAAACTTCCCCTCCTGAGTTTCAGGATGTGGGGAAACGTGCACAATTAGACAATCCTCAAGCAACCTCATCTGTGAAATCTTTATTAAAGGTTACAGGAATTTGAGAATAACGAAGAAAAAAAAGAACACGTCCTTTTTTACACCTATTCGATGGTCTAAATCAAATGGCTTTACTATGTCCTTACTAATGGCTTGATTTTAACTCAGTTGTGTACATCAAAGTTCTGGATGTCTAAAGATGTTCTTCTGATATTCAGTCTTCAGTATAACCATGCAATGATTATACTGTCCCAATTTATCAAGGAGAGTCCAAAAAACTAATATACCTGTCGATAGGGTTGGGTGTATTTTAAATAATCTGAAATCCAAATTAGACAATAGAAACTGAGAAATTAGCATAAGTTCGACACATTGTGGGTAAAAAATTGAAACTGCAAATGAAGTATAAATAAGATTTTTAAATCTTGCTAAATAAACATTAGTAAAATATTCATGCTGTCTTTTCTTAAATCAAACAGAACAACACTTGATCTTTGGCTAGGTTCCACATTAACTTAGAATGCTATTTCTACAGGTGGGCATTAAAGAGGCAAATTGCTAGTATTTTATGCTTTTATGGAGCGAAAAGGCAGGAAAATAAATACAGATTGTATATTTACTATTGCCAGGCACTTTGTCTGTTATTTCGCTGAATTCTTACCCAATCTTGAAGTGAGTTAAGTATCATTAACCACCTTTCACAAGTGGAGAAATCAGCTCTGAGAGTTCAAACCACTCTCCCAGCAACCTAGTGCTGGGACTCACTCCTAGGCACGTCTACGCCAGAGCCTAAACTCTTGCTAACACATCACGTGGAAAGGAAAATTAGAAAAGGGCTATGCTATTGTACCCCTCAAATTTCCATAAAAAGCAGATAATCAATCTGGAGAGCTCCCAAATCAGGTCAAAAGAAAACTAAGAATCTCAGTCTGGCTTTATACTTCTTGTGACTTTTTGAACTTTGTATACCGTAAACATTCATCATGGTGACTTCATGAAGTCTCTCCATCAAAGACAGATTCAAACAAAACACAAAGTCCCTGAGAAAAAGTATCTTGTCATATTCATCCTTCCATAATTGGTGTTCAATAAACATCTGATGCATTGAGAGGTGGACAGATAATCCATGAAATGGGGGGTGGGGGAGGAACAGGAAAAAGAAAGGATAGGATAGGACAGAACAGGATAGGCAAGGGGGAGGGAGGGGGAGGGGGACGGAATAGCTCAAAGGTAGGATCCAGCTAATATCAACAAACACCTCTCACCTACCATATACCCATATTAGAGGTACCTGCTTCCAATGACCCTTTTATCTAACATAATAATGACTTAACGTGAAAATCAATGTGAGGAGGAACTAGAGAAGGGACAAAATACGAAGCAAGGTCTGTGGGAAGCTCAGCTAGAACAGCTGCCGCATACATTATGGCAAAGCAGTTTATGCTGGGGGGTGTAGGGGGAGAGACAAGACAGGGGTCAGGGTTAACAGATATGAGCTACTGTGTGTGAAACATGAGCAGCAAGGACATACTGTACGGCACAGGGAACGACAGCCATTGTTGTGTAGTAACTTTCAATGGAGTATATACTCTATAAAAATACTGAACCAACGTTACACACCTGAAACTAATGTAATATTATAAATCAACTGCGATAATAAATAAATAAATAAATGATTTGATAAGACAAATGGCTTGTCTCAAAAAAAAAACAAAAACGGACTTCCCTGGTGGCACAGTGGTTAAGCATCCGCCTGCCAACGCAGGGGACATGGGTTCGAGCCCTGGTCCGGGAACATCCCACATGTCGTGGAGCAACTAACCCCGTGTGCCACGACTACTGAGTCTGCGCTCTAGAGCCTGCGAGCCACAACTACTGAGCCCGTGCTCCACAACAAGAGAAGCCACCGCAATGAGAAGCCCACGCACCGCAAGGAAGAGTAGCCTCCACTCGCTGCACCTAGAGAAAGCCCACACACAGCAACAAAGACCCAACGCAGACAAAATACATAAATAAATAATTAAAAAAAACAAAAACAAAATAAAGCAGCTTATGCTGAGCTTTAGCTTAAATCTCAATCTATTACTATAAATTATTAGTATCTGATTTCTTCCTAAACCTCACAGCACTCACTATATTATCTAAATGACACTTATAAAAAACCATGTAAGTTTATCAAAACTGAGGGGGAAAGATACAAGTGTGGAGATAGAGGCTATGAAACAAGAGAACAGCTGAAATAAGACCCTGAGTTCTACAGCAGTTCCTCCCACACCTGTATTTCACCTTAAACAAACAAGTCACCTTATTAACAAACTATCAAAAGAAATAATTTTGTGCTAAATGTTTACAATCTTCAACATTTGGAAAGATAGATATTTTAACGTAAAAAATACGTAACTAACATACAGAAAAGGGTAGGTAGATATGAGCTGAAAAAATATGATTCACTTCCATGTTTATCACTCAGGCAACTGTTGATCTTTCTATTTCCCAGAAGTGAAAGTCATACAAAGGGAAAAAATAATAATAATCCAAAACATCTTTCTAGGATAATCTAATTGCAAAGATATTGAATCAAGGATGACTATCTTTCCTAACAGTTCACCAGTTAAGAAAATCTATTTTTTTCAAAGAGTTTTCACGTCAACTTCAGGAACAGCTTCCAATTTAGAAAAAAGTCCACGCACTAAGAGAAAGTAGGGACTCTCTGTATTCTTGCCCAATATATAATTACTGGAAACATAAATTTGTACATTTTTGAAAGGTGATTTGACATTATCTATAAGAACTGGTAAAAAGTATATTCTTTTTTTTTTTTTTTGCAGTACGCGGGCCTCTCACTGTTGTGGTCTCTCCCGCTGCGGAGCACAGGCTCCGGACGCGTAGGCTCAGCGGCCATGGCTCATGGGCCCAGCCACTCCGTGGCATGTGGGATCCTCCCGGACCGGGGCACGAACCCATGTCCCCTGCATCGGCAGGCGGACTCTCAACCACTGCGCCACCAGGGAAGCCCAAAAGTATATTCTTTGACTCAGCAATTCCATCTCCGGAACTTACCCAACCAAAATACTCAACAAGGTGGGAAAACATATGTAAAAAAACTGGAAACACCTCACATTTCCATCAACAGGACACTGATTAAATAAACCACTTTACATCAACACAGCAGAATATAGCCACTGAAGAGAATACTGAAGATCTACTACAGGAAAATGAAAACACACTTATTATATATTGTTAAGAATAAAGTTAGGGCCTCCCTGGTGGCGCAGTGGTTGAGAGTCCGCCTGCCGATGCAGGGGATACGGGTTCGTGCCCCGGTCTGGGGGGATCCCATATGCCGCGGAGCGGCTGGGCCCGTGAGCCATGGCCGCTGGGCCTGCGCATCCGGAGCCTGTGCTCCGCAGCGGGGGAGGCCACAACAGTGAGAGGCCCGCATACCGCAAAAAAAAAAAAAAAAAAAAAAAGAATAAAGTTATAGAACAGTATTTATAACATGACACCACTCTTATTTTTAAATGCAAAACAAAGTTAGACACCTATTTATATATTTATCTCTATTTGCTTAGAAAAATCTGAAAGATGTTAATGACCGTATTTGGCAAATGTGGTGTCTACGCCATTTACGGTTTTGCAATACATCTGCACAACCTTTTATTTTTGATTTGTCGTTGTTTGTTTAAAGAAAGCGTAAGAACTAACAATGGTTAAAAACACAAATTCTAAAGCCAATAGCTTGGATTTGTAGGTCTACCATCTCCCAGCCACTCTTACGTGTCATCCATTTAGATGGCTTCGCCCCACCTGTCCACTCCCCCTGCCATGAGTACAAACTGATATTTTACTCCAAGCTCACCAAGATGCCACAGTTCCATAACTACATGGAGAACAAGCAACTTTCCCCCACCTGCTAAAAGCCCTGAAATATACTCCACAGTAAAAAAAAAAAAAATGCCTTATACACACACACACACACACACGCACAAAAAAAAAAAAAAAAACAAACATGTACCCGGAATGCTGCAAGAATGATTCTTGTCACTTTCTCTTTGACAGATTCTTGCAGGATGTCGGACAGAACAGGAATGATGTTGTAGCGTCGCAGGTGTTCACACATCTGAGGACTGAACGCCAGGAGCCATATAGAAAAAATCATCTGATACTGGAGCTGAAAGCCACACTTGTTACTCAGAACTCCCATGATGCTGAAAAGGAACACACGTTGAGAAAACATTTAACATGACAGCACAACAGGAGAGAAGAAATAACTGATTATTCTTTTTGCACTGATGGATCAGTCTCTCTGAATCACGTCCTCTCTTTTTTCCCCCGAAGGAACGAGCAAGCCAGACCCCTGCTCACAGACAGCCAGTCCTGCACGGCATCACGTAAGCCTGTCTCCAGAGTCTCAAGGACACCACCGCCTTCGCTGCAGGGAGCATGGCCCACAGAGGGAACAGTAGGAGGACCCTGATGGACACTCAAGAAGTAAAAGCCTCAGGACATGGTGACACAGTGGATGTACATCTCAGTGAAGCCAGAGGGTATAATCAAGGTTTTCAGTCTGACTGAAAATGATCCAAGAGGATCATTTATAGCTTTAAAAATATTTAGGAAACTCGACAGAAAAAGGAGGAAATGAGTTTGGGAAAAGCCTGTCATGAGTCTGAATTTGAACACAGCCATTCATCAAATTTGGGGTCAGAACCACAGAAGCTTCTAGTTCAGCCTCCCGCCTTACCGATAAGGAAACTGGGAAAGCGGTGTGAAAATGACAGGTTACACCAAGGAAAGCGCTAAGGAAATTTCCCTGGGGCATGCCTATATTCACACAAGGGACAGAAACCATCAAATCAGACGGTTAAACAGCGACCAGAGGGGTTAAAGAGAACTCAAAATCCACAGAACGTACAACACAGAGCGAGTGCTAATGTAAACTTAGTCAGTAAGAACATATCAATATTGGTTCATCAACTGAAACAAAGGGATCATCACACTAACACCAGCTGCTGGTAACATGGAAGACTCTGGGAGGGCAGGCACGTACGGGACTCTCTGTGCTTCCGATTTTTCTGTAAACCTAAAACTGCTCTAAAAAATAAATGTCTATTAACAAAATTAAATACATTTTAAATCTAATTTTACGATTTACAACTACTAACTTAGTGGAAGGCTTATATTTGTGCCATTTCCCCATTTTTGTGATTTGTATACACTTATAAATTCGCTGAATTGCCCTTAATTTTCTCATGCATGATTTCTCCCCTGAACCTGTTCTACTTTTCTATTTTTGGTTGGTACGTAAGGCCTGCTTTTATTTAATATTGATGTCAGCATTCAACAGCGGTCAAAGCACAGCATTTTACACTATCAGCACCCGGGTACCTGGCTTCCTTTGCGCCCTGACTGTTCCACTTGTTAAGGTCAGCCTGCTACACCCTGGGATGCTGTGGCTGACAATTCACTTTCCGCGTTCCCCATTTCCGCTTTCCCCGCTGGCTCGGCGACAGGAGGTGCTCGCGGCTGACTCGGGGATGGAGGAAGGAGGGACCTCTCCTGTCGACCTCCTGTGCCTGCCAGCGTCACTTCGGCACGCCTCTTCACCCGCGGCAGCGGCTGAATCCATCCTGCACGGGCTCTGGCAGGACGAGCGTCCCTGCACCCTCGAGACGCTAGCACCCGCCGTCTGGGTGCCCGACCTCAAGCGTGGGGACCCAGCCCCAGCTGAGCTGTACTGTGCCCTCCAGGCCCGAACGTCACTTCACTTCACACAGCCCCTCCTGCAGCCCGTGAATCCTGGCAACTCCAACCTCTTACCCTTTGCTCCCCGCTTTAGGGGTAGTAGGCTCTCTGACACTTGAGAGTCCCTTTATTTACCTGTTTTCAGAAACCCAGTTCACAAATTTATACCTAGTTTATACCTAGGGAGAATTTAATTTCTTCACATTAAATTAGCTAGGCTGTATATCTCTCAAAGGAAAGGACCACATATGTTTCCTTTACCCCCCATAATATACGGTATAACGTCACGCAGAGAGCACAAGAAACACAAACTGTCAAATCCAAGATCAGAAAGGAGGTTAAGGTCCATGACGCCAAAATAACTATTTTGTGCTCTGCTTTTTAATTAAGATTTTTCTTTTTAAATCATGCCAACACAGGGACTAAGGAGACAAACAGCTGACGACTGGCTGACGTGCACACTTCCTGCTGTTCGTCAGACCCGTGGGCCCCTCGTATCTCACCACACAATATTTTTTTTAATCTTACCTTTCATGTATATACTACTTTATACTTCCAAAATACTTCAAATGTCAGGATATAAAGGTTCATGAATGGCCGTTGGATTTGGTGAAGCAATTACCCCAGCAAAAGCCCCCTTTTAGCTCCAGTATTTAAAAAATCAGTGCTTTTCTTCAGACTTTCTAGTGAAGTCAAAGCATACTCTTGGTCTTACACTGGCCCAGAAACATTCAGAAAGAGTGTGTGTCATTCGTGTAACTAAGAAGGAAAGAAAGGAAACTATGCAGAGATAAAAAGGTCCTGGGGTCTTAAACCACCAGTCCTCTTCCACTCTCCTCAAACAGGCTATGCTTACAATTTTTTCCCCTCTCAGGATCCCTGCTTGTGATTTGAGGAGCACCAAAAAGGAAAAAAAGAAAAGTTTCGACCCTAAACAAAAGAAATGGCAGAGTAAAAAGTACGTGTTTTCTTTCTAAAAAAGTGAAAAGCTTCAATGACTTTTCTAAATTGCCCTACTATCAACAAGTTAACATATTCTACCTTTATTAATGCCTGTTCTCAACCTAAAAGTCTCTGTATTAATTTGATTACTACTAACCTTGTTAGTGGGCATTAGCGTATCAAAGTGTGTAGGTTGAACATGGAATATTCTAGATTGTACTTATGCCTGCTCTTGTTGCTAAACCGAATAGTTAATACTGCTTACCATCCTCCAAAATATTAGTGCCAACAATATTTTGAACAGCAGCATTTCGTTAGCCTCGGTCCACTGGACCAAATTCTAGTATTTGAGTTTATTTTTTGAGCAATTATAACTATTTGTATAAACTGGTATTTCATGACTTTTATTCTCTCTTACAGGTCTTCCAAAGAACAAAAAAGAAAATCTACTTTTTGTTTAATAGAATAAAATTCAATTTATCTTGCAATTACAATACAGGTCCATTGGACCTATTTATAAACCTAAGATACACTATGTGATCTTGGTGAGATTGTTAACTATAATTTGAAGAATCACACTATTTCATCATCCTAGATCTTGTTTCATCATTATTCACCCATTATTCTCAACTATACTAATAAATATTAAAGACTAAAATTATAAGAAAATTGGAGAATGATGGAATCACCTAGAAAGATGATATAATAGTGAAAGAAATAATTATCCTTTCGTATTGTATTGCCCAAAATACTGCATCACTTTTAAGAAAGTAAAAAGACTGAAAATAACATCTGTGTAGTCCACCTTTAAGTTTCTGTGTGGAAAAGAGTTAACGTCATGGTCCAGAGACAGCTATCCTCAGAAAGCGCTGCCTGCAAAGCTGGCCCTTGGCTGGCTTGCGGGAATTTGACTGGTAATCCGTTCTCTACACGGAAACCAAAGTTCTCCGAAACGACAGGGAAAACTAAACTGTGTGCACAAACAAGATGCTTGTGCTTGTGCTGAGCGCCTGCTCTCCTGCTGGAGTCTGGAATGTTCCATACGAGGTAGAGGGAGCCGACCTGACACACCTCCAGGGAAACCGGGGGCCCTGAGTCGCTAGAGAGTCTCCTGCACAGAAACCTCACACAAGATATTTAAAAAAAAAAAAAAAACACCTTCTTTTAGATGATTAAATGTATTTGTTTCTTTGAAATTGTCAAGGAGAGATGCTTTTAAATGTTACTCCACAGTCAAAATAAAGAGCGCTCACCAGTTCACCCCGTCTGCTTCCACCCAGGCAAAGCGGTACTCGTTGACTCGGAGCATCAACTGCAGACACCCGGCCACACACTGCACATACTGAGAGCTCTGTGCGGGGAGAAGCACAGCGTTTAACACCGGAAAGCGCTTCAAGTCACAAGGTCATGCAGATACCAAATTCTGGAGTGGTTTTTACTAGAGTTTCTTATCATCTGAAAAGTCCAAAAGTCTCAAATATTTTTTCAAAAGTCAATCCTTGTTGCTCTTCTCTCTTCCTCCTAGAAATGAAGCTGACTTCTTTTGCCAAATTAAGCCTACATGGTTCAAGCCCACCGAACACATCCAGTCAGGGAAATCAAGGGACAAAGTAATTATGCCTTTGATATGGTTTGATAAACAGCTTATTATCTTGCAATGTTTCACTTAGCCCTGAATAGAGGCATGATACAGAGACTACTTCTCTTCATAATTACACAAGTATCAGAGAACAACAATAAAATGAAAGAGATACAAGTGTATGCTTTGAGACAGGCCCGTATTTGAATGATCTTGAGCAAGTTTCCGAACCTTTTCAATGCTCAGTTTCTTCATCCTTAATGAGGGTCACACCCCCATGCACCCTGAAAGGGACTCTTAGGATTAAGTAAAGTAATTCATTCAGCACAGAGCTAGACATGTCACAGAAACTCAATAAATAAGAACTTAAAAAAAAAACACTATACAGCACATAAAAAGTCTACTTAAACACTTGAAAAAGACTGATTTTTTTTTGAAACTATCAATGCAACAGGCATTATGTTAGAGAAATTGAGGTTAAATCTGAAGCTTGAAATAAATAGAACAAATATCCCCAAGAAGTTGCACGCTCCTCCACGTTAGGTAAGCTGGTAGTAACACCTGGCCTGGAGGCGTCCCTAAATATTTACCATAAGCCTTATTACATCTGTAAGAAAAGGAGGGACAAGGGGAAATTTCAGACCCCAGCCTTAAAGAACATGCTAACAAAAAGAAAAAAGAAAGACAGGAGAGGATCGTGGACGTCATATAAATTCACAAAACCTAATATACATGATGCCACTTCAGCTCTATGTTTTAACTTAAACTAAGTTTGTTAAAACCTAACACTTCAAAGAATTCCAGGCACTCAAATACAAAAACACAATGATATATTTGGTGGAATAATCAAAAGTTATCATGAAAAGGTTATCTTAGATTTTACCTAGAAAGTAGTGAACACAGTTGCCCAAAAGCACACTATATCCAGTAACTTAATTTGCCTGAAAACTAACTCAAAACATTCGCAGAAATTAATGACAAAAAAAAAAGGGCTTCCCTGGTGGTGCAGTGGTTGAGAGTCCACCTGCCGATGCAGGGGACACGGGTTCGTGCCCCGGTCCGGGAAGATCCCACGTGCCGCGGAGTAACTAAGCCCGTGAGCCATGGCCGCTGAGCCTGCGCGTCCGGAGCCTGTGCTCCGCAACGGGAGAGGCCACGACAGTGAGAGGCCCGTGTACCAAAAAATAAATAAACAAATAAAGTAAATTTTCAGCTCGAAAACAATCTTCCATAATGGGAAAAAATATATATGTGTTTTTCCAATTAGGTCAGCAGCTAAGTAACCCTTTGTGAAAAGGAGAATTCCACCTTCCTTGTTTAGAGAGAGCCTAAGCAAGGTTTCTACAATAATGAGTAAAAGGCAGCCTAGGGCACTCTCTCCTCTTCCATTTATCATCGATTTCCTCTCAACACGAGAATTTCTTGGTTCACTGTAAGTCTTTTTCTTGTCTGTGTCCATTTACCCTACTATGTTGAAATACATGACACATTTAAAAAATGGATTCTTCGTTGCTAGCTACAGCTTCAGGACTCACATATAAACGAGCATATAAAAGATGCTGCTTCAGCACTATTTACAATAGCCAGGACATGGAAGCAACCTAAGTGTCCATCGACAGATGAATGGATAAAGAAGATGTGGCACATATATACAATGGAATATTACTCAGGCATAAAAAGAAAGAAATTGAGTTATTTGTAGTGAGGTGGACGGACCTAGAGTCTGTCATACAGAGTGAAGTAAGTCAGAAACAGAAAAACAAATACCATATGCTAACACATATATATATATATATATATATATATGGAATCTTAAAAAAAAAAAAAAGGTTCTGATGAACCTAGGGGCAGGACAGGAATAAAAACGCAGACGTAGAGAATGGACTTGAGGACACAGGGAGGGGGAAGGGTAAGCTGGGACGAAGTGAGAGAGTGGCATGGACATATATACACTACCAAATGTAAAATAGATAGCTAGTGGGAAGCAGCCGCAGAGCACAGGGAGATCAGCTCGGTGCTTTGTGACCACCTAGAGGGGTGGGATAGGGAGGGTGGGAGGGAGGGAGATGCAAGAGGGAGGAGATATGGGGATATATGTGTATGTATAGCTGATTCACTTTGTTATAAAGCAGAAACAAACACACCATTGCAAAGTATACTCCAATAAAGATCTATTAAAAAATAAAAAAAAGATGCTGCTTCTAATGGTACTGATGAACCTAGCTGCAGGGCAGGAATAAAGAGGTAGACATAGAGAATGGACTTGAGGACTTGGGGTGGGAGGGGAAAGCTGGGGCGAAGTGAGAGTAGCATCGCCATACACACACTACCAAATGTAAAATAGTTCGCTGGTGGGAAGCAGCCGCATAGCACAGGGAGATCCGCTGGGCGCTTTGCGATGACCTAGAGGGGTGGGACAGGGAGGGTGGGAGGGAGGCTCAAGAGGGAGGGGATATGTGGACATGTGTATGCATATAGCCAATTCGCTTTGCTGTACAACAGAAACTAACACGGTATTGTGATATTAAAATTTTTTTTACAAAGATGCTGCTTCTAAAACTGCACTCTCTCCTGTGATGCACCATGAGACAGTCCAATACCAGTCCAGAAATTATTTTCAAAGTACACAGTGAAGGCAACACTGATAAATGACTGAGTTACTGCCTTCAATTAAACAAAGTAAATTGTATCACTGCCTTACCTTTCTCTCACATTGCCCTGTTAGTCTCATGTACAAAGTTATTCAATGATTTTTTTTTAGAGGAAAATAGTCAGCCTCCAATCAACCCAAGGAGCCACCGACTCTTCCCCCACACAGAGGTCATTCAGCCACTGCTGGAGAAGACTGACAGCCACGCAGAGCCATCAGGCAGCTGTGCTCCGCTCTCGCTGCCATCCCCAGAGCCACGCTCACACCTTGACCTCTACCCTCCTGTCCTGCTCTCTTCCCTTACCTCAGCACTGAGAGGAAAAACGGAGACCATCAGCTAGCGAGTCACTGAGCTGCCAACATTGCGCCCCCCCAACTGAACGTCCCTGACGGTCCTTCTCACCTCCCTCCCGCTGAGCAGAGGCTGACAGCTCTTCCTGTCCAGGACCACGGCCCCAGCGAGGCCTGTGT
Organism: Mesoplodon mirus; assembly: GCF_964341445.2. Taxonomy (NCBI): domain Eukaryota; kingdom Metazoa; phylum Chordata; class Mammalia; order Artiodactyla; family Ziphiidae; genus Mesoplodon; species Mesoplodon mirus. The sequence goes on along the minus strand of NC_138992.1, from coordinate 75,367,782 downwards.
CCCACTCCTCCCACACAGCATCGCCTCAGTCTGACCCCTCCCTGTAGCTCCGATCTGTTTGACAGGTTCCCTCTCCTCAGCCCCTCAATATACTCAATCTCTCCCGTCTTAAAATTATCCCTAAACCTTGTACCAATCTCAGCATCTTTCTTCCTCCCAACGCATGAAGTTTTCTTGAGAGAATTATCACCAGGTTCTTACCTCTCTGATACCTTATCACTCCACCAACATGGCAAATGCTAGGATCAGCAGTGACCTTAAAGTGCCAGGTCCAACAGTTACTCTCCCCCAGAGAACCAGACGTCTACCTCCAGCTGCTTCCGGGAAAGCTCTCGCCCCTCCTCTCTCCAGCGGAACTGACTCACAGCTCCAATGTTAACTCCACCACCGTGAAAGAAAGGCAGTAATGTAGCATAACAGTTACGAACAAAGGCTCTGGAACCAGCCTGCCATGCTCAGCCACTTCCAAGCCGTGTGCCCCTGAATGAGCTTCCCACCTATAAAATGGGGATAACAGGGCACATCCCATGGGGTGTGGGGATAATCTCATTAGCTAATACATGACAAGCTGGGCTGAGAACCAGCTACAATGTGTACTCTCAAACACACAAACCTCCCTCGTAGAGAAAAACTAACTTTACTTCTCAACACATTAAGAGGACATCATTAGGTAAAATTTCCAATATTGCTGAAAATGCAAATTCTCCTATATTATGGTGGAATAATCACAAAAGGAAAACAGCAACTGAGAGAATTCACCTTCCTGGTGAAGAGGGTCTCCCAGATCCATATTCTGCAGAATTACAATGTAATTCAAGAAGTGAGGACTTAAAAGCAAGTAGGCAACGAAAGATAAACATAAAAACTGCAGCAACATTGTACCAAAGTAAAACTCATGCTATAACAACGTTTACAGACCAATTTTCAGTATCTATCTCCATAATGCTGGGATTTAAGTACAAACTAAATGAGAAAAAGTAAAGATAATATTCCTCTAAATTTTGGAATCAAGGGCGCTTAAAAAAAAAAAAAGACGTCTGCAGTGCAGAGAAGAGCACGTCTCAGATGCAGTGGAAACACACGTGTGTCCAGTAGTATCAGCGAAGCACAAAGCTGAGTTTGTAGAACACACCGTCGACCAAAATAAACCCCAGAAGCCAGTTTTACATGAAATCCTCCAGGGCTGGTGATTAACCAATCCCAAAAGTATTCAATGTGTCATGACTATTAAATGAATCTTTTCTCATAGAACTAAAAAGTGAGTGTGCACATCTTATGTGTGGAACAACTGGAACTCTCCTACTTTGTTGATGACGTGTAAACTGGTTTAGAAAAGTGACTGGACTGCTGGACCTAAATTCACATGTAACCTGTACCCCGGCAACTCCATTCTAGAAGTGCTCCAGGCGTAAGTGGTTACATCTACCAAAGGCCATGTACAAGGATGTTCATAGCAAGCTATTCACAACAGCCAAGAACCAGAACTAACTCAAATATCCATCAATAAGAGTATGGGTAATATTCATTTAACAGATTACTACACGGCAATAAAGAGACGAATTACTGCCAAGTGCAACATGAGTGACTCTCACTGACACAATACTGCACAAGAATTCGGACACACAAGAGTTCACACTGTGTATGGTTCCAGTTTTATGGAGTTCAAGGTCAGGCAAAACTAACGCATAATAACGAAAACCTTTGTGGGAGCCGAGGCGAAGGCAAGCATTGAGTAGAACACGTGAGGTATAAGTGCATTCAGCTGAACATTAAAAAATCTGTCTATTTTACTCCATGTAAGCTGTAGGGGAACAAAATTTGCCACCTTAAATGGGTCCCTTTGGCATGAGGATTATTTTAGGGTGATTATTTTTTTGAAAGCAGAGGATACAAGAAGTCTGTCTTTTTACCTGCCCCTTAACTGCCTAAAGAACTCAGACAAAGGCCCTGGTCCAGGAAGGGCACTGTCACCAGAGATCTACAAAGAACACGGGTCGGCGCTGGGGGGAGCCGCACAGGGCCGGGACACCAGAGTCCTCTGTGTGTCCCACTGTCCCTGAGGGCCCAGCAAGCATCTGTCACCAAACGTCTGCTTTCCCACCTCCGTGTGAACTGCCTTCTCCCCCCTGAAGTCCCTCCCCGCACCCCTTCTCTTTCTCTCAGATGCCACATCTGCGGCCTCATATTACGGGGCCCCTGTACATACGTAATTACATGTGGTTTTCTCCTGTTCATCTGTCTCACGTCAATTTAATTCTTTGGCCAGACAGAAGAACCCAGAAGGAGCAAAGCGTAATTTTTTCCTCCCCAACCAAGTTATGACATAAAAATAAGTGACCAAAGAAAGGAAGGGAGGCAAAGAGGGAGAGAGGTCTTGTCAGGCAGAAGTTCTGCCGATCTACCTTTGGCAAATCACTTTAAACTCTTCAAAACTGTTGTCCCATCAATAAAGGAAAGCAATACCAGCCCAATTTTTTAAAAATAGCCCTAAATTAAAAAACAAAAACAAAACCAAAAACCTCTGTTACTCAAATCTGAACTCACATCAGTTAAACACAAAACAACTGTAAGGTACATTATCATCATTATTATTCTTGTCATTATTATTACTTCATATTCAGGAACTAAAACATATATAGTTCAGGAATTCTCTTCAAGTTGGCTTATTAAAAGAGACCCTCTAGTCAATACCCATAAAATACCTATATTAAATTAATACCTAAATTAACTTAAGATAATTTCATCTTAGACTTAAGTCTTACCAAGAAAGTAATTTCACTGTTAATTTACAAATTTATAAATCTCCTTCAAGTATTGCTTTCAATCTAATTTTCTTAGGCATATAATTTAATTACATGACGGTTGGGATTCTTTATTGTAGGAAAAAATTATTGCAAACTTAAGAAAATATGATTTACTTTATAAATCATTGCTTTGTATGCAACTTCCAAGAACACATCCAATGTACAATATTAGGTTACCTTATTATTGTTATTGATGCTATAGTTTGAAAATGATATGTAACAGCAAGTCTGGTACTGAAATACTTTACCATTGAATTTTCCTTTGCATTGCCAGAATATACACAATCCTTCCAGATATCTGATCAGAAAAGCAAAACTGACAGGTTCTTATCTGCTCTCCTTTTCTTAACATTTATTCTTTGCATATATTTTAATGATCCACAATGTTTAAAACTTACGAATTTTGTGATAAGAGGATACAATGAAGATCATCCAAAAATTGCTTCAGGTAAATAGCAATGCTCTGGAAACCTGCACCAAGACACGTAACTGATTGTGAACTTCTCTGGGTCCTCACAGACTTTACAAATCACAGGCTAGAGGGGACCAGAGTTACATAAGAGGCCTGCACTATGCGAATTCCTGACGCAGCCCCTCATTTCTGCTACTTGGGTAGCACTTTTTATACACTTATGGACAAACAGTGAAGAACCAAATCGTTAAAGTCCTCCAACTCTTCTGAAAGACTGAAAAGTCTTAAATTAAAAACAGAGCCTTAAATTTAAAAGAGTCAAAGCAGTAAAACTACCTTCACATTAACAAGGATATTAGAACTGTCAGAGAAAACAATTTAAGGAATGTGGCCAAAAGCCAAAAAAGCTAAGGTTTTTTTCCCCCCTTTCATTCTAAAATGCTGTTATTACACGCTAAAACATGGATGAATCCTGAAAACATAGGCTAAGTGAGAGAAGCCAGTCACGGATGACCACATATTACGTGACTTGTGTACAGAGAGTGGCCAGAAGAGGTGAATGCAGAGACGGAAAGTAAGTGAGTGGTTGCCAGAGTTTAGGCGAGGGGGTTAGGAATGGGGGTGACTGTTTCAGTGGACACGGTTTCTTTCTGGGGTGTCGAAAGCGCTACAAAATCAGATGGTGGCAATGGTTGCCCAACTCTGTAAATATGCTAAAACCAATGGCAAATGGAAAGATTTTATGGTATGAGAAACAGATTTCAATTAAGCTGTAAACAAACAAACCAAAAAGCCTAAAAAAACTGCAAGTTTACTTGCTCACTCACACGTGCCAGGTTTCCAGGTGCTCAAGAGCCACGTGGGGCTTCCAGAGTGGACACCACAGATATAGAGGACGCTGCCATCACCCCGGAGAGTTCTACTGGACAGAACTGCTCCAGAACGTTAAAAGGCAAAAGATAACATGAGCAACGTGGAGAACCTGGCAACCTACTCCCGTTACGTACTACCAACGAAACCATGTCCATCCAGCAATAACCAGGGCCGGACCAGGTCTACAACAGAGAACAGGGCGCGGGAGCGGAGAGTTACCACGGTCCCCTGCACACAGGTATGAGAGAGGCTGGACAGAGGGAAAAGAAGGCCCAGATTCTCCTGACTCCTCCAAAGGCTGGGAGAGATCACGGTGTTGCTCTTTTTGTCAGGGCAGCAGCCCAGCAATCAACATCTAAGCCTGGGCGACGTCCTCGGAAAAGTAGAAGATTGATCATTCCCGTGCAAGAGCCAACAAAGAACTGAACAGACAGCTGAAGGTAAGTTAGGATAAGTACGTGTCATGTGATATAATTCACTCTTTTTACATTTAGGTAAACACAACACCAATCATTTTTAGAAAATTTCATTTATATAACGTCATTTAAATAAAGATGTCTGTGATGATCCACTCGTAACTTACGATGATGCTCCTGTGCCATTTTAAAAGTCAAGACTGTTGCATCCTGCTGACTTCCCAGTTTGCTGTGTAAAGCTCTGTTCTGTTTGTTTTACCCTGACATCCAGTGGCAGCGGCACAGAATGCAGCTTACCAAGCTGCTTTCCTACGCTGTCTGAAAACCTAAAGGGATTTTAAGATGTAACGCCGACATTCTTCACAAGTCTGAGTAGGTGAGGCAGCAAGGAGAAGGCCTAACGCTCCAAGTCCAGTCCAGGTGCCTCAGAACCCTCTCGGTAAGGAATCCGTCTCCTTGGGGGTTCTGCCACCATGAGCGGATGGCCTTGGGCAAGCTGGTGTGCCTTTCCAGCCTCATGGCTCATCCCTAAAGCGTGGCTTATGGTAAGACCGATGTCAAAGACGGGCTGTGAATATTCAAGGAGATGTAAATGCACAACGACTAAAACACTGCCAGGCACACAGGAAGAGCTCCATGCGTCCCAGCTACCAGTTCTGATCCCCCTACTGAAGTACAAGTATCAAAGAAGTCCTAACACCTCTCTGTCAACTTCTTTAAGTCTGCCTTCCAAGTTGACAGCCTTCTGAAAAAGCAGGAACCTCCAGCAAGAGACAGGGAGTATGTTCAGCTGTGAAGGGCACTAAAGGGAAGAGAGGGGGACATCAAAAGCCAGCTTTCCTTCACTCAGAATCACCCCTGATGCTAATTCTGTTTGGGATGGACGTGTCTGAGTCGACCAGATAAACCACTTTGACTAACCACTGCCAATTCAATAGATCGGCGTTGTTTTTCCCACACACTGGACAGAAAAGAGCAAAAGAAGAATGTCACGTCACCAGAGCTCGCACCTCACTGCGTGAGCTTTACTAACTTCCAAACACTTTAATAACCACTTAAGTTTATTCCGAAAACACCTTTTAAAAATTTTACAAATAAGTCTAATTAGACAATTTTTTCAAATCAAACAATTTTTCAAAATTTCAAACCGGTGGAAAGAAACTCAAGTCATATAAAATAAGGATCCCCAATTTAAACATCTGCTTATGGCTGAATGTCTAGACCTCGAACCTTCCCCCACCCTGGCCCCAAGACTGCTCACTGAGTTCTATACCCTGTTCTGATTTCAGAAGACACGTGGCCATTTTCCAGCCTGACACACTATTTGTCAAGTCCCTCGACCCGTGCCCCAAGAGAAGCCCCACTCCTGGCTTTGAGATGGACTGTGTCGCCCTCTCTCATCTACAAGCACACACACAGGGGTGTGGCCTGCGGGTTATGGACACGGACCCTGTGTGGCCCCCACACAGCTTCGCTGAGGTCTAGCACAGGCAGGTGGGAGACACCATCCTCGGAAGGTGCTTTCCGGTTTCCCAGAGGTATTCCCAGCAAAGGAAGCTGCATACGCCTCACCTACCTTTTTAACTCTTCCCCCACCTTGCTCTCGGCTGGCGCTAACCAGGCCAACCCATACTTGTCCAAATCTATCGGCAATTCTTGAACTCGTCTGAAGACAGCAAAGTTAAACCACTCCCAACCGGGGGGGATAACCATACCCAGGAAAGGAACTGGGGGGACATGATGAGTTTTAACCTTTAACCTTTGGGCTCTACATAAATGTGGGGCAGGATTGGCCCAAAAAAGGGGCAGGGAGAGTCTGGCCACCACACAGGCCCCCATTAAACCCTGAGCAACTCAGGCAAGTAGCGGGTTTTCGTGCCAGCGGGGAACGGAACTGTTTTCAGCTGCCTGGCGCAGGGTCCGTGTATCCGTCAGATGTTAGCATTTATGAGACAGCTAAAGTGGTAAGAGAGGAGCTCTGGTTACTCGCTCGACTTGTGCATCTGAGTCCAGACTTGCTCTGATTCTCAGGCCTGAGATAAAGCTGCCTGAAGAGAAGAGCAACAGGAAGAGGAAGCCCCACTTCCACCAACAGCAGAAAGCAACCGCACAGCCCAGAAAGGCTTACACACGGCTTTCACAACACCATTAACCCAACTGGAGGTGACACCAAATCCACGATTTACATCGGGGGACTAGGGAACATCTTCAAAACGTTAAATGTCTGTGACTCAAAATAACTTAAATTCAGGGTGTTAGGAGGCCAGTGAACGAACAAGGAATGTACTTACATCGCTTGAAGAGACTGTTCCTGTTTCAACAGCGACACCGCTACCACGCAGTTTCTATTACGAAATAAATAACTTATTACTTAGTTTTGTTTTTAATTTTATCCTACTTCATCAGCTTACGAAAGAGAGCTAAGCAAACTTTATCACTGTTTTCCTAATCCTACTGAATGGAGTATCATCAACTAATAAAAAATGTGGGGATGATACGAAATATTCTAAACGTCGTTACACTCTTCTGGATAATATCTTAATAAATTATTTTAAAAGGAACAATAATAAACTGAATACTAAGTTCCAATTACATTTCATAAGTGAAGCTAGTGCAAATTTCCAAGTCTCAGGATTTACTTCCCGAGTCATTTTTCCAATGAGACAACTGTCTTAAGCTGAACTATCTACACTATACTCTGTGGCAAAGCTTTCAAAACAGGTGCCTGATGATGGGAAGATACTACATGGAACTTAAAATATTAGGTTATCCACAACAATGCTAACACATTATAATGACAATCAGAACCTCACCTGTTACACAGAAATGACCAAAGAAAATTTAAGGTAGAAAGTCAGAAGCTGAATATGCAAGAGAAAAGTGATAATGAATTTCTGAAAGGAAATTTTTATTTTGTTTTATTCAATAACTTATCTACTAAGTGCCAGGCATGAGCCCCTGTAACCCAAGTATAACGGTTAAACTATTGGGAAAAAGGCTCCTAAATGTCTCTATAAAGTCAAAGAACACAATATCCAAATTGGCACCTAATTCAGACTTTTGAAAGTCTATTTCTATTAGAATCATGAAAATGTGGTCCTTTTTATGAGGGAGAAGATGCTTATGATAGAGAAAAAGAGACCTTGTAGATACAGTGCTATCACGTGGCATTTAAGCAAAAAAGTAGAGAATAAAAGCCCGAGCAAGCCTCTGCTCCATGCCTGTCACTGCACCCTGATCAAAGGCTGTGGACAAATGTCTGCCCACAGCAAGGGTGGTAGCCAGCCAGAGCCCAGCGGAAGCAGCGACCAGACTCTGAGGCACGGCTGGACGGGCCTGAAGCCTCTCCCTGGGGCAGGACGTGCAAAGCAGCAACACCAGACAGTAACTGAACAAGGCCAAAGACTCCGCGATAAAAAGAGCAAGCGCGCTGGAAAGATACAGAAAGGTCTTTAAGAGCGTTTGTCTCACACCAAGTCTAATGAAAAGAGTTCCAGACACTGAAATCTCCGCTTCCACTAGTGACCGGAGAAATATCCCCCCGATTGCTGGACATGGTTACAACCACAGCTAATCATTCTAAAACTAACCAATCATCTGTGAGGCACAGCATAAATGTTACTCCTACGAGGAAAAGTCTAAGATGAAACAACCCAAAAGGTTAGCGGCACACTGCAGCGTGCATCCTTTGCTACCAGATCTCATTTTATGAGTCCAGCTAGCATAGAGTCTTATTACCACCAGACCATGCCTAACACTGAAGCAGAATGAAGTTTCTTCAAAGGGAGAACTAATCTCATAAGAGGAAAAAAGAAAGGGGGGGCGGGTTACCCCTTTAACTAAGCGCTCTGATCCCAAATGATACACATGTAGAAATAAATACATCTCATCTTCACATATGTATTTTTCATGTTCTAAGTATCTTCTTTTTGAAATACCTCACAAACTCAGTAAAATCTGCAAAACTTGTGGCTCTTGTAAAAATACTTTTAAAAACTAAGCCCAAAAGAGTGTTAAAATGTATGCTGTTGACAGAAAAAATAACTGATTTTGTTCCAAGACACTTCAAAATCTCCCTATCCAAACAGAAAAGGTTATTAGGCTCCCCCCACAAAAAGGCAGGCAATGATAAGACAAAAAATAAATCGAAGCAAAATGTCATGGTGTCTCTCTCATACTTCAAATAAAAATCTACTAAAATCATAAAGTCACCAGCAACCTAAATTACAACTTTCCAAGCCTTCATTTCAAATAGGCCCTTACTTGTCCTCTAGCCCTGAGGCCACCAGGCCTCCCAGCATGGCCTCTCCTGGCCCATCCTCCGTGTCCCGCCCGCCCCCTCCTGCCTTTCCTTCCGGATACAGATCCGCCGCCCTCCCCACCCAGGTCAGCTTGCTCCTCTCCGTGGCTCACTCCCTCCAAGCCCCTCACCACCTCTCACTTGGTCACCGGAAGCCTAAAGGAAAAGAAACCCTCCACTGAGCCGTCAGGAGTGTCCCGCCATCCGCCCTGTGCTGGGGAACCGAGAAGACAAATGGGAAAACTCGTGATGTGCCGGCCGTCACCCCGAAAGCTGTCCTCCTCCACGAAGAAGCGGGCTTGACGGCCCTGACAGCAGCGAGACCACAGCAAGCAGGCTTCGTGTTTCCCTTTGGGCTTAAATGAAACCCCACGAGGACACGGTGAAATCCTGAGAGGGAGTCACTGAGGGAGACATCCTCTCGGGCTGGAGAGAGCAGCCCCAGGCCACCCAGTGGTGCCTGGGACAGCCTCCTGGCCAGGACTAGAGGCGGGCTGCCTAATGAGCTGTCCCATGCTGTCTGCAGTCTGAAGCCCTCCTGGCGGCAGCCAGGGCCAGTTTGTTTACTGGTGTGACTGGTCAGACAGTTTGGCCTGGGTATGTGACCAGAGGGCATAAAGGACCCACTGCACACTTTTAAAGAACTCTCCCCAAACCAAGACTCCTGGCACCGATGTGGGTGGTCCAGAGTCCCAGGGCAGAGATGCTCGCCCATCGCACTGTCTCTCCTCCTCTCTTGTGAGCCTCACATGAGTGTACCCTTGGAGTTGTGTGCGTCCTTCCAATCCTCCAACCCGTGTGATCTCGGCAGCCACCTTCCTGGAAGGGAAATCCTCCCTACCTGCTGAAATGCATGAAGGGAAAACCCCGAGTGGCAGAAGAGACAGGAAGCTCTGAGCTGAAGCCAGTCACAGGCAGAAAAGGTGAAGCCCCTACCAGACCTGCAAGCAGCGTGGCTGACACATCAAACTCAGAATGCCTCTTTTTTAACATAGAGTTTTTGTAATTTCACATAATTACCATAAATAGCTTTAGGGAACATGGACGTTATGTTCCTTTCAAAGATACTAAGAGGAAAGTCTTTTACCTGTGAACTCAGCTGAGTCTTTATCCAATTGAAATAGTAATTTAAGTCACTGCCTTCCATCAGTTCTTTTCCCCAAGCTGCTAACTTGGCAATAATTCTTGCTGCCTGAAAAATAAGAAATACATTTGAATATTATACTGATTCTAAAAATCACACCATAGACCCTAAGAAACAGGACTCATAACCATTTTGCTGCAGGATTTCTTTTAGCACTCAACTCCTTCAAAGATAATAGATTACATTTCATTTTTAAAAATATTTCTAATATGGTCAAATGTAGTTTTAAATACTTCCATTAAAGTGAATCAAAATCAGTTGTGTTTTAAGAATTTCACAATATTCCCCGCGTTATTCTGAGTTTCAAAAGTAACATTAGGATTCATTATAAGACCAGCAAAAATCAAAAGAACACAAAAATCCTTCTTAGCGACTTTCACCAAATCACTGGCCAGAGTTCTGAGCAATCGCTCCAACAAACTGCCAGCCACTACCTCGGTCATTCAAGCCCTTGCGAGTTCTCAGTTACAAATCTGTATCTTGGTATAAAATATATCCTGGGTATTGAATAGTCATCTCTCTCAACAGAAACAAACACCCTTTTCTCCTCACTCAAAAACTTCTCAATTTTCTTCAAGCTATTAAATGAATCACGAAGGGAGGGTGGGAGGGAGATGCAAGAGGGAGGAGATACGGGGATTTATGTATACGTATAGCTGATTCACTCTGTTATACAGCAGAAACTAACACACCATTGTAAAGCAATTATACTCCAATAAAGATGTTAAAAAAATGAATCATGAATTTTTTTTATTAAATAGGCAGTATAAGTGTATTTTATCAAATCATGTTGTACACTTTAAATATCTTATAATGTTGTCAATTACACCTCAATATATCTGGAAATATATAGATATAGATATACCGGGGGAAGGGGGAAAGGCAGTATAAAATACTACTTCTCCACCCACAAACCCAATTTAATAAATTGGGTTTCAGTACTTTCTATAGATATAGATATACCAGGGGAAGGGGGGAAAGGCAGTATAAAATACTACTTCTCCACCCACAAACCCAATTTAATAAATTGGGTTTCAGTACTTTCTATAGATATAGATGTACCGGGGGGAAGGGGGGGAAAGGTAGTATAAAATACTACTTCTCCACCCACAAACCCAATTTAATAAATATTCTTTCAGTTCTTTCTATAAGCAAGTTAGTGTTTCAAAGCTCTCATCATTCAGAGTTAATCCTAGTAGAGACCGTGAAGGCTGATGAGCTGAGCCGAAAACACACTGAGGTCTGCTCCCAGACGTGCACACAGCGCGCGAGCTGACAGAGGGCAGCGTGTGGCGCGGCATATTCGGGAGCCTGCACCACGGGGGAGGGGGGCAGCGCCCGGCACCCCGACTCCCTCGCTTTGCAGTGACATGCGGTCGTCTTCACGTGCCTCGCTAAGTGAGTTCACAGACACGCCATCTAACTTAAACTGACCTGTCACAAAACAGAAAAGTGACACGAAAGGACCCCTGTAAGGAAACTGGAAATTGAAAAGATGATCTCAGCAGTGGAAGCACAAGCAAAAGGACGAAGACAAAGGAACACGAGGCCTGGCGTTTCCTCTCCAAGCACAAGCTCTTCATCAGCACAAGGTAAGCCAGTGAGCATCTGACCCTCAAAATTTGAAAGATGAGCCAAAAGTAACGGAAATCATAAAGAAATGGAAACACAGACTTGGCTACACCATGGATAATGATGAATCTTACCCTAAATGTGTATTTGGTCTTTAACATATTTGTCAATTTTATTATAAGACCATCAAAATTAGGAAAATGTTTAAATCATGTTTCCAGACAGTGAAAACAAGCCTCTACACAATTTGAAAGAAGAAAATATATTACTGTTTTCTTTTTAAAGTACTCTTTAAAATAGTTTATTTCATGAGTCCTCCTTTTAAATTTCTTTTTACGAATGTTTCATACAATATACGAACATACTAGGACATAAATGAATATAGATATATATGGAGGGAAAGAGAAACCGTGCGCTCAACTCTTTCACTGACAGTGGATCTTGCTGCGAAAATGTAGGCGTCTATGAAATGCAGCCTCAGGAGCGCCCCCTGCAGCCCACAATGCGCTAGGAACAGAAAAGGCCTGATTCTCTGATAGTCCTCTCAGACCTTCCGCTCAGTGTTGACACTTCCAAAGACAGCCTTTCAGGCTAAGTTTAAAACAGGAGTGTATCTAAGATATTCAAAAGCAATTAATCAACTACTTAATTAAAATAAAAATTAAACACAACAGCTGCTTCAAAGCAAAATTTAATTTCTATAGTAAAATGCAGTTAATTCTGTCACAGACCACCTAAAGCTGTTTGCACATGTGAATTTACCACAGACTTTATTTTTAAATTTTTATTTATTTATTTGTTTGTTTATTTTTGGCTGTGTTGGGTCTTCGTTGCTGCGCACAGGCTTTCTCTAGTTGCAGCGAGCGGGGGCTACTCTTTGTTGTGGTGCGCGGGCTTCTCATCGCGGTGGCTTCTCTTGTTGCAGAGCACAGGCTCTAGGCGCGCGGGCTTCAGTAGTTGTGGCTCACGGGCTCTAGAGCGCAGGCTCAGTAGTTGTGGCGCACGGGCTTAGCTGCTCCACGGCATGTGGGATCCTCCCGGACCAGGGCTCAAACCCGTGTCCCCTGCATTGGCAGGTGATTCTTAACCACTGCACCACCAGGGAAGCCCTACCAAAGGCTTTTATCTCAATGAGCTCATCAAATGCTCTACAAAGTTGAACTGTGTCAGAGCAACCCAGCCTCCTCTGACCTCCCAACACCCCACACTACTAACATCCAGTAAGGAAGCGCTGCTTTGAAAAGTCAACGTCAGAGCAGTCACTCCTCTGGGTACTGGGACGTTACCAAGTCACAACCAGCCCGGGTGCATTTTTTCCCTGAATCAGAAATGTGACCAACTCAAAACTTACCATATGAACAGTAAAGAGATCCTGGCGATTCAACATGGGCAGAAAGTAGGACCAGGCGGTGTTCTTGCTACGTTTAGCATAGTCAAAGAAAATGCTAACGCGCTGGTGATTTTCCTAAAAAGAAAGAAAAAAAAAAAAAACAGAAAGAAAGAAACATCACTGATCAGAATGCATTTTCCTAAAGAATGTAACGATTATGCACTGCTTCTCAGCCTTCATTTTATGTCCCCTCAATCCATGTTTTCTCTTTCCAGTCGGTATGAGATTTGTCTCCCTGTTATTATTACAATGGGGCAGGGGGTGACGATGGGGGAAGGGCAGGGGCAGGGGATAGTTTTAAGTAAAATCACCTTTAGTTATTATGATTAGTTTAAATCAGGTGAGCCAGGATAACAGACCCCCTGCAGGTGTAGCACCCGAGTTACATCTCTCCTCAGCCTGCCCCCCTCAGTGCTATCTGGACACCTCCACCCTCCTTCCACACAAACAAAATCATGTAGGGCAGAGAGATCCCAATTCAGCTCTAGATGGGATGATCAGCAGGAAGCACTTCAAGCTACTTACAAACAGGCCAGGGAAACAGGGAATTAGAGAAATCTCGGATGTTCTAGGTTACCCTGAGCACACTGTGACAGAAAAATCGGGGCACATAAAGACAGCAAAAAACAGCATAGCATACCAGCAGGTAGATCAGAGGAACAATTAATTCTTAGTTGAAATCATGCAAACTCTACCTGTCACCGAAATTTTCTCTGCATATTGCTGGCTGAAATCCACTATCTGGTTCACTAAGTGAACACAGTGGTTAAGTAGCAATATTTGGTAAACAGCACAAATAACCACATAAACAATAACTTTAACTCTCAGATCAACATTTAAATCTTCTTAAATACAATGGCTTTAACTTTGGTCTGTGCTAGCAGTTACCTATTTGAGGAGCAGGCTACTATCTCTTTAAGTAACAAATCATTATAGTCTAGACTAACAATTGAAATGGTTATGATAACGACTCCATCAAAGAACTCGAAGTTCAGGTAGGTCATCATTAACTCCACTGGTGGACTATTTTCAAAGCTAAAATTGTAATTCTCATTGCACATGTAAATTAACAAAGTCCCCTACACACAGAAAGAGCAGAAACTGTCACACGTTTAACTAAGGTTAAAACCCATCTTCCTCAACTAGTCCTTCATGGATTTGATTCCTACTTAAAAACGCACCTCCAGCCACTGCTGCTCCAGGCACCCAAATCCACACCTTTAACAGAATAAGGATAAAGCCCTCTCAGAGGCACTGAGCAACTGATACTAATATGCGAGCACAGAAAACACTTTAATCTTCAAAATTATGTACTAAAAACTAAACACGTGAGGAAAAACAAGCAATTCTGCCCCCAAAGTATTCCCATTCAGATGTGTTAAGAAAAAAAAGACTGGATTAGAAATGTATAACAATATTCTTTAAATGGCACACGGACTCAACGTGGTAAAAGTGAGCGCAAATTTCTCAATGTAACCAAAATTTTACCAATAAAATCAATTGTCAGAATACGTTTAATCAGTAGCTAAGGTTAATGGCAGCTACCTAAGTCTAAATCTCTCCACAGATCTTCCATAAACACAGGTCAACAAGAACAAATAAAACTATACACTTGAAGATGTCCTACTTCGGACATCGCCTTGATTGGCAAAAATGTAACAACCTGACAGTGCCTTCTGTTGGCAAAGCTGTAGGGAAACAGGCATTCTCACACGTTGGTGGGAATGCAAAATGGAGTATTTGGCAATATCTTAACAAAACTGCATACGTGGTTCCCTTTTATCCAGAAACCCCATTTCTAAGGATTTACCATGAAGTACACTCCCAACAATAGGAAAATACATTTGCATAAGGTTATTATCTGCATTATTTCTAATTACAAAATATCATAACCGCTTTTTGCCCGACATCTTAGCGAGGCCTCAGTGGTAGCAGCTGCCCTCCGAGCTTGAGATGCCCCCACAGACGGCAAGAAGAAAGAGGCCAGAAAGTCGGCCACTAAAGGACAAAGACCCGGAGGACGATCTAAGGGCAAAGCCAAAAGGAAGAAGTGGCCCAAAGGCAGAATTCGGGACAGGCTCAGGAACCTGGTCTTCGTGACAAGGCCACACGCGGCCAACTCGGTAGGAAGCTCGTGACCCCAGCTGTTGCCTCTGAGAGACGGAAGATTCATGCTTCCCTGGCCAGGCCAGCCCGTCAGGAGCTCCACAGGAAAAGACCTAGTGATGGCTTTTAAAACAGCTCAAGTAACTTACACGAGAAACACCAGAGGTGGGGATGCCCCAGCTGCTGGGAAGATGCCTGAGTGGTCCCACCAACTGCACATTTTGAAAAATAAAACTTTATTAAACCCAATATATATGTACCTGAACCAACCTCAATGGCTATTACATCAGAGGCCGAGTAAGTAAAATATGGTATATCTACTAATGTCCTCTGTAGCTGTCAAAAAAAAATATGGGAGATTGAACTGAAATGGAATGATTTCTGGCATATTGTTAAGTGAAACAAACAAAATACAACAGACTACGTCTAGTATGTATTTCTGTATAAGAAAGAGAGGGAAATAAGAAAATACATGTGTACCTGTACATGTGTATCTGTTTGCAATAAGAAAAACAGGAAGGACAAACAGAAGTCTACGATATTATGACCTACAAGAGGTGGGTGGGAGTGTGGGCAACGGGGACTGGGGACATACTTTTCTGTATAGTTCTGACTTCTGGAAGCATGTAAACGTTTTACATAATAAAAAATAGTAAAAACCAACAGGGATGAGGAAAAAAACTGAAGGAGATTACAAACAAAAATAAATGAAGCTGACTATTTCTGGAAAACTAACATAACCACACTAAAACAAACCTGAACACAACACTCTGCACAACCTCGTTTAAAGACAAAGTACTGCAGACAAATACTGAACTCCAGGCAAAGGGCTTTTTTTCGGGCATGCGGGTCAGCAATTCTGAGCCGACTTCCTCCGTATCACGGGTGGAACAAGTGAGTAACAGGACGAGATGACCGCGCCCACTCGCCAACACAGAAGACAGTCCAGCGTGGAACGGGGGGCTGGCGTGAACTCGGGGGCGGGGCGGTGGAGGGCACAAACTGGAGATGCTTTCTGTGAACTCATGGTTTTTAATTTACGGGTTTGTAAATGTGTATAAAAATCGAGGGAATTTGTGCATGTGTGAGTGTGGGTGGGTGGGTGGGTGTGTATGTATCAGTAAAACCAGGGTCTGCAGGCCAGCTCACGGCCTCCTCATTCTAGTCCAGTCATAGTAACGAGGGTTACCAAGGCAGACCACAACACTCCCCATTTATCCTGACCTTACTTTCCTAAAGGAAAAAGTGCTGAGAAAGACGGAGATCATTCTCAGATGGGCTTGCATCAGCCCAGGCTGGACAGCCATCCTGAGCTGATAAAATCACAACATCCCTGTAAGTGACACGATGGCCCTTAGATGGGCAGCACCCTTTCTCCTAACCTCCGGGTCCTCAGGAACAGTTCGCCCAGTGGTTGCACACAGTAGGCCAGCGATAAATGCTCTTCCTTGTAAACCAACAGACGGACGCCCTCCAAGCAGCCAGACCGACTCTTTTCTTCAAGAGACAGGCAGACTCTTGAGTCTTCAAGACTCTTTTCCCTGAGACGTGCAGACAGGCCTTGGATTTTGCAGCCAGTTGGCCTGTTTCAGAAAGACTGCTCTCAATACCAGCAATCTAAACCTAGATTATACTCGAGTATAAGATACAATATTGTGAATAAGGGAGGCCCTCTGTGTGTAGGGACAACAAAGCAGTAAACAGAAACTTCACATCACTGGAAAAGTCTCAGATGATAACCAAAATGCTCTCCAAAAACACCATGTTTTTGAGGGCAAGCACCTTGACTACAGTCAGCACTAAACCCCCAGGGGCCTGGCCCTGGCCCGGGACACAGGGGCACTGAAATCTGTTGAATGACTGAAAGAAAAGAGCCACATCATCTGTGAGTAGGCAGAGAATCCAGAAAGCCTCAGGGGATGCACCGAGTACTGCTGTTGTCCAACACAGAACTCTGAGGAAATACGGAAAAAAGACCTTCTGATTCCCTGACATCCTAAAAACAACACAGTAGCCAGTGTGTGGGCAATCCCAGCTTTACCATCATTAGCAAATTACAACTCACACAACGAAGGAAAATATACTATCACACTCTGGAAGGGAACCAGTGCTCTAGGTGAAACCTTATAGAAGTGCTGTTACTGGGAGAGCACAAAAAGGTGAGGACCAAACATGTCAGGTGAAGAACACACCCACCTGCAGCGTGTCATCAACCATGGTGAGGATGTACTGAACCGTCTGCTCTTTGGAGATGTGAGTCATCAGATTTATAAATGTCTTAGCACACTAGAAAAAATGAAATGAACGTTAACCACTGTTTTCAAATGTGCAAACACAACATTTTAATGGAATTTCATTAAAATATTACTTCTCTTGCCTAAATTAGGATGCAGTTATAGAAAATGCCTGCCTTTTACAAATACTGTGATGAAGTATGGGAGGACCATACTAGGGCTTGCATCCGTTTTTTAATAATTTCTAGTGACGTCAAAATGTTTACTATTTTTAAATAGACAGACCTCACCACTATCAACTCTTAAAACCGTAAAGACTAAGTTACGTAGACAAATCTAATATTATCATTCGTTTTGGGTTTCTTTTGTTTGTTTTTTGGGGGTTTTTTGCTTTTACTAGGAAACAGAATACCAGAGCAGCACAAGTACAGGAATTCGGTACAGGCACTGGAATCAGGGGGCCCTGACCAGTCTCCATCCTATGATTTAACACCTATGTCACAGTCTCTCTAGAATTCAACAAAACTGGCACCCATGATATATTTCCTCCCAAATTTCTCAGGATTGTTGTGAGAATCAGGCTGAATCGTATACGGGCTCCTTCGGCCAATCAGGGCACTGTATCAGAAAATCTGATGGACAGCGGAGTTAGATGTTATTCTAGTGAGAATACAAAGTAGAAAAAAATTGCTTAAAAAACAGAAAGGTTAAGCAACTTTGAACATACTGTATACTTTGAAACAGTAATTTCCATGCTAGGAATCTATTCTAATTCGAAAAAATTTTTCAGAAATGCAGAAAAGGATGGAGGAATAAACATACTCAATAGGACATTTTTTCCAAAATTAACAAAGAAAACTAGAGATCCCTCAAATGTCTTCCAATAAAAAAGAGTCTTTAGTTAAATTATGACGCCTACCTACAGTGGACCATCACATGGTCATTGAGAAAATTTCTAGAATGTCTAATGACACGGGGCAGTGTTCATGGTCTAATATCTGAACTGATCACCTGACTGCCTTCCGTCTGAAGCATCTCCTGCTTCTCCTCAGGACTTCTTTTCATTTCAAATCTCTGAATGAACTCGCAGTCTTCGGAAGAAATCATCTGCCCTCTAGAAAGAAAGAACAAGGTTTCCATTCAGCAGGAGTTGAAGGGCCACTGGCCGCAAGTGACACAGGACGCGCTGCCTCTCTCTGCGAGGGCTGACACCAGACCCTGGCGTCCCACGGCCCTGCCGTCTGAGTCCAGCCGCACCACCTACTGCTCATGGGCCTCCCAGGCCCTGACTGGAGCTAATTGACCTGCAAAATGGGAACAAGAACCCCTTGCCTTTAAGGGGCAGAACTGAGGCTGAAATAATTCTCACGAGGCGGTGAGCACAGGGCCTGGTCCACAGGAAACACTCACTAAAATGCCACCTCTGGGCCTTATCCAAGTCTCAGCCTATCTCCATCCCAGCCAGCTTACTTGGCCATCTAAGTTATCAAGACAAAACCCCTGTTACAACTTGCTGCAATCATCTCCTCCAGCATATTCTTTCCCTTCAGACCCAGAAAAACGTGACCAAATCCTCTCTGAAAACATCCCCAGCCTCCCAGCAATCGGCCCGCGCGCCGTCTTCTTCCCCGCTCCGCACTGCTAACTCGTGATCTGAACTCCAGGCTGACCTCTCCCAGCCCCACTCACAGATCACACACACGACACAGGCACTCCACACCCTACAGGAGCAGAACTGAGGTCACGAACATATACCCCCCCACACACTCTATCCCCCAGCCAGGCTGATGGGACAATGGAAGCCAAAGCAGACACTGTGCCCTGTTCCCATTAAGACTAAGCACTTCACATATCACAGCTGGTCAGGAGAAAACGCACTCTGCACCCCAGGCTAGACCAAGATAACGATGCCAACCTGCCTGGTTCCAGCACAAAATAAATGAAGTCTTTTTTCATAAACCTGAACTCCCTAGCTCAAACAATTTTACCCCCAAATTTGGCTATGCTGACATGTAAAAGCATGTCATACCTTTTAAAATAGGATAATCATAGAAAAAAGATGCAGTTTTTCTACCATTGAGAAAGTGTACTATGAAGGTTATACTTGGTAATCTTGAAATTTTGCAGCTTTCTTTTGTTTTTATTTGGCAAGCCATTCCTTCTGAAGTCTAACTTCCTTGCATTTGTCCCAAGGAACCTTTTTTTGCTTTCTGTGTTTAAATTATTTCACCTGTAATCTTCCTCTGACAGTCCCACAGTCTAACAGGCCATGGACTCCGGCCCCTTCTGTGATGAGCCAAGTCTGCTCGGGCCCCGTCCTCACAATACTTCCCCCTGACATCACTCTCCTCCCCACTTCCCCGCCGCCGGGGTGGCTCAGCCCAATGGCCCCGGTCCAGCGGGTTTCCTGCTTCCAATCCAACCCTCCTCCACAGCCCCCTGACCTACACTGCCAGGCAGCTTTGTCAAACACACCCCCCAACTGTTTTACTCTTTTCATCTGGTCAGACTGTGAATTTGAAAGGCAGTTCTACCTAGCACCTAGGCAGAGGCTTTCAACAAAAACTTTTTCAATCAGTTGACTCATTAAAACCTATATGAGCATGTCCATGTTACTTAACCTACGTGAGCAGCTGTCTACTCATTAAAATGAGGACAGAAAACTTATTTCACAGAATTGCTATGAAACTACCATGACACATGTGACTTAGCAAGCACGTTACTTCTTTTCCCAAAAGCGCGTCTCCACCGCACCCTCCAAGCCCTCTGCTCATGCATGATCTAGTCAGCCAGCGTTAGCTGCCAGCCAGCTATGTGCCAGGCACCTTGACGGATAGGCCACACAGCAATGAACTGGACATCCCTCCCCCCGTGAGCTCACACTCCAGCGCAGAAACCAGAAAATACACAAGCACAAAAGCAAATACTTCTTTAAAAAATACACACACACATATCGTAATGTCAGGATTCTAAAAGTTTATTAAAAAAAAAACTAAAGCTAGGTAGGGAGGAAAGGACATCTTTTAGCTGGATTAGAGAAGACCTTCCTGAGGTCACCCGCACAGACACCTGAATGAAGGGAGTTAATGAACCAAGTGATCCAGGAGGAACTTCCACAGACAGAAGTGCAAGTCCAAGGACGCTGGGGCAGCAGTGAGCTGGCTGTGTGAGAAAGAGCAGGAACGCAGAGCAGCTGCAGGGCTGGGGGCACTGGGGCATGATCTGACCTACACTGTTGCTTAACTGAAGTAGAGTTGATTTACAATGTCATGTTAGTTTCAGGTGTACAGCAAAGTGACTCAGATACATATATAAAATCTAAATCTATATATATATATAGAGAGAGTAAAATCTATATCTATATCTATATATAGAGAGAGAGAGAGAAAGAAAGAGAGGGAAAGAGAGATTCTTTTTCAGCTTCTTTTCCCTTATAGGTTATTACAAAATATGGAGCATAGCTCCCTGTGCTACACAGCAGGTCCGTGCGGGTCTGATCCACATTGTCTGAAATGACTCTCACTGCCCTGTTAAAACTGTACCTCCGGGGAACAGTGACAGCAGAGACCCCCAGCCAGGACCCGCGAGCACATGTGAGACGCGGGCAGCCTGTGCCAGGCGGCAGCGGGGCACCTGGAGAGAGGCGGTCAGACTGGGGACAGGGCCTGGATGTGCGGACCTGGGCCTGGACGGGAGGTGGATTGTCAGGGACGAGAAGAGAGGAGACGACTCCTAGGTGTTTGGCCTGCAGAGCTGGCACGGGTGGGTGCCACACTCCGGCCTGCAGCAGCCTGGGCGGGGCTCCACCAGCCGACCTGAAGCTCCCGAGCCCTGCGCGTCCTTCTGAGTCTCCAGTCCCCGCCCGGAGGCTCCTTCCCTCTCGGCAGCCCTGGCCCCTCTGCCCGTGACTCCCACAGGTGTCTCTATGTGCTCCCCGAGGACGTCCCGGTGCTGCTGGTTGATGCTTCGCTCCCTCCTTGTTTTCTGGGAAAACTGGACATGTGTCTCCATTTTAATGCTTACCTCAACTCATTATTTAATTTTTCAGTTAAAGGTTTGCTTCCTCATTAAACTTTAAACTCGCAACGAAGGACACTATTTTAACTCTTGCATCCTCAGGACAGTTTTACTGGATTCCAGTTTGACCGGAATAGCCACGCCCATTCGTTTATGGACTGCCTACCTGAATGATTAAGAAGTTTAATCACATGTAAATACACTTTAAGGCACAGGACTTCCATAGTATCATGTTAACGTGTGAGAGATACTGGCCTTTGACACTGGGCGATTCTCCCACGGGTTTTACTCTATCAGAAAACAATGTGGCATCAGATTCACTGATAACTCAAGGGTCCCGTCCAGCCCGCAACAAGCTGTGAGCGCTCTGGGGGTGGGGGGAGGACATCTCACACCCACTAGTGTCCCCACAGCCAGCTCAACAGAGGCACACGGCTGACATGTGGGGCGCATCTGTGTACAGACATACAGAGTAGACGGCTTCTATAAAGGAAACCCACGAGCTGGACAACAGAATAAAGAACAGAAGTAGGAAAAAAGGGAGACTAAGACTTATGTAGTGGGGAGGCCTTGGAACAGGAGGAAGGGAAGAGAAAGCAATTAAAAATCTCCCTGTGGGCTTCCCTGGTGGCGCAGTGGTTGAGAGTCCGCCTGCCGATGCAGGGGACATGGGTTCGTGCCCCGGTCCGGGAAGATCCCACATGCCACGGAGCGGGTAGGCCCGTGAGCCATGGCCACTGAGCCTGCGCGTCCGGAGCCTGTGCTCCGCAACGGGAGAGGCCACAGCAGTGAGAGGCCCGCGTACCGCAAAAAAAAAAAAAAATTAAAAAAAAATCTCCCTGTAACTACGAATGTTCCAAATGCCAAGGCGAGGGAATGCCTGCCCGTCAGCCAGTGCTTTATGATTGAGTTCAATATTATTCTATTTAGGTTATAAACAGTTGGGCTTTATAAACATGAAACTCCTTGTCTTCTAGTCTAAACACACTCTGGACTAAGATTAGGAAACAGAGCTCAAAATCCTCATTTCACAGGGGACTTAAACAATTACATAGATACAGACGACCAGAGAAAAGATCAGAAAGTCCCTCTCGCTCCTGCCCTTAAATCTGTGGCCTCACCATAATCCTCTCCCTTAGACTGGGAAACCAGAAGTCATCCTAGATACTTTTTCACCCTCACACATCAAACTGACCACTAAGGTTTTCTCCAGTCTCTCCAATTCTAGCCATTCCCACAACCCGAATACTGCTCTAACCTGTCCCTAGCTCCGGGCTTATCATCCACAAATCTACCCTCTACACTGAGGGAAGAACAATCCAACCAAAAGGCAAATGTGATTATCTAACTCCTGCATAGAACTATCCGTTAGTTCTAATTCCTCCAACAGTGAATTTAAAACTGTGTTCCTTGGCTCCAGAAATAGACCCCTAAACATATCGTCATCTGATCTCCAAATGATCAGTTTATATATCTGACTTCCTTACTAGATTACGAGTTTATCTTTCTGTAGCCGCAAAGTCTGGAAATAATGCCTCAAACTTGGCAGGTGGTTATTAAATGCGTAAGGAGTAACTAAATTAACAGAAATAAATGGGATCATTTCTGTACACTGCATATACCTCTTAGAACAAAACAAACTGCTAAATATTAAACTAAAGCCTTCCCAATTTGTTTTTCAAAATACGCATGCAAATCTTAACTGAATTTCCTTAATAACTCACTGTTATGAATATACCAAAATAAAGAGATATGAAGTAAAGTCAACATGATAAAATATGGTCAAGAAAAAATGAACACTCGGGGCTTCCCTGGTGGCGCAGTGGTTGAGAATCTGCCTGCCGATGCAGGGGACACGGGTTCGAGCCCTGGTCTGGGGGGATCCCACATGCCGCGGAGCAGCTGGGCCCGTGGGCCACAACTACTGAGCCTGCGCGTCCGGAGCCTGTGCGTCCGGAGCCTGTGCTCCGCAACAAGAGAGGCCGCGACAGTGAGAGGCCCGCGCATCGCGATGAGGAGTGGCCCCCGCTTGCCACAACTAGAGAAAGCACTCGCACGGAAACGAAGACCCAACGCAGCCAAAAATAAATAAATAAATTTATAAAAAAAAAAATGAACACTCGCTTTGAGATAAGTACAGAACACCCACGTGCTAAATCTTAACACACGCAAGGAGGGGGAAAGAACTAAAATTTATTGAATGTATTCAACACACCAGCGCTTGTATTCAACTGTGCTAATGCCTTAAATACATGATTTCAGCAGCACTCCCACGGGATACGTATCCCCATTTCACATTTACTTTAGTGAACCTCAGAGGAGTTAAGGGATTTGCCAAGATCAGCAAACCGGTAGACACAAGAACCAGGATTCAAACCCAAGTCTTGAAACTTAAACACCTGCTCTTTGCTAGTTGTCTGAGCCCTTCTGCAACACCCCCCGCCCCCACGCTGATCACCAAGGCACACGGGGCGGGCGTCGGGCAGGCTCTGCCCGTCATCCTCTTCCTCCCTCCAGGGCCTGAACACGCCTCCTGTGCTTCCCGTTCATCCAAACAGGCACCACTTTGCAGGCAGAGAAGGTCGAAACTGCTGTGGCCAGTGCTGCCTCCCAACTAGAGCCCCAAGCTGCTTCCATCACACTAAGCGGTCTCCCTGTGACAGCTAATTATTCTAAGGAGGAAGTGTCTTCTTCCACATTTATGAGTATTTTTCCAGTTTTTCTCTCACAGAAGCATGACCATGAAAAAGTCTGAAGCAAAGGCACATGATTACCCATGATTCACAGCAAATCGGCACTTACTGAAGGTAGGACTGCCAGTTCACTTTGTTCGCACGAACTTCTGCAGCCTTGGCAGCAATGATGTTGGTTGGAACGGCAGCATCCACGGCGCCCCGGATATCCATCTTGGTCATCTAAATTTATGATCGTGAATGTTTTTCTGCGGACCTTCAATTTTGATGCAAGGTAAAACCAGAATACAAGGTGTGATTGTTTTTTAACAACTACTACTATTATTATTAGCAAGAGCATCATTATCACCTTAATCTCTACAAGCATTCAACTCAAATACTAAATATCCTAAATATTAAATAGTTGTGCCATTATATTTCAAATCTTGTCCCGTTATACACTGTTCCATAGAAGTGTTCTCTATAGGTTCTTACTTTTCCAGGAAAGGTTTTCTAATTATTGGCACCAATATCGCAGTAAGATTTTTAAAGTAACCATTTAAGATATTGAATTAAGAAACCATGCTTAGAATAGGCATACAAAATAGGAAAGTATTTTAAATGTACACAGTTGAAATCAACTTTCCTCTTCTGACAGAGAAAAAATAAGAACCTGCATAGTACAAATAGGACCAATTATTTTATTTACATTTAGTAAGCATCATTTTAAAGTGGCATATGAAAAACCTACATGTCCTTTCTAACATTATTTACTCAAATTAACACCCAAAGTGGGAATGCAGTATCTTAGAAGACAGAGCTTTCTTTTTTCGATCAAAATTTATAGCAGCTTCAAAATCAATATTGGGAGAATTTTTTGAAACAAATAAAGATTACAGTTTAGGCACACCCAACAATGAGAGACTGGTGTGATAATATGATCCTACAATAATGAACTTTTAAGTAATTCTCACTCCTAAACTTAAAGATAAAAGCTTAAGCCTGATTTTATCACGACACAAAATACAAGTTCCGGTTTACAAAATATAAGCTCATAGTTATGACCACAAAGAAGCTTAAACCACACCCCAAATTCTATTCCAGGATCCCAATGACCTTAGTCAGTTTGGAAGTAACCTCTACATCTGAGGATGTGTGTGCTGCCTGAACAAACACGGGCAATGCGGACTGGCTGGGCCCAGGTGAAAACAGACGCCGTCCGGGCCAAGCTGGAACCTGGAATCAAGCGGGCTCAGCCCCAGCGGCCCCTCCTGCGGCGGCTGAAGGTGCCTCAGGGCGGTCACCTAGGTCCCTGAACAACTCGAACCCCCAGCCGGCCAGGGCCGCGGCCCAATCCTGGGGAAAGCACACCTTTCACCCGTCCACCCTCTCTCGCCTGCCCTTCCCTGCGGGGAAGGCTCCGCAGTTTCGAAAACCCCGCTGAGGCCCGGAAGGCAAAAAATCGGGGAACCGGGGCCGGAGGAGGCCAGGCGGCGCCTGGGCGGCAGAACCCAGCGCGCTCCAGGGAAGCGGAGAAACCGCAAGCTCGCCTCGCCGGGGTCGGGGAAGGAGTCGGGGACCGGGGCCGAGGCCGCAGACGGCACGACCCGAGCGCGGCCTCACCCAGCGAACCCGCGGGACCCTCCAACGCACCCCCAAGGCGACGGGAAGATGCAGCGGTCCGGAGTCGGAACCGCCGCCGTGCTGGGGCGCCGAGGCGGGTCTCCTGCCGAGTCCGGAGGCCTGATCGGCGTTGGGGACGCGGCGCCAGAAAGCGAGCGCGATTCGGCACCGATCGGACGTGAAGGGCCTTACAGGCAGGAGGAAGCCGCAGCGGCCGCAGCGGAATGACAGGAGCGCCGGTCACGTGAGCGGAGGCACGTGACCGCCCGGAAGGCGGGGGCCGGGAGGGCCCAAAACAGCCAGAGGAGCGCCCTGCGCGCGAGACGGCTCCTCTGAGCGCGGGGCTGGGGGCTGGGGGCGGGCCGGACACGCGGAGACCCCGCACCCCGATACCCGGCGGCCCCGTGGACGGAGTCCGAGCCAAAACTCATCTAGCTCAACCGTCATTCTGAAAAGTTTAATTTAGTGCTTTGAAATCGGTTGACTTTCACTTGGGTTTGACAAGTCAGTGAAGCAGGCGTTCTTATTCCGAGTCTCAATATGAAACTGATGCTGAGACATGGGTCACAAAAGTTATCTTGCCCTAGGGCTGCAGATTTAGCGAACAGTGGATGTTCCATGCCACAGCTGCAATTATACTAAAAAAACAAAACAACAACAAAACTATTCCTGTTTAATTAAAATTCAAATTTAATAGCACCCTGTATTTTTCTGAAAACCCCGTTTTGAGCCGAAGTTTTCCCCAGTCCAGGGCCTCAGCTTCCCTCTTTATCTTAAGATAGTAATGAGTAACGCTACACTGCAACTAGTGAGCGGGTCTAATAGCATATTGTTTTTGATAACTGTTGAAAGAGATTTGTAGGTATAACCAATATATTTCTCCTACAAATGTTAAATTTAGGTCAAGTTTGGAAAACAAAACTAATATTATACACTGATTACAAATAAACACAGTAGGAATAGTATATAATATTGTGTTCTTTTTTTGTATTGCTGCTGTAAAAAATTGCCACAGATTTACTGGCTGAAAGCAACACAAATGTATTATCTTACAGTTCTCTAGGGCAGAAGTCTGAGGTGGGTGTCACTGGGCTGCGGATGTTTGGCTGGGCTGAGTCCTCCACGCCGCTCCCCAGGCTCTAGAGGAGAATCCATCTCCTTGCCTTCTTCAGCTTCCTCTAGGAGTTGCATGGATTAACAGTCCATCAGCTCCCACGCACTCTGAGATGTTTATGCTCTTAGATGCAAGTCTCTCCATCCTGCCTGTTACATTGACCCTTTAGGAAATGTCCTTATACTTGGGAATAATGCAGAATAAATACACATTTGTCAATAAGTACTTTCCTCACCTTTAACAAATTGTAAAATTCTTTTCTCGTACAAACTCTCCTTCCTGCAATCTCCAGGACACTTGCTTTACAGAGAATTCCAGGAAATGCCAGTCGATGCTGCAGTTCCACTAGATGTACACACGCACACACACACACACACACACACACACACCCCCCCTCAAATATGAAAAAACGTTCACTAGGATCTCAGGAGCACTGTGTGTGTGCAATGTTTTATTAGGAGACTTACTTAGATAAAAATCATTATCAAATTAAACTTAAGAAGTTGAAAGAACGTTCACACCAATAATTTTTAAGTAGAAAGAAGTTTCTGAGAGGGAGGATGTTTACAAGTGTGGGGAAAGTGCTAAGAGAAATGAACAAATGTTCAAAGGAAATGTTTCCTCCAATGTTTGACACCAGAATAGAAGATGCAGAAATGAGAGTGGGGAAGTGAGGAAAAGGCTGGTGACCTAAATGACATCCTTAAAGAGAAACGCAAACGATTTGGTTTGCAGGGTGGTGCAGAGCCATGGTTTCCCGCCCCAGGGTATGGAGATGTGGAGGCTGGTCCCAACTGTACTATCACATGTAGCCCTTGGGCACATCACCTGATACCCCATGCATGTTTCCCCGTCCACAAAATGAAGAAGATGATGGGAAGGAGGACAAGACACTCCTGATGGTCCCTTCCAGCTCCGGAAATCGCACAGGTTAATTTGAGTCTACTGATACCACCTATTCCATTTTCGTTCTGAGAATCTGGAGCCAAACACCAGGTCCTTAGACCCTCAGATTTT
The DNA here is from genome assembly GCF_964341445.2 of Mesoplodon mirus. Lineage (NCBI taxonomy): Eukaryota > Metazoa > Chordata > Mammalia > Artiodactyla > Ziphiidae > Mesoplodon > Mesoplodon mirus. Next base: position 75,340,088 of record NC_138992.1, on the reverse strand, counting down.
CAGTATATTCCCAGGGTTGGGCAACCATCACTGAAATCAGTGTAATAACATTTTTCATCTCCCCTAAGAGAAACCTCTTACTCATAAGCAATCACTCTCCATCTCTCCCCAGACCCTCCTACCCTAGGCAACCACTAATGTATCAGTATGTTCTGTATCTATAGATTTGCCTGTTCTGGACATTTTCTTATACATGGAGTTAGACAACATGTGGTCTTTTGTGACTGGCTCTTCTCACTCAACATGATGTTCAAGGTTCATTCATGTGGCGGTACGTATCAGTACTTCATTACTTTTTATGGCTGAATAATATTCCATCGTGTGGATATACCTCACTTTGTCTATCTGCTCACCAGTGGATGGGCATGTGGGTTAATTCCAATTTCTGGACATTTGCGTGTCTTTGGTGAACATATGTTTCAGTTCTCTTGCTTCAGTGCATATCTACAAGGGAACTGCTGCTGCCAGACTGTTTCCCAAAGTGGCTGCGTCATTCTACACTCGCACCAGAAGTGGATGAGAGTCTCAGTCGCTCCGCATCCTCACTATCACTTGTGATGGTCTGTCTTTTTTACTAAAGCCAACCTGTTGGGTGTGACGTGGTATCCATTAGTGATTTTGACTTGCATTTCCCCAGTGGCTAAAGATGTTGAGCACCTTTTCATACGCTTTTTGGCCATTTGCATATCTTTTGAGAAATGTCTATTTAGACAATTCACCCATTTCCAGTTGTTTTTTTTAGAAGCTCTTTTTATATTCTGGATACAAGTCCCTTATTATGTATGTATGATTTGCCATATTTTCCCCTATTTTGTGGGTGTCTTTTCACTTTCTTCATGATGTCCTTTGAAGAGCAAATGTTTTTTATTTTGATGAAGTCAAGTTTACCTATTTTTTTCTTTTGTCACTTGCGCTTTTGGTATTGAACCTAAGAAGGCTTTGCTTAATCAAAGGTCACATATATTTTCTCCTATGTTTTCGTTCAAGAGTGTTATAGTCTTAACTCTTATATTTTGGTCTATGATTCATTTTGAGTTCAGTTTTTTTTTAATAAATTTAGTTATTTATTTACTTTTGGCTGCGTTGGGTCTTTGTTGCTGCACGCAGGCTTTCTCTAGTTGTGGTGAGGGGGGGCTACTCTTCGTTGCGTTGTGCGGGCTTCTCATTGCGGTGGCTTCTCTTGTTGCAGAGCAAAGGCTCTAGGCACACGGGCTTCAGTAATTGTGGCATGTGGGCTCTAGAGCGCAGGCTCAGTAGTCGTGGCGCACGGGCTTAGTTGCTCCGCAGCATGTGGGATCTTCCCAGACCAGGGCTCGAACCCATGTGCCCTGCAGTGGCAGGCAGATTCTTAACCACTGCGCCACCAGGGAAGTCCAAGTTCAGTTTTTAATGTGGTGTGAGGTCCAACTTAATTTTTATGCCTGAGGCCGTCCTGTTTTTCCAGCACCATTTGCAGAAAAAACAGTTCTTTCCCAATTGAATTGTCTTGGCACCTTTGTCAAAAATCAACTGACCATAAGTGTGTGGGTTCATTTCTGGACTCTCAATTCTATTACGTTGATATATGTGTCTATCCTTATGCCAGCACCCCAGTCTTAGTTACTGTAGCTTTGTAGTAATTTTTCAAATTGAGAAGTGTGAATTCTCTAACTCTGTTCTTATTTTCTGAAATTGTTTTGGATATTCTGGGTCCCTTACAATCTCATATAAATTTTAGAATCAGCTTGGTCAATTTCTGCAAAAAAGGAAGCTGGGATGTTGCTGGGAATTCTGTTAGTTTTGTATGTCAGTTTTGGGGGCCTGGGATCATTTTATAAAGGAAACTTCTCCAGTTTGTAGTCCCCAGTAATACATACCTGGGATCCTTACCTCTGTGCACCCCCAGAGCCAGCAGAGGCTACTTGGGCATTAGATACCGTTTGAGAAAAAGGTATTACGGTCTATCTATTTGCACTCTGTTTAACAATCCTATATTTATAAAGCACTTTACAAATAGGAAGTATGATGTAGAAGCCAAGTCTTGGCTTAATCATTAGAGGACTAGTTACCGCCTAAGAAAATCACTTCAATTAATTCTATATGACCTAAGTAAAAAGTGTAATAATCCTTGGGGTTAAGTTTGGGTATGAGTTTAGCACACATTTCCATCCACAAAGCTGACTGCTACTAAAGTGACCTTTTAAGAGACCTAGATAGACCAGGTGGCTCCTCTGCCTCTTGAGTGTATAGCCCCAAACTGTCAAGTATCACACACTACGAACACAGAACTCTGCCACGCAATCTATTTCCTTTATCATGATATACTAAGCAATATATCGCTTGAATCATGTCTTTCAGCTTTGATTTAGCATTCAATTTGAATTAGGAATACACTGCTACCTGTAGAGGGCAGTCATAACATACCTGGGTGCTCAAAATCAGAGGCTCATCCTGGAATAGAGCTAACGGTCTGTGGATAAACTGCTGACCCACAACACAGATAATCCTTTTGCTTCAGTTGATGTAATTTTGCAGGGAGGCCCCCAGCAGACTGAGCGACAGACCAGCACCAGCCAAAGGAAGAGAAATAGAGTGGACCCTGAGCTCGTGGTGTTAAAATCAAGCTACAGGACTCATTTGGAGACTTTATTGTACAAACATGCCTAGGCTTTCCCCAGACGACCAAGAAGACCTCCAGAAACATTTCTCCAGACCATCTATGCAGATACAATTTCTGTTCCCGCCTAGGGCTGAGGAATATAATGTGAACATTCATGAAACCGTGGAAAATGAAGGAGGCACCATGGCCAGGCACAATGTCAAGGTAAGACCATCTCCACAGTCCGTGACCTTTCTTGACAAGGAAGGGGTTTATCCAGAAAGAATAGAAAACCATAATCAAGCTTTAGTGTCAGTGCTCACTTTATCTTATTGATGATTTATCAAAAATGCTTCCAAACCAAACCCAAGAGAAAAACTAGAACCTTGATAATAATTACCTGATCCTTCCCATTTTCTCCAATCTAAACAACTTCCCTTTACCAAGGCAAACAATTACATTTTGTTTGTTTCTATGTTTCAGGAGGTAATGTTTTAAAAAGCAAAAAACCTAGACATAGATTTTTGCGGTTATTGATATTAACCCTTAGATATTTTTCTCTGATATAAAAATTATATCCCATATGGTAATGAAAAGCTTTCTACAAAAATTGCTTGAGAAAACAAACTGATAAACTATTACAGGCACATAAGAACATTAAGGGGCTTAGGGGTTTTTCTCTTAAAGTCATAGTTTCCTAGGTGAATTTCCTAAGCGTGAATTTCTGCCACTAGATAACACGATTTACCATTTTCCTGCTCAGTATTGTGTGTATCTTTGCAGAAAGTACAGTTTAAGTCTGTAAATCCTCTTAACTAACTATAAATAGAACCACCTCTTAAAAGGTTATTCATGTGGAGGGAGATGGGCATGTGTTAATACCTCTGACAAATAATGATCAGAACTCAGAATTAAATGCTGCAAATCCTACGACAGCAAACCTGTCCAAATCCTGTAGCACTAGAAAATCTATCTGGCCCTATGCTCATATCCTCATAATAATCAGTATTTATCTGTAGACTCTAATTATCTGGATCTGCCCTTTCTCCAGTGTTATTTTAACCAATTGGCACAAGGAGAGGAAAAATTGTGGGTTTTTTAGTCATTAGGAGGCTTTTCCTGTAGGAATGTACTGACCCTTACTTTTGAGCTTCCAGACAAATAATACATGAATTTCCACACCTCCTCCTATCACCGAAACACTAGGTCTTTAGGAAACTAGAATGAAACGGGATAGAATGGCCAGAAGTCCTTAATTAATGAGCATCTAAGTGAAGGCAACACACACAAAAGAGATTTCTGAAAGGTAGAATTTGGAGACAACTCTGAGGAAGCAGGCAGCAGTAACAGTATATGTCGTGTGTGCATATATATAATATACATGTATGTATATATATAATATGTGCATACACACACATAATTTCAAAGTTCTAACTGCCTGGAGAGTATGCGTTAAGCAGGGTCATAGGCAAAGGATTGGGAAGTATCTATGAATGTGCAGTCACATTCCGACAGCATCCTGGAATCGACAGCCCTGGGGCGCTGGGCCCTCCGAGCTGCCATCCTGACCTCATTAACCCAGGTAATCAGGTCCCAGCCTGTGCAGCAGCAGCTGCAAGCAGCCAGCCGTGATCCAGTTGGGATGCTACTGGCCTCTCCACTCAGTGTTGCCTTTTTCTATTGCGTCTGAATATAGATGCACATTTAGGCGGCCATGTCCCTCATCGAGCAAGGATCAGGATGGTAGAACTCAATGCATTTAATTCTACAAATATCATTGGGTCCTTACTATCTGCAAAACCTTGGGCTAAGTTTTGAGAAGGAGAAAGATTTTGTCCTTTCTCTCTACAGACTCACAGTATTATCAAAATTGCATCCTATCAGCATGAGTCCTGTCAATACTAGAGGCTATCTATGTGATTACACCCTCTCAATCAGTAAGGCAGTAAGACACTGAGATGGAGTATGATTGATATGGAGTAAAACAACTGAAAAAGGCCTAATGAAAGAGTGGAAAAGGTGACATTTAAGGTAGACATGAAATAATATCTAGAAATGGAGAGAAGTAAGCAAAACATGGGCTGAAATGTGTCTAGATGCCTAGAGGCCACGGTCTTAAATGCACAACTATCTGTAAAACTGTAAAACTTTTAGGAAAAAATGATAGGAAATCTTTATAACCTAAGGTAGGCAGAGTTCTTACATAGCAAAAGCATAGTTCATGGAAGAAAAATGGATCAATTGGATGCCATCAAAAATAAAAACCTTTGCTCTGCCAAAGACCCTATTTAAGAGGATGTAGAGACAAGTTACAGACTTTGAGAAAATATTTGCAAACCCCAAAGACCTTGTAACTAGAAATATAAAGAACTCTCAAAACTCAAGAATAAAAACCCAAACATTCCAAGTAGGATATGGGCAAAAGACGTGAACAGGCATTTCATCAAACAGCATACACAGATGGCAAATAAACACACGAAAAGATAGTCAGCATCATTACCACTAGGGAAATGCAAGCTAAAAACACAATGAAATATCACTACTCCCCTATCAGAATGGCTAAAATGAAACACAGTGACAATACCGATTTCTGGCAAGGATGCAGAGATGCTAGATCACTCAAAGGTTGCTGGTAGGACGGCAAAATGGTACAGGCAGTCTAGAAAACAATTTGGCAGTTTCTTACAAAACTAAACATGCAACTATCGTACGGTCCAGCAATTTCACTCTTGGGCATTTATCCCAGAGAAATGAAAACCTATGTTCACACAGACTCCATATGCTAATGTTCACAGCAGCTTTATTCATAATAGCCCAAAACTAGAAACAACCCAAAAGTCCTTCAAGGAATGAAGGATTAAATAAACTGTGGTACATCCGTGCCATGGAACACGATGAACCAACTAAGAGGAATCAACTACTGATACACAAAAGGAATGAACTACTGACATTGCCCCTGGGATCAATCTCAAGGGAATGAGGCTGAGTGAAAAAAGCCAATCCCAAAAGGTCACATTCTGTATGATGCCATTTATATAACATTGTTAAAATAAAATTATAGAAATGGAGAATAGATTAGTGATTACCAAAGACCAGGATGGCGAGGGTGGTGGATGCAGCTACAAAGGGGTGGTTTGAGGGAGCTTTGCAGGGATGAAACACTTCTTTATCTTGATTTCGGTGGTTACACAAACCTACACGTGTGATAAAATTGCATAGAACTACACTCACACACACACTTGTGAAATCTGAGTAAGCTCTCAGAATTGTACCAATGTCAGTCTCCTGGTTTTGATGTTGTACAACTTATGAAGTTCCCATTGGGCGAAACTGGATGAAGAGTGTGTGGGACCATTGTGTACATCCTTTTTGGGAACTTCCGGTGAATCTATAATTATTTCAAAATTAAAAATAAAAAAAAGTAAAAGCCCTCCAAAGGCAGGTTAGACTGAAAATAACAATACATTTGTGTGTTGCATAAATGTGTTGCCTACATTTATTGTGGTTCTTCCTGTTGTTCTTTTTATTTGGATTCTTAACCAATTTCATTAGGTCAGTAGCACTGATGTCGTTAGACCCGTTTTAGAGATGAGAAAACAAGTTTGGAAAAACTTTTGGTTACATGTGTGAAGTCAGCTGAGTGGCGATTTGAACCTAGGTTTTTCTGACACTGATTTCATTACTAATTCAATAGATTCTGGCAGTGCTTTAGAAGCAGGCTATAATCTCATGGGCTTGAAGCCAGTAGCCTCAACAGTGATTTCTCTGTGCATTCTGCCCAAAGCAGCCCAACACGGCCACTAATTTACTACAGAATAAATTAATATTCCCCAAACATACACACGCACACACACTCACGAGCTTGGCTTCATCAGAATTACTTTTTCTCCACAAGGGTTTTTGCTTCCTTCCATTCAGGGCACAAAGTACAAGCGGGAGGTGGGGTGCTCTCTGGACCAGTCACTCTTTCTAATAACAAACGTGAGAGAGAGAGAGGAAACTTTCCAGCCACACTGGCAACAAGTCACGTCATCTACCCATCCATCTATCAATACAGATCTATACGTATACGTGTGTGCATTCCTTCCCAGTAATAAAAGTGCTCAGAGCTTAGACAAGCAAGTGTTCTACGCAAAATTATTGTTCATATCATTTCAATGTCGATGCCCCTCTAAGAGCACAGACTCCTAAGTGTTCTCCTGTTCCAGATGTGTGACCCCTTGAGCATCTGATCAAAGCACCTGTTTTGAGACATTACACACTAAAAGGAGAGAAACCAATTCCAAGGCCCAAAGGGTACCTATGAAGACAGCGGAGCTTTGTGTGGCAAAAAGAATCGAAGAAAGAAGAGAGGAAGAAATACCTTAGTGAGAAAGGGATTATGCTTCTAGTATCCAGCACCTTCACATTAACGTATTCAGGAGACAAAGTTGTTCCGTCCTGCCTCCAGTTGTGAAAGGGTCAGTTCACTGAGAAGGACAAAGATGGTTCCTATCTTTCCGGAGACCCTCGGTAAAGAGTTCTGTACTAATTTGCTGAACATCTGAGAGGCTCACAAACCTGCTTAGGGAAAGGCTCACCTGGAAGTCTGTCGTGGTTACATCTTCCGTCCTTGGCGCGTACGGGTTAGCCAGGAATCCTTGGGTTCCTACTGCAGGTGTTTCCAGGTGAACAAAGGAAGGAGGGCTCACCGGGCTCCAGACTCAGGGGCTTCTGGGAAAATGTAATTCTTCCCGCCCGTGGGCATATCGTGTAAAACCCAGTGTCAGCGTCTTCATTCTCCACAAGATTTTTCTACTCTGAAAATAACTATACAAAAAAGATCCACATCAGTCCTCTTCTTCAAAGTTTTAGATGAAAACTTTTAAATACAAGTTTTGATCATGTTTACCAACTTTTTTAACATTTAAATAATTGTCTTTCAGGGTTTTACATTAAATATTGGGTTTTTGCCACTGGATTATATTTTTAGAGGCAAACATCTCCACCAGCGCCACCAAATAATTTGGTTGAGCAAAGGTACACTATTTTTATGGGTTTCTTTGCTCATCTGAAGTTTTTCTGAATGAGAATGGGTTAGAGGATATATAGCATTAGGTAGTTTTCTAACTTAGCTTGAGTTTGAAACTTAGCTTTTGTTCTTTCTCTTTTTTAAAATAAATATATTTATTTTTGGCTGTGTTGGGTCTTCGTTGCTGCGCGCGGGCTTTCTCCAGTTGCAACGAGCAGGGGTTACTCTTCGTTGCAGTGCGTGGGCTTCTCATTGCGGTGGCTCCTCCTGTTGTGGAGCACGGGCCCAGAAGTTGTGGCTCGTGGACTCAGTAGTTGTGGCTTGCAGGCTCTAGAGCGCAGGCTCAGTAGTTGTGGCGCACGGGCTTAGTTGCTCCGTGGCATGTGGGATCTTCCCGGACCAGGGCTCGAACCTGTGTCCCCTGCATCGACAGGCAGATTCTTAACCACTGCACCACCAGGGAAGCCCTTAGCTTTTGTTCTTGAGACTGTAAACCTAGAGTTTCTGGACACACAAACGAATGGCAGTATTTCTAAAAGTGACGGCTCTGAAGTGCTTCGTGTATGTTACCAGTCACACCAGGCTCAGGGCACATGGTAAGAAGCCACTTATTCTTTGGTGTCTCCGGATTCTCACACACGGCTTGATTTCCAGGGTGTGTGACAAGAGCCACACAGGGCTTCTCTGCAGCCCAACCAGCATCGCTGCCGGGAGGTTCAGCCTAAGGAGTCAGGTGCTTTCTGCTGCCACTGGTAGCTTTGCTGTCGGCTGACACTGACTGAACCACCATGGCATACTCACGTAGGACACAGAAGACATGTCTTAGTAACTCGTGCCCGTGTTATATTCATTGTAATATTCAAGCAGATGTTGCGTTTCTGAAATGAGTGAGACATCACCAAAAACTGTAGAAAAGGAAGCTTTGCATGGAGATAAGACATTCTGTTATCAATTTTGAAAAGGAGGGAGACTTTTAATAGCAGATTGGACACCACAAAAATTAAAATTATCAAAGTAGGAAATATCAAAATAAAGAAATGTTTGAAAAAGTCTATCAGAACACAGAGAAGAAAGATAAATTAAAATTATGAGGGAGGAGAGGAAATAAGGGATACAGAGGACAGATCTTCGAAATTCACCCTAGGGATAGATAAGAGGAACAAATTAAAAGGGGATCTGAGCAGTGAAATAGCAATAATCAATTTTTAAAAAAACACAATTTTATATTCCTGATATAAGTAAAGATTTCATATAATAATTTGAGAATACATATTGTATTCCGTCAGACAATAGAAACTAAATCTAGTAATATCTTCATAGAATGTTCAAATTTCAAAAATTAAGACACCATTTCTATAAATATCCAAAAGGGGGAAAATGAGATTACCTACAAGGAAACAAAAAAAAAACCTTTACCTTATAGTTCTCTGAAGCACTAAATAACTGAAAACAATAGACTTATAACTAGAGAGCTTTCAAAAAAGAAAAAGAAAAAAACTGTGTCTCAAGACTTATTCATAGCCAGGTGTCATTCATGCCTTAGCACAAGAGAAAGATATTTTAAGATATGCCAGGATGTGGATGACACATGACACAACTGCACTTCCTGTATCATCACATGAAAATTCTTGTCAGAGCCACAAAAGATAGGGCACAATGAGAACCCACGAATGAGAGCGTCACGGTTCACAGGGGTTGGTGGTAACTATTGAAACAGTTAATCAGATGGAACTAATAGAGGTAAAAGTGACTGTAAGGTGTGACCATTCTTTAGAAGTCTGGTTGTATCATAAAAAGCAAGCGGAAAAGAGTGAGGGAAGAGGCTGACCTCGCCAGGTTAACTGGCAGAGCAAGGGAGGGAGGAGACATCGGGCCTCAGTCCTCGCGTCTGGTGGAAGAAAGCTGGAAGGATTCTGCCTGGACAGCATCTCTAAAACGGAGGGAGGGGCGCCTTTGAGCGGGTGGAGCCAGATGCCGGCCAAGGGAAAGGCAGTGATGTCCCCTTGACCATCTAAAGACTGTCCAGCTCAAATGGGACTGCAGTTATGCTTTTTAAAAAGTCCCAAGAGGCACGCGGAAGTGTTTGCAGAGCAAATGACTGTGACTTTCCACTTGCTTTAAAATAATCCAGGAGGAGAGGAAGGCAGGGCAGAGAGGAGGCGAAGCAAAACTGGCAATGTGCTGATAACTGTTGAAACGGTGATGGATGTGAGGGTTTGTTAGTATGTTTGCTCAGTTTATTATTTTTTTTAATTTTGAAAATTAACATAATAAAAACATTTTTGTTAAAAATCACAAAGACTAGAGCTTAGAATTTACCCTTTAAAATTAAATAACAAATTAAATAAATACAGCTTTCCTTATTCTATTTATATACCACAGTGGGAGCAGCTCGTACATGCGTTAGGCTTTCACTGGATAGCAAGACTGAACTTAACCTTTCAGAAAAAATTGTAAATGGCAAAAGATCCTGCCTGGAAGTCTAAAAAGTATACTGTAAAAAATCCTTGTTGGCCTCGGCGTGCTGTTTAGACTTTTATTCATAAATTTTATCGCTCTCAGATTTTAAATTTATGGTTAGGAAGAAATATATCGAAGTCTTATTTCCATTGTGCAATAAAGATCTCATAATATCATGTTGTTGGCTTTCCTGCCAAAATCAAGCCAGCCTTCACCAAACCATAAAACCACTGCAAACATGTTAGAATATTTAAAGTTTTGCCTTCTTGCAGGGTAAAGATGTAGATGAAATTTACTGGGAATCTTAGATAGTAATCTTGTGTTATAGGTTCAATACTAACCATTTATTTCCATTCCGTGCATAAAGCAATTCAGATTAGGCTTGTATCATTTGAGAGCTTATTTTAGAAACCTCTGCAAAAATGGTTTTATAGTGACTGCGTTTTAAATGACTGAAATAAGTAGTTTTAAAATGAAGCAACTATGTTAAAAGATAATAGTTTAAACTATGCAGTGACAATGGGCATATATTCAAATATTCAAGAGTAAAACCCAAATTGCAGACTACATAAGCAATTTAATTTGAGGTCAATGATGTAATCAAATATGTTTTTCCATAAGAATCTATTTTGCTGATGTGATTTTGCATTCTCAGCACTAAAAATTATAAGGATTCATTTTCAAGTGAGAGACCATTCTAAGGACTGTTATTCAAAAACAGACTGAGAATGAATGAAATATCATAAGCAGAGTCTCAACACATTTTTGTAGCTTCCTGTTCAAACTGCACCTGACTAGAAGAGAAAAGTAAACAGCAGGGAGGCAGGAGCCTAGCAGCTCAGAAACCTGACCCCAGGGGTCTGTGGAAGGTGCTGGAAAAGGCTCAGACCAATTCGGCTGTCGCTGCCTCTCCACGTCCTCCCTGCCAGTGCCCAGGAGAGAGAGTCCAACCCAGGGGGGTCTGGTGCCTACGCCTGGGTCAACAGCCCCGGCCATTCCGTCGGCTGTGAGACAGGCTTAAATAGCTGTCCAGCACGAGTTTTGAGTTTGCAACTGAGAAGCAGCATGTGGACCTCCGAAGGCAACCACGCACTCAAAGGAGAGAGCCCGATTTCGATGTTTGAGTTCGGGCATCCTGACATCTATCGCTCAAGAGCTTCATGATCCCATCTCAGAGATAAATCCATCCTTCTCCTGTTTATCCCTATTTAGCAAAGATCTGTGGATAGGCCCTCCACAGCTGCAGTATAGTCCCCATACATCCCCTGCCCGAGGGGACATGGGTGGACGCTGAAGTTTTCGTGTGACCCTCTCTGCTCTCTTGACTCAGACCAGATGGATCCAGTGTGGGTCACCTGATAACTCAGACACATGGGGACATGACTATTTTTACCTATAAGTTATCAGGAGGGGTTGCTTGAGGTTATGTAAAAAATCGTTGAGCAAAATATGGCCAAATGGAATGAATAAAACGTGGCTAGAAAGAAGTGATCAAAAGCACGTGATATTTACCAATTCCACTCCACGTTTCCCAGTTCTGTAGTAAATATGCTCTCTCTGCTTCTGCAACTTAGATTTAATCCTGTTTATTTGAGACTCTGATCTGCGACCCTTTGCCCAGAAGGTCACATGTTCTGAAGGATGTATTTTTTGAAGTTTTCAGTGGAAGAGAGCGCGTTGTTCCGTCAGCACCATCCTAGGAGGACATGTACTTAAATTATATGGACACTTCTGCTGCAGAACAAGTTTGCTGGATTGACAAATAAGCGTATGATCAGCAAACAAGAGCCAGGTCCTATCACTGCCTTTTCTGTTTTTGTCTTTTCCTAAAAACAGCTGTCAAGTGACTGTTTTTAAGAACTCACTAGTGTCAGCAAAATCTGTAGGGCTCCTCTTTCCCAGAGTTTCTGTCTCAGAGAAGAAAGCCAGGCATGTCTGTCATCTGTTGGCCCCTGGGGGAGCCCAGGCTTTGGGGGCCCGTCATCGCCCCATGTATATTCTGACAACATTGAGAGAGGCAAGTTATGAGGGAAGGAAGCAAAGAAGGTCTCCCCGGCACCACAGCCATCACCCTGGGTCCAACAGGGAGATGAGAAGTTCTCCTCTCTCTGCGCCCACCCACACCTTCCCCAGTATCCCCAGGCGTACCCTGGGCATCTCAGCCTCTCATTCTGGCCTGGTTTCTCCCATTAGGAAACAAAGGAAGCTCACGTTCATTTGGCGCTTAGATGTGAATGAACGAGTGTATCGCTCCTGCTCACAAAATCTGCAGGGAATGCTAGTATTAGATCCCCGAGCACGAACTCTTCCAAGAGTGTAATGGGGGCGAATAAACTCTGACCCGGTGTTTGGCGGCCTCTGGTCCCTCCCCAGAAGCCATGCTGTGGCCTGGTCCCACCCCAGCCCCATCTGGCCGGGCTTCTACCGCGGCCGGTGTCCTCCCTTCACCCCAGAACCTCCTCTGTCCGACGCAGTCTCGGCCAAAGGCCAGATAACTCTGCTTGGCTCATCCATCAGAAATGGGCTGTTTTTTACAGCCATGAAATCACAAGGGGGAGAGAAAAAAAAAAAAAAGAATGCCTTTGGAGTGTAGGAAATCAGGGAAGTGGAAGGCTGACTACATTTTCAAATTCCTCCTCGCTGAGTCAAGATTTAGTGCCCAGCAGCTTTCTTGTCACACAAGCCTCCATCTCAGGCGCAGATGCAGGCACCATGCTGAGGATCCCAAGAGCAAGACAGTGCTCCCTTGTTTTTTAAAAGACTGGAGGGAGTGAGGGACGGTAAATGGTGACATCTGGTGGAAATGCAAGCACTGCAGGATTTCAAACTAGTAAAACTTGAGGCTGGGTTGTAACTAGTCAAAGTCTGATGACTCAAAGATGTCCTTTATCCCAACTACAGGAGTTCAGTTACCCGCATCCTTCCGGCCTGCCCAGGTCTAAACCGCCACCAGGCAGTGTGATGACACAAAGCAATCTCTTTGGAATGGCAAGCAGGGTCTTTGAATTCAGGTCCAAGTTAGGTTTAATTCTCTGAGTCTTGGTTTTATCATCTATGAAATCACAACAGCTATACCTGTCACATATAACTTCATTTGGTTGTTTTTTTATCAGATACTTTGAATATTAAAAAACAACGTGCATCCAATGACCCAGGCTTCCCTGGGGAACCCCCAGGGCCCACATGCTTGATCTGTAGCCCGTTTCTCCCAGCACAGTTATTAACTTAGTTATTCCCCTCTACTGGTGGGGCCTCACACCTGCTGGGCACGTGGTAAGAGCCTAGTCAATACTGATTGGCTGATTGATTAGTAGATAGAAATGCATTATTGCCCTGCTTCCTTCCCACCACGTGGGTGAAACCCTAATCAGAGATACAAAGTTTTCTCTTGACCTCTTTAACCTGAGGTCACTGTTAAAATCTTTCTTCAGCCAAATGTCTTATGTCCCAAAGGAAATTAATGACAGTTATGAATCCTGAATGGCCCCAAAATGTGTCATTTCAAGTCGGTGCCAGCCTCCAGCTTCCTCAAGGAAAACACTCCTTTTAAAATGCCGGGCAGGGCTTCCCTGGTGGCGCAGTGGTTAAGAATCCACCTGCCAATGCAGGGGACACAGGTTCAAGCCCTGGTCGGGGAAGATCCCACATGCTGCGGAGCAACTAAGCCCGTGCACCACAACTACTGAGCCTGTGCTCTAGAGTCTGCAAGTCACAACTACTGAGCCCGTGCGCCACAACTACTGAGCCTGCGCTCTAGAGCCCACGAGCCACAACTACTGAGCCTGTGCTCTAGAGCCCACAAGCCACAACTGCAAGCCCACGGGCCACAACTACTGAAGCCTGCGCGCCTAGAGCCCGTGCTCCGCAACAAGAGAAGCCACCGCAGTGAGACACTCGTGAAACGCAAGGAAGAGTAGCCCCCGCTCGCCGCAACTAGAGAAAGCCCGCACGCAGCAATGAAGACTCAACGCAGCCAAAAATTAAAAAAAATAATAATAATAAAATGCCAGGCAAAGCCATCCAATTCAGCCAAGTCCAGCTTGGAGAAATCAGGGTCCTCTGACACGTTCTCAGGCAGCTCGGTGAGGCTCCCCAGAGCCCACGCAGCCCTCCCGGCCTGCCACAGGCTGTCTGCTTTGGCCAGAACAATGGCTCCCCTTGTTCTCGCCATCCTGTTTGTTGATGTTTGTGCTCCTCCAACGTGACACTGGTGGATCCGGCCCAACGATGGGGACAAATGGAGTGCAGGTGTCCCCTTCGGTGTCAGGCCTTCTGGGAACACCCATTTTAATCAACTCATACCCTCGAGGCTTGTGTACGGAATTGGGGCAGATTCTGTCCCACTGTTTCTTGTCTTTTGCAATTTAACAAGACATGAGACACAACGTCTAGAAGTTAAAAACCATGACTTTTAAAAAATCTTTTTATTACAGAAAATGTCAAATATACAGAAAAGCAGAGAAAAACAAAATGATAAAACCCTAGGTACCCCTTACACAGCCTCCACAATCATCAAATCCAGGTCATGTCGCTTCTGAGTTCATTCATTTAACAAATACTGACTGAATACACATTATGTCCCAGGACTGCTTTAGGCTTTCCAGGCATGGGTCTGAATAAGGCACAGTCCTGACACACACTGGGCTTGGAGCCACACAGGGAAACGGACTGTCACTGTCACCACCGAGGGCAGGAAGTGCTGTGGTCAGAGAAAGGAGACGGGCAGCTGACCCAGTCTTGGTGAGATCCCCAGGGAAACGGCATCTAAGCTGAGCCTTGAAGGCTAAGTGGGAGATCACCCAGGAAGAGAAGAGGAGGCCCAGACTGGGAAAGGGGTGTGATGCCGGCAGAGGGAATGGTTTATACAGAGAGCAGGAATGCAAAGGAACAAGGGGATTTTAGGAAACGAAGGATGCTTAATGTGATTGGAGCCTGGAGTACAAAAGAACAGTGAGAAAGTTGGGTGAGTGAACGGAGTATCAGCAAATCACGAAAGGTCTTTTATGCCACATTAAGTCCTGTAGAGACATGAGGGGCCACAGAATGGTTAGAGGGAGGGAAGTAACACGATCACGTCTGCCTCTTAGAAAGGTCACCCATTCTGCAGGGTGGGGAACGGATTAGAGTAGACAGAGGCGCAGTGTAGACGCCAAGGCGGGACCTGTGGAAGAGTCGGCTGCAATTTAATAAAGGAGCCAGCCAGTCCAGTGGGGACGCTGGAGTGCACGCTTGGGGCACTCTAGAGCTTTCTCTGTGGATTCTGCTCTGTGTCTCCACTTCAAGGCAGGGCCAAGGTTTGGGTTTGGGGCTGGTGTATGTGGGCTTAGGATTCAAACGACAGCGGTGTTAGCAGCTTTCACATACATGTACACAACTGAAGAAAGAGAAGACTGAGTATCGCGGACGCCTCTGTCCCTGCACTTGTCAACCTTATTTTTATTTTTTTTTTTTTTCTGTACGCGGGCCTCTCACTGCTGTGGCCTCTCCCGTTGCGGAGCACAGGCTCCGGACACACAGGCTCCGCGGCCATGGCTCGCGGGCCCAGCCGCTCCGCGGCATGTGGGATCCTCCGGGATCGGGGCACGAACCCGTGTCCCCTGCATCGGCAGGCGGACTCTCAACCACTGCGCCACCAGGGAAGCCCACTTGTCAACCTTATACTTGCCTCCACGGGCTCTTAGGATTTTAACAAAAGGGTTTTTCATTTCTCAAAGTTACTGACATCAAGCCTTGAAAAGCCTTGGGATGAAACATCATAATCCGAATCCTATCATAATCTGTTCCTTTATCTTCTTAAGAGAAACTTTTTCACTGCAGTGAAAAAGAAATCCGTGGTTTAAAATTATGTTAGACTAAGACGGTCAAACATTTTGGAAAGCTCTGCTGCACTAAGATTGCAAGCTTTCTTGCAAAAAATAGATAATTAAACAGAGACTTTGGACATTACACTGAGTTTCAACTGTACTGCCTTTCAGCTTAGAATAACAATATTATGGACTCCACAGATTTAATTTACCAAAGGTGTCTGACGTTATGAGACGGATTCTCCTAACACCTTCACTTTGGTGTGTATCCCTTACTATCTAAAATGTCAGGGGCTTCTCTATTAGTGCCTAAAATACTATTTCTTAAGTTTAGGTAAATCAGACTATTAATTTAGTAAGGAAATGGAGAACTAACAGGCACGTGGTTAACTGACCTAGCACCTGTAGAGTTGAACTTAGCAATTCAATCTCCTCTGCAGGTTTGGAAGCATAACTAGGCCTGGAATTCTCATTACTCGCTGAGTGTGAGAACAAAGGTAAATGGGAATTTTGGTCTAAGAGAATCATTGTGGTCAAAGGTACTTAATTACAACTGGAAACTACCAGAGGCACGTGGGGAATATGAGTGAACAGTACCACTGTCGTTGATTGCTGCCATCGGCATCAGTAAATAATGCCCCTATGTCCTGGGTGTGGAGTCACAAAGCATCGCAGCCAGGAGTTACAGGCTGGTGGCCCAGCTCTGCCTTTTACTTGTCCTAGCAAACATCATCTAACCTCACTGGTCTGCAGTTTCCTCATGAAACAGCCGGGGGAGGGGGGCGGGGAGATGGGGGCAGGGGGCAGTGATTGGTCAAGTAACGTATAGGAGAATATTTTGTAACTGTTCATATATCAGGGTAAAAAATGTCACTTATTTTTATGATAAAAATAAGTATGTAAAATATAGTGGGGATTTTGTTAGGGGACTGCCTA
Organism: Mesoplodon mirus; assembly: GCF_964341445.2. Taxonomy (NCBI): domain Eukaryota; kingdom Metazoa; phylum Chordata; class Mammalia; order Artiodactyla; family Ziphiidae; genus Mesoplodon; species Mesoplodon mirus. Next base: position 75,323,299 of record NC_138992.1, on the reverse strand, counting down.
CTATTTCCTAGGAATAGCTTGTTTGGTAAATATGTGTGTGTGTGTATATATATATATATATATATATATATATATATATATATAATTTTTTGAATTGTAATCATCCATGATTTTAAAAGACTATACTAGTTTATACAGAGGTAATTTTTATAGAGCTGGAGATCCCAGAAAAACATCACTAAAGCTTCAAATATGAGTTTTGAATTTTTCTCTTTAATTTTCTGATATTTTATGTAATAAGAATTCCCCTCCTGATCTCTGGAGATACAGAATATTTCAGAAGACAGAGCACAGGCTTTAGCTTAGTTTACTTTTATTTTCCTTTCTTCTCTTTTTCAGCCTCTTAAAGGAACTAACAAATACGAAAAATGGGGGAGGAAAATTTTGAAGTCTTAGGACTTTGGTACATGGATCTTTTTTTTTTTTTTTTTTTTTGCGGTACGTGGGCCTCTCACTGCTGTGGCCTCTCCCATTGCGGAGCACAGGCTCCGGACGCGCAGGCTCAGTGGCCATGGCTCACGAGCCCAGCCGCTCTGCGGCATGTGGGATCCTCCCGGACCGGGGCACGAACCCGTGCTCCCTGCATCGGCAGGTGGACTCTCAACCACTGCGCCACCAGGGAAGCCCCATGGATCTTTTTTATTCTTACTATTTAAAAATGTTTTCGTTAATTTATGTTTTTAATTAAAGTATTTGAAATGAGAATCGTGCAACCCCACAGCTGTGAACGGATGTGATTGCTGTGGTCACCCCACAAAGGCAGGATGGACCCCCTGCCCGGCACCTGCCCAAGATGTGGTTCTGGTGTCCAGACCAGTGAGGTCACATGCACACCAGAGAGCATAGAAAGGTTTATTACTCACATGATGCAGCCTCTGAGGAGGGCAGGATGGAAGCAGGTCCAGAAACGGCTTGAGAGAGAAGAGAAAGGGGATCTGCTTGGGGTTTCCATGGCCGGGCCGGGCCGAGGGTTCTCCTTGGCAAGGGCCAGGGCTTACCTGGTTGGACCTTCCCGCAGGAGCCAAGGGAGAGGGCACCTGGTGTCCCGTATCAGCCGCCCAGATGTGGGACAGAACGGGGACAGTGGTGGGACCTGGAAGCTGTCGGCAGTCGGGCATTAAAAATGAAGTCAAACTCTTTATTACCCACTCTCTGTTACAATAATACAGAGCCCAGAAGTGCATACAACACAGTAAGTCTCCAGCTGGCCAGTCAGCAACCTCCATTCTCCATAAAGGCAAACGCTCACCACTCTTACCAGCTTCTACATATCCTGCAGAGATGGTCTTATGTATATAAAAACATGTAAACACACACACACACACACACACGTCATTCCTTTTACTAAAGACCAAAGGATGGAAACCAGATAGCCCAGGGTTTGCTTAAATTCCTTCACACTTGTTCTGTTGTCTTCTAGATAAGAGTCTTTGGCAAGGCCATTTCACCTTTCTGAGTCTCAGTGCAGCCTTCTGTTACACGGAGATGAGACATACCTGCTTGCCGGACTGTGACAAGGAATAAACGATGTGTCACACGACCGATGTCTGGAACAGGGCACACGACGTCCCTTTTACCTCGCTTTCCTTCTGCTTCGCCGGCGGCTCTTTTTCAGCCTCTTTTGCAAATCCCTCTCCCTTTATTGGCTCTGACATATTGGAAATTCCCTAGGCTTTCATCCTGGGCCTTTTTCTCACTCAACTTGTTCTCCCTGGCTAATCTTGGCTGTGTTGACAGCTTTGAGACAGCTTGCCGGTGATGATTCAGCTCTCTCTCCTGCAGTCCACACATGAACATACAGATGTTTACTCACCATCTAGCTTGAAATGTCTCGGCACGTCAAAATTAGCAACCTGTCTTTACCGTTCCCCAAACTTTTTCATGATGGTGAAAGGGTACCATGATCTGCCTGGTTTTGAACTAGAAATTTAGAGGCATAACCCTTGACCTTAATCTTACCCTCATTTCATACCGCTAATCAGTCTTCAAGTTTTGTCCACACTATTCAGGATTATCTCTTGATCCATTTATTTAGTTATATCTCCATCCCTTTTAACACTTCCCTGGATAAACTTACTATCATCTCCCAAAAAATGGATCACAGCAGCCTCTTCTCTGGTCTCCTCTTTCCAGTCATGCCTGCCTCTAAGTGACACCAGAAGTCAGAAATCTTCCTAAAACACAAACCTGACTGTGTTAACCCCGATTCAACTCTGTCCGTGCTCCCCACTTCCATCTGGACGTGTCAAACTCCTTAAGCGGACTCAGTCTTGCTCTATCTTTTCATCTCTTTCTAGGGATCTTACCCAATTCCAATAGCTTTCAATATCATTTTATGCTAATGATTCCTAAATTTACGTCTCCAGGATTCCCACCTCTACCGCGAGCTTCAGGCTCTTTCACAACAGCCTTGGGAAGGTCTCCATTTGAGTGACTCATAGGCATCCAAAACATGTGTTTACCTGGATTCTTGATTTCCCACCCCGCCTTCCTCATTTCAGCAAGTCACCCAACTGCTCAAGGCAGAAAACCTAGGAATTTTCCTTGAGTCCCTTTTTCTCAGCCTGTACACTGAATCCACCTGACGTCCCGTTAATTCTCTCTAAAATGTTTCCCGTATCTGTCCACTTCTCTCTATTCTATTCCCATAACCTGCCCAAGTCATCCTCTCTCACCTGCACCAGTGTAAAGCCTCCTGTTTCACTGTTCCCATGCTTGTCCTCTTCCAATTCACTCTTACGCAAAGCAGTCAAAGGAGTCTTTAAAATATATAAATCACATGATGTCACTCTCTTGCTTAAAACCTTTCAGTGATTATCTTTGCTTTTAAAATAAAATCCAGGGACTTCCCTGGCAGTCTAGTGGTTAGGACTCTGCACTCCTAATTCAGGGGGCATGGGTTTGACCCCAGGTTCAATCCCTGGTTGGGGAACTAAGATTCCGCATGTCACATGGCGTGGCCAAAAAAAAAAATAAAGAAAAAATAAAATAAAATAAATAAAATCCAAAATCCTTACTATGACTTGCTTGCCCCATTCAGTCTACCTAGACTCTTACACCCCCTCATTCAGTACATACAACAGAAGGTCATTTTCTTCCCCACTCACCTTGAATCCAGAGCCTCTAAGACATTGCCTGGAACTTAAGAATATAATAAGCAGGTAATTAATGTTTGTTGAAAGAATGAATAAATGAGTGGCTTACGAGACGCTTCTTGGTCTAATCCCTGTGTCTGCTATTCCTTTTCTACTTTCCCAAACCACAACCTAGCCTTCACTAAATGCTAGGAATACAATGAGAGTTGGCAATGTCTATCTGGCAGCAGAAACCAAAATGAGAGAACCCCAAGAGGTGGGCGACAACTCTACGGCAGAACCGCGATTGATTAACTCAGCCGCCCGCACCCTCACCCCTGGTGGGCTTTCTCAGGCTCCTCTCCGCTCACATCTTGAAAAGTTTTGAGTGTTTTTTCAATTGTGCTAAAATATAAATAACGTAAAATTTACCATTTTAACCATTTTAAAGCGTATAGTGCAGAAGCATTAAATACATTCACAAGGTTGTGGAACCATTATTACGATCTATTTCCAGAGGTTTTCATCAACCCAAACACTCTGGACCCACTAAACAATAACTCCTCTCCCCCTGGCCCCAAGTAACCTCTCTTCTACTTTCTATCTGTATGTCTGCCTATTTTTGGTATCTCCTATCAATGGACTCATTCAGTATTTGTCCTCTTGTGTTCAGCTTCTTTCACTTAGCATAGGGTTTTCAAGGTTCATCCGTGTTGTAACCTGTGTCAGAATTCTATTTCCGGAGATTGGTTCAAGATGGCGGAGTAGGACGTGCGCTCACTCCCTCTTGCAAGAGCACCGGAATCACAACCAACTGCTGGACAATCATCAACAGGAAGACACTGGAACTTCCCAAGAGAGATGCCCCACATCCAAGACAAAGGAGAAGCCGCAAGGAGACAGCAGGAGGGGCGCAATCACAGTAAAATCAAACCCCATAACCGCCGGGTGGGTGACTCACAAACCAGAGAACACTTATACCACAGAAGTCCACCCACTGGAGTGAAGGTTCTGAGCCCCACGTGAGGCTTCCCAACCTGGGGGTCCGGCAACGGGAGCAGGAATTCCCGGAGAATCAGACTTTGAAGGCTAGCGGGATTTGATTGCAGGACTTCGACAGGACTGGGGGGAACAGACACTCCACTCTTGGAGGGCACACACAAAGTAGTGTGCACATGGGGACCCGGGGAAGGAGCAGTGACCCCATAGGAGACTGAACCAGACCTACCTGCTAGTGCTGGAGGGTATCCTGCAGAGGCGGAGGGTGGCTTTGTCTCACCATGGGGACAAGGACACTGGCAGCAGAAGTTCTGGGAAGTACTCCTTGGCGTGAGCCCTCCCAGAGTCCACCATTGGCACCATCAAAGAGCCTGTAGGCACCAGTGCTGGGTTCCCTCAGGCCAAACAACCAACAGGGAGGGAACACAGCCCCACCCATCAGCAGACAAGCAGATTAAAGTTTTACTCAGCTCTGCCCACCAGGGCAACACCCAGCTCTACCCACCATAAGTCCCTCCCATCAGGAAGCTTGCATAAACCTCTTAGAAGCCTCATCCACCAGAAGGCAGACAGCAGAAGCAAGAACTACAATCCTGCAGCCTGTGGACAAAAACCACATTCACAGAAAGACAGACAAGATGAAAAGGCAGAGGACTATGCACCAAATGAAGGAACAAAATAAAACCTCTGAAAAACTGCTAAATGAAGTGGAGATAGGCAACCTTCCAGAAAAATAATTCAGAAAAATGATAGTGAAGATGATCTAGGACCTCGGAAAAAGAATTGAGGCAAAGATCGAGAAGATGCAAGAAATGTTTAACAAAGACCTAAAAAAATTAAAGCACAAACACCTAGAAGAATTAAAGAACAAACAAACAGAGATGAACAATACAATAGCTGAAATGAAAAATACATTAGAAGGAATCAATAGCAGAATAACTGAGGCAGAAGAATGGATAAGTGACCTACAGACAACAAATGCTGGAGTGGGTGTGGAGAAAAGGGAACAATCTTGCACTGTTGGTGGGAATGTAAATTGATACAGCCATACTGATGGAGAACAGTATGGAGGTTCCTTAAAAAACTAAAAATAGAATTACCATATGACCCAGCAATCCCACTACTGGGCATATACCCTGAGAAAACCATAATTCAAAAAGACACATGCACCCCAATGTTCATTGCAGCACTATTTACAATAGCCAGGTCATGGAAGCAGCCTAAAGGCCCACTGACAGAGGAATGCATAAAGAAGATGTGGTACATACATACAATGGAATATTACTCAGCCATAAAAAGGAACGAAATTAGGTCAGTTGTAGAGACGTGGATGTACCTAGAGACTGTCATACAGAGTGAAGTAAGTCAGAAAGATAAAAACAAATATAGTATATTAACGCATATATGTGGAATCTAGAAAAATGGTACAGATGAACTGGTTTGCAAGCAAGAAATAGAGACACAGATGCAGAGAACAAACATATGGACGTCAAGGGGGGAAAGCGGGGGTGGGGAGGTTGGGATGAATTGGGAGATTGGGATTGACATATATACATTTATATGTATAAAACAGATAACTAATAAGAAACCTGCTGTATAAAAAAATAAATAAAATAAAAATCAAATTTAAAAAAGAATTTCATTTCTTTTCATGGCTGCATAATATTTGTTTGCTTTTTAATTCATTTGTCCAACAAATATCTATCAAGCACTTCGTTAAGGGCAAAGGACTATTCTAGGCACTATGCATATTGCCAAGAACAAAAGGGAAAAAGTTAACTACTTACATGGTACTAATAAACAAGTGAACATGTAGTATGTCAGATGGTAATAGGTTCTATGGAAAACCAGTATTACAGGGACAGGTGTATAGGAAGAGGATATCCCAGAGGTAGGGTGGGAACATTCATGTCGGGCCTTGAGAGGGAGTGCAAGGACTTTGGATTTTACTCTGAAAAAAGCGGCCAATAGAAAGTTTGGAGTTCGGGTTAGGGTTAGGGTTACACGGTGATATAAACTGACCTACATTGTAAAGGATATATCTGGTTTCAGTATTGAGATTAGACTATGAGGGAAAATGAGGCAAAAGGGAAGTAAAAATACCACTTAGGGGCTATTCCAATAGTCCAGGTGAAAGATGATAAGACCTGTAGCAGGGTGTATTTGTCAAGGTTCTCCAGAGAATCAGAACCAATAGGATATACATGTGATAGAGAGATAGATAGATAGATAGATAGATAGATAGACAGACAGATAAATGAAGGAGAGAGAGAGAGGGATTCTAAAGAATTGAATTCACGCGATTGTGGAGATTGGCAAGTCTGAAACCTGCAGGGCAAGCCAGCCCTACGGATTGGAAATTCAGCTAAGGGTTGGAAATTCAGGTATGAGTTAATGCTTCAGTCTTGGTCTGAAATCCACAGGGCAGTCCAAGCAGGCTGGAAACTCAGGGACGGTTTCTACGTTTCAGTCTTGTGGCCAAATTTCTTCTAAGGGAAACTCTGTTCCGTGCCTCTTCCTTGATCCTGGTGGTTTGCTGGCAATCTTTAGCATTCCTTTGCCTGTAGATGCATCACCTGATCTCTGCCTTCACTTTCACATGACGTTCTTCCTAGGTACCTGTCTGTGTCCAAACTTTCCCTTTTTATAAGGACACCAGTCATACTGGATTAGGGACTCATGCTACTCCAGCAAGACCTCATCTTAACTAATTACATCTGCAGCAACCCTATTTCCAAATAAGGTGATATTCTCAGGTCTTGGGGGTTAGGACTTCAACATACAAATTTGAGGGAGACCCAATTCAGCCTGTAACAGAGTGATAGCTGTGTTAAGAGAATATGAGAAGCAGGACTTCCCTGGTGGCATAGTGGTTAAGAATCCACCTGCCAGTGCAGGGGACAGGGGTTCGAGCCCTGGTCCGGGAAGATCCCACATGCCGCAGAGCAACTAAGCCCGTGTGCCACAACTGCTGAGCCTGCGCTCTAGAGCCCGCAAACCACAACTACTGAGCCCGCGTGCCACAACTACTGAAGCCCGTGTGCCTAGAGCCTGTGCTCCGCAACAAGAGAAGCCACCGTAATGAGAAGCCCATGCACCGCAACCAAGAGTAGACCCCGCTCGCCGCAACTAGAGAAAGCCCGCACGCAGCAACGAAGACCCAACACAGCCAAAGAGAAATAAATAAATTTATTTTTTAAGTAGATTAAAAAAAAAGACAATATGAGAAGCAGTTGGATTTGACTGAAGAGTATGAAGGAAAGAAAGGCGTCAGGGATACTCCAATGTTTTTGACCTGAATTAAAATAATCAAGTCGCCATTTACTGAGACGGTGAAGACTGCAGGAGGAGAAAGTTTGGAGGGGAAAATCAGAGTTCAGTTTGGGATAGAATTCAAATAAATACATGGATACATTCAAATAGAGACCCACCTCCTGTCCTAAGCTGCTCACTTGGTTTGGAATACCGGCAGGGTGGCAGAAGTCCCCGTCATCTCAGCAAAAACGGAGGAGATAGAGCCTGGGAGTGTTTCCCTTCCCCGCGCACACACACGTCACCCAAGTGGCCCTCATTTCTGGTGCACTCCACTTCTGTTCATGGCCCACCTTCCTCGTTATCTTTGTTCCATCATTCCACATCTCCTATGACACCTCCCCATAAGCCTTAGAAGGTTATTAAGAGAATGAAGTCAGAAGTAATTAAGAGCTGCAGAGGTTCCGTCTTTTTTTTTTTCAGAGGTACTCTTTTTAACAGCTGTACTTTCACTAGCAACATTAAAATTCTAAGTGAACCTTAACAGAAACGTTTGATTAATTGTTCAGTTGGCCTCAAATTAATATTAACCTGTGACTCTAGTATCCATGGTCTGTTTGTCTTATTTATTGTTGCTTCTCCAATCTGCATGATTTACAGTCAGCACAAGCAAAGATTTGCCTCTATAGTTTTCAATCACTCTGAATTAGATTCTTAGATCCAAGTGGAAAAATGACTTCTCCAAACAATAGAAAATTAAAATGCATAGTAGGGCTAAACCACAGCAAAAGAGAATTTTTTAAAATAAAGTTCAGGAAAAAATAGGTCATCTCATAAAATTAAATCTAATTTCAATTTCCATTCTGACTGTGATTTTAATTCTAAGTTCTCAGAATGTTTTGGTAATAAAGTGGGTTAATTCTGCCACGGAGGTTTCCTTTATGAAAGGGTACTATTTAGGGGTGAATGAAAAATTTTCAATTTGCCTTTTAAAGGGGTGAGACTTTGTTGGTATTGATTAGGGGTGTGGTGATTTTCTCCTCTGCATGGTTCAATAACCAACATGATCAATGAGGCGAGTGGATACGCGATCAGAATAAGGTACTCCCTAAGTCTTCCGGATCCCTAAGGAGCAGTGCTTTCAGGAATACGGATGCCAAGATGATTCCCTTTGGCGACTACGTTTTTGAAACCTTCAGACCGTCATCTAGAATCTGGCCTGAAAGGAAGACAGGGCTTTTTGGAGTGATCAGTACCGCCGGCGGCTGAAGTCCTCTCCTCAGATAACGGTTCTCAGATCGAATTTTGTGGCTACATTGACATTCCGTGCTCTGACCTTGCTAGAACGACCGAAGGAAGTGGACGCGTTTCAGCACCCGACAGCCCCGCCAGTCAGAGAAGCCTCCGTCCCTCGCAAAGACAGGAGACAGAACTGGGCAGCCGGCTGCTCATCCGGAGGGAAAAGACCACGCCAGGGAAGAGGAAAAGGTGAAGTTCTCCGGAGACGCACAGGAGCCGGCCTTGGCGTTTCTGGGGCTGAGTCTGGGACTTCCCTTCTGCCGAAACATTTCCCCTGCTTCCCTCCCAAGCGTCTCTGTCTCGGAGCGCAGCAGCGCAGCGGAATGCCTAATGAAGCGTGCCCAGCAAGGGGCGTCCAGCGGCTCGGGAAGCAGGGCTGGGGCGGGAGGGGGAGAGTCTGGTTACAGGTTCACACGTTCTGAGAAAACCATTCGGAAACCTGAGCTGGAGACGCAAATGCTGGGACCCACGCAAGGTCGGGGGCGTGCCCTTCGGGCCCCGGCAGCCGGGCGTGCGCTCTCCGCCTCGCTCCAGCGCGTGCCTGAAGCCGGCCGGGAAGGCCGCGGGCGGAGCCGTCAAGCTCCGGGCCCCCGGGGACCGCGGCGCTTCTCTCTGGGCATCCTTAGCATACGGTCCTTCCGAGCCGGGGCCGCGTCTGCTGGGGTGCCTGAGGCCACGGGCACCGCGCTGGAGCGGACGCGGCCGACGGCCCACGCTCCCCGCAGGTGCGCACGGGGTCAGCAGCGGCCCGCCTGCGTCCAGGGGCGCCGCCGCGGCCGAGCCCCGCTTCCCCCCCACCCCGGCCAGGGGCGCGCCGTCTGCGGCCCTCCCTAGGAGACAGACACTGGTCGCCGAGTCCCGCTCCGAGCGTTTTCCAAATCGCTCATTTCCCCCTCGAGCGAGCTTCTGGCGCTTATCCAGGAGCCTCCCGGGCTCCCAGCTCCAACCCCTGAAATAAAGGCGGCGCCTGTCCAGAGAGTGGGGGAGGGGAGAGGCCCGTGTGCACGCGGAGAAAGAAAATACTGGGAGAACGACCCCGTTCTCTAGGAAAAGGTAATGAAGGGAAGAGAAAGAGTGTGAACTACTCGGAAATGCAAAGCGAGCTCCACTCTCGCCGGGCGCATACAAACGAGGGAGCGACGAATCAGCCGACGCGGCCGGCGGCGGCCCAGGAAGGGCCTCATGCATGAGAATGGGTTGCTAGGTTTCCTCGTTCCCTCCGACACCCGCTTCCCACAAGACATCCACCGGCGGAAGAAAGCAGGCCGGGCCCGGCCACGGCAGAGCGGGGGGCGGTGGGGGGGGGGAGACCGCGCCAAGCCCCCGAGGCCGCTCCCGCCGTCAGGACCCTGGAGAGCGGCAGCCGCGCCCAGGGGACCCGCGCCTCGCCGCGCGGTCCCTCGCCTTCGCGGCTTCCCGCCTCCACCTTCATTTTTCTTGGCAACCACTTCTCTCGCTCTTCACCAACAGATTAAATTGCCTTTTTGTTTTGCTTGAGGGGGCTGTTTGGATTGGCTGAGTTAGGTTCCGGTTTGTAACTTCACTAAGTAGTAGTGGACAAAGAAGCCCTGAGAGCTCCAAAACGAGAGCCTGAACGAGGCGGGTGACCTTAAAAAGCCACTGAGGGACTTCCCTGGTGGCGCAGGGGTGAAGAATCTGCCTGCCAGTGCAGGGGACACGAATTCGAGCCCTGGTCTGGGAAGATCCCACATGCCGCGGAGCAACTAAGCCCGTGCGCCACAACTACCGAGCCTGCGATCTAGAGCCCGCGAGCCACAACTACTGAGCCTGCACTCTAGAGCCCGCGAGCCACAACTACTGAGCCTGCACTCTAGAGCCCGCAAGCCACAACTACGGAGCCTGCGCGCCACAAGTACTGAAGCCCCGCCACCTAGAGCCCGTGCTCCACAGCAAGAGAAGCCACCGCAATGAGAAGCCCACGCTCCCCAACAAAGAGTAGCCTCCGCTCGCCACAACTAGGGAAAGCCCGGGCGCAGCAACGAAGGCCCAACGCAGCCATAAATAAATAAATAAATAAATAAGCAAGCCACTGAGTTCAATCCTTTACTTCGTAAATGAATCAGACCAACTCAAAGAATAAAGAATCTCCCAAGGTTTGCCATGGAGTTCATTTCAAGGATGGGTCTAGACCGCTGGGCCTCTGACTTCTAAATTAATGTTTCCCTATGCCTTCCAAGAAAATAATACCCTTATCTTAACCTAGGCCGCTTAGCTCTCCCAAGCAACAAGTGGAGGGTGGAAAGGCCTGTGTTCGGGGAAGTAAGATGGCCACAGCGAGTGTGGAAAGGGGGCCTGCAGACTGTGCTCTTAAGTCCTGGTCTCCCCTGACCCCCGCACCCAGCACCCAGCACAACCAAAGTCACATGGCCAGTCCCTTTTCCGCCAGCCTGAGGACCCCTCAGTCTTCTGCCTGTATCCAAGCCTCCCCTGGACACCTATCACAAGGACCTAGTAACCTCATACCAACTTCTGGTAGAGCTCTGGGCACTTTGGAAGGTGGGAAAGCACAGGGGGAAAGAGGAGCCAGAGCCAGAGCTGCAAGAGTCAACTGGGAGATCTTCATCCGAAGTCGAAAGAACCAAGAGAGGTGAACACGGACGCTCCTGTACGCGGCACCTCACCGTGAAGGTGCCTACGAATTCCCTGGAATGTGAACATTCCGATTCTCATGCGGTAGGTCAGGATAGGGTCTGAGGTTCTGCATTCCCAACAAGCTCCTGGCTATTATCCAAGCTGCTGGCCCAGGGACCACACTCTGAGTAGCAAGGAGTTTGAAAGGGGTGGGGGGAGAATGGGAAGGCGGGGAAGCAGGGAAGAGAGGGGGGGGGAAGGAGAGAAGGGGATCTCCCCTGCTAAGCAGAGGCCTTTCCTTTTGCTCTCACCGACCCTCTCCTGCACCCCGAAAGCAATGCCTCGAAACGCCGCAGTAACTGGCACTCTGCACCTTTTCTTCAGTCTGTAGCGGGACCCGACAGTGACGGTGTGTGATTTTGTTTCTCTCCTCCCCCTCCTCTCGCCCTGCCCGCCGCCGGCCCTGCACAGCTCCCAGGCCCGCCCGCTGCCCCGAAGCTGATCGGCCTCCTCTCTGGCACGCTCTCCGGCCTCGCGCGCTTCTTCGCTCACCTTCTCCAGCGACCCCTTCCTGGGGCTCCCCGGCGGCGCCCGGACTTCTCTCTTCTGCTCCCCGCCCTGCCAGCCGCTGGGCTCGCGCCGGGCCAGGAGGAGCGGCCGGGCCGCCTCTCGCTCCTGCTCAGGGCAGCTCTGGCACTGCCCGGCCGACCCCCAGGGGGACGCCTGCTCCGGGAAGAGGACGCCGGCGCCGGGCAGAGCCCGCCCAGGCCCGTGAGTACTGTGCTCTCCGCCGCCCAATCCGCGGCCTCAGCGGGACGCCAGTTTCCCGGGTTCCTCCCTAACCCCGACTGACCCACTCCACGTGGGGCGAGCAGGGGATCCCGCCAGCAAGGGGAGAAGGGGAGGGGGGCGGGTGGGAAGGTCGAGACCCGGCCGAGAACGCTCACGGAAAAGGTGCCGGCGGCCGCCGGACACCCCTCCCCCCAGGAGACCCTCTTCTCGGGCCACTTCCTCCCAGAGCCTACGGAAGAGGGGGAGAAGCCCCAGTCCTCCCCGAAGCCGCTTCCCTAACTCACGCGTCGCTCTCCTGCCCCTCCTCCAAGCCTCCCCCGGACGAGCCTCCGCCCCCTCCTCGCGCTCCCACTCCCCAGCCCCCGGCTACGGCGCGCTCGGGAGGCCAGGGAGGAAATGACGTGATGTTATTTTAGTGTCAGGTCGGCTTCCAGCTTCAGTTTACCCCGCCGAGCTCGGGCGCACGGCCCGGAGGTCCGACCGCGTCTCCCGAGGCCACACCGGGGGCTCCAGGGCTCCGTGCCCGCAGAGCTGGTCGGCGGCGGCGGCGGGGTTCCCGCCACCCTCCGGGTCCCCCCCTTCCCCGGACTCGGGAGTTACCCCCCGCCCCCCGCCACCCAGCCAGGTGGGACCTTCGGCTCCGGCAGGCGGGGAGGGGGCGAGGAACCCCTTTCCAGTTTGGTACCTCCGGAGGCGGAGGCTGCAGCCGGGTGGGGCGGGGGTAGAGCTGGAGAAGCACCCCGGGGAAAGGGAGATGGTGGGGACCGGCCTCCAGAGGCGGAGAGTCCACGGCCGGACCCTCCGGGTACGAGCACCCCGGCGCGCCGCGCACCCCGCGCGCACACACGGGTGCCTCCCCCCGCCCGCTCCATTCACAAGATCCCAGCGCGCGCTCTCGCACGCCGGGGTCCCGCTCGGCCCCCGCGCGCCCAAGCATAGGGAGAGCCGAGGGGGCTCTGTGGGGCCCACACTCTCGGTACTTCCTAACCCGGGACTGAAAAAGGGAACCACGGTCCCGGCATGGATGGGGACCCCCGCCCCCCGCCCCGCCGCAGAGAAGCGCGCCGCCGCGGGAGGGAAACGAGCCCTGGGTGGCCCGGCCGGGGAGGGGGGAGGGAGGGGCGGGGAGAGGCAGAGGCGAGGGAGGTGGGGGGGGTGGGAGATGAAGGCGACAGGAAAGACGGAGAGCCAGAGGAAGAGGAAAGCCGGGGAGAGCGATCGCGGGCGTAGCGAGGGCAGCACCTAGAATTATCATAAAAATAAGGCACTCGCGGGACGCATGCGCACGGCCGACGGAGGCGCGCGGGCCGCAGCTCCCCCTCGGGCTCGCAGGGCAGACGGTGGAAGCGTGAGTACCTACTTCCTTAACGCCCCCTTCTCCCTCCTGGACTCGCCCTGTGGCCTCGGGCCGGGAGGTGACCGGAGCCGGGCGGGGCGCACACGCTTGGCTGGACCACGGTGGCGGGAGCGGGTCAGCATGCAGGGTGTGCGGGGCTTGGGGTGTGACCGTGTCTCAGGGGGCTCCGCCGGGGCGTCCGCACGGTTCGACCTCTGTGGCCCGGCATCAGCGAGTGGGTGGTCTACTGACACCCGAAGCAGACCTGGGAAACCCCGGGCGCCGGAGGCGGGCGGTCTGAGTGCAGGTGGGAAGGAAGCGGAGATGCTCCCGGAATCGCAGCGGAGACGCGCCACTACGGCGGGGACCCGAGGAGCCGGGCGGGAAGCGGGCGCCCGCCGCGGACCCCGGGGGCCTGACTCGGTGTCGCCACTGAAGCTCGGAAAACCGAATGGGCAGAACCGTCCCCACGCTCTGCCCGAGCCGAGGCGGGCGGGGTGGGTGGCGGGCGCCGCGGGTATTTTTCTTGCAGGAACCCGGCGATTGAGTCTTCCGCGCTCTCGGGGCTGCGCTCGGAAGTTGGAACGAGTCTGGCGCCCGGGCTGCGGGGACCTCCGGGACGGCGGCGCGCGGCAGGGACTGGGCTTCGGGGGGTCGGCGGGCGCGGCGATTCCCCTCCCCCGGGGGTGGGCGGGGCAGGGGGTCGCGGAGGCGGCGGGCTTCCGGCGGGCTTGGCTGGTGCGCCCGGGGCGCTCCCGCGGCGGGGGGGAGCGGGCGGGAAGGGATGGGCAGCGGGGGAGGGGGGCGGCGGGGGAAAGGTCTGGGGAGGGCAGCGCGCGGGGACCCGAGCGGCTTGCGAGCCCCCGGGCGTCGCCAGCGTCCGAGGAGAGCCCGGGCGGGCGGCCGCGGCGCGGAGCGAGCCCGGCGGCGGCGAAGGGCGCGGGCGCGGGGCGGGGCGGGGGACGCGGCCCCGCCAGCAGCTCAGCCCCCCGCGCCCCCCGAGGCAGGCCGGGTGGAGGAGTGAGCGCCGAGGCCGAGTTTCTGGCCGGGAGGGGGCGGGCGCTCCGAGGGAACTCGCTCCCACATCCCTTTCTCGGGAGAATCCGGTCGAGGCCGAGCGCTCTTTGTCCGCCCCCGCCCAGCCGATCGGCCGGAGGGCGCGGGTTGCGGCGACCGCAGCCGGTGCCCGCAGCGCGGGCGGGCAGCAGCAGTCACTCGCCCGCGGGAGCTCGCGGTGGCCCCGGAGGCGGGAAGCTTCTGCACCGTTTCGTTACTGTCCTGGGTCAGCCCCCCCTCCTCTGGAGCGCAGGTCTCAGGGCCCCTGCGTGGCTTGGCTTCTTTCACTTCTGATGGTTCCAGATTGTGGAATTGACCAAACGGGTCCGAGTTCACGAAAGGTGTGAATTCCTCCCCCGACTTGGCAGAGGAGATGTGTCATGGAAAGACTCTATCTGTAAACTCTTAGATTTTTGCTCACAACCTGATTTTCTCCTGGGCTTCTTCCGGTTTATCTCTTGTTCCTTAAGTGGCGTCTTTTGTATCAGTATCAGTATCGCATATGAGGGGCAATATTGCCTAATGGGTAAGAGCCCTGGACTCAGTAACTGTCTAGATTCAAATCTCAGCCTAGCGGTGTGACCTCGGGCAAGTTGCTTAACCTCTCTGTGCCGTAGTTTTATCATCTGTAAAATGGGGATAAGAAAAATACCCGCCTCACAGGTTGGCTGCCAGCATTCAGTAAATTAATACAGCAGAGCTCTGACGCCAAAAAGTTACTATTACTATTGTTATTGTATTGGTACTAAGCTGGCTAAGTAGACTTCAAAACGTTAAAAGATCAGGAACAAAATGCATATTTTGTTTGTTATAAAGAGTATACGTGATGAAATAGATGTCCGTCAAAATTAGAAAAATAGAAAATATTTTCTATGTCAGTATCTAAATTTAAAAACAATACATTTCTATATCATCTGGGCCCTTTTATTTCAAATAATTATGAAGTATTTATATGCAATGATTCAAATAGCATTTTAAGAAAATTATCTCTAACCTTCAAAATATTTCACTTTGTAAAACAGATATGCATTAAAACTATGTATTAGGTCATGGTATATACAGAAAATCCGATGTCTGCATTAAAATATTGCCCTGAGTCAGTTTTACTTAAGAGAGTGTGGAAACTTAGGAGCTAGACATGCTGGTTTCTCTAAGATCATTGTAAACATTTTAGCCAAAATGCCCTTGATATCAAAAATATAGAATAATAAAAGTCAGGTTACTTATTTACCTCCTTCACTTTACAGGTGAGGAAACATTCAGAGAGGTTAAAGGTCAGATATCTGCAGCTAAATAGAGGCCGAAATGGGATTAGAATTATGTTTTCTGGCTCTGCCCAGGCCTCTTACACACCACACAGGTGATTTCCTGTTTACTGCAGATTTATGAACCTTTAACAAATAGGAAACCGGAAGGTATGATATAAGGAAAAAATATACAAGCATGTGTTATCAGCGACATAAGAAAGGCCGGGCAGTAATGTGGCTACTGCTGGCCGACCACTTTATCATGATCCCTCACATCAGAAGATATGACCACATGACTTGCTTGAGTTATGGGAAGGTCCCAGATCAAGCAAGAGGTCGAGCCAGTGTTAGAATTTAAGGTCCCACATTTGGCTGCATATTCTGTTAATCCCTTGCAGTGGTTTTACATTAGAAATCAGTTTTGAGCTTTTCTTAAATGTTTAAAAATCTCCTTCCTGATGGCTTTGAAGGTCTTTCCTGTAAGAGAGCTTTTTAGGAAAGTCAAGATTACATACCAGGAGATTTTATTATTCCAGATTTTGTAGACAAGCATGCGTGAAAAAGGAAAAAAAGCTTTCTTATTTTAATGCAATTGCCAGGTGACTGGTTTCATTCCAGACACTTGAACACCAGTTCTGAAAGTTCTGCTGTTTTTTCATTTCTGCATGTGTCCGTCTAATGACATTCACCTCTCACGAACAGACGCAGCTGGTGGCTTAAAGGTCCAGACTTCACATAAGCGGTTTAGAAATTACAAGGCAGAGCCTTTCACGTGAGTGTCTGGCCTTGCAAAGTTATTTACAGGAATGCTGTGTCTGCCAGGGAAGGCACTTCTAGGAACTGTGCCTGCGTCCTTGAAGAAGGAAACCATGGTCCTCTCCAGTCGTGAGCGCGATGTCTTACCCTTGATTTTGCCTCTCTGGACACATGTTCTTAGACAGAAATCCAGGGCATTAAGCAGGGAGTGACTTTCTAGCAGGCTCCCAAGCCAGTCCAGCAGAACTGAGTTTTGAAATCACACGTATCAAGTCAGGTCCCCTTATGATTATAACGTGAATCACTGTTCAACTGGGAATATTGCCGATTGGTTTTCTGTACGGCAACCAGGTGACTCACAGTGTGAGCTTCTATTCAAATACTTATAGTGACAGCAGCAACTAACAGGGCTCATGCCGAGTCAGAGCCTAGCATTAAGTACAAGTGAGTCACTGACTACCCGACACTTCTGAGATGGTCCCTGAATGTTACCTTGAGCAGCCAGTTCAAGAGTTTAGACAGCGCTGCACGGGGGGTGAGTCCGTTCCCAGTACGACTGAATGGGCTTCCGCAGCAGCTCTTTCACCGCGAAGCCTGATATGACTGAGTGCCCAAGGTGATATTCCGTGATTATGAATTCATAGAATCCAGCTGATTAGATTCCAGCTATTTGCATGGGGAGTCATCTGTGAAGAATGAGTAGTATGCTCTGTTGCCCAGCAGTGATATTTCACTCGAGTTATTTCAATGATTATTACAGCCAGTTGACCTTGATGGTTCGGGAATGCTCGATTTCTAGTTATTAATTAATTTTACTTTACATTGTAAAATCCTTCTCCAGTACATATCAGTGTTTGGATTGTAGACAACGGCATCTCATGCAAAGTCACCCAGCAGTTGGACTTCCTGAGGTCCTGGGTTGACCACGTGTACCTCAGCCCAACGGTGAAGTGGACGGAAACATCTTTTTCTCTGGTTTGTCTCTGTTTGTGCCCCTGTCACCTCTGATGTTAACTGGACGGTGTTTGCTCCAGAGCTAGAACACGAGTTTGTGGTGCCCGTCGTTCTAAGGCTGCAACACACCAGGCACTTCCAGCCCTTCTGGGGCTGTTTGGCCAGATCCACACAGGCTTGTAGAGCTGTTCCATTTATGCAAGACACTGGAAAGAACTGTGCAACCCATGCCCTACCCAACACTTCTAAGTGACTTTTATGTCTCAGGGTGCGGTGGTAATATAAGATTTAAGGGGCCAGTAGATTCCTAAATTTATGTAAAAGTCTTGTTGATAAATAATGGCAAGAAGTTATTATCCTTGGAATCAAGGTTATGAGACTATTGTTTTTTAAAGTACATGTATGTTTTTCTCTATTTGTATTGTAGTGGATGCAAGAGAAACCCAGATGTATGGACTTTACCATATACCCTTATTGTGTTTCTACAAATACCCATTTCTGTGATAACCCAGATTCTAATTTGTGCATCTCCTGCTATATAGAAGTGTGTAGATACTGTTTTCCATTTAATAGGGACTGCACACAAAGAGTCTAGTTCTTCCAGGCTTAATGCAATTCCTGGCAAGTTCAGGTGGTTAGGACTCTTTAATAAATTAGACTATTTATAAAATGGGAACGAAGTTTCATGTATGTTTTCTAAATTTCAGTGAGGAACTATAGCTATTTTTGTGAGAGTCCTGTTTTTTTAACTTCGTTTTGTTATAATTTATAGTAAAGTGTACACGTTCTCAGTTACCCTCGTGTTACCATTATCTGGATCAGGATTTCTCAACCTCAGCACTATGGACATTTTGGGTTGACTGCCTCCCAGTGGGAGGCTGAACTATGCGTTGCAGGATGTTTAACAGCATCCCTGTCCTCTACCTCTGGATGCCAGTAGCATCCCCTCCCTGGAAATGACAACCAAAAATGTCTCTAGGCATTGCCAAATGTGCCCTGGGGGCTCACCACTGCTCTAGATCAAGATACAGGATATTCTCAACCTGTATCCATAAGATCCCCTCTTGCTTCCTCCCAGCCAATACTCACAGGTATCCACTGTTGTAAGTTCCCAAACCACATATTACTTGTGCCTGGTGTTGAACCCCTTCTAGAATTAGACACTACATATTCTTTGCAGCTGGTTCTTTAGCTCAGCATTATGTTTTTGAGATTCATTCACTGTTGTTACATATATTGTTATTTTTCAATGCAGCATTCCTTTGTGTGAATACACCTCAGTTCACGTATCCATTCCACTCTTTCTTTTAAATTTATTTTTAGCTACGTTGGGTCTTCATTGCTGTGCGCGGACTTTCTCTAGTTGCGGAGAGGTGGGGCTGCTCTTCGTTGTGGTGCGCGGGCTTCTCTCGTTGCAAAGCACGGGCTCTAGGCACGCGGGCTTACAGTATTTGTGGCTCACAGGCTCGGTAGTTGTGACTCACAGGCTTAGTTGCTCCGCGGCATGTGGGATCTTCCCGGACCGGGTCTCAAATCCGTGTCCTCTGCCTTGGCACGTGGATCCTTAACCACTACGCCACCAGGGAAGTCCCTCCATTCCACTCCTAAAGGACATCTGAGTTGTTTCCACTGTGAATAATGCTAATGTGAACATTCTTATTCATGTCTTTTGATAAACATTAAGCCCTGATTTCCATTGGATGCTCAGGAATGAAATTGCTGGGTAATAGATCCAGTATATGTTTAGCTTTATTAGATACTGGCGTTTTCTACATGCCAAACCAACTTACACCCCTACCAGCAACATATATTGCTTCACATCCTCACCAGCACTTAGTGTTGTCCACTGATTTAATTGTAGTCATTCTGGTGTCCATAGAGGTTTAGCACTGTGGTTTTGATTTGTATTTCCCTGATTACTAATGATGCTTAGCATCTTTTTTCAGCCATTTGTATATCTTCTCTTGTAAACTGCCTCTACAAGTTTTTGACCTATTTTTCTGTTGTATGGTCTGTGTTTTTCTTATTGATTTGTAAGAGTTTTTAATATATGCTGGATATAAGTTATTGTCAAAAATGTGTGTGTGTGTCTCTGTTTATCTATCTGTGTGTGTGTTGCAAATCCCAATCTGTGTCTTGCTTTTACACTCTCATTCCATTACCTTTCGACTTCTGTAGTTTCTGCTGAAAAGTCATGCGTCTATGAAGGTGACATGTCTTCTTTCTCTGGCTCATTTAAAATTTTTCTCTTTGTTTTTGGCTTGCCACTGTTTGAACACAATGTGCCTAGGTGTGGTTTTATATTTGTCCTGCTTTGGATTCATTGGGCTCCTTGTATCTGTGAACTGATCTCTTTCATCAGCTTTGGAAATTTTTCACTCAATATCTCTTCAGATATTGCTTCTTAGCAGTTTTCTCCCTGCTCTGAGACTCAAATCATGTGTATGTCTTTTATATGATCCTAAGTTTTGTCCATTTTTTGTCTCTCCTTCAACTTGAATACTTTCTTTTAACGTGTGTTTTAGTTCACGTGACCTGTCTTCTGCTGTGCCCAGTCTTCTGTTAAACCATCTAGTGCTCAATTAATTTCAAAAACTGTTTTATTCTAAATGTAGTATGTCTGTTAACAAGCATCTTGTTAATACATTTCAGTTTTCTGATGAAATTCTCCATGTTTTCATCAGTTTTTCCATCTAATTCTTGCCTACTAAATCCAGTGTTGAGGTTTTTATGAGCCTATACCTGCTGTTTGTTTTTTAATCATTGATCACATTTTTCTGTCTCTTCACGTATCTAGTAATTTTTGTTGTATGTAGACATCATATATAAAGAAACCGTGTAGGCTTGGATTACATCTTCCATCAACAAGGAATCTCCCTTGGAGGGATTTGCTCTGTGAGAATGAGTAGCTGATGACTTCAGTCCTAACAGGTATTGAAATGTGTTGGGACGGGTTGCAATTTTAGTAAGACTTATGTAATCTCGGTTGCTTCCCATTCCTCAGGTGTTTTCTCCTGCGCTTCCGGATTTAGAGCCTAACGGGTTTCTATCTCCTCAGTCTTGAAAGACTAGGAGACTCCGTCTCACCTTCAGAGGCTTCTTTCTGCCCCCGCCTTCCCCAGGTGGCTTCCACGGTCTGATAAAGGTCACGAGGAGGGCAGCCGTGTGTCTGAGGGAGACCTTGTTATTGAAGGGAGACGTGCTCTCCCATCTGAGACTCTAGCCTCAGCCCATGCCCTGAGTCCATATACGCCCTCAGGGAAGGAGACACACTGGTGACAGACTGCTCCCTGGGGAGGAGCTCTCCCTCAGACACTTTAGTTAATTCAGCCTTTTTGCCTCCACAGCTCTTTGATGTCTTTAGAAATGGGATTTCAGTTACCCATCTAACATTTTTAGTTGTTGCTCAGGAGCTGACCTATTACCATTTTTCTTGAATTAAGTTTCTTTTTCTTCTATCTTTGAATCACATTTTTTATCTATCTATAGTATCATTTGTTTCCAATGCAATTTAGAAAACAAACATTAAAAATTTTGCCATGTATGAATATAAAATGCAATACATGTTTTGTGAGTTTAAAAATGTTAGTGGGGGCTTCCCTGGTGGCGCAGTGGTTGAGAGTCCACCTGCCGATGCAGGGGATACGGGTTCGTGCCCCGGTCCGGGAAGATCCCACATGCTGCGGAGCGGCTGGGCCCGTGAGCCATGGCCGCTGAGCCTGCGCGTCAGGAGCCTGTGCTCCGCAACGGGAGAGGCCACAACAGTGAGAGGCCCGCGTACCGCAAAAAAAAAAAAAAAAAAATGTTAGTAGGAAAAGAAGTACATTATAATCCCTGCAACTCTTCCTGCTTCAGATTGCAGTTTTGTGATGTAAAAATCATGAGCACTGGAATGAAAGAGAACTGGGTTTGAATTTTGACTTTGCTTGCTAGTTCTGTGAGCTTCAGATTCCAAATATGTACAACGGGGGGATAATTACACTTACTTTATAACAAGAAATGTACAGTAGAGGGTTCACGAGAGTATTCAGTTAAGTGGTAGCTGTTATCATTATTCCTCTAATATTTATCCATCATTAATTTAGGCCCCTGAACATGGATAATCTGATTTTGAACACATATTTTGATATATTTATATCTGGTACAGATTCTGAAACTTTTACCATTCAAACAGGGTGCTGAAAAAAGTTCTTTGATATGAAATGCCTATACCTATGACTTAATATCTATGAAAATATTGCTAAATAAGTTTATGCATTCATATTTTGCCAAAATCTTTCTCTTTTTAGACCAAATAAATCCAAGTAAATAAATAAATAAATTTTAGTGGCAGGAAGAATTACATCCAAAATAGTCTGCTCTCAGCAAAATTCACATCTAGCTACTTGGTGTTCTATCCACTAGGGTTTATTATAGATGTTGGCAACAAGAAAACCATATTAGGAAATATGAAGAAAAGGCTAACAGTGTTTTCTGGAAAGGACAGCTGGTTGACCTTTGCAGAGGAGAGTCTGTAGGATCTGTGAGTAATTTTAATGTTATCTCCATGTTATTTAAATATAATTAATTTTTATATTAAATTTCCTGTTACCCGTCTGCTCTTTTATTTGGACTTCAGCATTTGTTTCTTTTTAAAAAAGACCTCACTAATATATGGAAACAATGAAGTTCTACTCTAAATTTAGAATGGAACTAGTAGTCCTGGGGGCAGTTGGATGGCTCTGGAGTAGCCGGCCTCTCCTGAACGCCCGGCCTCTCCTGAACGCCCGCCCCCTCCCCAGCCAGTGGGACAGCGTTCCGGCCTGCATCCTGGCCTGCATCCCTGAGGCCCAAGATGCATCTGTGATTAGTTCTCTAGCGTGATAAGAGCCGGCTTTGCGGGTCTAGCATCTGCCTGCACTCTTTACAATCTGTACGCAGATTTAAATCAAAGCACAAGAATTATGGGGTCTTGGGACCTCTCTGGCGGTCCAGTGATTAGGACTCCGCATTTCCACTGCAGGGGGCATGGGTTTGATCCCTGGTCAGGGAATTAAGATCCTGCATGCCATGCAGCGAGGCCAAAAAAAAAAAAAAAGAAGAATTATGGGGTCTAGTGTACAACAAGCTAGAATTTATCAAATTCTCATTAGAGCTAAGTTTCCGCTAAAGCAAGTAAGTTATTTCTAGACCTTTAAATGACTTGGAAGTTCTGTACTGTTCTTTTGGCAAAATGAAGTACTTATTAACAAAAACAACTGAACAGCATATACCAGACCAGGTGGAATAAATGTGGGTTAAAGGGGGGTGGATACAATGGCACAAAGAGATATGAAGAAAGTATGCAAAATCTAATAACATGCATAACTCACCTGTTTGTGGTAAACACATCTCATAAACTAACCCCCAAAAGACACATTATTTTTTCCCTTATCTTCTAATGATCAGTTCAAAATCATGAAGGAAATAAAACTATAAATTCTAACTTAGAGCACATATTTGTTAAAATATATCAAAAGTAGTCTGAGAATCAGGAGACTACATAGAGATTATTTTTTAATGGAAATTGGTCCTTTATGAGCCTTTTTATGCATCCCTTAGGATGGGGGTTTTATTCCTAAATCCCTGCGTCTGACTGCCTTATGTGGTCTCACAAAAGGAGAATCGAGAGGAATGGCTGTGGTTCCCTACAAAGAGTCCAAAATGCATAACCATTAAACATTTCAATCCATTTCAATTTTAGATCTGCTTGTTCAGCACACTAGCCGTCGAACACTTCATGCCGAGGGCATGGGGACCTAAAATTCAGGAGATATTTTGGTGAAAATTGTAGAAAACCAAAACCTTGAGGAACAGAGATCCTGTCACACCCCCCCTAGGAACAGCAGACAAAAACGTGCCATCAGCCCGGCCGCCGGGAACTGTCTTGGGAACGCGAAGGCAGTGTGGAACCAAGGTGACCGTGTGCTGGCGTGCCCCTTAGCCCGTTATGATCAGTAGCAGACCGCCTATGGACGTCCAAAACAACCCCAGTCTGTCCGACCGTAGCCTGTGCACAGCTGGGGTGCAAAGGGCGGGGCTGTGCGCGTGCTGAGAGGGACCCGTGCCTGGGGCCAGACAGCGTGGATTTGCGTCCGCGCGGGGACAGCCCCACAGAGTAAATGGAGTAAGGTGTGGTTACTGCTACCTTTGCTCATTTAGACCGAGAGGAAGTTGTGCATTCGTTGGAGATTCTTAGGGGAAAAAGCAGACTCTGAAAAAGAGTTTTTATTCTGGTGTCCTGCGTTACCATTGACGGCCACAGGAGGGGACTAACAAAGTCTGGATTCTGTTTTAAAACAGTAACTATTTTAGGCCTTGAGGGCCATGTGGTCT
The DNA here is from genome assembly GCF_964341445.2 of Mesoplodon mirus. Lineage (NCBI taxonomy): Eukaryota > Metazoa > Chordata > Mammalia > Artiodactyla > Ziphiidae > Mesoplodon > Mesoplodon mirus. The sequence goes on along the minus strand of NC_138992.1, from coordinate 75,299,588 downwards.
CTATTGCAACTACTCATCTCTGCCACTGAAGCCAAAAATCTGGGGGATAGAGCAGAGGGAGATGCATTTTGGAGGGTGTGCAGTGGGTTTGGAGAGAAGGCGCAAGCTTACCAATGAGTGAGGCGAAAAGGAGAGTCTAGGTGACTCCTGGGATGTGAGTGGACGGGGCACCGTGGATGGACTGAAGCAGGGGAGGACACAGCGGGGGCAGGGGGTGGGACTTGAGTCCGTTTAGACGCTGGAGCCTGAGACGTCCACGAGAGCTCCAGTTGTGATGCCAGCGGACAGCTGGACTGGAGTGTTTTGAAAGCAGGGGCGGGCGGGGGGCTAGAGGCAGAAACGTGAGTCTGTGCTGTGGTGCTAAACTTCGGGGGCTCGTGGCGGGAAGTTCTTGAGCCTAATCAATGGCTATTTCTGCCATAGAACCTGCACCCCCTTTTCTCACACTGTAAACAGTCTGCTGAGCATCTCTGTGTATTTATTGCAGCTAACTAAGGCCCATGTCCAAAGCCAGACCACGGCCTGTCCTCCTATGGTCTGTGCACTAAGAAAGGTTTTTATATTTTTAAACACTTTATTTATTCATTACATATATATATATATATATATATATATATAGAGAGAGAGAGAGAGAGAGAGAGAGAGAGAGAGAGATTGAGAGATTGCTTTTGAGGAACTGGCTCACAAAACTTAGCAAGTCCAGGGCTTCCCTGGTGGCTCAGTGGTTGAGAGTTCACCTGCCGATGCAGGGGACACGGGTTCGTGCCCCGAGTCCGCGAAGATCCCACATGCCGCGGAGTGGCTGGGCCCGTGAGCCATGGCCGCTGAGCCTGCGCGTCCGGAGCCTGTGCTCCGCAACGGGAGAGGCCACGACAGTGAGAGGCCCGCGTACCGGAAAAAAAAAAAAAAACAAAAAAAAAAAACAAAAAACTTATCAAGTCCAAAATCTTGATGGAGTGGGCCTGCAGGCTGCGGACACGGGGAAAAGTGACAGCTCTGGCAGGCTCCCTCCGTGCTGGGCAGGGAGGAGGGTGTCAGTAACTCAGGAACGCCGAATGGAAGGAGTCTGAGGGCAAGGCCTGGGGGAGGGGCGAGGAGCTGCCCCCCCCTCCCTGGGCGTCCCACCCTCCCAGCTCCACCAGGTGTTCACCAACGCGGAAGCTCAGTAGTTCTTAGCTTTCTTAATCTTTGGGGGAAACAAATCGAAGAAGAATAACATTTCGTGACACAGAAATTTTATGCAATTCGAATTTCAGTGTCCATAAATAAGGTTTTATTGACACCCAGCCCCACGCGTTCATGTGTGTGATGTCTGTGACAGTTTGGGGGCTGATGGGGCAGTTGACAGCTGTAATGCGCCCACGGAGGCTACCGTATTTACCCTCCGATCCTTTACAGGATATGTGTGCCTGCCTCTGATCTGTAACCTAGATGTCAGTGTGGAGTGTTACCGGGTTCTTGTAGGAAACCACCTATGTGAAAGTAAGTTCAACCAATCACAATGACATTTCTTAGAAAAATAATGTACTCTCAAGGAAAAAAAAAAGTAAAAATTCAGAAGGACGGACCAAAGATCTAATTAAAGATAATCTCCTATAGGAGATAAAATCAAAGGATCTAACTTAAGTTTCCTTTTGGTATCCACCATTTCAACATTTAGCATTTTCATGCTAACAGGAAAATTTAATGACAGTTAACAAGCCCCAAAAGTACCAATGACGAAGGGCCAGAGAGAAGTGATACACACAAAGGTTTGGGGGATGAGAGCTCAGATGCTGAAGGCTTTTAGGGATTCAAATTACTCACAGCCTAAAAGCTTTAAATAGGACGGGAGCTGGATATCATATCATTTATAACAGCATCATCGTCACAGATGAAAATTCTAACTCATAATGTACGTGAGGCAAAGTCTGGTCTGGTATAGCCCAATGCTACCATTCAGTAAGGGATCATGGAGAATTTTCTGTGGGGAAAAGGAGAATCTGTGAAAAAAGAGACAAAGAGAGAAAACTTGCCCAGACAGACCTGAAAAGAGTAGAAAAGGCTAGTTAGTTACTTCTGAACACACCTTTTTGTACCTTTTTATTATCCTTACTTTGCATATACATTAGTACATCTCATAGCCCATCTGCTGTAACTGGTGGAAAAGAAGTTCTTCAACCAACAAACATTCACCCAGGCCTGGTGTGTGTGAGATTTGTGCTCAGCAAACACAGTGTGAGTCTGGAGTGCCCCAGCAGACTGGACCAGAGTGCAGCGGGTTCCGGAGCACCGGCTGAGCTCCTGCTCTCACCTGTGAGAAAGAAAAGACGCCTCATGCGTAAGAGTTTCCGTAGCTCCAGCTCATAATTTAGGGGCAAGGATAGGAAGCTTCATTATAAACGTTATTTATTAAAGACAGTTAAAACAAAAACAAATGTTACTTTTAAGAAACATGATCACCTTATAGTAAGCACACTTTAAAATATAAGATCCATATAATTATAGCAATACCTTTGTCACACCCAACAAAATGAACAATATTTTAGCATCATTTAGTGCCTCACTATCTTAGTATTCTAGGACTGCCATAAAAAAATACCACAGGCCGGGGTCGCCTAAACAGCAGACATTTATTTTCTCATGGTTCTGGAGGCTGGAAGTTCAAGATCAAGGTGTGGGCAGGTTTGGTTCTTCCTGAGGCCTCTCTCCTTGGTTTGCATATGGCCGCCTTCTCACTGTGTTCACATGAAATTTCAATTCACATTCTTAGGGTTTCATTGAAGCATGCGTAATACACGGTACCCTGCAGGCTCTAGTTTTATTTAGATTTTCAAGGCAGAGATAGAGATAAAATATGTACGAGACTGAACACAGGACTTACGTGGCATTAGTTGCACTTCCCCATTGTCTTCTCTATTAAATAAAGCCTGAAACGTAGGTAGTTACCTTTTATGCATTTCTGTTTCTCGGGATGCACTTTGGGAACCCACTTCTCCCCTGCTGATTGTAGAAAAGACTATAAATATTGTCATTCTCTGGGCCAAAGAGCACTCAAGTGCTTTTAACCAGGGAAAGAGCTTGCATTCCTGACCTTGGTGCTAACCCGTGTCGATAAAGGAGAGCCCTGGGATGCTACGTAAAATGCCCGGCATGTTCATCTGGATTCCACACTGTAACTTGCAGAATCTGCACTGTGACGTGCAGGGAAAGGATTTCCGTGGCAATTTTTCCCCCCAAATACACACTTCAAGATTTCTGATAAATACTGTGGTTCTGGGCTATGATGTAGCATTTCCCTCCGGAGCCGGGCACTGGTCCCCTTATGGACCACGCCCGAGCGCTGTGGGATACCCTTATCCCTGTCTCCCCGGCATCATCTCTGTGCTCGGGCACGCTAGCGCAGCACGGCCGCTGGTCCCCGCTCTCTTCTCTCTCCCTTCTTCCTTGGGTATTTTTCTTTCCTCTTCTCATGTGTCTCAGCTGTCAGTCATGGAATGCCACTGCCATACCCAACAAAATGAACAATGCCCAATTAGCCACTGTACCTGACTCACATGAACTTCATGAAACAGAAAGTGGGAATGACTTGGCCAACAGAAGCTCAGCTCAGGCAAGTGATTTATGTAAGGTCACACCCATTAGACATGCAGAGTTCAAGGGCTTTTAGTATATTCACAGTGTGTAACTATCAGCATAATCCACTTTAGAACATTTTCACATTTTCATCATTCTAAGAAGAAACCTACCGCAGGTAATTGTCACTCACCAAGTCTCTTTCTCCAGCAGCCCCTGGCAACCACTGATCTACTTTTTGTTTCTACAGAGTTGCCTGTTCTGGAAATTTCATATAAATAGAATCATATAATATGTGGCCTTTTATATCTGGCTTTTTTCATTTGGTAATGTTTGCATAGTTTACCCAGGGAATGACAGCGTCATAGAATAACAAGAAGAGCTTAGTGAGCCTTTGCAGGTGAGAAAGCCGAGGCCCGGGGAGGTGGCTGATTGCTGAGGTCACACAGCCTGATGGTGGGAAAGCCAGGGCTGGGCCCACACCTCTTCCTCCTCCGTCCACAGCGGGCCTTCCTCGGGCTTCCCCAGTGAAAGCACAAGCGTATCCCACAGCGCTGGGGTGTGGTCCATAAGGGGACCAGTGCCCGGCTCCGGAGGGAAATGCTACATCATAGCCCAGAACCACAGTATTTATCAGAAATCTTGAAGTGTGTATTTGGGGGGAAAAAGTGCCACGGAAATCCTTTCCCTGCACGTCACAGTGCAGATTCTTTTGCTCTGATCGACAAGCCAACAGATTTACATCCCTCTTCTCTAGTCTTCCCATCCTTAGCTTTTCTCAGCTCTTTTGGTCATTGCTTGCCTTCCCTCAGAGGCAGTTTAGGTTGCTTGTAGGCTGGTGAATAGTCAAGGTGCCAGATGTCTGAGACTGAACAGGTAGGGGCCTCGCTAGTTGACTCCACCAAATATAGACCCAAAGGCATAGGATCCATTTGTTTATGATCTTAGAACACAATTTAAGGACTTACCATAGTCTTCTACATTAAATGTCATCAGTAAGTACTAAGTCAGGAATAATTATGGCATTGGATTAGCACTTCATGGTTTCAGAGACCTTTCATGTACATTCTCTCATTTACTACTTTTATCAAATCTCAGTGTAGCTCATATCATACAAATGAGGAGGTGGGGGGCTTGGAAAGGTGAGGGAATTTGGTCCAGACCTCACAAATATAAAGGTCAGACTGGAAGGACCTCTGACTTGAAAGCCCACGATGGCTTTTCCTACGTTCCCACAAGCCCACGATGGCTTTTCCTACGTTCCCACTACACGACTTTTTAAAATTCTTGATCGATTGCTCATGTTTTCCAGCGTTTAAAATTCTTGATCGATTGCTCATGTTTTCCAGTGATCCTTCTGTAAGTGTCAGCTGTGGGCTGGAAGCCCGAGACATGCAGGAGCCCCCAGTTAAACCCCCTTGGGCCTCTCTGATCCTGGTCAGCGCAGGGCTGCTTGTCCCGTGATCTGACCTCATCTGGTGCCCCTCCACCACGCCCACTGTGCTCCCTGGGACCCAGTCAGTCGTCAGCAAGATGCCCCTAGTTCCCCACATTGTCCCCCGATGTCCCTCCCCTCTTTTCTCTCCCTGAAGTGTGGCAACTCTTCCGAGGACAGCGCTTCTCCCACGGCCCTGGTAATCGGGGACACTTTTCTGCTGACATTGCACCATTTACGTCCACTCCTAGGAGTCACATGGGTGTCTCTTTGCTCCCGTTGCCATTCCCAAGACACTTCCTCACTGTCTTCCCCCAAAACCCTCCCTCTTAGGTCTGACACGGGACACAACGTGAGGAACCTTGAAGACATTACGCTAAGTGACATAGGCCAGTCACAAAAAGACACATATTTTAGGATTCTTCTTATCTGAGGAAACTAGAAGAGTCACATTCACAGAGACAGGGAGTAGAACAGTGGGGGCCAGGGGCTGGGGGAGGGGGGAAGTCAGTGTCTAACGGGGACGGAGTTTCAGTTTGGGAAGACAAAGAGCTCTGGAGCTGGATGGAGGTGAGGGTCGGAAAACAGCGAATGCGCTTGGCACCACTGAGCCGTACACCTAAAAATGGTTAAAGTGGTGTGTTTTCTCTCACGTGCATTTACCACAATAAAGAAGACACTTCTCCTGAATGCATGTCCTAGACCGAGCCCCCAGCACCGCCCCCTCCAGCATCCGCTCGCCCTCTGGTCCCTGCCCCTCACGTAGAAGACTCTAGCATGTGGGCATCATTTCCTCTCCAGCGCCGTTCCTGTCATCATTCTGTTTCTTCAGCATCCTTGTCAGTGACCTGTGCTGTACTCTGGTCTCCCAGCGCCTTGATTTCTCGACCCCAGAAGTCCACTGCCCTCCCGCAACGTCAGCCCCCACCTCATCCATCCCTGGAGTCGGCGATGACCGCCCGCACCTCCTGGGAAACCTCGTCCTCAGACCCCATCCCCGCGCCATGACCGCACCACCCTTCCCGCCCGCTCACCCGCTCTGATCCTTTCCTCCACAGGCTCCCTGGTCTCTGAGGCCTCCGGCCCATTCCCCCCTCCCTGGCCCTCACCTTTGCTCACCTGTGCTCACCTGTGCTCACCTGTCCTTACCTGTGCTCACCTGTCCTCACCTGTGCTCACCTGTCCTCACCTGTGCTCACCTGTCCTCAGCAGCCTCCATCCTTCCTCCTCCTCCACACTTCCTGCGTGATCCAGGGACATGCCCATCTCATTTGTGGTTGCAGTTCCTTCTTAGAAGCCTCGCGCCCCACACGCCATGTCACAGTCCTCTCCTCAGGTGCCCCTTCCTCAGAGACCCCTCACTCTTCAGAGACGCCCCGAGGCCCTGACTGTGACTGTCATCCCCACGTCATGCTCTGGGGTCTCAACCATTTCCCATCTTGGCAACACTTCTCGGACCTGGAGTTCTGCAACCTATTTGTTTTCATGGCTTGTGTCTGTCTCTCTTACTGGAACCCTTGGCAGAAACAGTCTAGTTCACCCCGGTGGTCCAGCGCCTGCAGCGCTCATGCATACAGGGGGCGCTCAGTACATGTTTGTGGTCAGTTCAACAGGAGAACACCCTGAAAACAAGCGCAAGTCGTATTTTTAACCTCTTTACACTAGATTTATAACTGGGTCGCTCTTTACCTGAACCTCCTGAGAAGCCATCAGACAAAGACTTGGTGTATCTTCAACATTTGGGAAACCATGAAACGGAGCAGCCAGGAAGGATGTTGGGAAGGGATCCCCTCTACCATTTCTCCTGATGTCTTGCTGACAGTATCTCAGGATGCTGGACAATACGAAAGTCCTTTTCAATAAGCGTGATTGTGCCTATTGGTCACCAGATTTAGGCAAAGAACTGTGTAGGATTTCTGCATCAAACAGACACCACCTCCATCATTATTTTTCTTTGAAAGCTTCCTCCTCATAATGCTTTCCAGTTCTGTGACACAAGGGTCAAAAACACTGGGAGGACAAGGAAAACACCTTGCAGCGGAGGAAAATCACGAAGGAACACCTAAATAGGAGAGAGGGGCAAGCAGGCATCTGGAGTCCGTCCACGCTTCGAGTGGGAGGGCTTCCCAGGCCCGTGTTCACTACCCCGTGGTCCTTGCGAGGCTCATGCGGTCAGTGCCCTGGCCGGGGACAGGTATCCCGGTGATTATAAAAGCAGGGTCCCCCCCCCACTTCCATTACCCTGTCTCCTGCTAGCCTTTCCCGATTGCGTTTTTAGCTTTCTTTAAAATGATGCCCTACAAATAGAAAAGCGCACATATGGTTTGGTACATTTTCACAAACCAAACACGCCTGTGTAACGAATGCCTGCACTGTACAACAGCATGTTTCCAGCTCCGCGAACTCCATCCTCAAGGCAAGCACTTTTCTGACTCCTAAAAGCAGAGAACAGCTTTGCCAGGGTCTCTATTCTCTGTAAATATATAGAGGGTATACAGATTATCATTTTAACCTCGGCTACATCTGCACTCCAGCAAGCCACCTTCCACAACGGTTAGGTCCCTGAGCCATAGCACACAAGAAACTGCGAGAGGCAAACCATATTCCCGACTGGCTTCTGCCTGTGCTGTTGGCAAGGTCTGTAACCCGATGACCCAGGCTGACAACGTGGCCGTCTCCGTGCTTCTTCAGAGCCCAAGCCAGAGCAGCATCAGGCAGCCTGTCCCTCTGCCCTCAGCCTTCCCTTCTCAGCTGTCCAAAAGGAAAATGTATTTCCCAAGCCAAAGCACATTCTTCTTAGAGAGCCTATTCCTTGCTTTACTTTATTTCCTTGAAATACTAAAAAGCTAGCAGAAATTGTCACCCAAACTTGAGAATTCACACTCTTCAGCGACTTGAAAATTGCCTGAAACAGCCCCACAGCAAAGATTTAATAAGTGTGCAGTTCTTTCAGAGGTGCCCTGGGCTAAGCGGTCATCGGGGAGGCAGCCACCTACAGTCTCCTTGAGAAACTCCCATGGCCTCCTGGGGTACGGAAAGCCCATGGTCAAGATTTCAATCACTACTTGGCAAAATACTCTGTAATTGCTGATTGGTATTAAGAAAGAACAAGTAAAAGCATGCATAATTTATTAATTTCCTTCCAATCGGACTTTCTTATTATTTCTAATAATTCCCGAAGGCAGTTGTAAAAGTTGAGTCATACAGTATGTTCATTTAGTAACAACAGAAGAAAAAGACATTACTGTCATAGTCTTAAAACCTTTGGTGGTTCAAGTTACAAACTTGGCGACAGCGAGATCAACAAAATAGTAAAGATTTCCATTCAAAGTCACTGAAAAACAGATGGTCACATACGTCAGTAGTTTTTTAAAAGCTAAGGACATGTGTAAGCATCCATCTGGGAGTAATCATAATTCTAAAAAGTCTATTATTATTAAGCTTTCGGTTGACTTCCCTTACTAGAACAGTGAACCAGCTTTTTCTTAAAATAGTCCCAAAATTATTCAGACAATAAAACCAAAAGAGAAAATTTTGAGAACTCATAGTTTTGCACAGAGGAAGCGTTAAGCTCTCTCCCTCTAAAACCCACTAGCTACTAAAAATTGTTAGCTTTCTGTGTCATATGAAGTGGAAGACACAGCTTTGATTTGATTTTTGGTCTATTTGTGCTGAAGTTAATGCACGTAATTCCAGCTCGTCCTTAATATTTCATGAGCCAGAGTGAGTTGGATTCTTTCTGGTGATGAGTGTGCCACAGGATAACCTGCCAGCATTCTCCAACTTAAAACCCGCTGACTTCAAGGTCCCACGAAACAGTAGAAACATTGCTATTGACTGGATTCATTTCATTTCCCAGCTGCTCATAACAGGTGCGAGTCTTGAGCAGGCAGAGGGCCTGTTTGTGACTTAATTGGCTTCAGGTGATCCGTGTTTATGCCTGGAGCATGTGATTCAGAGAAAGATGGATTCACCTGTGGCTGTTTTCAGAGCAGGTGGCTAAACCCAGGGAGAGTTCAGCAGTGAAATCTTCCCTGCTGCTTTCACTTGGTCTGTTTTTCAAACTCCATTGTGTAGATTCTTTTTTAATTTTATTGAAGTCTAGTTGATTTACTATGCTGTGTTAATTTCTGCTGTACAGCAAAGTGATTCAGTTATACATATATATATTCTTTTTCATATTCTTTTCCATTATGGTTTATCAGAGGATATTGAATAGAGTTCCCTGTGCTCTACAGTAGGACCTTGTTTATCCATTGTGTAGACTTTTTTTTCTTTTTTTTTTTTGGCCATGCCGTGCAGCATGTGGGATCTTAGTTCCCTGACCAGGGATCGAACCCGCACCCCCTGCATTGGAAGCGTGGAGTCTTACCCACTGGACCGCCAGGGAAGTCCCCATTGTGTACATTCTTGAATGAAAGAGAATCAGCAGCCAAAAAAGACTTCCTGTCGGATTAGTCAGCCTCAAAGCCCCTCATCCTCAGAAATAGCTCCCATCTGGGTTCTGTAAGCCTCGTGCTCAGCACACCAGATTGGCCCTCCTCCCTCACGAACAAGTCCCTTTTAACAGTCCCTTCCCCAGCCTGTGCCCTGGATTTCTTCCAGTCCTACCAGGGGTGAGAGGCTTGGGCTGAGAGGGACCTGGATCATAGCTTCCTCCACCCCCGCCCCCGGGGTGAGCACCAGACCCCAAGGAGAACCTGCAGGAGGCCCACCCAACCCTCCACCATGTCACCACCACCACCGAGCACACCCTGGATGTGCCCGCCCTGCAGGCAGGGTCAGTGCAGAGCCTATAACTAACGTGAATCTGTGAAGAATCATCTTTTGCATCCAGAGGGGAAGTGTGTTAGAAAAAGCTTTCCCAGGCTGGGAAAACTTAGAAGGTAGAAAGACCAAAAGGAGGCTAAAATTAGGAGCAAATTGGGCTAAATGCTCAGAAACATTACTGCAGAGAACAAGGAAATGAGAGTGTCTCTGGAGGATGCTGTGCAGAGAAGATTCCTGGAAGATCGTTCTTTTGATGCACGTTGGTACCAGTCAAGGGAAGCTCAGAAAACAGCAAAAGAAAAATGAACAGATGTGGCTCCGGAGGAAAGGAGCTTTGTTCCTAATACAGAACAGCAACAAAGACCTGGCCATTTGAACAGGCTCCAAAAAATATCGAGAGGGATCTTTCTAGGGCGAGACTGAAGAAATAAGGTAAAATGACCGCCCAAGCAGAGTGCTGTGAGAGGAGGCTGGATACTTACGGTCCAGGAGGGAGATTCTCCTTCATTTATTAGATAGTAAACTTTTCTAAAGAGAAACTTCTTACCAACTCTTGGATTACCCTGAAGTAATGTTTGTGTAGGAAAAGGCAGAATAAAGACTTGATTCTCTGTCCTTATTCACCAGTTTTCAAAATCAGTTGGTTCCCTAACATTTTCTAAAAGTAACAGTGAATGTTTCAGTATCACTATGAAATCACGGCTTTACACACATATGATGTTTCAGTTCATTGCAGGTAATATTCTTATTGATACTTAAACTTTCTCATATTTGGCAGGGGCAGCCTTGTTTATATTTGCTCATGGCTCTGAAGTTTAGCATTTTTATATAATCAAATCTGCCAATCTTTTGTGGTCTCTGGGGGTAACAGTAGTTACATTATGATACATCTAGGCATCTAAATTATGAGGTACTAGCCAACTATTGAATGAATGAGATAGAGCTACATGTCCTGTCCAGGAAGATTTCTGAGACATTTTTAAAGTAAGAAATATAAGGCACAGAGTCACACACAGCATCCAAGGCCATTTAGATAAGCATACTAAAACTATGTTTTAAACTAAAGTTAATTACACGTTCTTAATTTCATAGACGTGGTCCTGGAAAGAATCACATCAAACCTTAAAGCTGGTTATTTCTGGGGGTGGGAAGAGGATTGGGAAGTTCAGAGGAGCTGTGATTTCTCTGTACCTCTGTGTTCCGGATAGAAGCCTAGTTGAATGTTCACCAGCATGTATTCATGTTTTGTTGGGGATTTTTGTTTGTTTTTTAAAAATTAGTTTATTTTCAAGCTCAGGTTTAAATTAATCTTTTGCCTTTGATGAAGTCTTATATCTGCAATTTCATTTGCAAATGGTTTCTGCATTTTGGGCCAAAAGAAATGAAAAAACTGATTGGAATGTCTAAAGACATAAGTGCATGTTAACGTTTCTAAAAATATCATATTAAGTAAAGTAAGTTAGACAAATATCATATGATATCACTTATATGTGGAATCTTAAAAAAGTGATACAAATTAACTTATTTACAAAATAGAAATAGACTCACAGACATAGAAAACAAACTTATGGTTACCAGGGTGAGATAAATTAGGAGTTTGGGATTAACATATACACACTACTATATATAAAATAGATAACCAACAAGGACCTACCGTATAGCACAGGGAGCTCTACTCAATATCTTGTAATATCTATAATGGAAAAGAATCTGAAATATATATATATCTGAATGACTTTGCTGTACACTTGAAACTAACACAACATTGTAAATTAACTATACTTCAGTTTTTAAAAATGGTTTAAATTTTTTTTAAAGTAAAAGATAAAAAAATAAAAATATCTGCAGTCTCAAGGGAAACAGCATAATGTATTGGAGAGAAAGAATGACTCTGTGTGTGTGTTTGTGAATTCTAATCCCACATATGCTATCAACTAGCCATGTGTCTGTGGACAAGTCACTTTAGCTCCTTTGGCCTAAAAATTAGATAGATTAGATCATGTTCAGGTAAAAGTAAGCATCATAACTGGAACTATTATCACATTAGTGTATTTTAAAATGCACGTGTCTGCACTGAGCTATCAAATTTCTGAAAGAGTCCCTTGGACTGACAGGCTGGTACGAAGAAAGAGCATTGGCTGAGGGCTCGGTGACCTGGGCTACAGGTCATCTGTGTCACCTCAGGGGGTGAGTTAAGCCTCTTTAAGCCTTGGTTTCTTTACTGAAAAGAGGAATTAATAACTGTCTTTCCTGGCTAACGAAATTGTGGGAAGGAAGAAATTAGGTGATACATATAAAAGTCTCCTGGAATCTGTAAAACCCCATAAAAATATGAGCATTATTCTCTTAATTAGCCTTGAATACTGCTCAACCAATCAGACCTTTCAGGTGGGATGTTAATGGAACGACTTTTTCTATATGTGGTACAGTGAAACTCTTTAGCACAGCAGAAGTACAGTCCTTATTTTATATGAGGTATGATGTTAAACAAAGCATCTGTTTTTGTTTGAAGTGTTCATTCATTCAGCCAACCTCTTCTTACCATCCACTCTTCTGAGCACAGAGGTTCCAGCCCTTCTGTGCTCGCTTCAGTGTGATGACTGAACCCACCCACAGAAGGGATAAGAGAATCCCTTAAGGTGGTATTAGACTCTACTTTTCTACCTGTTTTCATTTCTCGAATAAATGAACAAATATTCTGGGTATACCCAAACACAATAGAAACAAATCATTACTTGAGAAGCAAAGCATTTGGGTTGTGCCTTTGTCTTTTCTGAGACACTTAAGTTGGAGAAACCTAATTCACTCCGGTGTGGGCGGTAGACCACGTATGTGTCCTAATGTGAAAAGAACCTCAGTGCTTTGTCAGGTGAAAAAGAGAGGCACGGGGTGGTGTGTATACTGTGCTCCCATTTTCTTAAAAGTGTATAAATGTGTGTAGCTATCTGGAAGGACATACAAAAAACAGATAATGATGTTTTGCTTTAGGAGTTTTCATAGCAAATCCTTCAGTATTGTCTGGTTTTTCCTACCATGGGTGTGTGTTATTTTCATTTTTAAAATGACTTTTAGTATAACATCATTAATAAAGTATCACCTTGTGTCATCAGCTCAGCTCTAGATTAAAGTAGCCAGTCATCTGGACGCAAATGGGGATGATTCATTCTGGAAAGAAGCATTAAAATGGCTTCACAGGAGCCCCTGACTATGTTAGACATTGTCGTGGGTTAAATTGTATCCCCCCAAAATATGTTGAAGTCTAATATGGCTAAATGTTTGTGTCCCCCCCCCAACAAAATTCATAGGTTGAAATCCTAACCCCTAAAGATGATGGTGTTAGTTGGTGGAGCCCTTGGGAGCCCTCATGAGTGGGATGAATGCTCTCGTAAAAGAGGCTCCAGAGAGATCCCCAGTCCCCTTCACCTTGTGAGGACACAGCAGGAAGGTGCCAGCTCTGAACCACCAGGAAGAGTGCCCTCGCCAGATTGTGACCTGCTGGCTCCCTGATCTCAGACTTCCAGCCTCCAGAACTGTGAGAAGTAAATATCTATTGTTTATAAGCCCCCAGTCTGTGGTCTTTTGTTATGGCAGCTCTAACGGGCTAAGACAAAGTCCTAACCCCGGCACTTGTAAATGTGGCCTTATTTGGAAAAAGGGCTTTTGCAGATGTAATCAAGAGAAGATGAGGTCATACTGGATTAGGATGTCTTTATAAAGAGAGAGAGCTCGGGACACGCAGAGGAATTTCTCCTCTCAAATTTCCTTATGTTCTGGCTTAACTCTTTCAGAGCCCATCGTGTCCTACTGATGATAAGACTGTGTTTCTAAAGGTCGCTGAGGATAGTTTTGAATGTATGTCCTTTAAGGTTCTTGGTTCTCCTTCATCAGGATCTTGTCTATGATTCTACACCTCATGGAACATGGGCTCAGGTCTCAGCCCCTTCTAAGAGATAAGATTTTTTCACAAGATTTTTTTCACACAATACTTGATGTTTCATCATATTCCCAATGAGTAATTCAATAATGGCTATTTTTAGAATTTGGAAACCATAATGAAAATAAATAGCTATTCATGGAATCCAACCACCAAGTTCAAGCTTACCAGAAAATAAGAAATAACTTTCCTGAGCTAATCATGGTCTGGTTAAAATTTTTTCTAACTAGTTACTGCTTTCAACTCCAAATTACCAGAAGATTGCGATCAAGATTAAGAATTTACCTTGGGGAACTTCCCTGGTGGCGCAGTGGTTAAGAATCCACCTGCCAATGCAGGGGACATGGGTTCGAGCCCTGGTCTGGGAAGATCCCACATACCATGGAGCAGCTAAGCCCGTGCGCCACAACTCCTGAGCCTGCACTCTAGAGCCCGCGAGCCACAACTACTGAGCCCATGCACCGCAACTACTGAAGCCTGCGTGCCTGGAGCCCATGCTTCTCAACAAGAGAAGCCACCGCAGTGAGAAGCCACCACACCACAACGAAGAACCAGTGCAGCTAAAAAAAAAAAGAATTTACCTTATTTACCTTGGCTTTTGCTTGAACTTTGAAAGAATTCTCTTGAATGCTGGGTTCCTAGGACTGGAAAAGCAATGATTGAGTAGGATCATCTCTTAGCTAAGATCCAAATAGTTAATAAACTGCCAACCTGTTTTTCCCATTTCCTCAGGCTGTCATAAATTATAGAAAATGTTTCGGAGGTCACTGACATTGGTTTTACATTCATCTAACTTTTAAGCCTCGGAATCCTCAAGCAAAGGCAGCCAGTTACTGGGGCCTCATGTATGTGGCATGCTTGGGTCATCCCAACAGACACTGAAATGATGGCCAGCAGTCTGTGCCAGACACACACCAGGGGAAGAATAGAATAGCACTAGCAAAGGAGCACTGATTCCATGTTACTTAGAAAAAGCAAATGGCAATGAAATGTGTGTGGAGTTCTCCCACACATAAGATGGAGGCGAAGAAAAAGATGCAAGCTAGTTTGGCTAATCAGACCACATATCAGTGTCTGAAAGGATGAGCTGAACTAACATAATTGACAATGGCATATTTTTTAAATCTTGTAAATAGGTAGCATTCATTTAATGTATGTTGTTAGTCTTCATATTAACTAGCTATGACATTTTAAAAATTAATTCTCGGACACATGTATATGTATAACTGATTCACTTTGTTATAAAGCAGAAACTAACACACCATTGTAAAGCAATTATACTCCAATAAAGATGTTAGAAAAATTAATTCTCTACAAATATTTAGTGACACTAAATATGCAACTCTCCCATAAGCAACTACCTATTTGCATTTTGAACAAGCCTGCTGTAATTTAAAGCATCTCGATCTGACAATTAAGATGACTAATAATGAAAAGTTCCAGTAAATTTGAAAACTAGATGAAAGGGATGGATTTTTTTCAAAAAATGAAAAATACCATGTTGACTCAAGGCCGGGAAGAAGCTATGAAAAGAACAGAAATCAAAGAGTAAATTGAAAACATCGTCAGCAAGCTATGCCCAAAAGGTTCTAGTAATTTTACTGGCAGATTCTACATATCTTCAGGGAAAAAATAATTCTCTTAGAAAAAAACAAAGATAAATAGATTTTAAAACTCCCTAAAAAATATTACCAAATCAATTTCAGCAGTATAATAAAAGAATAATCATCTTTTAGACCCAACAAGAGTTTACTTAGTAAGGTAAGTGTGATTCAACATTAAGAACTGCATTTGGGGGGCTTCCCTGGTGGCACAGTGGTTAACAATCCGCCTGCCAACACAGGGGGCACGGGTTCGAGCCCTGGTCCAGGAAGATCCCACATGCCACAGAGCAACTAAGCCCGTGCGCCACAACTACTGAGCCTGCGCTCTAGAGCCCGCGAGCCACAACTACTGAGCCCACGTGCCACAACTACTTAAACCCGCGCGTCTAGAGCCCGTGCTCCACAACAAGAGAAGCCACCACAATGAGAAGCCCGTGCACAGCAACGAAGACCCAATGCAGCCTAATTAATTAATTAATTAAATTAAAAAGAAAAAAAGAAATGCATTTGGGACTCCCCTGGCGGTCCAGTGGTCAGGTCTCTGTGCTTCCACTGCAGGGGGCTCAGGTTCGATGCCTGGTCAGGGAACTAAGATCCCACATGCCACCCAGCGCGGCCAAAGAAAAAAAAAAGAAATGCATTAATGTGATTCACTTCATTAACTATTCAAAGGAGGAAATTCATATGATCATCTCAAAAGATCTTTTTTTTTTTTTGCGGTACGCGGGCCTCTTACTGCTGTGGCCTCTCCCATTGCAGAGCACAGGCTCCGGACGCGCAGGCTCAGCGGCCATGGCTCACGGGCCCAGCTGCTCCGCGGCATGTGGGATCTTCCTGGACCGGGGCACGAACCCGTGTCCCCTGCATCGGCAGGCGGACTCTCAACCACTGCGCCACCAGGGAAGCCCAAGCTGGCACTCTTTATCCCCAGGTTCTGCATCCGTGGATTCAACCAACCTCAGATCAAAAATACTGGGAAAAACTGCAGAAAGTTCCAAAAATCAAAACTTGAATTTTGCCTTGCACTGGCAACTATTCACATGGCCTTTACATTGTATTAGGTATTACAAGTAATCTAGAGATAATTTAAAGCATCCAGGAGGATGTGCACAGGTTATGTGCAAATACCACATCATTTTATGTAAGGGACTTGAGCATCTGTGAACTTTGGTATCCTGGGGGTGCTGGAACCAGTCCCCCATGGGTGCTGAGGGACAACTGTATTTACAAAGAAATAGGTGTGTACAAGCAAATAAAATATGTTAACTATTAAGATAGGCTGGCACAACTTACTTTATACTATGTAAGCAATATAAGAAAACGTGCTTAACTTGGTAAAGTTATCTTCTCCCAGAAAACTCTGACACACGTCACACATACAGGGAAAATACTGTCAGTCTTCTCATTAAAGTCATGAAGAAAACAAAAGTGCCTGACAGTATTTCTACTTTTCAGTATTTACTGAACTTCCTGGCCAGTGAAGTAAGACCAAGGAGAGGAAAGAGGTATATACCTTGGAAAGGGACAGGAAGTAAAGTGTGATTATTTATAGACAGTATCTAACTAGGAAACAAGAGATTCTAACAAGAGAATTAACAGGAAGACTCCTAAAACTAAGAGAAGTCAATAGAGAGGTCAGATAGAGTGTCATTAGCCTGCCTAGACTCTGAAGTAACTATTTAGAAACATGGGGCTGGGGGAGGTATTTACAACAGCAGCAAAAATTGACCTCTAAAATATTCAGGAAAAAAACCTATCAAAAATATGCAGAACCTGTTTGAGGACAACTCTTGAACTGTACATAAGACAGGGTTTAAATGAATAGCTATTTCATGACCGACTGGGGAGACCCAGTCTCGCAAGGACGTTGAAACCCACTGACATGACCACGTCACAATCCTTCCTTCTTTTGAGAAGCAATGGGGATTTTGTTTTTAATGAGGCAAGGTGCATCGGTATCTCTGAGAAAATAAGTTACCCGGAGCATCTTTGGCTGAAAGCATCTTTGTTTGGAGACTGTGTTGGCGTGTCCTTGCCTCTCCGTGTCCTGAATGAAGTGAAACCCTTGTCAGGCTCTGGCTCCACTGAAATGCCGCGGATGCGGTGAGAAAGTGATGCCAGAGGAGCCTGGCTTCTCCCCCAGGGGCATTCAAAGGGGTCCACTCAGGAGGCTGGACCACCCAGGCTGGGCGCTGTGGACGGTGTTGTAAGAACTGTTGTGGCTGTGGAGGAAGGAACAGTAAATCCCTCTGGCGGGTCTCTCGTTCTGTCTTGGAACGTACATCCCAGGATGATTAAAAGACAAGGGCCAATCCCGAGTAGTAGTTACCGTCCAAGCTCCTATGCTCGCCGCAGGACAGGCCAGTAAATCAAGAGACGGGCTGTTGAGGCAGGGAACAGCGCCTTTATCCGGAGAGCCAGCAGACCAAGAAGTTGGTGGACTAAGGTCTCAAAGAACCATCTTCCGCAAATTAGGGTTCAAGCTTCTTTTGTACTCAAAGGGGAGGGAGTAAAGTCGAGCACTTCCTGGTTCTAGTCACCTCCGGAAGGGCTGTGTTCATTTCTTCCTTCCTGCAGCCATCCACAGGTGGACCCTGTGGGCCAGGATGTTTCTTGTGAGCTAAACAAAGGTATTTTAGCTTCATGCTCATGACCGGGAGGCAGGGTTCTGAGAGATGGGCTGTTATGTATCATTTAAGCTTATAGGCAACATCCCTTTAGTGATGAACTTGTAATAGAACAATGGTTCTTCCATATTACACAGTCATCCCTGATAGGTACTGAAACAGATGTCATTTCTCACAAATATTTCTCATAAATCCAGTGTGGTCCTAATCAGATTCCCACATGGTATTGATGAGCTGATTCCAAAATTCCACTGGAACACAAACAGGCAAGAACAGCCAAAAAGGTTTTTTGGTTTTAATTCATAACCTTTTTTTTTTTTTTTTTTTTTGCCCTGCCTGTGCCATGGCAGCTTGTGGGATCTCAGTTCCCTGGCCAGGAATTGAACCCAGGCTACAGCAGTGAAAGCCCAGTATCCTAACCACTAGGCCACCAGGGAACTCCCTGGTTTTAATTCATGAAGAGAATTTAACTTACCCAATATGAAAACATACAATAAAAGTATGATAATTAAAACAAAGTCCAACAGCATATAAGGATAAGTAATAGTAGGGATAGATAAATCTAATGTTGGAATAGAATATCAAATTCAGAATTTGATTCCAAGGATCTACTTAAGGTTTTTTTTTTTTACCCTACCAACAATTCAAACCATTGTATCAAAAATAAAAACGGACACGGCACTTTCTCGTTTCTTATGCTGCGTTTATATTTCTCTCCTTCAACCATTCCTGTAGTTCTCAGGCAAGGCGAGGGATGAAGCGGTTTCTGGCCACGCAATGTCCAGGGAAGAAGGCCAGGGCACCGTCCCTACAGGTGGCAGGATGGGTGTGGGTCACTGTCCTGAGCCGGGCTCGCGTCCTGGGCATCCCTGAGCAGGACTGCGCGCGGGCGCCGCTCCAAGGGCTTTGCAGCTGCGATCCAGCTGCCCCTGTAACTGCCCCCTCACGATGGTCCAGCGGGGGCCGGGGGTGGGGGGACTCGAGCTGTGAAACGCACCTGTGGTAGGTCCTCACCGCGATGTCCGAGGGATGCGATGCCAGCGTCTGTCTCCTTGATCCAGCTGTGAGCGCCTTAGCACAGGGACCCCCCATTCGTCGTTTCACTCGTAGAATTTATCACAGTGCTTCCAGGCAGGGAATAAATGTTGGGTCAATGCATGGACTGTACGCACCAAAGTTTACCAGAATTCGCAGGAATGATGTGGAGGGAGTCACACTGCGTCTTCCCCGTGATCCAAACGACAGTGGGATCGGAATCTCCAGCTTCTGTGGTGCTAACTCTGCCCCGCCCCCCTTTTACTTGCCCTGTTGCAGCCGACGGGACCGGAACGCATGGAGATGCGCAAGCGGCGGGTGTGCGCCGCCCCAGGGCCCGCGGCCCCCGCCGCAGGCCAGCGCGGAGCGGGGAGCCGGGGGTCCGACGCTTGCTGCTTCTGCTGGTGCTGCTGTTGCAGCTGTTCTTGGTAAGGTCTGCGGCCCTTCGTGGACGCGCTCCCGGCGGGACAACGGCACCCTGAATGGTGCCGGTTGCCGATGCATGCATAGGTGCTTTGAAGCAACTGCCGTATGCCCGCCTCCGCTGTGGGTTCCGTAAAGGACGGCAGCAAAAACAAACCAACCCAAGAGGAGGCTGCATCCTAGCCCTGGAGAGACATATGCAAACCCCCGAAATCAGGCTAACTACTGTATATCAAATACCTAACGAGCAAGCCAAGGCAGCTGACGACTGAACGTGAAAATCTGAGCAGGAAGGAATGAACTCAAGGCCCTCCAGCTGGTAACAAAGGCTTCATGGAGGGCTTGGGATTTAATCTGGGTCTTTACGTTTAGGGTTATGAAGGAGAACGCGCCTGCATTGTATATCCTGCTGCTTCTGTTTTATCAATATTGGTTTTTAATAAAGAAAAATGTCAAAAACTAAGCTTGACAGAGAGAGGAAAATCTAAAAATATAGGCTCACTTTCTAGTAGTGGAAGACACACTATCATTGCTTTAAAAAAAGAGATACAGCTTTAGCATTTGAGTCACCGTTGAAGATCTGGAGAAACGGGGCTGATTTACACCCAGAAATCACAGGAACCTTAGGTTGCGTTTCTGAAATCTTGGATATGAAACGTGCTTCGTGACAGCCAAATGCGTGCATAGATTTAGGCAATTCAATTATTGTAAATTTATTTGGGCTTGACTGCAGGTTAGACCAGACCTCACTATCCCGTGGAGAAGAAGGAAAACTGGGATTGATCAGGGAGGTAGAACCATTAGAACTGGGGGTGGGCGGGCTGGAGGCTGAAGGTGAAAAGTCCAGGACGGTTTGGGCTGTTCCTGCTTGCCTCGGGCTGGTGTTAATTTCCAAAAAGTTCGAGGCCGGTGCCTCTGAGGATGGATGTTACCCTGATGCTGGGAGGTCTGTTCATTCAGGATGGAACCCCAGACTCAAGTGGGAATATGGGAGAGAGTGGCTGACCAGAGCCTAGCAGCCCGGAGTTTAAAGTGAGCCTTCAGCCCTGACAAGGGGTCTAGAGGACCCGGCAGGAGACGGGAGGAAAGGGCGCGTTGGCACCCCCGACGCACCGAGGTTGCCAGGACCCCCGCTAGTCGGGGAGGGGACCTGCCAGGGGTGAAGAGACTGCACTGAGGCCCCTTTCCCACCCTTTCACTCTGCTCATCAGGCTCAGTGAGATGATGCCTGAGACGTGTGCAAAGGTGTCCCTGTGCAGGAGGGATGCCACCTGGCATTTACCCCGTCCCCCCTTCCCTGCTCTGGTGCCTTGGGATGGCACAGGAGGTGGGGACCCTGGCCTGAACAATGTCCGGGACTGATGGTGTATGAGCGACAGGTGGTGATGGATCCCAGAGCAGCCTCCTCCTGCTAACGTCACCCAGGGCAAATAAAATATAAATTATAAATAAAATATAAATCTGTACCTGGACATCCTCATCACAGCCAGCACCCGTGTAGCACGTGGTACGTGTGTCTACGAAAGACAAGAGAGCAATGTCTTCAAAGTACGGGAGCAAAGTAACAGAAAACTTAGTCAAACTATAACTCAGGAGTGTAGGTAACATAAGTCATTTTCAGACATACAAAGGCCAAGAGAGGTAACTGCCTTCAGACCCTCCCTAAAGAACTAAGGATGCATTCAAGGGTAAAAAGTGAACCCAGAGGGCAGTCATGGGAAACAAGTAACACCGATGAATACAAAAGAAGCAAACACAGCTGTAAAACTTGGTATTTAATTTTGTGTTAGAAAGTGTAAATCCAAAGCCATAAACAAATAACCTCATGTTAACAATCAACAAATCAAATACCTCAGTCTTTCTTAGGAAAAAACTATAAGAACATTTTCTTTCAAAATTAATGACATTTATGCTTAGTCAGAAATGGAACATCGATTTTTCCGCATCAAGGGAAGACAATAAAAGGAATACTGGGGCTTCCCTGGTAGCGCAGTGGTTAAGCATCCGCCTGCCAGTGCAGGGGATACGGGTTCAAGCCCCAGTCTGGGAAGGTCCCACATGCTGCGGAGCAACTAAGCCCGTGCACCACAACTACTGAGCCTTTGCTCTAGAGCCCGCGAGCCACAACTACTGAGCCCGCGTGCTACAACTACTGAGCCTGCGCTCTAGAACCCGCGAGCCACAACTACTGAAACCCGCATGCCACAACTACTGAGCCTGCGCTCTAGAGCCCACATGTGACAACTACTGAAGCCCACACGCCTAGAGCCCATGCTCCGCAACAAGAGAAGCCCGTGCACCACAACAAAGAGTAGCCCCCGCTCACCACAACTAGAGAAAGCCCGTGCACAGCAACAAAGACCCAATGCACCCCCAAAAAATTTTTAATTTTTAAAAATTAAAAAAAAAATACTGAAAACTTTATCAGCATGTGGCAAAAGGTGGCTTTAGCAAAAGAAAGAATGAGCTATTCTACAAATACCCAGATTCCTGGCATTAGGTGACCAGCTCATCCCAGTTGCCTGATTGGTTTCAGCATTGAAAGTCCTATGTCCCAGAAAACCCATGAGCCCCAGACAAACTGGGAAGGTTGGTCACCCTACCTGGTATCCAAATCCATAGAAACAGATTTATATTCCTATATTGCATCATGTAAAAAATTAATCTCCCAAGATCAACTCCAGATGGCTTAAAAGCCTAAACGTGAATATCCAAGAGGAAGACACAAGATAATATCTTTATGATCTTGGTGTTGGGAAGAATTACTTTTAAAAAGAAAGAGGAAAATCTGTAAAAGGAAGAGATTCATAAATTTGGCTACATTAAAATATTAAAATGTGCTAGCAGGAAAAATAAAAACACATTTCATCCAAAGACTTGTACATGAACATTCATTGCATCATGATTCACCCTGTGAGAGGGGTCATAACAGCATTAATCTGATTGAGAAAAACTGAAAATATCTGGATAGATGCTTTGTGGTGTAGTTATGTAATGGGACACCATCCGGCTTTTAAATGCATGTGCTTTTAAAGGAGAAAAAGGAGAAAAAGCAACTTGTAAAGCAATGCATATTTACAAAGTTTGGAAATATGTGCATATCTATATATTTTTCTTTCTTTATTTATACATTTTTAGAGAGGGTAGGGTAACTGTGAATTGTAATGATAAAAAACACAAAAATAAGTGTGGTGGTTATCTCAGGAGAAGAAAGAGGGACATAGGTTGGGAAAAAAGTGCGTGGAAAACTTCAACTGTTCCAATATTTGATTTCCTTGATTTTTTTCACAACATGCTTTTGAGATTTATCCATGTTGATAGTACACAGTGAGTCCATTTTTGTTTTTCAGAGTGATTTTTTTTATTCGTTTACAAGAATCCATTTTTAAGAAAGGTAAATGGCAATTAGTTTTCTAAGCCCTTGTATTATCTTTCTTAGAATCCTGCTTTCTGGCCTTCAGGCGTTTCATTTTATAAAAGAAGTCATGCAGAGTCTTGATCTCTTGAAAATAAACTTTTTGTTTTCCTTTCTAGAAGACTGAAGACATTTTTCCTCTTTATAACAACTCTAAACTTTACCAAAAGAGACCTAAGCAGGGGTCTTCTTTTATTGAATATTTCTTCAAAGTGGTGAGCAACTACTTTGGCTTCTATCAACATTTTCTTATACTACTTTAACAATAAAAATAAATTCAGGTTCAAAAAGTTGACACAAAATATATTACTGTTTTTCAAGAACACATTGTCTCCTAAGAAATATTCCTACTTTTAAAAAAATGAGACATGGAAAAAATGCCAAAGCTTAAGTACATATTGCATTATTTATTCATAATACAACTTACAGTTCTTTTAAGAATCTTGTGTCAAATTCATCCTTCCTTTTCCTCTTTGCTTTTTCATACCCGCTGTGTAGTACTGTTTTCTCTTACGAAAGAAGTCTGTGACGTCGGGCAGTATTAATACTCCTGCAGAGAGCGTAGCACCCAGATGCCTTTCAAATTCGTTTTTGTTTTTGTTTTAAGAAACCATCATTTACTGAAACTGTTAGCCCTGGCGTCATGAAAACAACAAGAAAAAGGAGTTCCTGCATGGCTAATGACTGCACTTAAAAGAAAAATAGAGCTACACACAAACACACAATTACTGAAAATTCATAAATGCCTGAAAATAGAATAAAAGACGTTTATAAAATGGTGTAAAGAATGTTAAGGAAAGGCATAATAAAAGAATAGAAAAGACAGTACAGAGGCAATAGTAAGATAAAGCAAACTCAACTAATCAACGATAAAAATCCATTTTGATATTAATGGGAAACTAAAAGCATTCCTGCTAAAATCAAGAACAAGGCAAGGGGGACTTCCCTGGTGGCGCAGTGGTTAAGAATCCACCTGCCAAGTCAGGGGACATGGATTCGAGCCCTGGTCCGGGAAAATCCCACATGCCGCAGAGCAACTAATACCATGTGCCCCAACTACTGAAGCCCGCGCACCTAGAGAAGCACCGCAACAAGAGAAGCCACTGCAATGAGAAGCCCACGCGCTGCAACGAAGAGTAGCCCCTGCTCACTGCAACTAGAGAAAGCCCGCACACAGCAACGAAGACCCAACGCAGCCAAAAATAAATAATCAATTTTTTAAAAAAAGAACAAGGCAAGGCTGTCCAGGATCTTCCCTGTTATTCAACACTGTGCTTTAAGGATCAGACAAGAAAAAACAACTGGAGGCCTAAGGATTGGGAAAGAAGAGGAAAAGCTCCCTGTTTGCTGATGATATGAGAATTCCCTTGAGAATGCCAGGGGAATTGTTGCTAAGCTGACACAAACACAAAAGAGAGAAATCAAATTAACAAAAAATAATAGCTTTCAGAATGTCAAGAACTCTTACAATTCAAAAATAAAAAGACAAACCAATTTAAAAATGGGTGAAGGATCTGAATAGATATGTCTCCAAAGAAGATGTACAACTAGCTGATAAATACTTGTAAAGATGCTCAAATGTCATGAGTCATTAGCAAAATGCAAACCAAAAGCACAATGTGATACCACTTCATAACCACCTAAATGGCTAGAATAAGAAAGACAGACAACAGTAAGTGTTGGCAAGGGTGTGGAGGAATTGGCTCCCTCCAACACTGCTGGTGGGCGTGTGAGATGGTGCAGCTGCTTTGGAGAACAGTTTGGGCCTTCCTCAAAATGTTAACAATAGGGTTACGACATGACAGCATTTCCACTCCTGGGTATCTAAACAGGAGAAATAAAAACAGACAGCCACACAAAAACTTGGACATGACTGTCTATAGTGGAATTATTTACAAATAGCCCCGACCTGCAAACAACCTAACTGTTCATCAGCCGATGAATGGATAACAAATTGTGATATATCCAGGCAATGGTATAGTATCCAGGCAATGGAATAGTATTCAGGCACAAAAAGGAATAATGTCGTGAAACACGCTACAACATGAATGAACCTTAAACCAGTATTCCAGGTGAAAGAAGCCAGCCACCCAGGACCACATATGGTGTGATCCAGAACAGACATGTCTTAGAGAACAAACTAGTGGTTACCACTGGGGAGAGGGAAGGGGAAGCGGCCATAGAGGGGTGGCGGAGAAAAGGGTTACTATGGGATTGTACGAAAGCATGTGTGTGAAACTTTCGAAAATTGTAAAGCACTGTAGAATTAAAAGAATCTTTCATTCAGTGAAAAAGAATAGACATATCTCTAGAGACAGGAAGCAGATTAGTGTATGTTGAGGGCTGGTGTAGGTCAGAGGTAGTGTGTCATGAGCAGTGGCTGACAACAGGTCTGGGGCTTCTTTTCGGGGTGATGAAAATGTGAAATTAGATAGTAGTGAGGGTCATACAACCTTGTGATTATGCTAAAAACCACTGAGTTGTACACTTTAAAGAGGCAACTTTATGATGTAAAAATGATGGTTCAGTAAAGTTATTAAGAAATTACCTTCAAACGTACAAACAATAAAGTTAGAAGATGAGATGGAAGTGAAAATTCCATTTACTATAACAACAGAAATACCTGGAATAAATTTACAAATGAAGGTACAAAACGTGTATAAGGAAACAAACTCTCTTGAAAGATACAATAGAGATTTTGATTGTACACTTTCCTGGCTTTCTTTCATACTTTCATATGTGTGCCTGTAAATACATAAAATCTCCATTTTCACTGGGAAACAAAGTCTGGAGAATGTATACCTTTTTTCAAGGTTCAGGAAACAAAATGAAAACCGAAAACATTCCTGAAAATCTGACCTTTTTACTAATTTCTAATGGACATGTTTTATGAAAAGAATTATTATTCTAAATGTAAACTCTCTCAATGAGTGTAGACCATAGTATTATAAATAGAATTAATTTTGCTAACACTTTATTGTCATACTTTTGGTTTTCTTAAGAAAACAAAGAATTGTCACTTTTATCAAGAAAAGAAATTAATTCTACTTGGTAACCTGGAGTTCTCTGAAATATTTGTAAAAAATCCTTCCTTGATACAGAATGACCTCAACTAACACGTGTCTGTCTTATTTCTTGCAGTCTCACTGTTAGAAACCAAGAGGAACAGACACTCAGGACTGCTTCCTATGAGCTCAGAACAGAAGACCTTCCCACCTGTGAAGAAAGGTAAAATCTCATAGTGTTTAACTCACTAAATTGACAGAAATGCTAACCTTATTATTTTTTCCTTCCAGTTTTATTGAGATATAATTGACATTCAGCACCGTGTCAGCCTAAGGAGAACAGCATAATGATTTGACTTGTATACGGCATGAAATGATGATCAAAATAAGTTTAGTGAACATCCATCCTCTCATAGATTCTCAACCAGATTTTTTTTGCATTTTTGTTTCAATAGAACACAGTTTCTCTAACTGCAATTTAATAATATCATATCATAAGTTGCATCACATTTTCACTCTGCAGAATTCTTTTTTTTTCTTTAAGTTATTTATTTATTTATTTATTTTGTGGCCATGCCGTGAGGCATGCAAGATCTTAGTTCCCCAACCAGGGATTGAACCCAGGCCCCCTGCATTGGGAGCTCAGAGTCTTAACCACTAGACCACCAGGGAAGTCTCTGCAGAATTCCTTTTAATTCATTGTATGACAGGGAGAAAAATCAGTTCCACTGTTAATCTAATGCCTGTTAATCACAAATAGAAATTGATGCTTCTTGGCAAAACATATGACATCATTTTATTTTTATGTGATTTACTTTTTTAAATAAAAAGAACATAATGAAATACACAAGTTAGGGTTTCAGGAAAATTTTAAAGGTCCATTTTTTTTCTTAACTATAAATTTATACTTTAGTAAATGTATCATTTTTTAAGTATTTTGAGAAAAACGTTGGAAAAACACACAAATTACTTTCCATAATGCCAAATTTTAAAATTGTCTTTTTCCTTCCTGTATTATCTATGGATTTACTTCCACTTACCGATTCTTATTCCTTTTCTTTGTGTTATGCCAACATAAGTGCAGGCAATAGACAAATATCCTAAAAGCATTGTTCAAATAGGTCTTGTCTTAAATTATTTATTTTTTAGGGGGGCAAAAAACAAGTAACCTAAAAGTTTACTTAAAATATTTTTCTTCATTCTTTATTTTATTTATTTTTACCCAGATATTTCAAAGTCTGGGATGCATATTAAAATCTTCCACAATTCATGAGTCTGTTAAAAACAGCTTTTATCTTATATATTTCAGTGTACTGAATTCTGCACCAAGGCTTGAGGCTTTGAGTCCTGTCTGGAACCAGAAAGCCCTCGTCTGGTCCTGCCTCTGTCCACCCTGCCTGTACGACCTTGGGCACTTAGCAGCCACATTCTGCCTCAGTTTCCCTGTGTGTAAAATGGGGATAATAACAGTGTATTGTGACTCAGCCAAAGAAGGGTTGTCGTGAGCACTGAGTAACCAGTAAAGCACTGAGAACAGAGCCAGGCAAGAGGGAAGGATTCCATGTATATCGGCCATTATTTGTTCTCAATCATATCCAATAATATAAAATGACTCTTTATCCAATTTGATGCCTTTTGCTTCCATTTCTATTTAGATATTAATCTTATTCATCTACATTTCCCTCATATATCTTTGCCTATTTGTTTATAATTTTTGGTAGTATTTTGTATGCTTCCCGAAAACAGCATTATGTTGGATTTTCGCCCAGTTTGAGTCTCTGTCACTCAACTGGGAATTAAAATCCAATTACATTGGGTCAGTTGTCTTGATGATTACGGATATGTTTAATCTTCTAGAATGTTTGTTGACTGTCTACTTACAATACCCCCTAATTATTTCTTTTTTTTTTTTTTTTTACTGTATGAACTGTGCTTTCTTTGCTTCTAGGTTCTTTGGTACTATGGAAAAGATATGTTTTCTCCCTCCCTCTCCCTCTCCCTCTCTCTCCCTCTCTCTCTCTCTCTCTCTCTCTCTCTCTTTCTCTCTCTCTTTAAAGGGTACTACTGATTACCCTTAAGTTTTTCAGTCATTCTTTTATATGTATTTCTTAAATTAAAAGGAGTAAGAAGATATATTTTGAATCCCCATATTTAAGGAACATAACTTAGCATTCTTTTTTTTTTAATTTAGCATTCTTTACTAAGCCTTGCCAATTTAATTAACCTGTCTAAAAAGAATCAGGTATTTCTATGTAGATTGCTTTAAGTTACTATTTTTAAATTATCTTTTAAGCATCTTTTAAAAGATTTCTTTCAGGGAGTTCCCTGGTGGTTCAGTGATTAGGATTCTGGGCTTTCACTGCTGTGGCCCGGGTTCAATCCCTGGTGGGGTAACTGAGATCCCACAAGCCGCATAGCCAAAAAACATGTATATATATATATTTCTTTCAAAACTAATTTTACTGGTTATGATAGAGATTTATGTTTTCATACAGAATACTCTTTTCATGATGAAAAGCTTAAACACCTGTTATAAAAAACAGAAATCAGACAGTACAAAAGTTTTACAATAAAAGCTCAGTTGTCCTCTTCTTACTCCAGACCTTGTCCCAATCTCCAAATATAAACCATCAACAGTTTTTTTACGTATCCTCAAAGGAACTATCTATGCATTTCCACACAGTTGTACTTACATAGGATTCATCTATACACACTGAATCTAACTTTGAAACTAAACTTGAAATGACTGTTTATCTGTCTGTGTCTCACTGCTGGCTCAGCTGACTACTCACTTTCTATGACCCATTTTGTCTGGTCTTCAGCTTTCTTATTTTTTTTGGCCGTGTGGCGTGGCTTATGGGATCTCAGTTCCCCACCCAGGGATTGAACCTGGGCCATGGCAATGAAAGCCTGGAATCCTAACCACCGAAGCATCAGCGAACTCTCTGGTCTTCAGCTTTTCACTGATGTTTCTCTGCTGGGTCACTTATAATCCATCTTAAAGATAGGAAAAGGACATAGAATTTACATTGTAAACTTTGCATATGGGAGAGAGTTTTTTCTATCATCATCATATAATTAGGACAGGTTCACTACATACCAAATTCTTGGCAATACACTGTTTACCTCCCAAAACTAAATGGTGAGAGAGCCTTTGGCAGTGTGGCAGATTAGATCATCTGGGGGCCTTCCCAAGACAGAAGAACAGATTTTGCATAAGTCTAAAAGTTTTTGCAACACTGGGCTCACAGAAAGTAAGGAAAAGGACAAAGCACCTGAAAAGCAAAACCAAATATAAACTAAGCAGAGCCCTGAGCAGTGACTGCTAAGCACAGGACAGAAGGGTTTTCTCTCAGAGCCAGTGCAGAGGGCGTAGGGCAAGGAGCGTAAAGCCAGGACTCCAGGGTCCAGCCCTGGTCCATGAAAGGAGCAGAAGTGGTCCCCAGTCCGTAGGAAGCACACACACATCCTCTCTGGAGGAAAGGCAATACCATCAAATGTGACTCTCAGTTTCCCAAAGATTAAGACCAACCAAAAATTACAAAACTAGAAGGACACAACCCACCACAAATGAGAGTCAGTAGAAACAACACTTGGATTTAGAGGCCAAAAGACTTCAGATCTTAGAATTATCTGCAATCAAATATAAAGTAATGGTCTCTGAAATGTTTAAACCAATTAAACATGGAATCACAAAAATGAGTAGGCTGAATTCAACTATCAGAATTGTCCAGTAAGGGAAATTCTCTGGCAGTCCAGTGGTTAGGACTCTGGGCTTCCAATGCAGGGGGCGTGGGTTCAATCCCTGATCAAGGAACTAAGATCACACAAGCCTTGAGGCATGGCCAATAAATAAATAAATAAATAATGAAATAAAAATAAAAGCAGAGTCTTTAAAAAAAAAAACTAAAGAATATATTCTTCAGGGATATATCCATACATAAAAACTATGAAAAGAAAAAGGGTAAGGGAAGAGAAATTAATAAGGATCATGTTAAACAGATTGTGTTTTCTGGCCTCAATATAATGAAAATGTAAGTAAGAATAAACTAAAACAGGGTAAGCCCCAAAATCAAGAATAGCAGTTCCACTGGGGATGGAGGGGGGCATCCAGAGGGCAGTGTGTGGACCTAACACCCAGGTGAGTGTGGTGCTGCCGATGGCCTAGGTCTCCAGGTAAAAGGTGAATCCGTAAGTGCTCAGTTCGTCATTGCTGTTCATCACTTGTAGTTACTGGACATAACTTATCTTCTTTTCTTTTTCTCTTTAACATTCTCTTCTGAATCTTTTAGAACCCTGGGCAGACACTGCCCCATGACTGTTCTGGAAGCCAGGTGGTCAGGTCTGACTTGGGTCTATCACAGCCGCCTGGGGAGTTTGTGGTCAGATGGTTGTTAAGAATTTTTTGTTTTACTTTTATAATTTAAAACCTTTGCCAGGATGTGCCTAGATGTACAGGCTTGTTCTCAGCAGTTATTCCAGCAGTTTGGTTTGCAAGCCCTTTGGCAGCAGTGGTGCCGTCCAGCTCGACAGTTGGAAGGTGCCACACGTGTTTCTGCCCAAGGCGCAAGGAAATGAGAACAGCTTTTTCTCTGCCTAGAAGGGCCTGAGGGCACATTTTCATTCTCAGAGCGAGAAAGACGCGTTTCTCGGGATGAAATTCACATCAGCCACCAATCTCTGCTCCCTTCGCCCCTTTCTCCCGCCCCCCGCCCAGCCCGGGTCCCACCCTGGAGGAGGCCAGCGCCTGGGCCCAGTCGTTCGATAAGCTCATGCTCACGCCCGCGGGAAGGAACGCTTTCCGGGAATTTCTCCGAACGGAGTTCAGTGAAGAAAACATGCTCTTCTGGATGGCGTGTGAGGAACTGAAGAAAGAAGCTAATAAAACCATGATCGAAGAGAAAGCAAGAATAATATATGAAGACTACGTTTCTATTCTTTCTCCTAAAGAGGTACGTACCCACCAGAAACGTCCCCCAGGAGGCCGTGGGTGAAAGGAACCCCTTCAGTGTCTGGTCACCCGGCCTGCTTAGGGCTGCTCCACCATTCATCGTGTTCAAACGCCTTGGAGGGTGGTCCCACCAATGGGTGCCAAGTGTCCCCCGAAATCAGTCAAAGACTGTGTGCATTTTCCTGGGAAAAGGATCTGTAACTTCCATCCGATTCTCTAGAAGTAGGCGTCTATGCATTTTGCTGTAAACACTGTTTTTTGTTTTTTTTTTTTTTGCTCTACGCGGGCCTCTCACTGCTGTGGCCTCTCCCGCTGTGGAGCACAGGCTCCGGATGCGCAGGCTCAGCGGCCATGGCTCACGGGCCCAGCCGCTCCGCGGCATGTGGGATCCTCCCAGACTAGGGCACGAACCCGTGTCCCCTGCATCGGCAGGCGGACTCTCAACCACTGCGCCACCAGGGAAGCCCCTAAACACTGTTTTTAAATGACACCCTATAAGCATTCCTTTAAATAGAATTATCCTTTTAATCTGAGCAAAATCTTGTTTACAGGCATCCTGATTTTAGGTGGAATGAGCATCACTAACATGATGCTGATGTTGCAGAGGTTCGCCCCAGAGTGTCCCTTTGTGACATCAGAGAAATGATCAGATGAGTGAAATCATCAAGCTTCCATCTCTCAGTCTTCATTCCTCCAAATCTAAAATCTAGGAGGTTACGTTGGCCTCAAACCTAAGTGCCTTGTAGCTCCGATGGTAAAACCCCACACGTGCTGCTCAGAATGTAAAGCTAATACAACAGGACCTCTCCTGTCAGGGAGCTCACAGACAAGGGGGCAGCAGACATGGGGCCCCGGGTGCGACGTCTTGGGGTCGTGACGGGCTGGGGGACGAGCCATCACTGGGGGGCAGGGGGCATGAGGAAGAGGTACCTGGAGAGGCCATGGATGGGCCAAGGATAGTGAGGAGGAAATTACCAGAAACGCAGTGGGATGAAGGCATCCCAGGGGACAGGACTAGATGGGCCAAGGATAAGAGCATGGGGTCACAGGAACAGTGAAAGCGTCAGAAGGTTGGTGGCTGAAGGGTAGAGTGCTTACCAAACAACTGGGGCCGGTGGCCAGCAGCAGGAGGAACGTTTAGGAAAAGAGGATGGTCCGAGAGCCTGGAGAGGTTTGCGGACCAGGCTGAGGCTTTCTGAGGTTTATCCCGGGGAGAGCTTGGACTTTAGCCTGGTAATATCACCAAACTTGGATTTTTGAAGACTACATGATAGATTAGGAAAAGAAGACCAGAGGCAGAGGCCAGTTAGAGGACGAATTCCAACCCAGACATGACGATGGTCCAACCAGGCCAGCTGAAGAGAAGCCAGAGAGGATGGCTTTGATCTGAGTCTGGAATGACTGCACGTCTGGTTTAGGCAGACAGGGTGGGGACCGTGCTTGGGAGAAAGACAGTGGGACTCAATTTCGCTTCCTTAAGTTTGCAGTAAGTTGGAGATGTTCCACTGACAGATGTACGGATACGAAGTCCAGGAAGTTCTTTCCATTTGGGGTTAACAAAAAGCAAGAGATTTTTGTCCTTTAATGTGTGGCTTCCACATAGTTTTATTTTGTCATGACTTTCCTTTTTATTTTTTAAGGCAAGGTTTTTCATCACTGTCTTTCAAAGCATTATACAACCAAAAAACTTGGCAAATTTGTAAAGCAAAGATGATATAAAAAGACGACCCTTTCCTCCCAAATATAAGCATCTATTACTTGAAATGTAAAAACTTGCAAAGTTTAAGAGCGTAGACCTTGGGGTCAGATGCACTGGGGTTTGAGCGCCAGTTCTCTCATTTAATAGCTGCATGACCTCGGGTGTGTTTCTGAGTCTCTCTGCACCTCGGTTCCCTCCTGTGTAGGAAGGGGAGGTCCCCACTTGCCTGAACATTTGGGAAGAGTGACAAGGGAACGATGTGAAGTCCTGCCCACGCCGGGCAGAGCGGGCTCACCCCGGGTGACCACCCTCAGCAACCCTGTGTCCATTTCCCGTCCTGAGCAGACCCTGTCCCCACCAGCACTTGAGGGACGGTCTTCAGATGGAGGTTGTAGAGAATGAAACAGTTCCATTTGCGCCTTAACTGTTTGTGAACTAGAATGTATTTTTTAATTTATTTTTGGCTGCGTTGGGTCTTTGTTGCTGTGCGCGGGCTTCCTCTAGTTGTGGCGAGCGGGGGGCTACTCTTGGTTGCGGTGCGCGGGCTTCTCATTGCGGTGGCTTCTCTTGTTGCAGAGCATGGGCTCTAGGCGCACGGGCTTCAGTAGTTGTGGCTCGCAGGCTCAGTAGTTGTGGCTCACGGGCTCTAGAGCGCAGGCTCAGTAGTTGTGGCGCATGGGCTTAGTTGCTCCGCGGCACGTGGGATCTTCCCGGACCAGGGCTCAAACCCGTGTCCCCTGCATTGGCAGGTGGATTCTTAACCACTGCACCACCAGGGAAGTCCCCTAGAATATTTTTTGATGTTTTCTGCAGCAACGCTTAGTCTAATTTTCTTTCTTTTTTTTTTAACTTTTTTTGATGTGGACCATTTTTA
The DNA here is from genome assembly GCF_964341445.2 of Mesoplodon mirus. Classification (NCBI taxonomy): domain Eukaryota; kingdom Metazoa; phylum Chordata; class Mammalia; order Artiodactyla; family Ziphiidae; genus Mesoplodon; species Mesoplodon mirus. Next base: position 75,266,261 of record NC_138992.1, on the reverse strand, counting down.
AAGTCTTTATTGAATTTGTTACAATACTGCTTCTGTTTTATTTTTTGGTTTTTTTGGCCGCAAGGCATGTGGGATCTTAGCTCCCCGACCAGGGATCGAACCCGTACCCCCTGCTTTGGAAGGAGAAGTCTTAACCACTGGACCGCCCGGGAAGTCCCATGCTCAGTCTAATTTTCTAACAAGAGCAAGCAGGAGGCTTTCTCCTCTCAGCCCACAATGAGTGTCGAGTCCCCCCTCTGGCAGGAGCTGAGCTCCTAAGACCTGGGCCCTCACTCCGGAAGCTTCTAGGAGGGCATGGCCTGGTGGTGAGGGCAGCCGTGGGGATCAGCTCAGGGTGGCTGGGAAGCTTCCCAGGACCGGGGAGCGACGTGGAAACCAAGACCTGACAGAGAAGTACAGGTAGCCAGGCCATTCTAGACAGTTCGCCTAGACAGCCTCCTAGAACACAGACAAGCTAGTTCTCGCTTCTTCTTCCTTTAAATCCCAGGCGAATGCCAAGTGCCTTGAATTCTTGAGTGCAGTAGTGAGGCGGAGCCAGGGAGCCAGTGGGAGCAGGTCATAAAGGGCCTCCTAAGTTTAAACTTGGAACTTGCAAGCTCTGCGCTTGATCCTGAGCCCACCGACACCAGCACGAGGTCTGGAGCCGAGTGCTGGGTCTGGGGGTGGTGCGGAGAGGCCCTGGACTGCCGGCCCGAGGCCAGTCAGGAGGCTGGTGAACAAATGCCGTCGAGGTGGTGGCTGACCTCCACGAGGGTCACGGCAGAGAGGCGGGGGGAGGTGGCCGGATTCGAGCCGCGTCAAAGAGGCGGCGTCAGCAGGGCTTTGTGCCCATTACAAAGCCAGAGGGAGGAAGAGCGTGAGCAGGACCCTGACTTGCGGGGGATAAACGGTCCCAGCCTTCCCAGGAGGAGGTGGATAGATGCATCTGGAAAGACAGATCACTGAAGCCCGTGCTCGGTGACTTGGATAAGCACACTTTCAGTTTTATATTAAACGAGAGCACATGCGTTGCGTATCTATCCTGCCCCCCTGGTGCAGAGACGGTCCAGCCGAGGTTCCTCACGTGGCAGAGAAGGCGTGTGAGTCCCTGTCCTGTTCTCAGCTGTCTGGCTCCCGCGGGCTGCTCTGGTCTGGGATGCACTTCGTCCAGGACGAGCAGACATCAGAGTGCAAGGAGCCAGCATCTCCTGGGACGTCGTGGACTCCCCACACTTTGAATTCATTCTCATTAAGCCCTGACCAGCTACCATCTTCACCCCTACTTTATGGAGCAGGTTGTTTGGGGGTAAACCCGCACCCCGCGGCATGTGGGATCTTAGTTCCCCGACCAAGGCTCGAACCCACGCCCCCTGCACTGGGAGCTCGGAGTCTTAACCACTGGACCACCGGGTAGGTCCCTAGGGAGCAATTCTTCAGGGCACAGTTCACTTTGCCTGAGGTCCCACAGCCAAACAGCAACAGAGCCGGGAGTTAAGCCCAAGCCCGTGGCATTGACCCTTTCACGGTGCTTCGGGTCACTTCTGCCTGACCCCAGCCTGGAGCTCCAGGTTTTCTTCCTAGTGTTCTTAGGCAATTCGCCAGCGGTAAGTCAATGTGCGCTACCTTTCTTCCTTGCGGCCAGAGTCCCCTCATTTTAAAGTAGAGCGGCGTTGTGGTTTTCTAAAGCAGTGCGACCCCCACCGGCATCACCGAGAGAACTCATGAGGAATACAAACTGTCAGCCGCCCCCAGATCCACTGGGTCAGAAGCTCTGGGGGGCCCCCCCGCACTCTTTTTTAACGAGCCTTCCAGGGGCTTCTGACGCCTCTGAAGTTTGGGACCACTGTTGTGTTCAGTTCCTCTTTCAACAGCTTAGGTTTGGGGATGACCTTGTTGGGTCTGGGATTTTTAAAGAACCAAACAAGGTATGGGAGTTGGGGTGTATGTCCAAAGAGGCCCTTGTCTGACACAGCCCCATGTGTCCCCGCCGGCAGGTCAGCCTGGACTCCCGCGTGAGGGAGACCATCAACAGAAGCATGGCCGAGCCGTCCCCGCACATCTTCGATGACGCCCAGCTGCAGATCTACACCTTGATGCACAGGGACTCGTACCCGCGGTTCATGAACTCTGCTCTTTACAAAGACCTGCTTCACTCCTTATCTGAGAAAGCAGTGGAAGCCTAGGATGTTCGAAGTATTTATTATTAATAAAACAAAGAACTCGTGGACTCCGTGTAGGACAGGGAATTTAGAGGCAGTAGTGTCTTCTGCTGGGTCACACTCGGGTTATTTTAATAACAGACTCTTCCTTCTGCAGAAGGCTGTATATTCACCAAGTAAATCGCGGCCACCTTTTGTGATACTTTTGGGAAAAATGGGGTATGGCTGTGTAGAAAGGTAGTATATTTACACTTACAACGAGAGTAGCGCTTTCTCAGTGACAAACGATACACAAGAAGACACCACACTGCCTGCAGCGTGTACATCCACGGGAACAGGACCCAAATTCCCATTTTATAAAGATGTGACTGCTACCTGTAAAATTGGTATTCTACTTTATCTTAGGATACATGTATGTAGATGCATATTATGTGCGTGTGTATCTTACATGGTTAATGCAAAGCCCTGGGCTCTGAAGTGGATCAGCCTCAAATGTTTGATAAGAGAAGTACTGCTTAGAAAATGCTTTTGTTGAAAAGTTACCTTTATTACCAGAATCTGCCAACCTGAAGAATGAATTTTCACGTAGGTGGTGTTCATCACAAAACGTTCAAATAAGCATATCTCCATTTTTACTATTGAAAGAAATATGGGCATTTTCACTCTAAAAAAATAAAGCACAAGAGTTTTATCTCGATCTTTTTTTCACATGTCACTATTTGGGAAATATAAGATTAAGTAAGTGGGGATACACGCAAGATTCTCTTCTAGCTCCCAGACTAGGATTTTTTTAGATCCCACTATTTTTATCACAGGTGAATAGGATAACTTCATAGCTCACAGGTAAAAATACGGGTTTGTAGGCCTAAACCCTCCTGAAGAAACCCATCACTAGGATGAATGGGAAAGAAAGGCACCCAGAATCCGGAATAGTTTGAGTAGTGGGTTGGAACGTGATTTACACGAGGCCCTGCTGGGACGGCCCTCCTCTTGGTCCCCTCCCTCCCTGGCCCTTCAGCCTGATGATGCCGTCATTATGCTCTTCAACCCTAAGCCATCATCCTCGTTCTCAGCAAAGCACCTCACCTCCCCCTTTACTGTGAAGATCGTGCCGCTAAGCCTGCACCTTCTCACGTGACCTGTAAATCCGCGTGGACCGAGGTCTGTGCCCACCTTCGCAGCCCAGAGTCCCAGAGAAGGTGCTCTTTCCTCCTTTTCAAGGCATCCATGCCTCGTGTACTTGTTTTTTTTTTAATTTTATTGAAGTAGAGTTGATTTACAATGTTGGGTTAATTTCTGCTGTACAGCAAAACGTATATAGATTCCTTTTCCTATTCTTTTCCGTTACCGTTTATCCCAGGATACTGAACAGAGTTCCCTGTGCCGTGCACCAAGACCTTGCTGTTTATCCATCCTCTATCAGAGTTTTGCATCTTAATTCTGACTCCATGTTCTAGGGCCCCATTTTTTCCTTAGGCAACGAGGACGTCACTGGGATCAAGGCATCAACGCTGCCCTCCAGCTGTTTACATCCAAGTAAGGATGACAGACGTGTGGGGCAGTGGCGACAGCAGTGGGGAGAACCGATCCAGAGAAGAGCTGAGCTCCGGAAGCCCTGGAGGCTACGGGAAGCTTTGGGGGCGGAGGTGACACCAGAGCTACAACCTACAGAACGAGAAGAGTGGGGGGGCGGGGGCGGAGGTGTAGGGAAGGCGTTGATACTTGGAGCAAACCCCCAACGGTCCAGTTCCGGCCTGTCAAGTAGGAGGTGAGTGGAGATGCAAAACATGCGGAAGAGGAGCTGGAGCCGGGGGCCTAGGCTTTAGGCTGGAGTATTGACGGGGGATCTGTCAACACAGGGATGGGCTGGAGGGTTACAGCCTGAGCAGGGCTGCGCGCGCATCCCTGCCAGGTGGACAGAGAAGCCAGCGCTCCCGAAGGACAGTTAGAGGAGCTCATCATCCCCATACCAGTGCAGGGAGAGCCGGGGGGATGGTGCCTCTGGGGACGCAGCAGCCCCCGGAGTGGGTGCTGCCTGGACTCGGCTCTTCGATTCCATCCCCCTTGACTTCTTTCCACACTGGAAGCTTCTGTGGACTCCCCTTCAATGCAACTCCAAGGTTTAAAAAAATTTTATGTAAAATTTGACAGGCTGATCTTGTTGGGATGGATGGCTCTCCATTTGGAAAAAATGTATATATAAACAAATATAAATTCCAAATGGTTTAAAGGTCTAGAAGAATATTATAAGAATATTGGAAGAAAATGTAGGCAACATTTTTGTAACTTCAGATGGAAAGCATCTAAGCAAAACGTAAAATCTAGAAACCATAAAAGAAACACAGATTGGATTATGTAAAAATTTAAATTCCGTACAACATAAAACATAAAAGAATGAAAACACAAATATTACGCTATAAAACACACTCAAGATTACTATGCAGAATGTATTAGGAGTGTCTACAAATTAGACAACTCTATAGACAGAAAAGGAAAAACACAATATAAACCATTAATGGAAAAAATCAACTGCCTAGAGAACAAGAAAATATGAACACAACATACACAAAATGATAATCACGTGAACTCAGAACAACGAGATGACAGTGGTTACCGTTTCCCCCTAGGTTCGCGAAAGTCACAAGGATAGCTCATATCCAGCATTAGCAAGGTGTCAGGAAATGGGCATTCCTACGCTGTTGGCAGGTGGGTGAACTAGTCTGACTTTTTGGAAAGCAATCTGGCAATATTCTGCATGCACATGTCAACTAGCTGAATCCACCCGACAAAACATCAAAATCTACCCACAGGGGAATAGGTTTTCAAGGGAATGGTATATACCCGCAGATTGCTTGCCCTACGGTGAAGGTGACTGGCATACACCTCCATGCACTGGCAGGGAGTGTTCTAAGCTAAAACAGCAAACTGTAGGGTATGTATAATGTGTGTCCATTTATAACGTTAATAATGGCCATTCCCCAAGAGTCTTCTCATCAATGGAACTGGATACTGTTCCAAAGTCTTACTGCTGTAAATTACTGTTTAGTCCTTACAACCCTCTACGGTAGGATGCTCGTCTTTACAGATGAGCAGAGAGAGGGGTGAAGTACTTGGCCAGCCTCACAGCTGGTACATGGCAGCTGGGTTTGAACCTGAGCAGACCAGAAGCCCACGCTCTTAACCGCTATGCAGGGCCCATTTCCAAGGAAAAGAGGACTAGATAGCCCAGTGTGAGCATGTACACACACGCCGACGTAACAGAGAAAACTACAGAGCCAGGGAGATCATTTTCTCTAGTTCACAACTTTGACATAGAAGATGAAGGTAATCCAGCCAGTCTCCTGGGCTGGTATTTGAGTAGCTGTCCAGCAGGCTTCTCTGTTTTTCGAACTCACAAAGGCTCAGGTGGCCAGTTTTTCTCATTGAACATGACAAAATATTTTTTAAAAATCATTCTTCAAATATAAAGATGATACTGTCTTACACAAGTCAGTCAGGTTTTTTTTTTTTTCCTGTTAGTTACCAAATTTGGAGCTAAACCATTAAGCTTCTTTCCTGACATGTGTAATCAAAAAATTTCAATTTTGAATCATCTAAAGTATAGCAGTCATCAAACAGGGTTTTTCCTGAGTAATGCCAACTTAATCTCATAGGGGATGAAATTGTGGCCTTGACATTATAATCCATCTACTTGAATTAACTGTCCCAGTGGAACATTCTGGAAAGGCGAATAAATAATCAAAATATTAACTATAAGAAAACTATCAGTTAAAACTTGATTAGCCTCAGAATGGGAAGTCTGAATAAAAAAATAATTATCTACTTAAAAAACACAAATAGTTTTTAAAATTAACAGTATGGTGACTATAGATAACATACTGTCTCGCTTTGTTGTGCAACAGAAACTAACATAGTATTGTGAAGCAATTATACTCCAATAAAGATCTATTTAAAAAAATACTGTACTGTATATTTGAAAGCTGCTAAGGGAGCAGATCTTAAAAGTTCTCATCACAAGAAAAAAAATTGTAAACTAGACTTCCCTGGTGGCACAGTGGTTAAGATTCCATGCTCCCAATGCAGGGGCCCTGGGTTCCATCCCTGCTCAGGGAACTAGATCCCACACGTGTGCTGCAACTAAGGAGCCCATGAGCTGAAACTAAGGAGCCCACCTGCTGCAACTGACCCAGCACAACAAAATTAATTAATTTAAAAAATCGTAAACTAGATGTGGTGATGGACATATTGTGACAATCACCTTGCAATATACACATAGGTCAAATCAGTATGTTGTATACCTAAAATAGTGTTATATGTCAATTACAGCTGACCCTTGAACTACATGGGGGGTTAGGGAAGCCAACCCTCCATCCACCAGGTTAAAAATCTGCCCAGAATTTTAGTTGGCCCTCATATCCTAGGTTCTGCATCTGTGGATTTAACCAACCATGGGTCCTATGGCACCACAGTACGTATCAAAAAATCCACAAATAAGTGGACCCAGGCAGTTCAAACCTGTGTTGTTCAAGTATCCAGGAAGTTCAAACGTGTGTTGTTCAAGGGTCAACTGTGTACCTCAATTTTTCGTTTTTAATGGGGAGAGGATTAATGAGCATTTGATCTTATGGATATGTTTTTAAATATGAATTTAAAAAGAGGATGAAGACTGCAATTATTAAGGGGGCAGGGATGGACCCATCAGTGAAACAATCCTGAGATAAATCAGCCTGATACTAACCTGTGATTTTAATGCTCCTTCTGGATCAAAAATGCTTCTGCAGTCAACTGGAAATCTTAGTAGTGTTCCCATAGGTTTTGATGTTCTGTTATCAGTACTTTCATTTAGAATCATACATTTACTTAAATATTCATCCAAAACAATTTAGGATGAATCCATCTTTTTTCTGTTGCTTGTTATAGAAACCTAAAACTAATTTAAATACAAAGGAAACTGACTGGCTTTCATTAGCAGGAAGTCCAGGGTAGTTCCAACACCCATGTGGCTGGACCCAGACCTTCTCCCCATCTCAGCCTCCCCCAGGCTCATCACACACAGAGGGTCTCTGCACACTGTTGGTAAAATGGTACAGGGAGCCCCAGGGGCAGCTCCTGCTGGCTCAGCTCGTCCAGGAGAAACAGTGCTTCTCCCATCTTTCATAAAGTAACCCCAGGGAAGGAGCATGGGGTGGGGTGGGACACTGAATGACAGACCCACCAGGGTCACATGGAGGTGAGGTGTCCCCTAAATGAATCAGAAAAGATGTGTGGGAACTAGTGCCAAAAAACCGAAAGATACAGTTATGCCCCTCCCTTGCCAGTATTCTCACAATTTTGCCTTTTTATTATCAGCTACACTTTCCAATGGCATTATTACAAAAATAACTTGGATACACACTGTAAACCACATATAAGAGTGAAAAAGCCTTTTTATGTCAAAGCAGCTCAGCCTTCCAATTATGAAAACACTTGGGCTAATTTAACCGGACTGTAGGGCACATCACACATGAAATGTTGTTCCTCTCTGCAGTCAGGGCCATTAAAGAAAAAATTATCATAATTAGCTGTCTTTTTATAGCACTGGGGAGAGGAAGCAGAACAAGTCATTGGAAGCAGTCACCTGTGCTTTCATTTTCCATCCCCCACCCGGATGAACAAGTACCAGAGTACACAGGTCCGATCCGAACATTTTTTAACTAATAATAAAACTGTCGCATCACTTTGCAGAACTTCAGTACCAAAAGAAACCTCCCGAGACTCGAGCTTGTTACTTCTTCCTCTGGAGCTGGAGTCTAAAACATCACCAACACTATTTACCTACCCTCCTCCCGCAGGTCCTCAGTCGTGGAACAGTCTTCAGGTCCCAGCTCCCACACGGTCAAGAAATGTAACACAAACAGAACCAAGAAAAACTACTTCACACGCACCTCCTATGTGACACCCATTCTTCTAGGGGCTAAATACAGCAGTGAACAAGTTTCCCATAAAAACGTATGGACTCTGGGGCTTCCCTGGTGGCGCAGTGGTTGAGAGTCCGCCTACCGACCTACCGATGCAGGGGACACGGGTTCGTGCCCCGGTCCGGGAGGATCCCACATGCTGCGGAGCGGCTGGGCCCGTGAGCCATGGCCACTGAGCCTGTGCGTCCGGAGCCTGTTGCTCCGCAACAGGAGAGGCCACAACAGTGAGAGGCCCGCCTACCGCAAAAAAAAACAAAAAACAAAACTGGACTTTAAAATCACCTTAATAGTTGGGAAAGTAGAACTTTTTAAACAAAAAGTAAAGCAAGCATCAATATCTAAATAAAAATGACAAAAGGTGATACATGATTAATAACAAGAAACTTTATTGAATTAACAAATTTAAAAATGGATCACTTAATTTAAAAGTGAGACTATTTTAATTTTATTCTTATTAAATTCATTCTTTCAAAAATGCACGTTATTTTTCAAATGATAAAAGGTTACTCTGTGACCTGACAAAGTGGAGGTGGGATGGTACCAGTGGGCCAATTCCTCTATGTGGGGTCTGAACATGGACTTTTAGATGTTGTTTTCTCTATTACATCAAACTGACCTGCAGTGAGCAGTGGAGAAGAGGGAGCGAAGGGGAGTGCAAAGCAGGTACTCAGACCTCTCTCTAGAGGTTTGAGAGCGCAGACGGAGCACAACGAAACGTGGACTTTGTAACAGTGGCCTTAAGATGTGCTAGACCAAGTGTGAAAACCATTTTTTCTTATTCCTAACAAAACAGATGGCACACACTTAACTGTAAGGTCCTTCCTGCAAATGAGCTGCGTTACAGCCCACATATTAGTCTGTTCCACAACCTCATTTTTGTGTGACAGAAAGAGTCAGGACAGAAATGTGCTCCATTAGTCTCCATACGGAAAGGCCACAGCGTTAATGATTTATATAAACCTTAAAGTCCTTGGTCAGCACAGATTTCCAGATCAAAGCTAAGTCATGAACTGTTTATAAGAACAACACTATCCTAAAATGCTAACATTTTCTTCCCAGTATGTCTTCCTACAAAACGAGAAAACAGTCAAAAGTTTTCATTCTTTGCCTGAGCTGGGATTTAGGAAAAGCCTACTAAACTACAACAGTGTTCTGTAAAAGTAAAATACACTACAAAGTCAAACAGGTAAATAAACAACAAACCAAACTGATTTCAACAAAGTCAAGTCATGTTTCCAAAAGTAAAATCTATTACAAACAAGTAATAAACATGTACAAGAAATTACAAGAAATGAGGATCACAGTTAGTTACAAATGCAAAATAATAACTAATTATTCCAGACTTGTGAACATAATAATTAAAATCAATTTCATATGCTAGTTGAAATATTATGTACAATTTAGATAAGCTGGTCAAGTATTATCTGAATACACACCATGTTTGATAAACTTATAATTACATTACCTCTTCTCCTCTTTTAATATTTGAAGGTACATGCCAATATAGGAAAAAATGTAATTTCCATTTGTGTGTTAACTGAGAAGAATAACATTTTTACTGTGTATGTTTCAGATTGTAAAAAAGTTAAGGTACATTTTCCTTTAAGAAGGAAAAACAAGGTAAAAATAAACTGCCAAAAGTTTAATATCAAGTTACTTATAAAAATGGGAAAAAAAAAGTTTTGAAACAGATACCATACATTATCATGTGGTCTCCTTACTGCTCTGAAACTACAGAAGGCATTTAAGGAAGGGATCCTATGTCAAAAACAGAGACTAACCCAAGGGATATATGTTACTTTAAAAATCTGATTTGCAGGAAAACTAGTTGGTTAGCCTAGTCTTAAAGCTAATTACAAAATCCATTTTCTTAATGGTCCAGGTGTTTTGCCAATTCTTCCAACTCAACAGAACTGTCAAAAAAGAAGAAATATTTTGTGAGACCTTTAAATACAGACAATGGGGTGTAGCCCTTCCCACATTTAACACAGCATACACCTTAAACTGCTAAAGAAAGAGGCATTTCTAAAAAAGATGCTGTGTTTTCCAGACATGAATAGTCACCTATATTAAGTGTTTGGTTCTTCCAACTTAGAATTACTAGGAATACATAAATAAAGAAACAGTATAAAATATCTTCTTAAGTACCTCTCTCCTTAATTTCAGGTTAAAAAAATTAATTCCAAATTTGAACTTCCAGAGTAAGCCACCGTAGGCATCAGCTTTCTACATTAAATTGAATTTTCTTAAATCCAACAGAACTATGCCAGCACTTAAGCAGCCAACTGCCTGTATTCAATACAAACTGCAATATACCCAGTCATCATCATCATCATCATCTTCATCATCACGAGGCATCATGTAAACAAATCCAAGAGCCCTCTGGAAAAGCCAGATTTGCCCAACAGGACTGAAAAAAAATGAACATCCCTCTCTTAGACCAATTAAAAAACCTGCCAACTCAGGAAGGGAGACACTGTTTCAAGCCATGAAGACACTCTCAATACCATTAATCTCCCGGCCCAGAACGAATCTTTGTAATAAAATGTGTACTGTCCTCAAGCCCAGAAAGAGTGCCGAGAGCCAAAGTCTCACACTATACTCATGAAGGATATTCTCCCATTGTCTGCCTTTTAATTCACTTCTGATTTTCAGAAAATGCTTTAACCTATATGAATAATTCAAAATAAGCATTAGACTAAAAAGTCTAATGTAAGTATAACTTAAAAAAGAAAAGAATCTTGTACAAATTTCACAAAAGCTAATAAAAATAGCCAGCATTTTTGGAGCACCAACAATGACCAGGCACTTTAAATATATTATTTCTACCACTCACCACACCCTGTAACGTGGGTCATGAGAACATCTCAGTTCGGTAACGCTAAGTGGCAAAGCAGTTCAAAGCCTGTTTGGCTCCAGGGAATGTCTTCCTACCGTGTGAGCCCCCCCAGTCCCACACTCCTAGTATCCCCACCTCTGTCTCAGGTATGATGTGTAATTCTTCTCCCAATTTTAACTTATATTTCTGTGGCTCACAAAAATCACTCAACAATGAATCATTCCAATAACATAACTTGCCTGTGTGGGGCTAATTCAAGAGAACACAGGCCGTACAAAGGAAGGCTTAGTGGAAAGCCTACGAAACCACAGCGGTGCTCATCTGGATTTCCTAAGATAAACACTAAAACCATCGGGCTGGATTTCAACAAGGTAGAGTAGTTTTTCCAGAACCAAAATCTATAAAGACAAGCCATAAGCTTGTGCAGGTTTTCCGGAAGAACAAGAGTGGAAGCCACTGAATGGATATAGTATATACAGGACTGTGACACCGTAACGCACATTTAAGATTCAATCCTGTCATTTCTGCAACAAGACGACAAGACGGTTGGCAAATTAAGTCAACCTCTTTATTTCTAGTAGGACGGCAAACAGTACGTTCCACGACAGACGCCAGCCACGGCCTTCCCCAGCACTGGGCAGCGTGAGCACGTGCATACACCGGGGCATCCAGGCAGCCCCTGAAGCAGACCAGAAGAGACCAGCCCATGGAGAACCACCCCATGTAAACAGGTGAGACGGGAACCCCAGGAGGCTTGTACCTTCCACCGGTTTCCACACTCGTTGCAGACAACAAACGTTGTCATCGGTTCATCAGCACTCCGCGTTTGGACCTGCAGCAAAGTCGGGTGAAAAATACTACTTTTTACAATACTACAAAAAGTCCAACCTAATTAAGAATGGTACCACAGTAAAATGTATAAGAGCTCGAAACAAGCTCAGATAAGCGAATTAATGTCAAACAAACACACATTTCCAAACTTCATTTTTCTAAGTCCTTGTCTTTTCATCTTTTATCTGTTCATCTAAAGTCACACATTATACTACTGATAAATGTCTAATAAATATGAAAAATTTTCATCATAACTAAGAAGCACAGAAATGTTAATTAAAAGACATATCAATTTTCTCTTACAAATTAGCAAGGATGTAAAAAGTACAAATATTTCATTATGACAAATATAAACTGCCACAACCTTTCTAAGTGGGGCAGCAACAAGAGCCTTCAATACCCATCTTCTGTGACCTGGGAGCCTGATATCCGAGCTATCGTAAGATGGTACTTAGAAACACAAATAAAGATCTGTGTGCAGCTCAACATCACCAATCACTGGGGAAATACAAATTAAAACCACAAGAAAATATCACCTCACACCTGTTAGAATGGCTATTATCAAAAAGACAAGAAAAAGCAAGTGTTGTCAGGGGTGTGGAGAAAAGGGAACCCTTGTGCACTGCTGGTGAGAATGTAAGTTGGTGTGGCCGCTGTGGAAAATGGTGTGGAGGTTCCTCAAAAAATTAAAAACAGAGCTACCATACGATCCAGCAATTCTACATCTTGGTACACAGCTGAAGGAAATGAAATCAGTATATCAAAGAGATTATCTGCACACATGTTCTCTGCAGAATTATTCACAATAGCCAAGACATGGAAACAACCTAAATGTCCTTCAACAGATAAATGGATAAAGAAAAAATGGCATATATTCATGACAGAATATTATTCAGCCATAAAAAAGAAGGAAATCCTGCCATTTGAAACAACATGGATGAACCTGGAAGGCATTATGCTAAATGAAATATGCCAAACAGAGAGACAAATACTGTATGACATCACTTATATGTGGCATCTTAAAAAAAAAAAAAAGCTGAGTTCACAGAAACAGAATAGATGGAAGGACATGAGAAGATATAGATCAAAGGGTATAAACTTTCAGTTATAAGAAGAATAAGTTCTGAGGATCTAACATACAGCATGGGGACCATTGTTAGCGTAGATCTTAAGCATTCTCACCAAAAAAAAAAAAAAAAAAAAAGAAAGAAAATGTGAGGTGATGAATGTGTTAATTAGTTAATTATCTTGATCTTGGTAAGCATTCCATGACGTATGTGTATATCAAAGCATCATATTGTACACTTTAAATATATACAATTATATTTGTCAATTATTTTTCAATAAAGTTGGGAGGGGAGATCTGTGTATAAGGATGTTTGAAGAGTACAATTTTATAATAACACAAACACTGGAAACAACCTGAGCATCCAACAGGGAAATAATGAGATAAGTCCACCCATCTGATGGAATATTATACAGCTATTAATATGTTTATAAAGGTTTAAAAAAACAAAGGAAAATGCTTACACAAAGTGAGGAAAAGTATATAAAACAGTGTACAGTATTTAGCTGCAACTAGGTTTTTTAAAAATCCACAAAATACTACAAGCACCAAAATACAGATCATTGCCCTCTCTGGATGGCAGACTAATGAGTGATTTTAAATTTCTTGTTCATACTTTTCTGTAGTTTCAGAATTTTCTATAAGTAGGTATACTTACAGAATAACAAATAAACTAAACATTATTTTTATAAAGTGCTTAATTTTCTGTCAGTCAAAAAATTCAATCCCCTAAGTCTCTCTAGTAACCGGAAACAATTAGTTGTTCCTTAAAGGGAAAATTTTGGATTTAGCGGATTACAGACGTAGCACAAACAGCCTATTTAGCAAATGAAATTTATGACAGTGAGAAAAAAATTTTCACATATGCACATACAATCCGAACAACTATAACACAGCTCTTTTCAGCGGTTCAAGAAAAAGGAAGGTCAGTCACGCCATATATGATGTGATAAATGAAGATAAAAGCCATCAACATGTTGCCAAAAAGGAATAAGTATCTGGAAACCAGTTAAGCTAAAAGTACCCAGGCTCCGAGTGAGGGAGAGCAAAGAACTTTCCCTAAATTACATGATCCTGCCAAATAAAAAGAATTGTAGCCTGTTTATATACTAACCAATAATCCACCGCTTATCAGCTCTTAGAGAAAAAACATGGCCATTTTATTAAATTCTATAATATTTAATCAATTTCAGTTTGTACAGCTTTCACAGTAACAATTTCTATGGAAGTGTAACTATTTCAAATTATTTTCAATTAACTGGAATCTGTTAGTATTAAGAATGCATTGTTATACTTAAGAGATATCTCCTCTCAAAAAATATCAAAATACTGGTAACTATCTTTACTACTTGTTTTGAAATAGGAGTTGCAAGCATTCTTAGTATGAAAATAAGAATCTATAAACAAGCACAAACCTGTGTGTAAGTGCAGTTCTTCTTCTTGCATTTGCCACATGTGAACAAGTCCGTCTGGGTCCCACCTGTCTTGGCCATCTGATGCTCTCTGATGGCTTCTTTGGTCAAGTTTTTCCGCATCTCTTTGAGCTCATCGCTGGCCATCTCCTGTTCAGAAGGTGGCAATACCACTCAGTTACAGGCATCTTCTATACATATGTGGAATGCTTTTTACACTCCCTTAGTTTAATACTAACAAGATCAAAATCAACTTTTAAAGTTTTAAAAGTGAAAAATTAATATTTTTCCTCAAAGAACTCATAAGAATTTGCTTACTCTTAAAATTTTTTCAAATACTTGTAAGTTTGCATGTGAAAACTGGATTTACTTACTGTTCAAAGGCTTATAAACAATGTAAGCCTGTAGCAATGAGCACCTCTAGTATCCAGACTATGGTCTCTACTATTGCACCCCCACCCCCCACTACCGAAAAAGGAACCAGAGGCCTCTGGAGGAATGTCTGGTTCCAGTTGCTGAGTCAAGAAAAGCACAAGACAAGTCAGAGTCATCTTGTGCCAGAAAGCACGGAAACTACCTGACTACTGTGAGTCACACGGACAGAGGAGCTACATGCAGGAGCTCCCACTGGCCAGAGAGGATGACTTCTGCAGCCAACAATATGAATTACTGAAAAGACCAATCCCCACTGGATAAATAAGAAGCCACAAGTCTGTGAGGACACTTAGAAAAGGAGAGCACAAACGCTTGCAAGAATGGCAGCAAAAGCCCCCACTGGCAGTTAGTGGGGTGCCAACTCCTCCTTCTGATAACTGTTAACCAAAAGAAAAGAATTACACATTCACCCTGCCTTTCCTGTTCTAACCAACAGTGTAACCAAGAGCCTTCAACTCAGGGAAAGTGCTTATCAAAGAAATCTAGCTAATAAATGTGCAAGGAGTGACACAATTTTAGAAATCTCTATTTTGCAACTCCTAATGAAATCACCAATTCAGTGGATGAACACACAGATGAAAGGCTGATGGACAACTTTACAACGGAGGGATCAGACTGGCAGCACACAAACCCCCGATCAACTTCCGCACCCGAAGAGTAGATCAACAAGACATGTGTCTCCTGATGTGATGCCATATGAAATAAGAAGGACCACCGATGGAGTACTTACGCAGGAAAAGTTAAACTTGCATGTAACCAAGCCTACAGAACTAGCTTCCAGTTCATAGAAAGTGAAGGGGACAGAAAAGTTAAATAACATCATGAGGAAGAAACAGGCAATTCATACTGTGAGATATACAAGAGATAAACTGGTCTCTTCAACAGGTCAATGTTATGAAAAAAAGGGGGCAGGAGCAGGAGAAGAAAGTGCTTTGGATTTAAATATGTACACACAAAATCTTAAGAGACCAAACTTAAGGTAACATCTAGACTTTGGATCCTGATACAAAATAAATGTACAATCGAACATAATATGAACTTGATATTAGATATACCAAGGAATTATCATTAGATTTGTTAAATGTCATGATGACAATGTAGTTACATAAGAAAAGTATCATATTTTTAAAGATATCTCTCAAGGATAGAAAGGTAAAAGGATATAAAGTCTGGAATTAGCTTGAAAATAATTCAGGGGAGGGCTTCCCTGATGGCACAGTGGTTGAGAATCCACCTGCCAATGCAGGGGACACGGGTTCGAGCCCTGGTCCAGGAAGATCCCACATGCCACGGAGCAACTAAGCCCATGCACCACAACTACTGCGCCTGTACTCTAGAGCCCATAAGCCACAACTACTGAAGCCCGCGTGCCTAGAGCCCGTGCTCTGCAGCAAGAGAAGCCACAGCAATGAGAAGCCCGCGCACCGCAATGAAGAGTAGCCCCTGCTCTCCCCAACTAGAGAAAGCCGGTGCAGAAACGAAGACCCAACATAGCCAAAAATAAATAAATTTATTAAAAATAAATAAATGAATCCTGGATGTCATTTCTAAAAAAATAATAGTGATAATAATAATTCAGGGGAAAAGAAAGAAAACAAAAAAAGGGATTGATGAAGAAGGTGACTAGTTATTTAAAATACTTGAACCTTGGGTGATGGATACATAGGATTTCATTATACTTTGTTCTCTACTTTATGAAAGTTTTAAATTATTTTAATGAGGTTTTAAAAAATGAATTTAAAAAATATAACAATTTTTATTAGCTATATAGAAAGACAAATTCACTGTCTTGGATGCTTAGTCAGATAGTGAGACTGCAGACACACTGTGGCTATTATCTGTGAACAGCTACATCTATAAGTAGCAGACAATGAATTCCATTTTCTCCACCATGTTCTAAATAAATATAAGGAATAGACAATAAGATATAACCAACTTTATAGTATTTAACCATGAAAAGAGCTTAGTGGTTACAAAGTCTGTTTGCAATTAGAGATTCGACTCTTTGATTCTACGTGGATCTCTAATAAGTAAAAAACACTTTTGTTTTTAGACAATAATTTATTAATGCAATCACCCAAAGATCACGGCACAGTTGTGAAAGGGACAAAGTACTGATGCCAACAGATTCAATCACCTTAAGTATTTGTCTGGTATACTGTATATATAAGTATATTAGAATAGCTAATAACAATTTATTAATATGCAGTATTTATACAGTACTTTATGATTTAAATAGACTTTACACTTGATATCATGGAATACCGTCATAGAAACATACAAATATACTCACCTCTGCCGTCATTCTAGCAAATAAGTCAGGAGGAATATTCCCACACAGCACATTTTTCCTTAAATTTGGATTCTTAGCATCCTTAAGATTTGATATCCTACTTCGTACTCTATTTTTGTATTTCATGTCCGTATTCCTTATTTCTTGATAGATAGGTACTAGGCCGTTAAGGAAAAAAAGGTTAAGTTATAAAGGTAAGATAACTTTTTCCTATTCTGCCACAATAAGAATTCCTGAAATTTCTAAGCAGTGTTTCCACTTTAGATTAAGTTAACAACAAGGCACTGTTTCTGCCTGATTTCTTGATCTGTAACTGGCAAAAAATAGTGATCATACTTTTATGCTATGAATGAGCAATACTTTCTCAATGTTTAATGCCAAGCAAGAAACAAAGTAAAAGGGTTTCAAAATGTAACTCAGATATGCAATCTGAGTGAGAAAACTTGAGAATAAGAGCTTGAACTTACACATGCTTTCCCTTGCCCAAATCTGCATTCTACCAAGGATCCTAAAAGCCTCAAAAAGACTATACAGGGACTTCCCCGGTGGTGCAGTGGTTAAGAATCTGCCTGCCAAGTCAGGGGACACGGGTTCGATCCCTGGCCCGGGAAGATCCCACATGCCGCGGAGCAACTAAGCCCATGCACCACAACTACTGAGCCTGCGCTCTGGAGCCCGCGAGCCACAACTACTGAGCCCACGTGCCACAACTACTGAAGCCCACGTGCCTAGAGCCTATGCTCCGCAACAAGAGAAGCCACCGCAATGAGAAGCCCGCGCACCGCAACGAAGAGTAGCCCCCGCTCGCCGCAACTAGAGAAAGCCTACGCACAGCAATGAAGACCCAACGTAGTCAAAAATAAATAAATAAAGGCTTCCCTGGCGGCACAGTGGTTAAGAATCCGCCTGCCAAGTCAGGGGACACAGGTTCGATCCCTGGCCCGGCAAGATCCCACGTGTTGCAGAGCCAACTAAGCCCATGTGCCACAACTACTGAAGCCCGTGTGTCTAGAGCCCGTGCTCCGAACCAAGAGAAGCCACCGCAATGAGAAGTCTGTGCACCGCAACAAAGACCCAACACAGCCAAAAATAAAAACAAATAAATAAATTTATTTTAAAAATCAAATCAAACAAAAAAAAAGGCTACACAGCTCCGTGGAGGGCCTTCTGAGAGAAAACCTTTCACAGTAGCCCTGAGGGATCATTTCCTCCTTGGCTCAGCAAGAAGCTAGTTTAGCAGGTGGCTTTCTCAAGAGAACAGGCAACAGCAGGGGCCCAGCTCCAGAGCAGCTCCCTTTCTAACAAGGGCATTTCCTCAACCAGGACAGTACTGCAGTCATACTGTCACCTAGATGTTCCCTGTTCTCCGGACCCACGTGCAAGACCCCTCCCTCTCCCAGAGCCCTTCCCAAGGTCCCCAGCATGAACACACTCCTGTCCAGGATAATGAGTTCAGGGGATTGTATACGCTTTGCTGAGTACCCCCAAAGGTGAAACCCTACTTCCCATTTACTAGCATGTGTGTTTTCCATTCCCTTCTGCACAACTTCAATTGAGATGCTACGTTCTCAATTTGCAAGGCAGAAAAATAAAAATACAATCAGTACTATGTGTTTTACTTTTGAAAACAAGAAGGAAAACAAGAATAAAATGACATGGATGGCCCTCCCCTTTCCCATCAAAACAATCAAGAAAGAAACTGAAGCATAAAACTTTGAATTCTTTACAGGAAGAAAAAATAATCTAGCGGATTTCTTAAAACAATTATGAATATACACGCAAAGGATATCTTCCTCGATTTGAGATCCTAATTCTTCCTCATCAGCTCCAATAGCGATGTAGTCATCTAAACACAGGCACAGAGAATTGTCATGAAAAAGTGATTATAACA
Source organism: Mesoplodon mirus (assembly GCF_964341445.2). NCBI lineage: Eukaryota > Metazoa > Chordata > Mammalia > Artiodactyla > Ziphiidae > Mesoplodon > Mesoplodon mirus. The sequence goes on along the minus strand of NC_138992.1, from coordinate 75,247,399 downwards.
CATTAAAAGAAAATTTCAACAGGGTCAATTAAACTGTATTCCTATTTCTTCAACCCCACTTGCCCTGTACAAAGAATCCTTTCAGTTTAGTTTCATTAGAATCTTGTCTCTCTACTACCCACTATGCTCCTCCTCTGGATTCACCTAATGTCCAGAGGGCTCCTGCATGGATGACTCCTTATCCCTCAGGAGTGGGGAAGTAATGCATCTAGCAGGCAATTTCTCACTTCACAACTCCATAAATTCTGGTTGCTCCAGTAGAGAGCAGAGAAAGTTATAAAGAACTGTCTTGTCTCCTGTGACTCAGGCTTCAATGCCAAGAAACCATTCATTTCATCTGCCAGTCACATATACGGACATAATCAGAAGACTCCTATGCAAATATTCAAAGGGATAGAAGGAAATAAAAAGAAACTAGGAAGAAAAAGAAAAAATATATAAAGAGACAGTAAAGGAATCAGAGTAGAAAGGGCAGAATAAGGAGAAAACTAGGTCATACTAACTGTGGTTCAGTACAACAGAAAAGAGAAAGGATGAATTTGTATAGGAGGATAAATATGTCTATACATGAAACTTTTAAAAGCAACATTTTATATAAGAATGAGTACCTCCAAATTAAATTAAAGTTCCCAGATATAACTCAACATCTCTTTTCCACTTAAAAAAAAGTCGGAAATGAAATTATGAATATAAAACTTACTATATGTCATACTAACATTTAACAATGGGACCCAAATACAGTATTGTTAACTCCCAATCTTGAGGGTAGAGTACTTAGTTTGCAGATTAAACGTGAGGAGAAAAAAGACTACGAAGAAAAGCTTAAATTACTACAAATCAGGGGAAACATCCACATATTAGAAGGAACCTATTTCTCAGAAATACACAGTAATAAGCAGAGGTCCAGTTGGCACCCTCCTCTCTGCCATCAGTAACCCCCATCACAGCAAAGCCCTCCCTGAGCTGGGCAGTGGCGAGCAGCTATCATCAGGCTCCCACCGGGAGGACAGAAACAAGGAGGTGGACAGGGCGGCAGTGGCAGCCGTCAAAGGACTGACCACCGAAACTCACGAGACGTACGTGAAACTCACCTCCCGTTCGGAGAGCTGCAGCGAGCATCTCCCTGCACTTTAACCGCACAGAATCAGAAGTGCTTGGCGCTCGAGGAAAAGATGAAACGTAAGTGTCTCGGGCATTTGTCTCGTCCTTCCTGCTGCTTGCGTTGCCGCTGGAGCTACTGCAGTACACGCACACGCACACACACACCAGGAAGAAGTCAGGAAAACTCTCTTAAAGTGAACATTGTTACTATCACTCTCTAACAACAAAAATTGGGGGCGTAAATAAAGGAAACTGTATTTCAGTGGCTCTTACATGAAAAAAAATTGCCTGCATATAGATGAAAAAGAAGTTAAAGTTTTAGTAAAGATGACACAAATCTCATGCCTTTTATTTTTTTAACCTTGATCATCCTTTTAAAAATTAAACAATATATTTTTTCATACAGAAAATACACATTACAGCTCAATACAACAACTGCAAAGCAAGGATCTTGGCTGAGAGGGGTAAGGGGATGGAACGAGAGACTGACCACTCTCGACCAAAAACGGTGGGGAAAATGCTTGAAAAACCCTGTTGCAATTAGACAACCAGGGAGGTTTACACATACAACACCCCCTTCAGGATAAAAACCACGTGTAGTGAGAAGCAGTTGTGAAAACACAACCATGTCTCTTAATTTCTCCCCAGAAACATCAATTCAATCAGGACAGTTGAGCAATTTTTCCAGTCAACCTAATCATTTCCACTACTTCTGATTAACTTCTTACATTAGATTCTTAGCAAAATACCTTGCTGACTGGTTTCAGCTAACTTTATCCCAGTGCAGATTTCTGCCACAAACCTTTCCAGACGAAGCCAGCCCTCCACCCCGCGGATATAAGCGGCCGCGCTCGCAGACAGCCCACGCGGGCAGGGCGGCCGCTCTGCAGGCCTTCTGAGTCCTGCTACCCGTCTCCCAGAGTGCCGTCTACACACAGGTCAGTGTCTCCCGCCGCCAGCCCGAGCTTCTCACGGGCAAAGGTGAGCATTCACTCAGTTCACTCCTCTCTGTGCCCCGGGGCACAGCACCCAGCCTTCAGCGCACACCGTTGAACACGCCCTGTTTAAAAACGCCACTCTCGGCTCCTTCAAGGACGAGCTCACTCTGTGCCCGTGGCCCAATGCCTCGCTCACCCCTGGGAGCTGCCAGGAGGATGATGGGCCTTCTCTGCCCTCACGTCACCACCTCTGGAGCCACTTCTGACGCCACTTCTGACATCCTAAGCAGCTAACTGCACCACTTTCTCCTTAAATCCTTACACCAAGGCTAAAACCCTTCTCACCTGCAACTCACTGAAATCTAACCTTCTATCTTCCTTTAGATGATACCTCAGACTCATTTCTCCAATATTTTACAATTTTTCTTCACCGTTTGAATGAGAGAGAGAGAGAGAGAGAGAGAGAGAGAGAGAGTGTGTGTGTGTGTGTGTGTGTATGGAGATACCAATCAGTTACCTCGTCAGACTTTGTACAAAATAATCCTATGCTTTTGTAGAAAGGCTCTACCCCTAAACTTCAATTACTTAAAACTGATGAAAATATACTAAGAACTTACTCCTCCTTCAATGTCTATTTAAAATATTTGTCTATGCCTGTATATATTATATTCAAGGCATTAAATCATTCACTACTTTGGATGTAACACAACTGAAAGCATGTGTTAAAAAATCCATAAATTATGGCCTGTACTTTTCAAAAATATCAAGGTCATGAAAGACAATGACAGACTGAAGAATTACTCTAGATTAAAGGAGCCAGATACGATAACCAAATGCAATGTGACCCGAGATGATATTTTGGAAAATTCTTTTTCCTTTGCAACAAAAGATATTATTGGGACACATGCTAAAATATGAATAAGGTCTGCAGATTAGGAAAAAGTATCAGATTAATGTTCAGATATTTTTCTCTGTATTGTGGCTATCTGTGAGAAAATGTCCTTGTTCTTAGAAAAGACACATTGATGTATTTAGCATCTAGGGGTACACATGGGCATGACGTCTGTCAATTATCCTTGTCTGGTTCACACTAACCCTCGCGTGTGTACTCACTTGTGCACACACATGCGTATCCATGTATAAACATCACTGGGGCAATCTGGGAGCACTCCGCACTAGTCAGACAATTGTCTAAAGGCCCAAATTACCTCAAAATAGTTAGAAAAAACTGAATACAGTTTATTAACAACTGGTGTTTAACCCTATCTTTAGCTTACCTTTTTTATCATCAAGTTAGTTAGTACTTATACATAAAAAAAACAGCGTAGGGGATATTAATCACTGCTGATTAATAAAAACTGAGGAGTACGTTACCAATCTGGGGAAAATACGGAGAAGTAAATGAAGTTAAAGTAGGTGGCCTAAAATGTGCGTGTGTGAGAATCACCTGAAGGGCTTGTTAAAACACGTGGCTGGCACCACCACCAGAAACCCCGGTTCTGTAATTCCAGGGTAGAGCCCAAGAATCTGCTTTTCACAAAGCTGCCAGGTTTGCTCCTGGGGACCACGCCTTGAGAACTACTGCTCTAAGTCAAAGTCAAGCCCCCCAAGAACAGAGGGTATGTATTTAATCTACTGAATACTAGGCACATCCCTGATCACATCAACATGGGGACACGGCACAGTTCACTGCAAGTCACAGGAAAGAATAAATGCAAAGCCCTCTTAAGTGGCAAAGGAATAACTTGAACTCTTCATTACTGAACACGTTTTAAGTTCTTTCAACAAACAGCTAAATTGGGAAGGAAAACAGAACCATGAAGAGGAGAAACGGATTCAGGGACAAAAATATCTAAAACAGAAATGTGGCAAATAAAGGAAGTAACCACGTGAATCCTAGTCACCTAGTCAGTCCCCCCACTACCAGCTCTCCCAGTGCCACCCCAGGGCCCATCCAACTACACTCGCCAACTGCAATGTAAATCATTTCTCTTTTACGTAGTATCTTCTAACTCTCTTTTAAATTTCCAAGAAATCTTATAAGAAACCTTAGATATTTGGCTATATACATTTATACTGATTCCGTGTGACTGGAAAAAAGAAAAGAGGAGTACAGACATGGGATCATAAGACCACGGAGGAAGTGATGGTCAAATAAAACTATGACTTCCAACATAAATGAGTTTCCATAAAGTGAAATACCTTTCCTCTCTTGCTTCAGGGCTATTCTGTGATGTAACTGCAGTATCTTTTTTCTTTTCTTCAGAATCTTTATCTGTTGATGGTCCATCTGAAAATTTATGAAATTCCTAAGTTGTTAGCACTTGTTTAAACGAAACAAGACAAAACAAAACATGGGACTGCTATATGTTATCAAGCTATTTATGCAAGCAAAAAAAACCCCACTAAAATCCTAAGTTTTTAACAAGTAAATGAAGTTTACACAAGCTATTCTATTAGCATATGTACATGGCTGCTCAGTCGGCATTCCCAAATAAACTCCTTCATTTGGTGAGAACCATAAATTCATACGCCTGTGGTAACATAAAAGGTAGAAAATTATTCAGAACAAGGGAAGGAAAGAATATGGAAAAACATTAGCACTGTCATTTAAAAAGTGAAAGTGCAAAGCATATACAGCAATATCGTTTTGATAATTTTTCATGAAGTCAAAAAATTTGAGGTGGTACTCAAAATACAAATAAATATTTCAGGGATAGTAAACAAAGAACATTTTCATAGAATATACTTCAGGATTATTAGTTAGGCCTACCCAGCACCTCCTCTACCTTAAATAATCTGTAAACTAATACAGATTATTAATACTAATAAAGCACAAGCTTTAAGACTTAAGGAAGTGAGCAATTAGACATGGGGAAATAAAGTACATAAAATAGGTTGGGTCAAGGCAATAGCTCAGCACTGAAAAGAAACATTCATGTTTAAATCAAGCAAAACAGCCTGGACGCTAGGTTCAGAAAACGTTTGGATGTACTGTGTAACCCACTGTGATCCACCACGGTTTGATCCCTACACGAGCTGCATAAATAAGAACTACATACATAATTCCATTCTCCACACCCCTCTGTATAGAATACAGAAGAACAAACATTCAACCGTGTAGCAGGACCACCTAGGCAACTCTAGGCATGTCCTCGTGCTCAAGCTCCCATCCCAAACCATTCCATCCAAATCTCTGGTGGTGAGGCGTGAGTGTCACCAGACGACCTAATACACCAACCTGGATGACACTGACTGACTAAGAATGGTCCCAGTCACAATTCTAGAACTTCACTTATAAATGTCAGGGTGACCAAACCTGAAACACAATTCAAGTCCCTATGACACACGTCAGTTCTCACACACCAATTTTACTGCTCCCTTTATTCTGTAATTCCCCTGGAAGGCCTAAAGATGCTACAGTATTGTGAGGTAGAAAACAAAGATCAATAATGACCTTACAGAATATAGCAAGGACTAAGACGTACTCCCAAAGTAACGGGCAGAAAGCTTCGGAAAGGTGATAGAACCAGGTGATACTGTCTAACAAGGGTCCAGCGGCGGCGGGGGAGCAGTAGTGCAGTGTGTACTGGGGCAGTCCTCCGAGAAGGCAGGGCAGTAGAGGTATGGCCAGCCTCAGAAACATGCCTACTCCGTGAACAGAGTGCCGTGGGTAATACAGCGGAACCCCGGGAGGTGCTCCAGCTCTGCGCTCAGACTGTCTGCAGATCACATCCCACCCTGGCTACTCACCACCGAGGCAGCTGCGCACGAGGTCCCTAACCTCTCAGTGCCTCGGCCTCATCATAAAGTGCGGGTTACAATAGCACGGGGCGCACTGGATCGTCCGGAGAACTAAACGCACTAATACAGGTCAATGCTTGGCATATCTTACGTGTTCAAAACTGTGCTACCTAGAAGCAGTAGCAGATCTTCCAGAAATCTAGCTAACAATCTAAAGAAAAAGAGTTAAGGAGAGAGATGTTCATGACCCAGTAGATTATTCTGAAGCCAATAAAAATAAGCTACGATGATGGAAAAATACAAAAAAATTTCTCTAAAAAGACAGTATAAGTAAGTATACAGAGCATAAGTAAAATTATAGTTGAAGCAAAATTCATGCACCAGGAGGAAAAAGAGGAGAAAATACAAGATATTAACTGACAGTTGTATGTAGAGAGAGATTTAATAAGGATGATTTTTTCCTCCTCCAACTCTCCAAATTTTATTTAATGAACATGTAAATCTTTTAGGATAAATAAAAACATTTTTAAAGAAGAACTTGTACTGATAATACCTCCAGTAAGTATACAAGAGTAAAACTTCTTTAAGATTAAATGAACATAACTGCAATGTCCACCCTTTTCTCCCACAAAATGTAAACCATTCTTTCCAGAAATAAAAATGTACATATATGGTCCTTAATCAACTTTCTGTTGCTAATTTTAATTACTTTAGAATGTGGAATGAATTTAAAATTTAAATGAAATATAGAGTTTCAGTCTGTCTTTAAAGATCAGCCTTTTTTAAAAAGCTTTTTATTCGGAAAGAACTCGACAGTCGCACAGATGTTATAAGAACATTACAAACAGCTTTACTCAGACCCCTCCCCACCCCGACTGTTAACATTTTGGTACACTTCCTTCCTCACTCATTCATCCCCCAGCCCCCGGCACGCACGTACACACGCATGTGCAGACACATACACACTCACACGCACCACTGTGTGCACAAAGACACATCTCTTTTGAACCATCGGAAAATGAGTAGCAGATACTATGCTCCCTTATCCCTAAATACTTCACTATGAATTCCCTAAGAATAAAGAAATTCATGTATATAACCACAGTAAGTAGGTCCTGCAATGATACAAGATTGTTTACCTACCCACTGACCTTATAAAATTCTGCCAATTATCCCAATAATGATCTTTATAGCAATGTTTCTTTCTGGTTAGGGATCCAATACAGGATCATATATTACATAAGTTTTCTTAAAATTAGACTTTCTAAATTTTATAGGCTTTACAATTTTTGGTTCCTAGTTTCCAAGCTCTTGTAAGTAATAAGTCTTTTATTATTACTATTGCTGTCTATGAAATTTTAAAACCTTCACTTTTTCTATTTTCTCTTCCATATAAGGCTGATAACTGCTAGGGAAATGGCTCATTCCAGGGCTGGGTTAGATAAGTCCAACATATTTTGTGATGCCAGAATGTCAGAAAGAGATTAAAAAAAAAAAACCAAAAAACTGAAGGGAGCTTGTCAAAGGGACACAGGAGCCAGTTTGAAGGGGTGCCCACTGGTCAAAGCTGGGACAATGTAAATACCAAAATAAATATGAACAGTAATGGATTATAATCCATTATATAGAATAAGAATCCACGTGCCCACACTAATAATAGAAAAAGAACTGGGAGGTAAAAGGAGGGTTCTTTCTTATAGAATGATGATGTATAAATACTGAAGAAGTAGAAAAGCTAGAATATCATAACTTTGCAACTTTCACTGTAAAGGGTGGTTTCGGCAACAATCAGTGGGTACTAACAGGGCGGGGGGGTGTCCGATGGGGAGCAAGACAGTTTCAGGGTCTTAAAGTGACCACCACAGAACCCCTACTAGACACAAGAGGAAAAATCATAAACGATGCAGTGCACACCTCGGCTGGGTCTCAACCTTAACACCACCCTGCCTCTGCACGTGATACCTGGGAAAGACACAACACACGTATGCAGTACCTCAACTGTGGATGCGCAACCAGATCTAGTCATGAGAAAATGCCAGATAAACCCCAAATAAGGACATGTTATTAAAAACAAAGCAGGGAATTCGCTGGCGGTCCACTGGTTAGGACTCTGTGATTTCACTGCCATGGGCTCAGGTTCAATCCCTGGTCAGGGAACTAAGATCCCACAAGCTGCACTGTGCGGTCCAAAGAAACAAAAACCCACACACAACAACAAAGGGGGGAGGGGGGAGGGGTGTGCATTCTTCAAAAGTCAATGTACTAAAAGAACTATTCCACACTGGCAGACTAGATTACATGGCCCTGGACTGGGTCCTGCTCTGGAGAGAAAAGCTGGAAGGATCATTACTGGGACAACTGGCAAAACTGCAACATGCACTGCAGAGTAAGGTACTGCACCAATGTTAAATTTCCTGAATTTCCTGTATTATGATTACATAAGAAAATAAACTTGTTCCAAGAACACACACACTTAAGTATTAAAGAGTAAATAAAGCATGACAGAGGCAACCTATTCACAAATGGTTCAGAAAAAATATGTGTGTGAGAGTATATACATACGGAGGAGAGAGAATATGACAAAACAAATATGGCAAATGTTAAAAATTAATGATCTAGAAAAAGGACATGTTGAGTTCTTTTTATTATTCTTGCAAATTTTCTGTAAGTTAGAAAACTATTTCAAAAACCTTTTCCAAAAGTGTCACACCTTCCCCTTGGAGGAAAATTTTCTTCTTAAAGAGGCAATTCAGTTGTAAGTGTTGAAAAACAAGAAAGCTAAATCTGACTAGTTTAAAAAGTAGAACCCTCAAGGAAGTCAAACTAAAGTTCCCTCCCATATTATAAGGCACTGATTTCAAAACATCTATATTCATTAAGAGAAAAAAAACTCAACAACCCAATGTCTGAAGAAACCAGAACATCATAAATATATGTAATGGAAGATCGATTATACCTAATAACTTTTTCCAGGATTTGATGAGGGACTTTGCTAAAGATGTAACTTCTTCATCTGTGCTCTGCTTGCGAATAGCATTCACTGACATTCCGATTCTTGTGGACTGTAAGGCAATGACAAAAAAAATACGTATAAGTGATTTTATTTCAGGCAATTCACTGTTTCCTTTTCTTCTTTCCCAGATGCCTGTTTCCATTTTAGAACAGAAAAAAAATCAATTATCTGAATTCTTTTGGTGGTAGACTGTAGACTTAAGACACAGACATCTTCAAATCAAACATTAGATGCATCAAGGTTCTCATCACTGAGACCTGCAAGCATGTAACCTGCTACTAAAGTAAGGCTGGTTAACTAGCAAAATGAAATCAGTCTTTCCCACAAGAGAAGAACAGAAGATAAAGTGTCTGTGTTTGTACACAAGGCAGGCTGATGCAACCACGGCTAACACACGCACTTTGCTTCTCTACATTCTCCTACAGATTACTCTGTACACCATCTGTTGCAACCTGTAAGGACACCCAAACAAATACCACCACCTACAGAGGTTTAAACACCAGCACATAATCACAGATATTAAGAATGGACGTCACAGAACACAGGTAATTTGACTTGTGGCGACACTACGTGCCCAGGGTTATGGTGGGAGCGTCCATACTCATTACCCTTCCTAACAGCCCTTTAAAGTCGAGATCATTATCCCTATTTTTAAAGATGAACAGACTAGAAGCATCAATAAATAACTGCCCATGAAAAAAAAAAAAAAAAACTGCCCAGCATCACACCACTACTAACTGGCAAAACTGGATTTTAATCCAGGTCCGTTACCTCCAAAGTCCATGCTCCTTCCAACACATCAATGGTTTTCAAATTGTGCTTAAAGAACACAAAGGCTATGACAGGCCAATTATGGATGATAAATTAAAAATGGTAAATTTAGTAAGTTCAGGTTGTCAGTAGACAATCTTTCAAAATATGGATATGGAAGAACAAAATAACAAAAGGAATTGTTAGTGAGAAAAAAAAGAGACGGGAACCCCTGCTATAAACTTTAAGGCCGAGAAATAAATGGGTCCTTAAGATTTCCTTTTAAATAATTCAATGTACTCAACAAAGAGAATCGGGACAGTTGCTGAAGAGTCTAGAATATGTGTCTGGCTGGAGTGCCCTGTGTTCTCTCTTGGAGAGCTGAGCAAGGCGGATGAAGGTTCCACAGCAGAGAGACACAGGGGACTCACGACTCTAAAACCCCAAGATGATTTGAGATTAGTGTTTTGGGGATTCTTTTCCCACAGAAAGTGGCTTCTTTCTTGGAGAAAATAATATGTTCTCAGAACTCTTTTCAGTGAAGAAAAGACTTTCAGAACTTTAAAATGTTTTAGAACTTCTCTAAAGCACTACTTCGTTAGCTGGTGTAGCAGGCACTTCAATGCAGGAAACCCTCCAGAGGCAGGTGCCTGGGCGGACGGCACAGCTCAGTCTCGTGGTCTCCGAGCTGCCCCACGGGATGCTGCTAACGTGCTGACTGCTACCGCCCCGAGGCCTGTGGCGCCCCTCCTTCCCCAGCGCCCGACCCCCGCCTAGAAGAAAACCCAATTTTGGAATGAGTGGAGGAAATAACTTGAGTCACTAATACAGTTCTGGAGCTTGGGATCAACACGGATTGGCAAAGAAAATGGGACTTTAGGAGGTGGTCAGAGGAGAGCAAAGGTATAAGGAGATTATGAACAAACGTGTGCTGTAGGGTGACTGCTTTTTAATTATCACAGAACGTTCTGATCACTAAAGAGACCAAACCTAAGCTCTGCTTAAAACCTAAGAAAACCCATAAGGAGAACACAGGGATCTGTACTAAACATGCTCACCTAAGGGAGAGATTGTCCAGTCAAGAATAATGAGAAACGAGGCTGTGGAGGTAGAGTGAAACACTAAGAGTATTTGAGTAAGTTTGTTTCTTCCTTTTAGGAGGTATTTTGGGAAGAGTAGAAGAAAGTAGAAAGAGGAAAGGACTATGAAGCTATCTGACAGCACTGCTCTAGGATATAAACTCAGCTACACAGCAGAATCTACATCTGTTTCACAGGCATCTCAAAACCCAATGGATCCAAAATTATCCTTCTCTCTTTACCCTTCCACCTTTATTTCCTCCTCATCCCAACGCCGCCACATTAGGTTTCCTTGAATTTTGCTTTCCTGTAAAATGGCACCATCTACCCAGTCGCCACGGCAAACACCTCAGTCACCCTAAACTCCACCTTCTCCTTCACCCCCCATCTGGTTGGCTACCAATTCTTGTAGGTTGTCCCTCAATAACAAGTCCCCCTTCTCTCCGCTCCTACTGCTACACCCTTAGTTCAGGCCCTCATCACTGCTCCTTGAGCACCTGCGTCGGTCAACAAGCTTCCCGATTCTTCCTCCCTGCAAACCTGGGCACGCACTGCCCCGCCCCCCGCCGCCTGGCAGGATGCTCTCAGGACCGCAGCTGCAGCCCTGCGTGCCAGCCAGCCTGCGTCTTCAACCCTGCATCAGACTTCCTCCACCTGAACAGGTCGCACTGCTTCCACAACCTGCTTTCTCTGCTGGAATACCATTCCCGGTCCTATCTGCCTAGGGAGAACCTATTCATGTCTTGAGACTCAGTTTACACTTTATCACCATATGAAGGCTTTCCTGAGCCTCCCAGGTTAAGGAATCAGATTAAGAAGTAAACTTCTCTGTGCTTCTTTTTTGCCCTACCTATAACAAACACAATAAATCCCCCATATACAAACCTTCAAGCTGCGAACTTGCAAAGATGCGAATGGGTGTTCGCATGTCCAATCACATAAGTTAGTTCTATGTGAGGAGGCACTGGTAGATTTTGAGGCACAGGACCCGAACGCGGAACGGCACACGAAGGTCGCAGCGGCCGTTCAGAATGCAATCCAGTGCTACCACGTCATCTATGACGAGAAAAAAGAGCTGCTACCCAGACATCACTGGACCGTTTTCTCAAGGGGGCAGATAGAAGTGAATCCAGCAAGGAACCCGAACCTGTGCCATCAGCGTCAGGCGTGAGTGACACTGCAGGTCGCCCTCCGTCTCCTACCATCTCCCACCTCCAGTCAGTAACTCTTCCTGCCTGTTCACTCGATGCCAGCCCCTGGATGCCAGCTGTTATACCGTGCTACTGTACTTTCCAAGGTACTGTACTGTAAGATTAAAAACGTTTTCTTTCTTTTTTGTTTGTTTTTTTATGTATTATTTGTGTGAAAAGTATTATAAACCTATTACCATACAGTACGATATAGCCGATTGTATTGGTTGGGTACCTAGGCTAACCCTGTGGGACTTACAAACAAATTAGACTTATGAATGAGCTCTCGGAACGGAACTTGTTCGTACGTAGGGGACTTACTATAAATCCTATACAGACTTCTATCTGGGCAACTATACCTTTCTGTTTGTTTACATGGCAGTTTTCCTCTACTAGACTTGAAGCTCAATGAGGGGGAAAGACCACATTTTATTCATCTTTATAACCCCGACACAATTTCTAATCCTAATAAAAACTCAAATGTTTGTTATATAAATACATAAACTTTCCAAGGAATGGAGCATATAAAAAAATCAAAAGTATGTTATAAATGATAACCCCACCCAAACTCCACACCCTCTATAAAACTACACATCTCTTAAACAAACACTGAGGTTACTGTTGTTTTCGATGTGGTTATCCCCACACAGAACTGCTAGGATAAGGCCACACCTAGGTGGTGAGGTACTGACACAGACTCAAGGTTATTCTCAGAACTGATCTGCCAGAGCTGCCGATCCTTGGACAGGAGATGTGAACTGAGAAGACGGGACTTTATGACTTGCTTCTTTTCTCCTTCTTGGTTCTATTCTTAGAGGAGGCATTCTTAACCTTTTGCCCACCATGGATCCCTTTGGTAAACTGAAGCTTATGGACTCCTCCTCAGAATGCTTTTAAAATGGATTAAATAAAATACATAGGATTACAAAAAAAAAAAGCAGTTATATAAAGTTACAAAATGTTTTCTTAAATGTGATACAGTAATATATGTGCTCCGTTATTGAAACATTAAATAAGACCTAGCATAACATATAAGAGCTACCAGGATAACTGGCAAAAACACACGTCAATATATCTATAACATGTATATCTACAACATGAGGTTAAAATATCTGTGATTTCTTTCAGTTAGTCATAAATACTAATTCACCTGTGGCTTACTGCCTTCATAATTGAAAGAAATGCTCGATTTCAGTTAGATATTAGTGAAAATACATGTGATTTTTTTTTCCTCAACCACGTACACACCCTTGTCACCCTTCCCTAAATTCTGACTTAATGGAATGGAAATATCAAAGGCGGCACTCATGGATAATAAGAAATGTAGTAGTAGAAAACAGCCAGATTCATCTCACAATTCAGTTTCCTTTTTAACATTCTGACTTGTGTTAAAGCTGTTTTTTTATGTTTTAGTCCTGCTGCAACATTAAGACTTGAGTGATGACTACACAACGACGACCAGACACCCGACTGTGCACAGGGCAGGCCGGCGCTGAGAGAGGGAGAAGAACGAGCGACCCTTGCACCCTCACCCTCAGGCCAGCTTCAAGCAGCACAGCTGGCGACCGCAGATCCAGAAAGGGAAATCTTGGGAGATCAAGTCAGGGCCAAGGGTCCAACTTCCTTTCATAGTGAGTTTCACTCCCACTGTCAACCTCGGAGGGTATGTTTTATTCTTCCTGGGAAAGGCAACATTTTTCTATAATGGTAACTTAGAAGACTACTGATTTATGTTACCATCTCAAAAAAACAAGTTAATAATGTCTCACCATAACAGGAAAATACAAAAATACCTATTCAAAAATTATGATACATATTAGCACATACCTGTAATAATTCCAAGGTCATGGGAATATTCTTAAGCTCCTTCAGTAAATCCAATGCTCCAGCCTGTAAAATAAAATAATTTCAAATTGAATTTCCCAGATAGTAAAGCAAGGAGTAACTAGAGATCTAAATTTATATTTTCCTATCCACAATTCCCTAGGGCTCACTTATTCATGTGAGGAGAATGGTATATAGATATATAGATGAGAAAGAGAGAGAGAGAAAGAGTTTTCCAAACAGGGGTTGCAACTCACTAGAGAATCATAAAATGCATTTACTGGGTTATAACCAGCACCTAAGTGTTGTTTTGTGCAAGTTTACTTTCAGCCGTATTTGTCTATACGTGCCCCAATTACAAATATAAAATGTTTCTGACTGTGGTGGTACAACACACCCCAGAATTCATGGAGGGCAGCTGCCTGGGGACATGGGAATGGAGGCGGTGGGGAGGGTCCCCAAAATGCCGCAGCACCTCCAGCATTCGCGAGGGGCATCACTTCCCTGGAACTCTCACGAGGCCCCTGTACCTCGCTGCTCAGTCACAAGAACACTGCTGTCTACCTGGTTCTTGCAAAGCAGTAAAAAGCAAATTCTGAAAGGAATCCACAGTTAAGGCCTGCGTTAAGCTCGCAGGCCTGTCCACTGCCAGGTGCCACCCGGAATCAAAGGTTCCCACTTAGCTGAGGGAGACGGAACAAACCTGGAAGCTTTATGGAGAGCGCTAAGGCTAAAAGGGGAGAAGCAACAGCGCCACCTGCAGCTTGTGGCCAGCGTTCCAATCTGATATTCACCCCCATTGGCCATATTTCGGCTCCTCTAAGACATCCACCTCATCAGCCATACTTCGCTTAGCCTAATAGTGACTTAATGTACTATATTTGGACAAATCATTATTCTACATACTACTAACAAAAAACTATTAAACTACGGTAAACTCTTTTATCACCTCTTGTTACTTTTGCAATTCCTTTAGACTTGGAACTTTTATCATGTATCACCGTTTACATACAGAAAAAGAAAAATATAACCAAACCTGGCTAAGGCGGTTCTAAAACTAAGTCGCACTCAGAGTCTAATGCTTATAAATTGTTTACTGACTCAGATTCAATCTGTCTTTAGCCCACAAAGAGTTGGTATCAAAACACTAGTAATGCAACACTTCACAAAAGAATCCATAGAAGAGCTCAGAGCCACGAGCTCTCTGTGGCACTGAGGTGCGCGGGGCTCACTGCCTTCGCCCCCGCTTCTCTGCTACCATTTGGTCCCTCGAGGGTCGAAGAACACTCCACTACTCTCTCAGATTTGCTTCCAAGCCACTGACACCCGTTCCGCAAATGTCGATGCTGGATTTGATGCTCTGCCTGTGAGAGTGCATGCCAACGGCCATCTGGCCAGCAACATGTGTAACTCATTCTGCTTTCTGAAATGTTAAAATATGAAAACTAGCACCCTGCGAACCAGTGAAACACAGCACACCCAGGGAAAACAGAAAGCCCTGCAACGCATCCCTCATATGCACCCCAAAGGAAGAAACAAGCATGGAACCTCATGGTATCAGTATATTTCTTAAATTTAAAATCAAGCAGAGGTTTCCAGTCAGATAATTTTTCCATTTAAAGTTGACAGACAGACATGGCTGTAGAGAATAAAACAGTATTGACTCTTCTTCTGGCCACAAACAGAGACATCATTTAAATTTAACCCAGTACCTCATAAATAAAAACTTAAGTTCAAAAGAAATTATGAAACAGACTATTATGAAGGATGTTAATGATCCACTGCTTACAGATTCCTTTTGATCAAAAAATTCTATAATTTTTCTTTAGAGGCAACTAAAAATAGTAAAACATTAGAGTTGTTAAAAAATAAAACACTGACTTTAAATTTACTATTAATCAAGAATTTCTATAGGCATGACATTTTTGTGAGCGAGTATCTTCAATCCTGTATCTGCAAATCTCCAAACCAAAATCCTTTGTCAACCAAGACTCCTCATTTCTCACAGATTTTCAGTAAACTCACTTGGCAGCAACATCTCATCTCAACAGATGCATGAAGCTATTTATGTTCTACTTATCCCACTTAATGCGAAAATGCTGTATTTCACTACAGAAATGTTAATATCTGATTACTGGGAACTTCCCAGATCTCACTGAGGATATTATGAAATATATGATGTTTGTACTATATCATCTTTATAAACCTGAAAAATTTGGAATTCTCAAATATATCAGACTCTAAAGGTTTTGATTGTGAGACTGTGGGCCTGTATCCTTATCTACCATAGATGTTTTTCTTCTACCCATGTCTCCATGGTCTTTCTGAACGATTTCTGACCTAGGATCAATTAAAAAGGAAGACAGGACTTCCCTGGTGGCGCAGTGGTTAAGAATCTGCCTGCCAATGCAGGCGACACAGGTTCGAGCCCTGGTCCAGGAAGATCCCACATGCCGCAGAGCAACTAAGCTCGTGTACCACAACTACTAAGCCCGCACTCTAGAGCCCGCGAGCCACAACTACTGAAGCCCACGTGCCTAGGGCCCGTGCTCCGCAGCAAGAGAAGCCACCGCAATGGGAAACCCGTGCACAGCAACGAAGAGTAGCCCCCGCTCGCCAGAACTAGAGAAAGCCCGCCGGAACTAGAGACAGCCGACGCGCAGCAACGAAGACCCAACGCAGTCAAAAATAAGCAAATAAATAAATTTATAAAAAAAGAAATAAACAACTATGATGATCTGGGTGAGTGAAAAGGGCAAAAAAGAGATGATCGTATATTAATTCGGTGACAAAAGCTTTTTAGTCATTGTGTGCCAATCGCTGTGTTAAACACTTTCCCGCAGTATCTCATTTCATCTTTACAGTAAACCCTACAGAAGAAGGGAATCTTATCGTCCCCGTTTTACAGAGGAGGAAATTAAAGCCCAGGTAAGTTAAGAAACTTGCACAAGGTCACATGATTACTAACTAGAAAAGGTGAGGTTTACCCCATTCTGTCAAAGGACACTTATTGCCTCTCAACAAATACCCAACTAGCACCATGTGCCAAGCTCTGCTCTGTGTTGAGGACACAGCAATGAGCACAACAGAAACCCTTTCTGACCTCAGCGAATTCAAAAACAGGCAGAAACCTTTGAGCATTTACTTCAAACCCTCAATTACACAAGAAGAAACCCTTAAACTCAGAGAAGGTAAGTGACTTGCCCAAGGCCACACTGTTGGGTAATGTAAAGGGACAAGAATCCAGTTTCCTGACCCTTACACCACTGCTCTTTCCATTCCATAACCCCTCCCCCACCCCCCGTGGCAGTTCTGCTCTGTGAACTCCAGTGAACAGCATTATCAAACAGTCCCCAGTCATCACCTGCCTCTAAAGGTCAAGTCTACTAGATTGCAGCATCTCCTATAGACAATGATGCAAGAGAAAGAAAGATTCTACCTTAACTTCCAGAGTCAAATTTAGTTCATAGTACTGGCGCAAAAATAAATAGCTACCACACTACCATATTACATGGTGGTACTCCTACTTGTCAACAGAAAGAAGTACTTCTATAAAATATGGTATACTGAAAACCCAGTATATACAAGACTGTACAGGATACAAAAATCCTTCTCTTCAAAGAGATGTAAGAGAGAAGGAGCAATATGGAATATACAGTTAAGAACACGGGCTATACCTATATGATTGATCTAGATTCAAATCCACGTTCTGTCATTTCCAAATTATAAGATATTGGGAATGTTACTTGGCCTTCTCAAGCTTCAGCTTCTTTATATGTACATGAGGATAATACGCCAACCTTGAGTAGTTAAAATGGTCAAATGAGGTAATGTAACACATATGAAGTATCAAATTAGAGTGCCTAACACAAAGGAGATGGTTGATAAGAGGTATAAAAGATATAAAAATTATCTGTTTCTACCATAACAATATTCTCAAAGAGCCATAAAGCCAGCATTTTAAGAGAGCATTATTTAAGCTCAATCAACTCAAAAACAATTCTTGCTAAGAATTATGATGAGATTGTAAGGTCTAAAAAATTAAGATGCTACTTATTTTTTTAAAAAGGAAACAAATTATAAATATTTGAGTTACAGCTCACCAACATCACTATAAACTAGGAAATATAAATTTACTATGTTGCCTCAAATTTGTAGTTATTCTACACCAAAAGCACAGCAACAAAAGAAAAAAAAATATAAAATCAACTTCATAAAAATTAAAAGCTTGTGGGAATTCCCTGGCAGTCCAGTGGTTAAGACTCAGTGCTTTCACTGCAGTGGCCTGGGTTCAATCCCTGGTGAGGGAATGAAGATCCTGCAAGCCACGCAGCATTGCCAAAAAATGAATAAATAAAAATTAAAAAATAAAAGCTTTTATTTTTATTTTATTAAAGTATATTAGTGGTTGGGGTAGATATGGTGACTACTTAATGGCTTACTTAATGGACAGTTTCTATCTGGAGTGATGAAAATGTTCTAAAATTAGATAGTGGTGATAGCTGCACAAATCTACAAATATATTAAAAACCACTTAATTGTGTACTTTAAAACGGTGAACTGTAATGTACAGCTAAATAAAGCTGTTATAAAAGATTGTGCAGTCATTCTAAATTTCAATTTATGCTAATTAATCTAACCCTGATATGGAAACCAAAGTTTTCTTTCTAACCCAGGTACAATAAAGACTTAGAAATGTACATATTTTAGGTATCCCTGCTCCTAGGAAATTCTAACACCTAGTTTCAGTTTCTCTCTCTGCAATTTAATTCTACTCAGCCCTAAGCCTTCAGTGCAGAAAAAATACACAAACCTCAACACCCCACAAAATGTGCCTGTGAGCTTGAAAATTCTACGCTCTCACCTGACTCCTCTTTCTACAGTCTAGTGCTATAAATCCTTTACAAAGATAACCCAGAAGGTTTTTTAGCCTTTACCATATCCTAGGCACTGCCAAGAATTTCATATTCATCTTATCTTTACTAAATTATCTCCAATTTACTACCAAGAAAGACATTTTAGAGATGTTAAGAAACTTGCCTAAGATCACACAGCTAAAGTTCAGAAGAGCCAGGATTTGAATCAAGATTAGGAGTCAAAGACTTGCTTATTGATAAAGTCAAAATGACAAGAAAAAAGCTATGTAAAAAACAGCTAATACCCTGGGGCTTCCCTGGTGGCGCAGTGGTTAAGAATCCACCTGCCGATGCAGGGGACATGGGTTCGATCCTGGTCCGGGAGGATCCCACATGCCGCGGAGCATCTAAGCCCATGCGCCACAACTACTGAGCCTGCGCTCTAGAGCCCGCGAGCCACAACTACTGAGCCCGCGAACCACAACTACTGAGCCTGCGCTCTAGAGCCCGCGAGCCACAACTACTGAGCCCGCGAACCACAACTACTGAGCCTGCGTTCTAGAGCCCGCGAGCCACAACTACTGAGCCCGCGAACCACAACTACTTAGCCTGCGTTCTAGAGCCCGCGAACCACAACTACTTAGCCTGCGTTCTAGAGCCCGCGAGCCACAACTACTGAGCCCGCGAACCACAACTACTGAGCCTGCGCTCTAGAGCCCGCGAGCCACAACTACTGAGCCTGCGAACCACAACTACTTAGCCTGCGCTCTAGAGCCCGCGAGCCACAAGTACTGAAGCCCACGCGCCTAGAGCCCGTGCTCCGCAACAAGGGAAGCCACTGCAGTGAGAATCCCACACACCGCAACGAAGAGCCCCCGCTCGCCGCAACTAGAGAAAGCCCGCGTGCAGCAACGAAGACCCAACGCAGCCAAAAATGAATAAATAAATAAAAATTTAAAAATACATTATATTTTTTAAAAAAGCTAATGTCTGAAAAATTGGCACTAATTCACGTGGTTCATCATGGCCTCAAAGCGTGTACTGTTTAAGATCAAGTACACACGTGGGGCAACACCCTGGGTAGTACCAGGTCAAGACACTGTTGGGGTATTTAGGGAAACCCATCTGCCCCACGACAGCAAGTGCCCTGGTCGTACAACTGTACCCAGGCAAGGTTCAGATACAGATGCAAGGGTCTTCTAGAGATGCTGTAGTTGAACAGAGTAGTACTGGCTTTGAAACAAAATAGATTTAGATTCACATCTTCATTTGGCCTCTTTGTAGCTATTAAGCTTAAGACAATTAACTTTCTAAATACTTCATTTCCTCATTTTTAGAATAGAGATAATACTTATCTCAATAAACTGTCTGAGGAATACATGAGATAAGATAGGTAACTTAGTAGAATGCCTAGCTCAGAGTAATAGCTCAATAAATGGTAGCTGTTTTATTATTACTTAAAAGTGACACCTACGGTTTTATTAAAACAATATCTAATAACAGCACTTGAACTTCAATTCAGAGGATAACTATTACATTTCAAGCAAAGTTTACTTTTTCACAGTATCAAAATAATATAAAAAATAACTCAGAGAAAATCTGGAAACCACACACACAAAAAAGAGAAACAAATCTACCATAATCCTAAAATCCCCAGAATGACTTCTGTTAAATTACTGAACACTTAAAAAGCTATTAATGGGCTGCTGATGTGCTCTGGAGGGCAGGGAGGGAGAGTCATTCAGACCATTTCCCTTTCTCTATTTCATTTGCCTATTTGAATTTCTGTAAGACAGACAGGAAAAGAGAGAAGGAAAAAAAAGTAAAAGAGCCAGTCAATTTTACCTTTCTTTTGGGGGGGCAAGTTTTTATATTGGTAAAGTTTTGTACTACTAGAAATATAAGATTTGAGAAGAAAAATGAGACTTGAGGATTATCTGTGGAGCTTATCCTCATTCTCCTGCTGGTGCATTATGTGTTTATAATTTGAGAACTGCAGATAAATACAAACTGGTCTTCTCCATACTTGTTCACTAAGGAATTCCTCATTTCTAGGAAACATCTATTTCAAGGAAAGGAAACAAACAAAAACACCTAGTGCACTAGATGATTAAAAGGTACACATTTTAGAGCCCGAGTTCGAGAAAAAAATTACCCAAGTAACAGCTTTTTTCCCTAGGAGCCAGCTTCTACTAGGGGAGTCTAGGGTTCTCTAGGCAAAGAAAAAAAACTTGCCAGTTTAAACAGACTAACAGAAACGTTCAGCCAATCAAACATACAGAACTCATCACTTGCAGTGAGGAATGAAAGGCCTGTATCAACAGAAAAAATAAATGGCACAGGCAACGTCTGGAACAGAAAACAAACAGGAAATACTTTAAAAAGCCAAAATTGCAAATACAGATTAACAGAGTATGAAATTACATGCTGGGCAATGCACCTGTTAAAGGAAAAGAGGCGCAGACTAAGTCTGAAGTCTTAAGAATTCAGTGTTTAACACTACTTCTGCATGCTGCCCAGCAGAAAACTCGGGCCCTGGCTTAATCCACAACGCACACTTCATTTAAGGAGGTGAACTGCTTGGTCTGATTCAGTTTCTTCTTCTGTAAAGTGAATGCAACACAGCTGTCGTGAGTCCCCAAAGAATTCTGCACAGATGCTTTGTAACTCCAAAGTGCTGTGCAATTCAGAGCAGCCCTTTACTCCTTCACGTTAGTTTGACTTAGAATTTCAGAAGTTTAGCTGAAAACAGACGACTCGGAAGCAAGGGACTGCAAGTGGCCCACACAGGTGGACAGAAATGCAGAAACTGGAGCACCTCATACAAACCACAAGAGAACACGTTCACATGAACACATTATCAGTAACAGAAAACGCCACTGGTATCAACCATAAACCACTGAGAAAGGACCAGCAACGACATGTGTCCAAATCCAGCCGGCAGCACAGCTCGTCAGTGCGAGTGCCTTCAACACAGCTCCTCGCACGCCGCGGCCTAACAAGATCCACTTTTTCAAAAAAGTTTAGCAACCTGCCAAGTACACTGGCATAGTTTACATTTTTAATTGCTAAGCAAACATGCAGAGTGGTTGAGACAATCAAAGGAATGTTCAGCCTTCTTCAAAAATAAGATCCAGAAAATTCACACTTTGCTTTAACAGCTTCATGTCTAAAACTGATCACAAACCTCTGTTTGATGTTGTTTTCTCGATGCTGGCCAATGAGCCCGGAAAAGAGAACGAATTCTTTCAAACAGGGAGGGCTCTCTGCACTCTTCAGCTAAACCAACGAGGCTTCACCACCGTGACGTTTAAAATAATGAGGAGGATTATTGCCTCGATGGAGTTTACCAGGCTGCGCTAATCACGAGGGGCCTCGGGCGCCCAGGGCGGGTCCCAGCGCCGGTGGCCGAGGGACCTGTCGCCCTCCCTGGGGTCCACCCCCAGGACCTCTGCCCGGGACGCGGCCGCGGGACAGGACGCCCCCCCAGAACCCCTGCCCAGGACGCAGCTGAGGGACGGGACGCCCCCCAGAACCCCTGCCCGGGACGCGGCCGCGGGACAGGACGCCCCCCCACAGAACCCCTGCCCGGGACGCAGCTTTGGGACAGGACGCCCCCCAAGAACCCCTGCCCGGGACGCGGCCGCGGGACACAAAGTCCCCCGCCCAGAATCCCCTCCCCAGAGCGCGGGCCTCGCCGCCGTCACGCGGCACCCGCCGCGCTCACTGCGGGCCGGGAGCCCCCTCAGGCCGACTGGCCCCCGCCCGCCGCCCGGCCTCCCTCCGGCCCGCGCCGCCCGCCGCGCTCACCGCGTTCTTCTTCTGCACCATCTTGTCCATCTTCTTGGCAATGCGGACCACCTCGTCCTCCATGGCTCCGGCAGCCCTGCCCCGCGCCGGGCCACGGGGGACGGGAAGGGAGCGGAGCTGGCGGGGCAGCGGGTGAGCCCAGGCGTCGGCGAGGGCCCTCAGCAGGCCTGACCGAGGCGCTTCCTCACTCACGGAGCCCGCGGCGGCGGCGGCAGCGGCGGCGGAGGCGGCGCTCCTCCCCCCGCAGGCAGCGCCAATCGAGCTCCGCGCGCGCCGAGCAGGGGCCTCCAATCGATAGCGGACCAGCTGGGCAACAAGCCCGCCGGGCCGCAGGGCTTCGCCGGCTGTCGTGAAAGTGGGCGGGCGGCGCGGCCGAGCTTTGCGCGCGCTCCCTCCGGCCCCGCCCAGCCCGCCCAGCGGACCCCGTCCCCTGTCCCCAGTTCCCCGGTCCGCCTTCCCCGAGCTGTGGCGCCCGCAGAGAGCCCCGGTGTGCCGAGCCCGGCGGCTTTGGACGGTGGAACGTGGGCGGCTTTTGCAGTCAGTCGGAACCCCAGCATTTCCCTCGCCGTCGACGGCTGCCTGGAAATCAGATTCCCCATCCTCCTGAATAGGCCTTTATCGTAGGAATGTGACCATTGTAAGCGCTTCCTCTTTAAAGTCGTTTGTAAGCGCCGTAAAGCCGGAGACCCAATCGTGTTTGTTTCCTGGACTCAGAATGTTGGCCGCAGTACCTTGAATACAGTTGAATAATAGTTGACAGTAACGTTCTCATCAAAGAAGTTAATGAAGGCATCTCGCCTGCTCTGAAGGTCAGTGAGGAAGTTGACGTCCTAAAGAGTTATGAGTAACAACATAAAGCCAAGGTAGAAAATTGAAATTATCAATACTGGAGAGTATAGGCTCCTTCAATAGGTCTTTGCTCAATTAACGCCCTTGACTACCATCTCGTGCAGTTTGCAGACCTATCCCCACACCCAGTTTAACCATCATTAGTCAAAATTCACCACCTAATAATGTTTTTTCTATACTATGGTGTAAGGTTTTGTTCTACCTCAGTTATTTGGGGGAAAGAGTAATTTGAACCATGTCCCTTTTTCTTTATTTATTTCCTTTCATCTTAAAATTGTCTTTTTATTATTGATTCCCAACTTAAGTTGCAGTAAAAATAATACGATTGCAAAGTTACTGGTTCTAAGGTATTTATTGAGATTTGTTTTATCAATGTTTATAAATATTCTATGTGTCCTGAAGAAGAATGTGTATTCTGTAACGGCAGATGTGAAGTTCTTTATGGGCCCATTAGCCCGAAATTAATTTTATTGTTCAAATACTTATACCTCAGTTTGTTGTCCACTTGATGCATCAGTTAATAATGAGTATGTACAAATCGCCATTTATGTTTGTAGATTTGTACATTTACTCTAATAATTGTCATTTTTGTTTTTTTCCAAAGCATCAGCTTACTGTACTTTCACTGTGGTAAAATACACATAACATTGTCAAATGACAAAACTGAAACAATTTAGTGATGAGTCTGATGTGCTTTATCCAAAGGAAAACAATCCATGGATTGGGGAGTACCTTGCCTCACAAGCAGTGGCGCACTTTTCCAGGGGTGTTGGGGGCAAGAGTTAGTTTTACAGAGCTTACAAGAGGCAACCTGGAAACACTTAATTTTGTTAAAATGGCAATGATAAATCTTCATGACCTTGGATTTCACAATGGCTTTTTAGGTATGACACCAAAAGTACAAGCAACAAAAGGAAACAGATAAACTGGACTTTGATAAAATTAAATAGGTTTGCACATCAAAGATTGCTATCAAGAGGAGAAAAGACAGCCCACCAAATGGGAAACAATCGTCCTTTTCTCTCCCACTTTGATGTTACCCCATTATCTTCTGACCTCTGGTGGTGTTTTTCTTACGTATGCTGTGTGACAGTGAAAGCAGGCTCTCTCTGGTTGCTATTAAGATCTTTTTCTATGCTATTGTTTTGCTTTGCACCATGAAATGTCTCTTTAGAGACTTAGTTTATTTATACTGTTAGTAACATTTTTCTTCCTGAATCTGAGATTTCTTACCTTTCCTGAAGTCTGGAAAAAATGTCAGTCATTTTATCTTCATGTATTGCTTCTCTCCCATTCTCTTCTCTCCTGCAACTTCCATTAAACTTTATATTGGACCTCTTAATTTTACTTTTCTAATCTCTTACCCTCCCCTTTTGCTTGCTGGGATTTCTTCTGAGTAAATTCCTCAGAGCTTTCTTTCATACACAATTTCACACACATACACGTCTGTTGTGTCTAATATGCAGGGTTTTTAAAAATATTTATTTATTTGACTGTGCCAGGTCTTCGTTGTGGCATGCGGGATCTTTAGTTGCAGCATGTGGGATCTAGTTCCCTGACCAGGGATCGAACCCAGGCCCCCATAGTGGGAGTGTGGAGTCTTAACCCATGGACCACCAGGGAAGTCCCTAATATGCAGTTTAATTCATCCATTTGAATATTTTTTGTAGGTCAGATATTACAACTCAAAATCTGAAGAACAAGGAGTATGGGGTTTCAGTTTGGGAAGTTGATAAAGTTCTGGAGGGGGAAGGTGGTGACCGTTGCACAACAATGTGGATGTAATGAATGCCACTGAACTGTATAATTTTAAAGTGGTTAAAACTGTAAAGTTTGTTATATTTTACCGCACTAAAAAGTCTGAAGAATAAAAAAAGCACATCCAAGGCCGGCCTTCTCCCCTCCTTTCCTTACCTGCCTCATCCGTTCCCCAATCCATAACCGCTTTTATTAGGTTCTTCTTTGCATCCTTCTCGCATTTGAGGTTTTCTTTTAATGCAAACTCTAGCCAAGTCAAATACATGGTCTTATTTCCTCCCCTTTGTTTTTTACCTTATTTCTTCATCAATAATGTATTCTGAATCCTTCCCAAATTAATACAGAGCATCCTCATTCTTTTTTTTTTTTTTTTTTTCGCGGTATGCGGGCCTCTCACTGTTGTGGCCTCTCCCGTTGCGGAGCACAGGCTCCGGATGCGCAGGCCCAGCGGCCATGGCTCACGGGCCCAGCCGCTCCGCGGCATATGGGATCCTCCCAGACCGGGGCACGAACCCGTATCCCCTGCATTGGCAGGCGGACTCTCAACCACTGCGCCACCAGGGAGGCGCCTCATTCTTTTTTTATAGCAGTGTAACAATCCATTGTGTAGGCGGAGGGTAGTTTATTTAGCTGGTCCACTTTTACCCCACATTGGGTTGTTTCAAATATTTTACCATCATAAATAATGCTTCTCCATTAAGATTTTTCACTTGAGTGGTTATTTTTCACTTCTAGACGTTTTCTTTTTCAAAGCTGCATTTTCTTCTTTTTTTAAATAAATTTATTTGTTTATTTTTGGCTGTGTTGGGTCTTCATTGCTGCGGGCAGGCTTTCTCTAGTTGCAGCGAGTGGGGGCTACTCTTGGTTGCGGTGCGTGGGCTTCTCATTGCGGTGGCTTCTCTTGTTGCGGAGCACGGGCTCTGAGCACACGGGCTTCAGTAGTTGTGGCACGTGGGCTCAATAGTTGTGGCGCACAGGCTTAGTTGCTCCGTGGCATGTGGGATCTTCCCGGACCAGGGCTCGAACCCGAGTCCGCTGCATGGACAGGCGAATTCTTAACCACTGCGCCAGCAGGGAAGTCCCAAAGCTGCATTTTCTGATACTGTGTCCTTCTTCTCACTTGTCTGTTCGTTTCTCTGGTTGGTTAACTCTCTCATACCATCTGTCCTCTTAAAGTTCCTGAGAGCCCAATGATCCCTTTACCTTTTGTGTCATCTCATGTTCCCGTGTAGATAGTTCTCTCATAGGCTTCATCCTTTGGAGGTGTTGAGCTCACTTTTGGCAGGGCTAAATTAAGCAGCCTGGGTTGAGAATGTCACTCTCCAAAAAGAGTCTGTATGGGGACTTCCCTGGTGGCACAGTGGTTAAGAATCCGCCTGCCAATGCAGGGAACACAGGTTCAAGCCCTGGTCTGGGAAGATCCCACATGCCACGGAGCAACTAAGCCTGTGCACCACAACTACTGAGCCTGCGCTCTAGAGCCTGTGAGCCACAACTACTGAGCCCACGCACCACAACTACAGAGCCCACATGCCTAGAGCCCGTGCAACAAGATAAGTCACCGCAATGAGAAGCCCGCCTAAATAAATAAACAAATAAAAAGAATCTGTTTGTCTCTTCCAGGTGCCCGAGGGGCAGAGCCAGTCTGAGGAAATTCTTTTTTTTTTTGCCTCACCTTACAGCATGCTGAATCTTAATTCCCCGATCAGGGATCGAACCCAAGCCCAGCAGTGAAAGTGCCGAGGCCTAACCACTGCACTGCCAGGGAAGTCCCCAAGGAAACTGTTGATGTTAACTTAGAAGCTTATGTGTTTCCAGGCCACATTAATAGTATAAATTCAAAATCCAAATATCTATGAGGACAAGCTTCTGGTTAAACAAATTCAAGTGAAGAGCTCCCTTCTCTCTCATTCAGAGCCCAAGCCAAAATAGACAAGCTTCCCCATCGCTTCCTGGCAGTCAGACCTTTTTCCAGTTCACCTTATGACAAAGAGTGTAGCCCTTAAAAGGGTGCTAGCTTCGTAACGGTGAGTTATTTCTGAGACCCCAAGTCAAGTGTGCCGTGTGGGTTTTAGGTCCCTTTTCAGTTCTCTCTGGGTACCGCAGGATGCAATTTCTTTAGGGCAAGCTGATTTTTACCCTAGTTTATTTAGCATTTCTAGGTGTTTTGAATTATATGAAATATAAGTTTGTGTTGTATTTATTTATTCATTTATTTATGTTTAGAAGCATTTAAATTACCTCACAGGGGCACAGGGCAAGGCAGGGGACCACAAAGTAATTAAGGCACATCATTTTGAACCCCGGCTCTTACACATAATAGCTCTGTAACCACAGGCAAACAGTTCATCTCTCCAGGGATCAGTTTCCTCTTCTGTAAAATGAAGATAAGGTTGATGTGAAGATTATATGAGTAAAGGATATAAAATGCTTAGTACAGTGCCTGCCTGGAATATATTAAGTACTTAACAAATTTTCACTTTTTAGTAAATTTTACGAATAAAATGGTATGTTGTTAGGAGGGTGTCATGTATCTACTTCTAAAAAGTAGCAATAAGGACTTCAGTAGTAGGCAAACCTCCCAATGACTCACATACATAGACACTGTCGTTACCTGTCGACAGACGTAAACAGTACCACGCTCTGACCACATCTGATTGTGAACCAAGAGTTTCAAAAGGATGATGAAATCAAAAATTATCACGTGAAATATGATGCTGCTGTGAAGAAGGATAAATCTAAAAAAAGAGCTGAAGTTGAAGAGAGCATTACAGTACAGAACTCTCTTACCATGAGGGCTACCCCAAAATAGAACAAGCAGCCTCACAAAAAGGTGAGCTGTCACTTTATTCAAAAGCAGAAGCTGAAGAACTGCTTAAGAGGCAGAAGAGACGGGATTCCTTACTGGGAAAAGTTAGAGATCAGCAGTGAGATAAAAGGAAAAGAAACTACTTGGACAACTGATTTATGACACGAATTTTAAAAATCCCATGAACACTACATGGAAGGAAAAGACAGAGGGAAACACCAAACTTCTTAAATAGGTTAGGAACACTGAAAATCAAACTGAAGATTTGTTCAGCTTGTTAACGACACTGAGGAATAGGAAGCCTGGGCCCCGCCTGGAGAGAGCCAGGCGGGGGCCACACCACCATCAAACTTCCCTCTCAGTGTGTGTTCCTGGGATTACACTGTCGCTTTCCTCCTTTTCCTTACAGACAGCCATTCCAAGGAAACCCAAATGTTAAAAATAATATTCCAAAGAGCCAGTCACAGAAAAGTCAGAATTACATTTTATTTCACATTGATAGAAACCGTGAAAAGATTTACATTTTCCCACGTTACAGCACATTTCAATGGAATATTTCTTGCCATAAATTAGATCTTGCTGATTTGTGTACGTGAAACAACAGTTTATATTCTTCAAGATAAAAGCAAAATGACTTAGTAAATGATTGTTTAAAAACTGTAAATCCAGACATAAACGTATGGCTTCATTATTAACATCCTAGGCACTGTCCATACGAAATCATTTCCATCTTCAAGTAGCACCCATTTATAAAGATGCGTTCCTAACGGTGTTCTAGTCAGTTGGAATACAGCAGAAAAATTAACAACAGCTCAGAAACATCAGGCGTACATTTTTGCTACATATTAAACTGGGTGGTAACTACACCATATGTACTGAGTTCTGACTAACTTTTATTACCCATAAACTTGTTTTCAAATAATGTTAACCAATAATCTGAAAAATCTATTTAAAATCAAATAGTTGCTACTTTTATGTTTGCACAGAAACTAACTTAAAAAGATCCTCTCTGACTAGAGTGAAAATTTCAAATAAGTCCACTGGCAGATAAAAGTAAAGCAAATTTTTCAAATGGATTGTTCATTTCCTACAGCAGTCGGTTTCAAACGTATGTGCAAAATAAGTAAACTAAAACTCTGCTATGAGGAGAATCATCTTAGAACAAATCATCTTAGAAATTACAGTTTGTAAGATCAGTCTTAAATATTTCAGAACATACTAGAATATGACCTAATTATTCTTTCAGTTAATTACAGAAAAATACAACCACAGAATTATTCTCGTTACCTGGACTGAAGATTCGAGTAACTCTGCAGGCCTAAACTGCAGACAAAGGTCCAGTTTCAGAAGTAGTGTAGAAACTTTGAAGGGATATCTGGCTTCTTTCTACAAGTATAAATACACTTTCAGTGCCGTCATGTCTGTGATTCAGAATGTCAAATTACAGCATGTATTGACAGCAGATGTCCATGGCAAGTAGGCAATATTTGGTCTGTTAAGAAGGATAAAAAAGAAGAACACATTTCTTTTCTAGAGAGGAAAAAAGAGTATTAAATAGAAATTATATTCGGGAAAGAAAAACCTGGCCCCCAAATAAAAGGGCCATTAACTGAAGACAGCAATGTTTCCTTTTATTGACACTTAGAAGCATTATCCCTATTATGAGGGATAATGTACTAACACCTCATTCTTATTACACATTATAATCATTAAGTACATATGAACACATATATAAAAATACAGATACTGCATGGTGACTAAGTAATTTGGGAATAAGTCCAGAGTCTTAAGTCACAGCACGCATAGACATTTTATGTCTTAACTGCCCATTTATACCTGAACAAGCTTTCATTAAGCATACTAATAATTTTCAAGTGATGTAATAAAAAATCTGGTTACAGTATTTTATTATTTTGCTGAATTACATAGGAGAGAAAGAAGCTAGCTGCTTCACCTATTTTAATACTAATATATTCTGGATCATGTTATACAAATACATACATAGAAACTTAAAAGATCATAAATTTCCCACGAGGGGATTTATTTAGTCTGTGTCATTGGTGTGTATTTGCAAAACATTTTAACACTGCAAACATCAGAGGTTTCAAGATCGGGCGCAGAAAAAACTTTATACTCTACGACGACGCTGCTGGTGTGCGCTTCTCCACACGGCCTCTCAGTGACGTCAATCCATGGGAGGTAGGAGTTTATCAATGAACTGCTTGACATCCATCATTTCCTATTTGGAATAAAGAGATTATTAACATGCAGTTACACAAATCAGAAATTAAATCCCCACTAAATACCGCTAACTAAAACCACATTTTTACTACAATTACATAAAAAGTGGTGAAAGAGAAATGAGGCGCCGATAGAAATTAGAAACATTTCCCACGATGATGATTATCGTAATTCAATGATCACTCTCACGTGTTATGAAGTCCTATGAAAAGGGTCTGCATTTGCACTGCTTGAACAAAATAAAACACTGGGGGTGGCGGGGGTCTAAAAGTGACAATAACTACACAGAGAAGACTTGGTATGTACACAACTGCCGTCAACCAAGTGTCCGCGCCCAGCTTCTAACACTCCCTCATTAGAATGAAATGCTAAATCAACAGCACCAAATGCTTTGTGCCTTTCCAAAGGATTCGCACACAACCAGCCAGCTGAGGCTGAGGGGAGCAGGTCCCCAAGGCAGGCCTGGAGAGACGCAGAGGTGACTCCACCAGCGAGGAAACTGCTCGACACCTGCGTCTGGCCCAGCTTTCTCACTTCCCTCCAACGCATTTCCTGCCGCCAGCCCTAGACCCACACGTGAGCAGGCAGGAACCCTCACCCGCATCGCTTCCTCACTCGGCAAAGAAGGCACGGCACAGTGGTGGCCTGTCTCCCCCGCCGTGTGGCCCCCACTGCGACCCCACCTCCTCCAGCCCCACCAGGTCCTGTCCCTTCCTGCCCCGAACTGTCCGTCCAGTGTTCTCCAGCGTGGTGAACAGAGTCTCATCCCCACACACACAGCCGCCTGCACCTGCCCCTTGAAGCCTCAATGTGCTGACTCAGAGGCACCGAGTCTGGAGTCCTGGCATCTGTGTGTTTGTTAAGCTCCGGGCAGGGGGGCCGGGTGTGCTTTGAAAACCACTGCTCTGGACCCTCAGCTCCTCCCTCCTGGTACCCGGCGTGTCGCCCTTTCTGGATTCAACGCATCATCAGGTGCTCGACTATGTTCTCAGTAACACCTAGCATCCCAGGTTCCCCGTCTTTCTGGATAAGTCATATTACTACCTGCCTTCTCTGTCCCGAAGCAAATGATTTCGCCAGGCTGACAGATGCAAAAAATGTTAACTTGGACTGTCTCAATGCTTAGCAATTGATTTTTATTCTAGTCCTTTTCAAGCCTCCAAACCTATCCTGACAACCCTCATTCTTACGATCACCCGTCTCAGTTTTTCAGAGCACTTTTAAAAAACTTCTAATATAACACATGCCACATTCTGCTTTCTATATAGTTACTTGGATATATATTCTTCTCCCTATTAAAAATTTTCATTTTAAGTAATCTACTTTCGATTTTAACAAAGAAATGTTTTTTATTTGTCCTTGAATTATTTACAGTGTTTACATGTAATAAGAAATTAGTGAATGTCTGTTGAATTAAGTTGCATAAACTTTGATGTAAGTCCTACTAACCTATGGTTCAACGTGAATTCATTAATTAATTTCTTTAAATCCCCAAGCAGTCAAATGTTATTTATCTTAAAAATATCACATGCAAACAGTTGCAGACGTGTCTCTATAATTACTGCTTCCAAACACTTACCTGTTGACATGAACTGTGCATCATGCCTCCATAGGTTTTGAAGGTTACATTGGTTGGATTTACCAATGTCTTTAGCCTTTCAGCAGTAAGAGAACCAAACATTAGGGGAACTAAAGGATCCAAATCTCCATGGCACTGAAGAATAGAAATGTCTCTATTCACGCCACTGATAGGACCCTGCAAAAAAACGGAACAGGACTAGGATTATTTATTCAAGTGTGTGGAGCATTGTGCTAGGCACCTACATGTGCTTACTCACATTATAGGTTATATTTGGCCACAGAAATATAATTCCTCCCATCCTGATACCCCCCGTCTCTTTATTTAAACTTTTATAGGACATATGATTACCCTGCCTTGTACTGTATGTTTTCCTAATGAATCAGTTCCTTGAAACACATTGTATCCTAATCATATGTTCGGGTGGCTGGACACAAGCAGTATGTTTTAGCTGAGTCATGTTCTTTGCAGCTCTTATTTTATTTTTTTTTAAGAATGTGTAATTAATTAATTAATTAATTAATTAATTTTTATTTTTGTCTGCGTTGGGTCTTCGCTGCTGCGCGTGGGCTTTCTCTAGTTGCAGCGAGCGCACAGGCTTAGCTGCTCCACGGCACGTGGGATCTTCCTGGACCAGGGACCGAACCCCTGTCCCCTGCATTGGCAGGAGGATTCTTAACCACTGCGCCACCAGGGAAGTCCCTCTTATTTGACTTGAATAAGAAAGTTAATAAACAGCACTTACTATGTGTAAGACACCAAAGGGTTACTATATAGCGATAAGAAACAAACCCCTAGGTTTAAGGATGAATTTGAAAATAAAATAACATCCATAGGCCCCATGTGTACTATATATTGCTTTATACTGTTGAGTATTTAGAAATTATATTCTACACTGAAATTCTGCTACCAAGCAATGAATATACTGAGCATTCAAAAACAGCATTTCTATGTGTAAAAAATAGCCCTAATTTTGATATATATCTTAAAATGTACCAAGGACTTCAAATATAGAATTTATGACAGTAAGGAGTTCCTTCCTCCTTCCCTCTCCCCCCGCTTTCTTCCTTTCTTTTTTTAAGGACTCATTTCTTATTCTATTCCATGCAACCCACGGTAAAGACAGTGTAGTATACAGATAAAGCCTAGCAATGGTACATCACAAAAGTCTAAGGCAATTCTTTTTAAAAAAGGATGACTGATGTAGACTACGGGCTTTGAGTGACACTGACGTGTCACCGCAGGTTCACTGGTTCTAACAAATGTGTCCTGTGCTGTGGGACGCTGATGGGGGCTGTGCGTGTGTATGGGGGACGCGGGTGTATGGACACCTTCTGTACTTGCTGCTCAATTTGTTGTGAACCTGAAACTGCTTTAAAAAATTAAGTTTATTAATAATCATAAGGTGACGGTGTCCTCAACATCATCTGCCATCCCTCAGCTCAGTGACGCCGCGCTGCAGGCGTGGGCCAGGCACCTGTGGAAAGGAAGCCCGCAGGGGCAGCCAGCAGCTGAGAGCGGCGACGCCGGCCAGCTTCTGCTGTGTGGTCAGTGCCGTGTACAGAGATAAAGCTCCTCCCTGGAAAGAAAACAGGGAAAGTCAGTGGGACACAACTTCTGCCGGCAGTGACGGGAGTGATTCTTGTTATCAACACCGTTCATAAAAAATCAGAGCGGGTGGCTGACGCCCAATACAATAGGCAAACTGGGAGAGATACATGCACACCCTGCCGCGTCCGCAAGGACCTGACTCTCCACAGTGAAGACCGTCGTGAGACCACAGCGACTGCCCAACCAGCCAACAGCAGAGCCCGCTGCTGCCCTGACAATGCCGTAGGGACGTTCCGAACTTATAGTTACTATTTTCTTTGTTTTGGCTGCACCATGCATCATGTGGGATCTTAGTTCCCCAACCAGGGATCCAACCCACACCCCCTGCAGTGGGAGCGCGGAGCCTTAGGCAGTGGACCACAGGGGAAGTCCCCTAGAGTAACTATCTCCTCCTCAGCAAACATGTAGGACCAAAGTCTGGTCTTAAACTGGCATTACTTTCCAAAACAAGAACTCATGAGAAGAACCCCGTGGCGGACACCTCTGGAGCACTGGCCGCCGGCTCACAACACCCGTACCCTGGGGCCTGCGTGCCCTCTGACCCATGCCCATGGCTCAGGGGGGCCACCAGAGGACCTGAGATTCTTTCTCATCTGAGAGATTTTAAAATTGAAATTCAGTGACCGTCCGTCTCTCTTTGTGTGTCTGGAACTGTAACATGTAAACTCAAGAACGGGAAAAGCTACAGGCAGCAGACGGCCAGCTGCAGACAGACAGGCGAGTGAAGCCAACGGGCAGAGAAACAGGTGAGAGACAGCCCCGATGGCTTCCCGAGTCCTGGTGCCTCCTGGGGCCTTGCTTCATTCTCATCCGTGGCCTCCGTGATGTGACCCCAGACTCGTAACTTACTCTTTCTTGCCTAAGGTGTTAGGAGTTGGTTTCTGCAAACTACAATCAACGAATCTCATAGACAGACTCCTGCCTGA
The DNA here is from genome assembly GCF_964341445.2 of Mesoplodon mirus. Lineage (NCBI taxonomy): Eukaryota > Metazoa > Chordata > Mammalia > Artiodactyla > Ziphiidae > Mesoplodon > Mesoplodon mirus. The sequence goes on along the minus strand of NC_138992.1, from coordinate 75,213,321 downwards.
ATGAAGCATTCATTTTTGTACCCATATTTATGTCACAGTGTGTAGTACAATGTACATTACCTGTGAGTTTCGACACATACCAAATCAATAACACGTCTTTTTACTGTATTATACCAACGACCTGTGTTTCTACTGAATTCTAACTTCTAAATGACTCCATAATTCTGACACTGCCCTAATTCAGGTAGTCTGGACACTAACTTGTTGACCCAGAGGACTTACAGACTGGCAGCTGGGGCAGTTTGGGGTGAGTGACATGGCAAACAGGTGATGAGCTGAAATTAAGATGTAAACTCAGTATGATGTAACTGTAGAAAAAGTACAGAAGGTAGGAGAAAAAGTACAGAAAGAGAAGAAAGATGCTGAAAATAAACATCATGTACTTTTACCTAAAACTTTTCTTGCACGACAGGAAGAGGGAAGAGGATAGAGTGATGTCACCGGGACTGACTTTGCTCCCCTCCCAGGGACGACCACCATCTGCTCGAGAACGGGAACCACTGAGGGATCCTTGAACACGGGGTGAGGCTGAAGCACCCCCGACCCAGGGACCAGGACAGACGCAGTGGAGGTCAGGAAGCGGCCGGTGCAGCCCCTGCACTGGGGTCGCTTTGTGGGAGTCCCTACCCCGATCTCACCCCACCGGGATTACAGGGAAGTCTGCAGGGCTCGACCACTGGGAATCTGTGACAAACAGAGGGAAGGAATTCTCCTGTCTTCGACCTTATTATTCCATTGCTCGCTGCTTCTGGGAAGGGGACTTACACCTGCGATTAGGCAGAGTTTCGTTCAGAGAGGTACAGAGTGTTAACTCAGACCTAACTGCACGTGTACTAGTTATTTTAGAAAAATACATTCCAGGTTCCAATCAGTTTCCTTAAAAAATTGACTTTCGAGACATAATCTATAGGGTGAAGGCTATCACTGAAGAGAGAAAACTAAAAAAGGAAAAGAGCATGACCTACTCTCTAATAATCAATCATTATTTCTGGTCCATTCAAACTTAATTCAGCATTAACAGTAAGCAATATATCAGATTCTATAACATCTTCTAAAAACAGGACTCCTCCATAGAAAAATGGTTGAAAGTACAGACTTCTAGATAAATATACTGATGATGCTGACATATCACCCAAACTTTTATCTTACCTGAGAAAATCCTCCCAAAATAATTCTGTTAGAAGGAATGCCATTCTTCACCTCTTGGTCTATCAAAGCTTTTACTAAAAATAACATAAAAGTTAAATCACCAATACTTTCAAAGTTAAGCCCACTGATATCATTTAAATAGGAAAAAAAACTAATAACAGAAAAGCACAAAGTACATTAAAGGTAGAAACAAGTGAAAAACTTGGAGCACTCTATTAAAATACAAAACTAGAATGGATTTTCAAAAACTCAGATTTTGCAGCTGTTACTTAAACTGTTCAATTATTTGTTGCATAATCTGTAAACAAGTTTTTTCTCTCATCAACAGATGGATACGGATAGTCCTTTATCCATGGTCCCTTCTGCTCATATACATTTTACAGTTCTTTCTCTTCAATGAACCATAGGCATTTGTACCTAAAAGCTGTTATTTTAAAATCGTAGGTAGTTAACTAGTTTACATGGTTTGTGACTGACGGTGTTTAAACAGTTCACTATGTTATTTAAAAAAAAAAAAAAGACAGTATACTTTTGCCTATAGCCAGTAAACAATGTGGGAGAAAAATCAAATGAATTCTTTTGTTTCTGCAAAATACTCTGACACGCATCATTAACTGTATTACTTGATTAACTCCTAGAATTTCCTTTTTCTTTATAATACTATGTTTTGGGGATAATTGCACCTTTTACAAATTTCTCTCCTCTCATTTTTGACATATGTGGAAGTTTCATTTTCTTAAGATGAAACTTTCCAACTTTATATTTCCTTTTTACCAAAAACCTAAAACCTGCTTTTATTAGAACACTGCAAAAACCCCAAAGCCCAAATTAAATGTTTTTTTCTTTTTGTATAAATTTAGTTCTTAGAATAGCCTGAAAAGCAAGGGGTACCCTGATGGGCGCGTGGAAAATGGGCTAGAGAAGCGGAGAGGAGTAAAGAGGTGAAAGCCTTGCTGAGAAGCCTGAGGCTTTATTGAGGGGGAACCGCAGGGCCCGGGTGGGAAAGGAGATGCAGCCCTGCGCTGGGGAGGGGCAGGGAGCTGGGGCCACTTTCCCTCCGTTTCAAACAGCTTCACTCCTCTGGTTACACCAAGCGCTGAGATAAAGTTAAATGGTTACTGCAGTCAGCTGTGGAGTGACGGGTCCTGATTCCAAGCCCTGGACGCACCCCGAACCCTTTCGTCTTTGTTCATGGGCACATCTTCCCGGCCCCAAACGGAGACACCCCTCATTCCTAACTCTGGGTCTCAACCCGATTCTCTCCAATCAGACATCACGTCAGACACAAAGAATGCCACGGGCCCACCCTACCCGGGGAAGGGACTTTCACCCTGCAACCCCCTGGGCCTGGCCGTCTGCTCCACAGGGCCCGCCCTCCCTATGATTCCAGGGTCTGAGAACCCACCGCAGACCCGACACGAGCTCGATTACATGTTGACAAAACCCTAGCTCTAGGAGTGTAGCTTTGACCCACTTTTCCATGGTCCTAAAAGTCAGTGTCCTTGGTTTGACATTCCTTAATATCCAGTATGTTTTGAATGCATCTTCCCTGTTTTAAAGTTAAGAGTTCTTCTAAAAAATAAAAAGATTTTTAAAAAGGAACCTACCTACCGTTTTTGGTTTTTAAACGAGTTTTGAAAATTTCCAACAAATGTAAACATAGGAAGACCATGCAGGGTTCCCTGGGTACCTATCACCTTGCGTCTGTGACGAACGCCTCACAGCCAGGCCTGTTGCATCCAGGCCACCACGTCATCACCCAGGTCATGAGGGAGGCCGGCCTGGCCACCGCGCTGTCTACTTGTCAGTGTTGCAGTACACACGAGTCAAAGACACACGTGCTTCTGTGCAAGGGCTAAAACCAGACTTCTCCCGGTAAGTTAGTGTTCTTTATGCTTTCACCCCACAAGTAGGCGGGGTTGCCATGTTCATAAGCGAGGACTTGACTGGAGACCCTGTGGAGCACAGCTAACACCGTTACCGGAGTGCCCAGTGAGATGATTCATAGGAATCGCCTGGCAGGTCCAGTAGTGTTCGAGCAGGGCCCCCTCACTAAAACTAACCATTACCATAATTTTCATTATACATCCTGACATCATTTGTAGCCTTATCTATGCCCTTATTTCAAATCTCTTTAATGACAATAACTGGCCACAGCCATCAAACATGTTGCGATTTTCTCCACTGGCCTACGTCCATCAAAGCAAAACGACGCATCCGACAGCACTCAGGTCTGACAAATGCCATTCCTCCCCACCCACCTCACCTTCGTGGGCCATAATTAACGAGTCAAACAAGACAGTGAGCCATCAGAAAGGAAGGACAGCACCACCTGAGTTTAGGTAGCTATGTAGTATTTCATCAACAACAATACCACGACTGAATCTACTATAAAACTTTTCTTACTTACCAGTTTCTGCTGCCTGTTTAATTCCAGTTTCATCTTCCTGTGAATCTGGTGAAAGCCCAATAATGTCAAACCTGGAAAATAAGGCAAAATTCTAGAAGAATCATTCAATTCTAAGAATATCTACTCTTGATAAGAAGATAGTAATTTTAGAGAAAAAAGGCTAACCAAAGATATTCTCTAGAACATTAAACTCAAATTAAACTGTCTCTGGGGACTTCCCTGGTGGTCGAGTGGGTAAGACTCTGCACTCCCAATGCAGGGGGCCTGGGTTCGATCCCTGGCCGGGGAACTAGATCCCACATGCCACAACTAAGAAGTCTGCATGCCGCAACTAAAAGATTCCACATGCCACAACTAAGACCCAGTGCAGCCAAAATAAATAAATAAATATTAAAAACAAAAAACAAAAAAAAAACTGTCTCTGGAGGCCAAACGGTCAACTTAAATGCGTGAATGTGACATCCTGTAAATTCCCCTCACACCAACTAGATACAGATTGTATTAAAAAGTCACAGTACCACATAATTTTAAGGTAGAAACACCTGAAGAATGACCTAATCCAACCTGACACCCACACAGGAGTCTCAAACCACAGCCCTAAGATCTCTGGAATAAACTCCAGCCCCTCGCTTCCCTCCTAGTGCATCATAAGTCAGCCGTCTGGAAAGAGCTACTTCACCACGGCACCTGCGCACGCGCGGCCCACACCTACTGCACACAGGCCGCCTCTATCCACATTCTGCAAAACCTGTCACCACGCGCTGCAGCGACCTCAAGCCAGAGGCCGGGCGGCCCTCCTTTGGCCCCGACTACCTCGCTACCCACTGGGCGCTTCCACTATGGTCTCGAGCAACGTGAGGTAGAAATTTTGCTTCTGGATAGGAATTTTGCCAGAGAGGGAAGGTGGAAGAATCAAAGGTCAAGGTAGGCAGGAACCTGTAGAAGTTGCCAAGCAATGTCCAGTAGATAAAAACGAAGGTGCAGGGTGCGTTAGAGGTGAGTGGGAACAAGCAGAGGACAAGGTGGTGACAGGCTGGAGTCCCCACGAGGCCTCAACAGGCAGTGCAGAGACGGGGGAGCAAACTCACAGGGGGAACAACTATGCTTGACAGTCAGGTCTGAAGTAAGTGCCTTCAGAGATGGAACAGTTCCAGATGACAAAGCCCAGGGGATGCTGTGGGTGCCTGAAGCTGAGAGAGGCAAACGTCAGCGGAAAGAGAAGAGTCCAGGAAGTGACAAGCCGGTCAAGGCTGTGAATGGGTCATTGACACTGGATCCCCTAGTCACCTGAAAGGTAAGATGGTGGCAGGAGCTAGAGGGGAAAGGAAAATAGGAATCAGGTGTCAAAGCCATCAGTTTTGAACAGACGTGATGGTAGAGTCTCAGAGCAGCAGGAAGAAAGCATGGTCTGTAAGTGGCTCAGAGAACAAAGAACCGACTGTAAAGCACACAGGGAATGCCTGACACCATGAATGTCCTGAGAGGGCTCGACAGGAACTGCTTTCCTTAAAAACTGGCCAGCTCTCCAGGAAGGCAAGACGGTGGGAGGTGGAGAGGCTGTGGCTTCCCCAGAGTGGACGCCATGCGGGCGCACGAACACGTCTGGGTACTGAAATCAACAAAGGTTTATCAAGCGGTGAGAGGTGTTCTCTACGGTATTTCTATCCACCCATTCTCTCCTGTTTCTCTACCTGCTGGTGCAGCTCCTTAAGTTTACCGCAAATCTAACATACAAAACCTGAAATAGTCGAATAAAGGTTAAATTTATACAACTTTGCAACTTAAAAATAATTAATTAAGAATTGCTATATGCAAAAGCACTTCTGATAAAAAAAAAGTATAAGTAAAAAGTTCTTATTGAATAAGTGAAGTCTTACTTACCAAGAAGGCATGGCCATGTTCATATTTAATGTTACAGGCATAACCGGTCTACATGGGGAAGAAAAAGAAAAGGAAAAATAAGCGTAATATACCGAAGTACAAAACCTGATAAATTCCATCAACTGAAGATGATTACTTGAGGCCCTCACAAAATTGAATGCTACAATTTGAATAGATGAGCTGCTTCACTGCACGTACACCTGCACAATTCTGTTCTCCACACCCTCCAAATGGTTCTCAAGACAGAGCCGCAGCTGGAATGGACTAAGCTTGGCGAATAAACAACATTTTCCTTCTTCAACATCTTTATTTGATACTTTCAAACCAGACATGAGAAGGAAAACAGTAACCAAGACAGATGGAAATTTCTGAGACTCTGACTAAGGGGCTAAGGATACAAGCAACTTACTGCACAGAAACGGTGGCATCAATTCCCACAGGCTCAAATTACATTTTTGCTTATTTTCTAGTTCTTAGCTATGTACCTGCTTGTTTAAGAGACCTCTAAATAAATAAGGGAAATATAAGTCTTGCCTAAGTGTCCATTATACCCAACTCAATTCTGTGATGAAAAACTTGCTGGACAACCTGAATGCAGCTAGGTACAAAAGGAAAGAAAAACAAATACACTCTAACTACATCTCACCACCACCCTCCTGACTCATGAAACAAGTCTACCTTAGAGGTCACAAAATCTTAGTAAAATTTCCATGAGAACATAAACTTCCCTAGGTTGGGAAATAGCCTTAAACTAAATTCAATCTTGAAGCCAATAACAGTGTAGCAGAAATTCCAACACCATCAAGAATTCTGTCTTGTAGACATAGAGAACAGAGGACACAGGTGGAAGGGGAGGCTGGGACATAGTGAGACAGTGGCGTGGACGTATATACACTACCAGATGTTAAATGATCGGGTGCTTTGTGACCGCCTACAGGGGTGGGATAGGGAGGGTGGGAGGGGATGCAAGAGGGCGGGGATATGGGGATATATGTATACGTACAGCTGATTCACTTTGTTATACAGCAGAAACTAACACACCCTTGTAAAGCAATTATACTCCAATAAAGACAAAAAAAAAAGAATTCTGTCTCTGGCATGAGTCAGATTAATAAGGACACAGCAACCCTTTCAGGATAAAAAGAGGAGGAATGTTTTCTTACATAATCTCATAGTTTTCCTCTTTCACATTTATCAACTCTGCTGCTACGACCACTTCGAGGATGAATTACTAACCTAGCAGCATGTATCTCACCCCACCTGTTTCTCAATGGCTATTGCTTCTCAGCACACTTTGACCTAAGACTTGCTCATCTTAGTGATTTTCTGAGTTTGCTCAAAACTTACTAGTTTCTTTCTGACACCCACAAATGTCTTCAGAATTCAAAACCAAACCTAACAGTCTCCAGGGTCTGTGCTCTTTCCATGCTGCATCACATTGCCTCTAACTGATCAAATTTAGGCGTGTTTTCAAGGTAGTAGAGATTTCTCCCAAACCTGATAGGGAAATCCCCTTCAGAGACAGCTCATGGATGTCCTGAGAACTTCACAGGCACTTGTATGTCTACAGAATTTTTTCTGGCTGTGAGTTCAACTGATTTCCAAGAGACCATTATTTTAAATTTCTCAACAAAAAAGATAAGAAAAAAATTCAACATAACCAGGACACATTTTAGTTTTACAGAACTTACTAACCTTTATTTTGAAGCTGAACATTTAAAAGATAAAAATTAATTATATTCAAATGCTTTGCTGGAAAAGTAAAGCTATCACGATTGTTCCTCTCCAGACTCTGAATCCCAAGCCTGAAAATTGAAAATACTTACGCGTGCGGGCAGATGTATTTGATGTGGGCGCTTCTGATACCTGCAAAGGCTTCTGCCCACCCATGCCTGGTGGAGAAACCATATGAATAACACCATTAGATACTGCTTTAAATTCCAGTAAGTTAATAACAGAAGAGTAAATCTGTGAGGGTAAATTTCAACCCCTTAAAAGACCACTACCAACCTAGAAACAACCCAAAGCTTATGATGTCAGCTTTACCTGCAGATAAAAATGACCTCATGATTCCTGAAGAGCAGTGTTTTTCTCTTTCATATACTTCACTGGGCTTTATAATTTATAAAATACATTTTTTAATCTCTTTATAACCTCCCAACAATGTGCCTAACAAAGTAGGCAAGACAGATGATATAATTCATTTTATATGAAGAAAAAATTCTCAGAGGAGTAAAGTAAAGCAGCTGTCTGGTATTTCTCCATGCCTACTACACCATTAAAAATAACAACCTTATGGGACTTCCCTGGTGGCGCAGTGGTTAAGAATCTGCCTGCCAATGCAGGGGACACGGGTTCAAGCCCTGGTCTGGGAAGATCCCACATGCCATGGAACAACTAAGCCCGTGCGCCACAACTACTGAGCCTGTGCTCTAGAGCTCGCTGAGCCACAACTACTGAGCCCACATGCCGCAACTACTGAAGCCTGGCACGTCTGGAGCCCGTGCTCCACAAGAGAAGCCACCGCAATGAGAAGCCTGAGCACCGCAGCGAAGAGTAGCCCCCGCTCGCCACAACTAGAGAAAGCCCACGCGCACCAACGAAGACCCAACGCAGCCAAAAGAAGAAAAAGAAGTTGAAAAAATAACTTTAACATTCTCTCCTTATGCGTATATGTACATATATATGTTCAAAACAGAATATGAGACGTCATCAAAATCCTTCTGGCCAGAAATAAACAGTTAATCTTTCTACATATTTCCTTCCAACTTTTTCCATGTATATCACTTGAGAAATAGATACAGATTTTACAAGAATGGGATCATACTATACATACATACAGCTCCCTGTGTCTTTACACTTGACATCACACCTGACACTTTCCACATATTACCTCAATTAGAGGGTAAAATAAAGGTAACTTAAGACCTTTTTGGATTAAATAGTTTTGAAATAAATGTTAAATGCTTTTCTATTAACTACTCTATTTTAATCCACCTTCCCCCAAAGTGTTAAGGAAATACAGAAAAATTAATAACATTATGAACATTAACACTTATGTAACACTGACACTGAGCCAGGCACTATTCCAGAAGTTATATATGGGTGCATGCATGTGCATGTGTGTTTCCATGTGGGTTCGTGTGTGTGTGTATGTGAGACTTTAGTGTGAAAAGTACAAAACATGTTGAAAGAAATGAAAGAAGATCTATGTAATGGACATCCTGCATTCTGGAAGACTTAATATTCTTAAGATGGAAGTGCTCCCCAGATGGATCCACAGTCAATGCAGTCTCTACGAGAATCACAGCTGGCTTTGCAGAAACTGACAAGCTAACTCCAAAATTCATTTGGACACTCAAGAGACCCAGAATAGCTGATCTTGAAAAAAGAATATTGTTGGAGGACTCACACTTCCCAATTTCAAGTTACTACAAAGCAACAGTAATAAAGATTGTGACACTGAAAAGACATACAAATCAATGAAATAGATTTGAGAATACAGAAATAAACCCTCACATTTATGGTCAGTTTATTTCTGAACAGGGTGCCAAAACAAATCAATGGGGAAGGAATAGTCTTTTCAACAAAAGTAAGTGGAATAAGTGGAAACCCACATGCAACAGGATGAAGTTAGACTCTTACCTCACACCATGTACAAAAATTAACTCAAAATATAGCAAAGACCTAAACACAGGAGATCAAACTATAAAAGTTCTAGAAGAAAACATGCGAAAATCTTTGTGACCTTGGACTTGGCAATGGTTTTTTAGACGTGAAGCCAAAAGCACAAGCAACAAAGGAAAATACTCTAGTAAATAATAAACGAGTAGGAATCTTGGGTTCTAGCCCCAACTCTGCCTCTATCTAGAAGTGTGGACTCAAACAGTTCACGCAGTCCAGTGGTTTTCAAAAGTGTGGTACCATCTGGGAACGTGTTAAAAAGTCTGCGATGACACTAGTTCCTCGATTCCGGCCCAACACCACAGGGTTTTTCCTAGTCATCCGCCTTCCCATATTCGTAATTCCGCGAGAAAGCTGGCTTCAGCTCTGGCAGTTCTGGGCCAGCAGTGCAGGTTGGGACCTGCCTCCCCCCAGGTGCCCCACCCACAGTCACGCTTCATGCATGGGAACGCCCCCTCCCCTCACAGCTGACTGTGACACCCGAAAGCACAGCTCTGACAAAGGGGGGCGGGGAAGGAGAAAGCTGGGCCCTCTTCATGGAAACCCCTCCCTCCCCTCCATATAGTCCACGCGTCGCTGGTCTGTATTGCCCATCTGTGTGAGATTTTTCTAGGCCAGATTGTAAAAGTTTAGAAAACAAAGTTTCAAAGGCAGAAGTGGTTAAGTGGGTCAGATCTTACTGAGAGGTCAGATAAGGAGAGGATTGAAAATAATACTGTAGACTGCCAACGAATAAATACCAAATGAAGGACTTTTTTAAAAGATCATTAATTGGCAACCATCACAATAATAGATCCAGACAGCAATCGTTAATGGGTGCTAAATCCACAGGTGAAAAATTGGTGAGAAACAGATATTTTCATAAAATCAAAGTATCTCCCCACAAAACACTTTTTAAGTGCAATTATATTTATTAATTTTACTGTGGAGAAACCTGGCAGACACTACCTTAACCAGATAATGAAACACAGTATCATCAACAAAGGCACAAAAATCAACACAGTGTGGTCCCAGGACCACCACAGCAACCTCTGCAGTGTCCCTGCCGAAAGGGAGAGGTCACATAAACCCAAACCGAGGGACATCCTACCTAGGAACTGGCCCATACGGGAAAAGTGTCAAGGTCACCAAAGACAAGAAAATGGACTGCTCAGGACTGGAGGAGCCTCAGGAGACGTGACACCTCAATCTAACTTGAGATCCTGGACCCATAAAGGACACCACTGGGTCAACCCAGGGAAACGCAAGTGGGGCTGGTGGATGTGATGGTAGCTTCAGATCAGTGTTAACGGCCTGACTGATGGTTACACCATGGCTACATGGCCATGTCCCTGTACTTACAAAATACACACCGAAGCTCTATGGAGTCATGAGGCAACATGTCTGCAACTTACTCTCAAGCGTGTAAGAAATGTTAACAACTGCGTAATCTGAGTGACAGGTAGAAGGACCTCTAAATACTATTTCTGCAACTTTCATGTAAATTTGAAGTTATTTTAAAAGAAGTAGTTAAAACCTTTTCATAACAACAATGAGGGAATGTAACCCTCGAAGTAAATCTGTGAGTCCAAAGTATACAAGTGGGGAGGGGCAAGCTAATAGACATCAAAGAAGTGTCAGGATTAGAAAATCACATCACGGTAACAACCTACTCCAGCAAGAATCATCCACAGACGCTAACAACATCAGGTGAAAGTCTGATGTACGATTTGCGTCTCCCCACGACTCACTCTACCTACACAGGGAGAATAGGTGCCGTAGAGAGACCCAGAGGAAGAGAGAGACCACCTTTATCGCGTGATCCAGGTCGGCATCAGTAACGGGACGGACGGTCCCACCTGCCTCCTGACGTGATGCAATGAACAGGCTGTACCACGTACGTGGTGTTCGTACCAAAAATGCACAAGCTGAACGTCATCGTGAGGAAATGTCAAACAAACCTAAACAGAGGGGCCAGCCTGATCCCTGCAGAAACGTCCATGTCACGAAGGCCAAAGAAGAGCCGAGGGACTGCTCCAGATTAAAAGAGACTGAAGAGCTGCAGCAGCTCAGCGCAGTGTGGCTGGGATGGAAGTGCAGGCGGACAGGATTACTGCAAAGGACACGACCGGGGCAGCTGCCAAGGTCTGTTAGACGACAGACTAGACCGGATAACAATGTTAAATGGTGCTGAATCTCCTGAATTTGGTAATTTTCTGTGGTTACATAAGAGACTCTGCTTGTTCTTAGGAGATACATGTTGAAGTCTGGAAATAAAGAATCATGGCATCGGCAATTTATTCTCCCAAGTTTTGGCAAACATAGTAACATATTCGATACAGATCAGTGAATCTGAGTAGACGGTTTTAAGGAATCTGTTTTATTCTTGCAACTCTTCTATAAATTTGAAAGCATTTCAAAATAAAACAGTTTGAAAATACTATCAAAAATAAATATGTATCTCTGGGTTGTTCAACTGTTTTTCACTCTCTTCTCAAGCATATTTGCATTTGAATTTTTTTTTACAAGACAAATGTAACATTTTCATAATCATAAGACAAGCTGTTTTTATTTTGGAAGGAAAACTGATCTTATGCAATATAGTTTGAACGAACATATTTTATTATACATGTTATGCATAGAAACAATTTTGTGGTCAGATGTGTTTCCTGCAGAACTTTTCAGAGCTTTAAACATGCTAGTGCATACCCAGTAAATCTTCTAGAAGAGAATATGCCATATCATATTTCCTAGACACTAAGATATAATCTAAGTGGCACCACTGAAAAAAAGCCTTTTATAAAAAAAAAATCACCACCACAATAAACACACATATCGTAAGATGAATACCCATCTCAGTAACATAAAAATGTGGGGGAAATGACATATTAGAATTGAGAAAATATAGAATTATACAGGGTCCCCCAATCTTATTTGGCCATCAGAGACTTTTCATGAGAACACAGACTGCAAGACCCAAGTTACCAGACAGCACACCTTGGCTGGTCCTGCACAAAAGAACCTTAACCAAGAAAGGCAAAGCTGCCCATTTTCATAGCTGAGTTGCTTAATCCCTATCATCCTCTACGGTAACCTGACAAAAGAACTTTAGTTCTCCAAAAAGTATCTCAAACATTGAATTGCCACTTGTCAGATCGGCTGGTTCTGAATTTCGTCATGTGCTCATGGAAGCAATCTAGCATCAGCTTTCTTTGGTGCTATCCCCCAAAGTAAATACTGTCAGAACTGAAGACCTCTAGTTCTTTACATAAACTTAATTCTTAGTCAAGATGTCATGGCTGCTCTTGGTGTTTTTAATCTCACATTGTTCATTTTTTTCATCACTTTCACTCTTAACTTTGGTCCAAAGAATCTGGCTAAACTGGGGTCCACAGAGAATCTTTCTACAACTGAAGCTTTTACCCCCTGGACTGATTCTTCAGACCTTGAAGCTCTCTTTATTGGGAAAGTTACAGGTGAGCAAGATCCTCCCTGGGTTCCAGCATCAAGAAGGGTTTGGTGATAAAACAGAGCTCCTCTAAAACCTCTGTTTAGTAAAATAAATAAATAGTAAAGTAAGTCTGTCCTTTTCATAGGACTACCTGATGGCCAGAAACAGTCCTATAACCTTTCCCATAACTCCATGCAAGGCATGTGTCATGGACCTCTACTTGGGAGGCATAAGAGGGTATTAGGAATCACTTTTAAGAATGAATCTGGCCCAGTGCCTCCTTGCAAAGATTTAATCGTTTCTTGGCTATTTTATCAAAATGTATTTATCTTCACTCTTTCTCCAATTCTTCAATTTTGTAACAATGTTATAACAACAATTTGATCGAAGTTTCCAACAGATAACCACTGATTTAAATTTTAAAGAGCTCTCAATATAGAAAGAGACTGAGTGAAAGACAAACCATGTGGCTACAGTTAGCACCACAGAATGTGTTTGCTAAGCCTCCAAACAAATCTTTGAGCTGCATCCCCTGCCCTTCAGCGGAGTTTCTTCTTTTCAGGGAACATCGGAGCTGTCATGCAGAACGTTCACATTGCCATTACCTCACGTATCAAAATCAACTAGTTCTTCTCAACCTGCCCTGACATTTTACCTCCTCTGGAAAGCTCTCACTTGCATCTCTACAAACATACCTCCCATCTCTGGTATCCACTACCCACGGCAACTCAAGGAGAAGTTTGCAGTTTTAACATGTTCCAGACAGAGGAGGTGAAGAGTGACAAAATAAGAGGATGAGGGGAAAATTCTGGGGGTTTTCAAAAAAAGAAAGGATTCTATCTCATGACTGGACTGTACGAAATATGACTATCGATCTATGTTTATACAATCCTAGAATTCGTTGCTCGTGTAGAGTTGCATGACCCGTTTCATTAGGGTACTAACAATGGTACCTACCCTGTGTCTCCCAATCCATGAAGGAAAATCACCTAGAACGGAAGAGGAACAATGAGTAAGCAATGCCTAAATAAACGCAGCGGAATGTTACACACTCCAGAGCCCCAGTTAAAGTGGAGGCCGGAATCACAGAACACTACCTTCAGCAAGTTAATCAATCTCTACAGACCTCGCGTAAGGGGCAAAAGCACGTAATGTCTCTCGGTGCAGCTCCTAAGATAATTAACGTGGGGTTTTAGCACTTAAAGAGGTCCCAGTTAGACAGGCTTCTGGGCAAATGATCACATTCCAAGAAAAATCGTTTTGTCTCTTTCAGGTCAAACCATGAAAGTTCTCACGCTTCCAGTAGAATTCCTCCATCCCAAAAGGGAGCTTCTGGCGGCTAAAAGTAAGTTTGAGATCCTCACGCACAAGTTTCCTAAGGAACAGCACCTCTGATCGAAAAGGACACTAAATCTTCAAACTTCTTTAACTGAGGACAGGGGTGCAAGGTGACACAATCAAGGCATCTCCCTCATGCACAGACAAGGCAGCAACGTGCTCCAGAGCCACCTGGAGTTGGGGCGCCGTCCGCTCAAGCGGGTGCCTCCGGGGTCCCGGGGCGGATCCGCGCGCAGGGCCCGGGGGATGCGGGGCCGGGGGCGCTGGGCCTCGGGGCCGCCCGCCCGCCCGCCGCGACCCCGCGCCCTCCGCACACAGCCCGGCCGGGCTGCACCCACCACCCCGCCCGACCCCCCCGGAACCCCCCGGACCGCACGGCCCGTCCCAGCCCCGGCCCGCCGCCCACCGGCCCGCGACGCGACCCCTCGCGAGGCCCCCAGCGCCGCACTCACCACGGCGGTGGCCTTCCGGACGGCGGGCACGATGGCGGGCAGCGGGGCCGACATGTTATTGCCGCACATACACCGGCTCCACCGACCGCGCGTCGGAAGCGGAAGGCGGAGCGGGCGCCGGGCCGCTGCCCGAGTGGGTGCGAGCGCCGAGTCCGGCCCGCCCACGGGCGCGCGCTCAGGCGCGTGCGCGCCCACGCCGCGCCGCGCCGCACCGTCCCCCGCCCCGCCCCGCCGGTCGCCCCGCGCTTCACAGTGCCCGGCTGCCGGACGCCGCGTTGGCCGCGGCACAGGGCGGCCCGAGCTGACCTCCGGCCCGCTGGCCGCACGTGCTCCGTGCGGGCGGCCGGCCTGGGGGGCGGGGCCGCGCGGTCACTCCCGACCCCACTCACTTGCAAAGGTCGGGAAGGACTGGACCTGGGGGGCAGCTTCTGCGGTATTTCCATTGGGGGCTGTACAGGTGTGTAGTTTGGGGGCCCGCGCCTCGCCTCCTTTAAACTGCAACTGGAGAGGGAAGCACTCATTTGTCACCGAGTTTCCACAATTTGCTGATTGGTGGCTCTGGAGGTCCTACTGATTTAGGCCCCAGAACACATGACCCCATTCTACAGCGGTGGCCCGATGCCCATCAAATACCTGGTAGGATCTGGGAGGGGCAGAGATGGACACACCTAAAGGCAAAATGCCCTGACCTTCGGAGGGTTACAGTTGACCACTGGAGAAAACCCACACCGTGAGAGCTGTGGTTCCGTTTTATTTGGGGACTCACTGAGGGCTATGCCCTGGGACACCTCCTCTCAGCGCTGAGGACGTGCTCTGAAAAGGTGGGGCGGGGGGCGAGGTCAGTGGGTAGATGATTTTGGTCCAAGTGTTCATGCAGTCAAGCATGTGTCTCCCTAGAAGGTTGCTGCTAGTGAGAAGAGATTTAATGGTTTTAGTGCTTTTCTGAATGTGGGAAGATGCAAGAGTTTGGGTTCATAAAAATTTTCACTTGGAAGTATCTAATTATCTGAAGTCCTGTTCTGCCAGTTTTCCCCAGAGCACAGGGTACCTCATCCTGATCTCAGCCCTGAACTCCTTTCTGGAGGTGTTGAAGGTCAGTGACTGCAGTGGCTACTGACTTCATCCTTGTAGAACCAGGTGGCAAACGACAGGTTTTAGTTGTCACAATCTACTGGAGAAACTTAGAGGATATATACAATCTGTTAAGAGGAAGATAACAGGCCCAAAATGGAGTCACTTGTGCTAAGCCCACATCATCCCCAAACTGAAATTTACTACCTAAACTTATTCCAGATTCAGTCTCTGGCAGGATGTAATCTTAAAGTCAGTCTGGAGTTTCCTAGTCGGCGCTAGTGAGTTAATCAGCCTGTCTAGACCCCTTCCATCCCCCAAAGAAAAATGAAGTAATCTGCTCTTTCCTCGTTGCTACCCTCTTCCTGCCTTTAAAAGTCTTCTGTTTGTGGGGCTCCCCGGAGCTCCTCTCTACTTGCTGGATGGGGTGCTGCCCCATTCATGAATCGTTGCATAAAGACAATTAGATTTTTTTATTTACTCTGTTGAGTTTTGTTTTTTAAGAATCCTTAGGGAGTCCAGTGTAAGGGAAGGAGAAGCTAGTGAACAAAGATCTTAAAAACAAAAACGAAACAACAAAAGCTCCACTTTAATTATATGATAGCCAGAATGCTTGAAGCCTGGGGCTCTTATTCATACTCTTTTATTTTTTCCCCAATCATTCTTATACGGGATCTGAGTGCTGAGAATTTTGTGGGCTCTCAAAAATGTTAAGTTGGTGCTGATTTCTCCAAAATAAAAAGGCTATTGGGATTTTCATTGAGATTCTCATGAAGCTACAGAACAATTTGAGGAAATCTGACAACTAAGTCTTCTGATCCAAGAACTAGTGTGCATTTTTAGGTAATCTTGGATTTCTGTCAGTAATGTTTTATTTATTTTTAAAGTGTTTGTTTTTATAAATTTTTATTTATGACTGCGTTGGGTCTTGTTGCTGTGCGTGGGCTTTCTCTAGTTGTGGCAAGCGGGGGCTACTCTTTGTTGTGGTTCATGGGCTTCTTATTGCGGTGGCTTCTCTTGTTGCAGAGCACGGGCTCTAGGCGCACGGGCTTCAGTAGTTGTGGCTCGTGGGCTCAGTAGTTGTGGCTCGCGGGCTCTAGAGCGCAGGATCAGTAGTTGTGGCGCATGGGCTTAGTTGTTACGCGGTGTGTGGCATCTTCCTGGACGAGGGCCTGAACCCGTATCCCCTGCATTGGCAGGCGGATTCTTAACCTCTGTGCCACCAGGGAAGCCCTCTGTTAGTAATGTTTTATACTTTTCATTGTATAGGCTGGAATACCTTTTGTCAAATTTATGCCTAGAAAATCCATATTTTATACAATTGTAAATGGTATTTCAAATTTCAATTTATTGCTAGATACAGGAATTTAATTTTTGCATACTGGCCTTGTATCTGAAATCTTGCTATACTCACTTAAGTTTTAGTAGCTTTTTTTTTTTTTTTGGTAGATTCCTTAGGATTTTTAGGCAATTATATACTTGAAAATAACTTCCATGTATCTGTGTATTTCCCAAATTTCTTTCACAAGTTCCACTGTGGTCAGAAAACATACTTTGTATGACTTCAAATTTTTAGTTCTATTGAGACAGGTTTTATGTCGCAGCATATGGTCTATTTTGGAGACTGTTCCATGTGCATTTGAGAAGAATATGTATTCTGCTGTTGTTGGGCAGTGTTTGATAGATGTCTATTATGTCCAGCTAGGTTTTTTTTTTTTTTTGAGGTACGCGGGCCTCTCACTGTTGTGGCCTCTCCCGTTGCGAAGCACAGGCTCCAGACGTGCAGGCTCGGCGGCCATGGCTCACAGGCCCAGCCACTCCGTGGCATGTGGGATCTTCCCTGACCGGGGCACGAACCCATGTCCCCTGCATCAGCAGACGGACTCTCAACCACTGCGCCACCAGGGAAGCCCCACCATTTTACATTTTTATATTCTGATTAGCAGTACAAGGAGAGATTGATAATGTAGGAAAGAAAGGGGATATGAAAACTACAAAATTCTTAAGCAGGTGGGAGGAGTCCAGATCACAGGTGGAAAGACTGACCATTAGCAGGAGAAAAGCCACTTCCTTCTCTTTAATAGGATATAGAGGATGAATGCTGTTCTAGGAAGGACTGTACATTTACTGGTGGGATGTGGAAGAAATTCTCCATCTCATGACTCCTTTTTCTAAAGTATAAAGGAAAATCATTGACAGAGAGAGAGAGGAAGAGTAGATATAAAATAGTCATCATGGAGAGTGAAAAAGTAAGTTTTCTAGAACACTGAGGTAGGATGACCAGTTTGAGGTTTATGGTCATGAATTTAAAGAAAGCCTATCAATCTGAAAGCCAGTTCTCTGGGGCCAGGAAAGAGGGAAATACTGAAAACTGGTCTAGAAAGAGCAAATACAGTAATTGTAGCTTCTTATTTACACTAAATGATGATTGAAAGTGTACAGGTATATTGATAATCCATGCCAATGGATTAAACTGTCAGTAAATTGTTAGTAAATAGCTAACAGAAGTTGGAAATGAGAAGGGGCAAAGGAGTGACAGGGGAGGCTTGTCAGTATCTTCATCTTAGAGGGAGGAGCTCATATATACTTCTGAAACTTGAACATCCAAGAAATAGTTCTTATATTATTTAAAGTTCTTATATTATTTAAATCACACAGTTTACCATGAGAGAAAAGAAAATACTAGAAGGAAGTAGTTTAATATAAATCTTCAGCTATCATAAGACAAGTGAATATACAATGTCAAAAGTTGATGAAAAACAATTGGTGTAGGGAAATTTTAATTTGTAAATATGGAGGCAATCACCAGAAGAAATAAAAACAGAAAGTTAAAAGTGATTGCCTATGAAATCTCCTGCTTCTCAGTGTAGGCCCTTTTGTACAACTGCATTTTTTTCCATAACAGATATATGCATTATGTACTATGATAAAATCAAAACAAAAATTATCTAGGTGTGAATGAAGACCTGAGTCAGGGCCAACCTTTGATAAAACTAGGTAATTTTTTTGAAGGTGACATTTATTTTCAACCCTTTTCATGCTCTCTTCTCTCTCTCAATATTTGTTGTTTCCCAGTATCAAAGCCATTCACTTCTTTCCCACCCTTGACTTCCTTCCTTCCTTCACTAAGAAAAATCACATCTCCAGTTTTTTTTACTCAACTTTGATCTTCACAAAATTAGCCTATTCTTGGTCCCATTCTAAAAATGACTTGTCAGTAATAATTGAATCACTGAAATTCCTTTCCTCCTCCTGTTCCCATCCCTGCCAAAATATTATTTAATGTGTGACCTCATTTAGGGAGATGAGATGGGAGACTTTTATGTGCATGCTTTTGTCTTGTTGTTTTCTAATCTCAGAAATAGTTGAGTTGATCTTTTTTAAATTTATTATTGTTTTATTTATTTATTTATTTTTGGCTGAGTTCGGTCTTCGTTGCTGTGTGCAGGCTTTCTCCAGTTGCAGAGAGCATGGGCTACTCTTTCTTGCGGTGTGCGGGCTTCTCACTGCAGCGGCTTCTCTTGTTGTGGAGCACGGGCTTCAGTAGTTGTGGCTCATGGGGCCCTAAAGCGCAGGCTCAATAGTTGTGGCGCGTGGGCTTAGTTGCTCCGCGGCATGTGGGATCTTCCCAGACCAGGGTTCGAACCCATGTCCCCTGCATTGGCAGGCGGATACTTAACCACTGCACCACCAGGGAAGTCCTGATGTGACTCTTCATTTCATAGTGTATTATCATTATGGTTCATACACAGTACCTTGTGTGATGAATTTATCCCCTTTTATTTTCATCCCCGACTCCCATTCTTACATCCTTGAAAATTTTTATTTTAATTATTAGCTAAAAGGAATCAATCTATATTGACAGACTGTCAAAGCACTGGGATAGGTGGGGGAAGATTATTTGGGAGTGTATGAGAAGGAGAGCCTTCCCAATGGACTTCAAATTATAGCATCTTTATAGGGTTCACTTCATTCTTTTATATAATGACTCAGTAGTCACTATTAACCAGGGCTAGAGTCAGGATGACTCTTAAATAGATGCTGAGATGTTTTCTTATTACAAGGTCTCCTTAATGTGATTTAAACAGGGGCTAGGACAACACCCCAAGCATGTGGGTGCTTAATAAATATTATCCTGCAATGATAATGATGATGTAACCCTTCTGTAGCCTTGAAATCGATGACTTATTCACTATACACCCTTAATTTACATTCTTACAACACAGATGAGACTCATCAAATTATTTTGACTGTTTTATATGCTTGGTCAACATGTTGCATAGGGGCTAAACAAATATGTAGCCTACAATTATTACTTCCACTATCATTAACTGGTGTCCACCAATAACATTACATAACGTATACAACAAAAAGCATCTACTTCGCAGAAGTGCAGCACACTGTTTTATACTTCCTGTATCTCATTTATTCAATAAAAATTTTTTTCGATGATAAAAAATATTATTGGAACTAACACTCATACAGAAGCTCATTACTTAGTGCAAACAATGATTTTCTAGATAGGGGGAAAACTGTGTATCTTTCTGTAGATTAGGACACATTTTGAAACATATTTTGCAATTTTCTTCTCAGAGGTATGAAATTTCTAACAGAAAGATGATGAAATATATTGACTTGAACACCCTTACAGGCAGGACCTAGCTTCTATTTTTTCCACTGTATTTCTTTCCACGCTTCTACATAGTACGGACTTTTATCCTCATATTGTAGAACTCACATATTTGTTGTTCTCTTGTACTGCTATGAGTTCTACAACAGGCCTGATTGTTTTTTAACTTTTCAAAAATATTCATTCTTGGGGAATTCCCTGGTGGTCCAGTGGTTAGGACTCCACGCTTTCATTGCCAAGGGCCCGGGGTTTGATCCCTGGTCGGGGAACTAAGATCCCACAAGTGCATGGTGAAGCCAAAAAAAAAAATAATAATAATTCTTGGAAAATCTCCCCTACTAGATTTCAAACAATCTGGGAGCAAGATCCTGTTTGACTTCATCCATGTATATTTTTCAGTAACAAGTTCAGTGTCTTGCTCATAAATATTGCTCAAATAAAGGAATGAATGCAACTTTTTCTTTGTGGGTTTTTTTTTTTTTTTTTTTTTGCCACGTCACGGGGCTTGTGGGATCTTAGTTCCCTGACCAGGGATAGAACTCGGCCCCAGCAGTGAAAGCACAGAGTCCTAACCACTGGACCGCCAGGGAGTCCCCTCTGTAGTTTTTCACACTTGATTTAAAACAACTTCAAACATGTTTAGTTAAACATAGAAGTAGTTGCCCTCCAAAAATTTATTTCCACCTTCACTATTTGTGATCACCAGCAGGGACCAGCAGGGACAACCCCCCAGCAAGACAGTGAAACATAATAAGAACAATAAAAGAAAGAAAAATAAAAGAGCATAGTCTATATTACACTCACTTAAGACAAAAATAGGGAAGCCGATACTTTTGAGTGAAAATATTGTTATGTATTTTGTGCTGCAGATATTCAACTTTATATTATAAAAAATACTACTTATGTAATAGGAAGCAAAGTGTGAATCCTGGCTCTTCTGCTTGCTATGAGACGTCGTTCAAGCCACCGCCTTGCCAAGTCCGAAAGGTAATAACATCTACCCCACGAGGGGTTGTTTAGTTGATGAATCGAATGAGGGTAACTCAGCACGCGACTGACACATAACCAAGCGCTCAGCATGGCTCCTTCATTGTTAACAGCAAGTGAAGTTAGCATATCTGTGACTTGGTCAAAGCAACACAGACGCACTCGGACAGGATGCAGAGTTTGCGTCCTATTCACGGGTTGGTACCAGACATTGTAATAGCTCGACCCTGAGTATTATTTTCGAATCTCAGGGTTGCCAGCTAAAAGTCGGAACTTGCCATCTGCCTCTACAAGGATGAAGTCAGTAGCCACTGCAGCCGCTGACCTCCAACACCCCATGAAAAGACTTGAGGGCTGAGATAAGGAGTAAGGCACGCTTTGCTCTAGGAAAACTGGTAGAACAGGCTTTCAGATAGGCATTTTCAGAAGATTTTATGAGCCCCAATTCTGGCATCTCCTTGTATCTAGAAGAGCACTAGAATCATTAACGGTGACATCTGCTCCTTGTGACCAGCAGCAAGCCTCTGCCAACATGTGTGCTTGATGACACTACCTCCCTTCACGTAAATCACATATATAGTGACCTTCTCCGGAGCAGTTCCTCGGAGCTGGAGGGGCTATCTCCCAGGCTATAGCCCTCATCTTGCCCCAAATAACAATTAACCCACAACTCTCCGTTGTGCAACTCGTTTCAGAGGACAGGGCGTATAACTGGCTCAGCTCCAAGCCAGTACTTCAGCGCCCAGGGTATCTTATTCTGGGCCCCACGTGGAGCTCGGAGAAGACCCTGCGCCTCTAAGGACCAGACTGGGAGACATACCAGGCCAGTAACTCCAAGCCCTCTAACGCACACCGTTTTCAACGCGTGCTTTGTGCGGCGGAAGAGAACGCAGCACATTCCAAGCCAAGGTCAAGGCACGACCTCTCAAAGTAGGATCCCATCCCCAACGAACTAAACATAAAGCCGGCGCACCGCGAAGACTACACGATCGCACACCTGTCGCCGCCGCGACTGCACCCGGCTCCCGGCATGCCCCGCGGCCGGCGGCGCGGCGCGGCGGGCCTGCAGCACGACAGGGGCGGGGCCTCGGCCGTAAAGCAGCGCCGGAAATCACGCGGTTCTAGCGTTCCGGCGTCTTTGCGGCTTGGCGGGCGCGCGGGTCATGGCCGGCCCGGTGCGGGGCGGAGGGCCTCAGGCCCTGGACCTGCTGCGGGCCCTGCCTCGTGTGAGCCTGGCTAACCTGAGGCCGAACCCGGGCTCCAGGAAACCGGTAAGGCTGGGGGCGGCGCGGGGGCCCTCGGGGTCGCGGTTTCCAGAGGCGCTGGGGGAACCAGGGCCCCCTGAGCCCCTCTGCTTAGGTGACGCGGGAAAACCTGCCCAAGTGGTCCCAGTTCTCGGTAAGGTTCAGGTTTAGAGGCTTAATTACGTTAATTAAGGCGGGGGAGCGAGGTCGCAGGAAGTACAAATGATTGTCTCATTTAAAATTGGGATTAACGTGGAGTGCTTTTCCATCATACCTTATCTTCATGGGAAAGATTTATTACGTTTGATGTCTCTTCTGCAAATCATTGAATATAGCTAGAAAAGCTGTCATGGACATACTGTCACTTTAAAAATCAATTCGTTGCTTTCCTGAAGTGACAGGATGTAAAGTAAGAAAAATATTTTCCTTATAAATTGGTATTTAAATAAAACGCTGTATATGGGTAACAATGGCATATTGACAATTAATTCCAAAATAAATGCGCTTGCGTATCATGCAAACTTTGCTTGTTGTGGATGTTTAATTCTACAATTTTTTTCAGTTCCAACCTGTCACACTCTCCTTTTCTTCATCTCATTCTTGGAACTTTCCCTTTGAAACACAACTTGGAGTTTGGTTGCAAGAACTAGCTACATCTTCAGAGGCAGAGTTGCTCATGCGGAGTGTTTGGACTTCAGAGCAGCTAGGATGGTGCCTGGCACGTAGTGGGCTTGGCTAGTCCTGCTTGGTTGGATGAATGAAGGGCATAACCAAAAGATACAGTGCAAAGGTGAAATGCAATTCAAAAAAGTGCATCTGTACGTCATAAAACATTCTTCTTTTCTTGCAGGAAAGACGACGAAGAGGTCAGAGAAGAGGCAGGAAATGTGGTAGAGGCCACAAGGGAGAACGACAGAGAGGAACCCGACCCCGGCTGGGCTTTGAGGGAGGCCAGACTCCATTTTACCTTCGAATCCCAAAATACGGGTTTAATGAAGGACATAGGTAAGTTTGCTTTGCTTCTTAGTGTAAAAGTACCTAATTCTCACTGAGAGTTACCTAAAAATAGGTTGGTAGAAATTTAAATCCACTTTGAGGCAAACTTTCACTGCTGTTTCTCTGAACCAATTTTGGTAATGAAGTTTAGCCTGAATTGGGGAAAAAGCCAGACATTGCACTAAGACTTGCAAAATGGAGATAATGGTGCCTGCTCGCGAGGTTTAGGGCGATTACATATATAAAATCTGACTCATTGTCGTCACCCAATAAATGGTAATCACCATTACTTTGAGTTCCATTAATGTATAATTTACATAGTGGGTTAAATATTTATTTGTTTGTGTAAATGAGTGAAGTAGATGCCTAGGCAAATAGTTGTTGGTGAAACAAAGTAAGTACTTACTGGTTTTGTTTCATTGCCCCCAAATCAAGGAATATTACATGTTTATGCCATACTCAGGGGTTTTATTTTGTTAAACCATATAAATTGATGGAGGAAAACCCAGGACAAAGCTCTGAGTTGATCTGGAGATCTTGCTGGAAGGTAAGTCTGAGTTTTCCATCTACTGTTACTTTCTTGTGTAGCTTCAGACGCCAATATCAGCCTTTGAGTCTCAACAGGCTGCAGTATCTTATTGATTTGGGTCGGGTTGATCCTACACAACCTATTGATTTAACCCAACTTGTCAATGGGAGAGGTGTGACCATCCAGCCATCTAAAAGGGATTATGGTGTCCAGCTGGTAGAGGAGGTAAGTCTGAATTCGATTTTTTTGGAGTTACGTAGATGGCTATTTCTGATTTCCATATAATCGACACTCTGCCTCTTTTATTTTTATCCCTTTTGAGTTGTCATAAACATTATGTAGTGGCGATCGTGTTATACTCGTTGTGGTTTTAGAAAGCTGTATGCTCTTGGTGGCGGGAGGCAAGGGCGGCTCTGTTCCCTGGTCCTGGGATGTTCTTCTCTTGTGTACCTATTCATATTTCTCCCTCACTCTCTTTGGTTCTCTGTTCAAATGTCATCCTAGTAGGAAGATGTTTTTGACATTCTTTATAAAGGAACATTCATACCCTCATACCCGACCGTCTGCCTTATTCTGCCCAAAGGATTTTTCTTTGAGTGTATGAACACCTGACGTTTATTACCAAGTAATGCATTTATTTTTCATTACTTTCCTCATTGTGATGTCAGCTCTTTGAGAGAAGGTACTTTGATGCATTGCTGTATTTTGAACATTGGAAATATTGGCTTGTGATAGTCACTTAGTATTTATGGAAGACAGAAATGAACCAAATCCAGTTCTAATTGTAGGAAAGCAGTTTTCTATTTGTAGAAGTTGGCCAGGAGTTTCATTAGCAAATAAACTTGTAGATTGTTAATCAACTACCCGTTTCTTGTATGTCAGTAATGCGATATTGCTGTGTAAGTAACTTAGTGTCCACTAGAGGGAAGCATAGTTTATGGGAAATCCTTTTAGATTCCTTTGAAAAAGTACACTTGTGGATAAAAGTTTTCCAAATAAGATGATTCGAAGAGAGAATACCAAATACACCATTAAGCCTCAGTATTCTACGTGAGGCGTATAAGGGAACACAATTGTAGATTAACATATGGAAAAACCCATGACCTCACCAGACATTAATGCACATCCCAACAGCTTTCAGGCATGTGTCTTTTAAACTAGCAAAAATCATTCTGAAATCTACACCAGGACATCGGTTGAATAAGTACAGTTATACATTATTTACAGCTCTGTAAACTGCTTGCCCTTTTCTGGATTTCAGATTTGTAGTAAATAGTGGATAATAAGACGCTTCTGCTCTTTCAGCACAACATTACCAATTTGGGAACAGAAGTCCTAAGGAAAAACAAAAGAAACCTAATAGATATAATGAAATGCTAAGTATTCTTCTTATAACACTGAAAATGCTGGAACTAACCCCAATGCCCAAGGATAGGGAAATGGTTAAGCAATCTGTGGAATAGTAATTAGAAATCTCAAATAATATGGCAAGACTTTGTTTCATTGAGTCAAAAGTGCCATTGACTGTAAAGATGCCTACCAGTATCATAGATGGGAAAAATGTGAGAAAGTGTGTCTTAGAATTGATGGAATATTTTGAAATTGGGAGCCAGCTTGTTTCGGCCGCACCAAAATAGCAAAACAATTTTTGTTACTGCAAAAAGAATGGTAGTGCCACCATCTTTTTATTTTGTCAGGATCTGTTCTGAAGTTAGAGTAAAATATAGCACATCCTAATGAAAGTGCCCAGACAGGACTTTAAAAAGTTGAGTACTATTTTTATTTTTGTTGTTGTCTCTGCCCCTTTCCCTAGAGGGGCCTGGCCCCTCCCAAGCTCGGATACTTTGTTCTTTTGCTGGCTCGAGCCCGCTTGCCCCACCTTTAACCAGCTCTGGGCCTCTTGCTTACTTGTGGGTCAGGAAGGTGAGTTTTCATCTGTGTCACGCGCATAATGTGGTTAGGAACGCAGGCGCTGGGACACTAGACCCCCTGGCTTTGTGATCTCGGGCAAGTTGCTTAACCTCTCTGTGGTTCAGTGTTGCCGTCTATGACATTGGTGTGGCAGTGATTCTGTTGGTTTAGAGTTGTTTTGAGGATTAAACAATCTGCTGTTAATGAAGTAATGGGAATGTGTATTTATGTTGGTGCCCGCCAAATGCATAAAATGGAATTCTAGTCATCCCTGCTCCTAGGGAATGAAAATTGATAAGTAAGTTGGCCTAAAAAAAATGTGGAAGAATTTGGTGTTTGATAGGACCTCAAAGCAGAGGTATTTAAAGTAGGAATAGCTGTCACGTTGCAGGCCCTTTAGGGGAGAAAACACAGTGTAGAAGGGAAGCTCATGTAATTAATTCACTTGTAGCCAAGCCGTCTCCTCACAGACCTTGTTTTGACGGGTGACAGGGTGCTGACACCTTTAAGGCAAAAGTTAATATTGAAGTACAGCTGGCTTCAGAGCTGGCCATCGCTGCGATCGAGAAGAACGGGGGTGTCGTCACGACGGCCTTCTACGACCCTCGAAGCCTGGGTAAGCTTGTTGCCTCGGGGTCTCGTGCTGACTGTCCCACAAGGGTTTGACTTGCTCTGCAGCCCCCTTGGCTTCCTGTTTGAGGGGTTTCTACTACTGGTGTGGCTGGTGACGCTCCGCCTTCTCATGCACCTCAGCCAGTGTGTCATAAAGGGGCTTTGTTTTTTAAAACATGGGGCTTCAATATGCTATTTCCCACGTTTAGAAATTCACTCGCTGTTGGTGATCCACGAGTAACTTTGACTTTCAAGATGCAGACTTTTGAAAGTCAGGTGTTGCCATTTGCTTACATAAGACAAACCTGTTTAATAATAATAAAAAAAAAAGTTTTGGGAATTAGGTTTTCCTCTTGGAAATATTTAAAAATTAATAATTAAAAGAATGCCATTATTAAGAGAAAATCATTATGTATATAGCCAGTATTTGCATCTCTCTCTTTCTATTTAAACATTTTTTTTAGAAATTCTGTGCAAACCTATTCCATTCTTTCTCCGTGGACAACCCATTCCCAAGCGCATGCTCCCCCCTGAGGCACTGGTAACCTATTACACTGATGCAAGGAATCGCGGTTACTTGGCGGATCCTGCTGAATTTCCTGAAGCGAGACTGGAGCTCGCCAAGAAGTACGGTTATATTTTACCTGATATCACTAAAGACGAACTCTTCAAAATGCTCAGTGCTCGAAAAGATCCAAGGCAGATTTTCTTTGGTCTTGCTCCCGGGTGGGTAGTGAATATGGCAGATAAGAAAATCCTCAAACCTACGGATGAGAATCTCCTCAAGTACTACAGCTCCTGAGTTCCTTCCAAGAGAGCAGATGGTAAAAGAGCACCAGAAAGGGACTGAAACACGTGTGTTTCCCGTTGCATTTGCTTAATTTGTAATTCTGCAGATGTTGGTGTTTTCTGTGTAATCATCTCTCTCCTTTTTATCTAAATTAAAATAAAAATACAGTAAGCAAGGACTGCATAGAGGATCTGGTGGATCTGTGTGCTTCTGTCTCCGTTCTGAGTTCCCTGGTTCTCTGCCCAAGGAAGAGTGTAACTCTTAGTCAGTTTCCAGTTGAGTTTTCCATCATCTTTCCATCCAGGTCTTGTCTTATTATTGCAAATCAGAGTGAACGCACAAGTGGGATGGGATTGCTTTGTCGGCTGCTTGGTCAAGGTCAGAGGGCTGCTAATGAGCTGGTGAGCCTCTTACTCGGTAGCCGCGAGGAAGCGCTGCTGTCCAGTGTCAAGACAGCAGGCCTTCAGCTTGGGATGATTAAGATGTGGGGTGTGAGTTGAAGGTTTAAGACTGGTGAGTAGCTTCTAAGCAGTTCAATATTTGCTAGCAAAAGTGAGACCAAAATTCCAAGGGAATTCATTTTCTCAACTCAGAGTAGACAGAAATGATCAAGCCAGTAACATTTTTTTCCTTGAAGAAGGTAAATATTCTAATTCTAATTGATATGATTTTACTTATTTCATAGACTTTGGAAACCTTTGTTTTTCAGTCATTTTAAATGCTTTTGAAAAAATGGTCAATGATTATATAAGCCATAAAAACAACTGGTCATGTGAAAGTTAAACTCAGTTAATTTAAAAGGTTCAGCAGGCAGTAAGCTTATTTAGCTTTGCAAAGTTCTGTTGTATCTAAGCACGTGAAAGCTTAACTTATCCTGATGCAATTAAATCTTGAATAATTCTTGATAATTCTTCAACAGTAGAAATAAAATGATTCTTGCTTTTTTATTTTACGAAAATAAAAAAATTTAAAAACCTAAATGGTGCATTATTTTGTTTCCTTATCTACCTCAAATATTGGTGAGCTAAGATTCCGTTTATAAAGTAATTTAAGTACCAAGAGTGTATTTCAGTTTTTATCCAGGATTGTTTAGTTTGGCTTGTTATTAAACCATTTCTTAGTACCCAGAACTTATAAGGATCACTACTAGCCCCATCTTCTCGGATAGTCACCTATGAATTTCAGAGGATGGGCAACAATTTAAAAACATGTTTTTATTTTTCAGAGACACAAGTGACAGGTGTTTTTGAGGGAGAGTGATGATAAAGCACCAGAAACCATCTACTTTTTTCTGTGCCTGTTTTTCTAAACATTTTGGCCATAAAGCCATTTTACATTTCCTATGCCAGGTATCAAAAGTTTTACTTGAATATTGTATATAGAAGAAGAGAGATGGTAGCAAAGAAGAATTCCAAGGAACAGAGAAAACGTGTTTTTATTGACGATTACAGTGACTAAGAGTCAGGAATAGAATACATTTTCATTTTTTAAAATCACTGGGAAAAGTCCCAAAAAACTTTCTATCATTATAAAAGTAGTCCATGCTTGTTTTGAAGTTATGTAATACTGAAGTCTAAAAAGTAAAAGCCCCTGTTCTCTAACTCTTGCCCATCCCTGACCTACTACCACTGTTTCGTTTGTTTGGAGTCTCTTCTCCTGAGCCTGTGCTCTAGAGCCCGCGAGCCACAACTGCTGAGCCCACATGCCACAACTACTGAAGCCTGTGTGCCTAGAGCCTGTGCTCCACAACAAGAGAAGCCACCGCAGTGAGAAGCCCACGCACCGCAACGAAGAATAGCCCCCGCTCGCCGCAACTAGAGAAAGCCCACGTGCAGCAATGAAGACCCAATGCAGCCAAAAAAAAAAAAAAAAAAAGCATGGACTGCATATAAAGGCAATGACCTTACTTCTTATTGTTACATCTAATACTGTTTAAAAGACGCTTTCCGTTAGGGTAAACTACGCCCTATTCTTAAGCCATTGCTATAGGATCCATTAGGCAAGTCTCTTCACCTTTCCCAATTGTAAAGTGCAGCGACCCATAATCTTTGTATATTACAAGCTCAAATACCGTGACGATTGAGGTGTTGCCTTGGGC
This sequence comes from Mesoplodon mirus, assembly GCF_964341445.2. Taxonomy (NCBI): domain Eukaryota; kingdom Metazoa; phylum Chordata; class Mammalia; order Artiodactyla; family Ziphiidae; genus Mesoplodon; species Mesoplodon mirus. The sequence goes on along the minus strand of NC_138992.1, from coordinate 75,184,109 downwards.
CGAGGAAAACTTCTTTGACCTCAACCTATTTGCACAGAAATGAACTTCCTTACATTTAAACACATCCTGTCCTGTGTCCGGCCTGAAGCAGGAGACAAGCCTGAGAGACCACTCGTTTTCTGTGCAGAGTGCCAGCCTCGCTCTGGGTGGGTAACTGCCCCCCGGACGTGCTGCTAGACGTTCTGTTCTGTGGTTCACTTTGCAGTTGTGTTGGAGGGGCCGGGGTCGCCTCGACAGACAGTTCTTCACGGGAAATGAGGGGGCAGTTAGCCACGTGAAGGTGGATGACGGGGTCTCCTCGCCTTCCAGTCCCAGGATGTACTCGTGAGGCCCTTACGAGGATCCATGCGCCACGCAAATGACTCAGCTACCCTGAGCAGCAGTGAGGGTGGAAAAGGAGATGACAGACACCAGACTCGCTGAAGTTGGCCGTCTTGGGGGCCTGCAGGTGAAAGGAAGTCCAGATAGAATGATAAAGGGAAGAGTGAAAACAGGAAACAGCTGCCTGGTGACGTCACCCTCAGGGCACAGGGGCTTAGTCACAAACAGCTGTATCCTGGGCTTAATCGAATAATCGTGCAGATCATTCTTGGCCAAAACGGGCACGTTCCACAAAATCCGTCCATTCTGCTTTATGAAGCCAGTCCTAAAATCACTGTGTAGCAGGGAGACTCAAGCTGAATTATGTAACAGTGCCGGCTGCTGCTGGTCATTTCCAAGGATGAAGAGTTTACATCACCTGGAGATCTAAGTAGAAAAGCCAGACGCCCTCCGTCTGGATTCCAGTCCTTTCCTGGTGTGTGGCTTCAGCCTGTTTTCAGTGTACGTGGCCTGTGTGGGTCCAAGACCAGAGAAGCTTCAGTTGATATGCATTGGGAAAGATCTTTTCATGCCTGGAAGTAGTAACTGGATTTCCTTGGTTTATTTTCCTTTTTGAATGTTAACTTTATTCTTTGGAACGTGGAGCGGCTCTGCAAGGGTGGAGAAAACACCAGACAGCAGCAGAGGGACCCAGCTCCGCGTGCGTCAGAGAACAAGGCATGCTCCCTGACTTGAGTTAGTGCGGATTCTGGTGGCCGCGTCTGGGAGGCTTTGCTGCAGACAGTGTGCCAGGCGTGGCGTGGTCTTGCACGTGTAAACTTCAGTGCAGCTCCAGGCTCCAATGGCAGCCGGATGACCTGGGGCGCATCCTTTAACTGCAACACCCTCTCCTTCTGTGGTTGGGGGCTCACTGGGTTACCAGGGAGAGGCTCCAGGCATGGAGGCCAATTTGCAGACTTGCCAGGAGAGTTTCCCTGGGCTCAGAGGCCGGTACTAGCTGTGTGACTGTTATTTAACCTCTCCGAGCCTCAGTTTCACCATCTGTAAAAAGGGGGATAATGACAGATCCTAACGCATCCAGTGATGATGGGGATTGAAAGACGTCAGTATTTGTGAAGCACTTACCGCTGTGCCTGACACAGAAGTGCCTCTGAGTGTTTGTGAATTAAGCATCTTATGTGGTCCACCTCGTTTGTGGTAGCTGTTCCATAAATGTTTTTTCCTTTCTGCCTTAAGATTTTCATACAGTCTGTGGTCAGTATCTTGTCGATGAAAAGAAAGGCATGCTAAACTTTATTATTTTAATCAGGACCTGCTGAGAAAGGACATTATGAGATGATCATATGGTTTTTATCCTTCCGTTTGTTAATATGGTGTATCACATTGATTGATTTGCATATATTGAAGAATCCTTGCATTCCTGGGATAAATCCCACTTGATCATGGTTTATGATCCTTTTAATGTGCTGTTGGCTTCTGTTTGCTAGTATTTTGTTAAGGATGTCTGCATCTATAGTCATCAGTGATATTGGTCTGTAATTTTCTTTTTTTGTAGTATCTTTGTCTGGTTTTGGTATCAGGGTGATGGTGGCCTCATAGAATGAGTTTGGGAGTGCTCCTTCCTCTGCAGTTTTTTGGAAGAGTTTGAGAAAGATGGTGGTTAGCTCTTCTCTAAATGTTTGATAGAATTCACCTGTGAAGCCATCTGGTCCTGGACTTTTGTTTGTTGGAAGATTTTTAATCACAGTTTCAATTTCATTACTTCTGATTGGTCTTTTCATATTTTCTATTTCTTCCTGGTTCAATCTTGGAAGGTTATACCTTTCTAAGAAAGGTATAGTCTAAGAATTTGTCCATTTCTTCCAGGTTGTCCATTTTGTTGGCATAGAGTTACTTGTAGTAATCTCTCATGATGCTTTGTATTTCTGTGGTGTCTGTTGTAACTTCCCCTTTTTCATTTCTAATTTTATTGATTTTAGTCCTCTCCCTCTTTTTCTTGATGGGTCTGGCTAAAGGTTTATCAATTTTTTTTATCTTCTCAAAGAACCAGCTTTTAGTTTTATTGATCTTTGCTATTGTTTTCTTTGTTTCTATTTCATTTATTTCTGTTCTGATCTTTATGATTTCTACTAACTTTGGGTTTTGTTTGTTCTTCTTTCTCTAGTGCCTTTAGGTGTAAGGTTAGATTGTTTGAGATGTTGTTTCTTGAGGTAGGATCGTATTGCTATGCACTTCCCTCTTAGAACTACTTTTGCTGCATCCCATAGGTTTTGGATCATCGTGTTTTCGTTGTCATTTGTCTCTAGGTATTTTTTGATTTCCTCTTTGATTTCTTCAGTGATCTCTTGCTTATTTAGTAACGTATTGTTTATCCTCCCTGTGTTTGTGTTTTTTACGTTTTTTCCCCTGTAATTCATTTCTAATCTCATAGTGTTGTGGTCAGAAAAGAGGCTTGATAAGATTTCAATTATCTTAAATGTACTGAGGCTTGATTTGTGACTCAAGATGTGATCTGTCCTGGAGAATGTTCCGTGTGCACCTGAGAAGAAAGTGTAATCTGTTTTCAGATGGAATGTCTTATAAATATCAGTTAAATCTATCTGGTCTGTTGTGTCATTTAAAGCTTGCGTTTCCTTATCAATTTTCTGTCTGGATGATCTGTCCATTGGTGTAAGTGAGGTGTTAAAATCCCCCGCTATTATTGTGTTACTTTCAGTTTCCTTTTTTTTTTTGCGGTACGCAGATCTCTCACTGTTGTGGCCTCTCCCGTTGCGGAGCACAGGCTCCAGACGCGCAGGCCCAGTGGCCATGGCTCACGGGCCCAGCCACTCCGCGGCATGTGGGGTCCTCCTGGACTGGGGCACAAACCCGTGTCCCCTGCATCGGCAGGCAGACTCTCAACCACTGTGCCACCAGGGAAGCCCCAGTTTCCTTTTTTATAGCTGTTAGCATTTGCCTTATGTTTTAAGGTGCTCCTATGTTGGGTGCATATTATTTATTTATTTTTAAAAATTTATTTTATTTATTTATTTTTGGCTGTGTTGGGCCTTCGTTGCTGCACACGGAGGTTCTCTAGTTGTGGCAAGCGGGGGCTACTCTTCCTTGCAGTGCACGGTCTTCTCATTGTGGTGGCTTCTCTTGTTGCGGAGCACTGGCTCTAGGTGCACGGGCTTCAGTAGTTGCAGCAAGCGGGCTCAATAGTTGTGGTGCACGGGCTTAGTTGCTCCGCGGCATGTAGGATCTTCCTGGACCAGGGCTCGAACCCACGTCCCCTGCGTTGGCAGACGGATTCTTAACCACTGTGCCACCAGGGAAGCCCAGGTCCTCTGCTTTGACAAATGGAGTGAGGGAGCTGCAGAAGACTCTTTCCAACTCTAAAGAATTGGAAAGAGAATTCTCCTTTCTTCTACAAGTGAGGAAGGACAGACTTTCAACCAGACACACACGCACACACGCACGCACGCACGCACGCACGCACGCACGCGCCCCTTAGCCATCAGAAATGAGGCAAGACTGCCACCTACTGACCACATGTGAGCACTTCGCGGGAATTTCCAGGGGTGATCTTGGTCCCACTTAATTAGGATTGTTAATTATTCATGATTTATACATTCAGCAAACCCGAAGTGCTCACACAGCAGGCCCAACACCAGGCACTGGGACTACTAAAGTCAGAAAGGCAGAGTGATCACCTTACACGCACCAGTAGAAGGGAATGGAGAAGCAAGTGAAGGAGAAATTGAATCCCAGAGCAGTAGGTGCTGCGGGTAACCTGCTCCCAATACTCTAGTTCACTCTTAATTTTAAAGGAATCGGAAGCTGCCTCTGGGCACGGCAAACCCAAGTTCTTCCTTGGTGGCCGTCGGTGACAGGAGGAGGAGGAAATCAAAGCCAAAGTAGCAACAATGGTTTTACACTGATTTTCACTTAGCTCCCCCAGAAACCTGTGAAGTGGCTCGCCAAGTTTCCAAAAATGACAGTTTTAGCACATTTATAGCACCGCCTAGCGTGTTAAGGACACAGAAGAGATAAACTCTTACTTTCTGAGACTTTATATTAACATACACATTTGAAAACCAGCTGCAGACTGTTTAAGAAAGGGACGCCCCAGGAGGTGTGCGCTCAGGAACTAGCGTTACCTGTGGTGGCAGAGTGGTTTAAAGCAGGAGATTTTGAGTGAGATGGTCCTGCGTGTGTGTCCCGAGTGGCCTGCTGACCCAGGAGGGCTGTTAAAGCTCAGAGCTTCAGCAGCTTCTCTTGTGAGATGGCAAGGTCCCTCCTCAGATGGCTGTGGTGCTGGGTGTGAGAGGGAAGGCGTACGTCATCGGCCAGTGTTGGGCACAATGGAGGTCCAAGAAGCGGGAGCACTTGTTCTTTTTGTGAAGACATTGTATGGACGGCTTTGGGGAAGATGGTCCCCACTAACACAGATTTCTCTCCTTGTGCAGCAGAATCCCGGGGCTCCCTGCACCTGCCACCTGTCATTGCATGCCCACCTGCTTTAGTCTCTCACCTGGAGAACTCACTTCCCTAGACCAGCGGGCTGGGCACCTGCTATAATTTAGCCAATGCCAGCTGCCAGGGAGATGAAATAGAACATGGAAACGCCGCTCTTAGAACTGTTCACAGTAAGGCAGTGGGCAAGGGAATACGTGAGCATGTTCTTAGATGCTGTACTTACAAAATAAGGGTTGAGCATTAAAGGGAATTCACTTAGGGCAATTGGTTTTTCTGCAATTAGTAATCAACATCACCAACCCAACTAATATCGTGCCCCTTGTAGAAAGGGGGGAAAACAAGTCTGACTTACGAACTTTTAACATCGAAAGGGGTCTTTACATCTAATTACAACCTTCTATTTAGACAACTAGACTTATCATCAAATTCATGGACATTCCATGAACGAGCAGCAGTGGTATCCCCAGGGAACTTGTTAGCAATACAGAGTTTCAGTCCTCACCTCTCACCTGAGTAAGAATCTGCATTTTAACAAGATCACGGATAATTTCTGTACACAGTCAAGTTTGAGAAGCTCTGGTACCGTTTATGGAGCTTGCTTGTTGCAGTACCGCATCTACGGCACTAGGTGGAGCCATTTCCCCAGGTTTCTTATACTTCGGGGTGAATTTAGAACCACAGCTGTAAATCGTTTATTGCAATAAAGTTCTTTTCCTCCACTGGAATAACATTTTGCTCTGTAAACAAAGAGAAAACAAAGAGAATAACAAAAATGTTACGTACAACATATAAAATTGTATTTGATGAATGATTGTGGAGAAGGAATATCTTTAAATTTCTCTATTAAGATCTAAAATATTTTAGAAAGACTAGAACAATGATTGTCCTAAAAGTCCAGGCAAATATTTGAAAATGATATGACATTGTTTGTATTATAGCTTGGGATGGAGCTACAATAAAAATAGGTATATTAAATTGAAGAACTTTGGCTTTGAACTACAGGCGCGCGCGCGTGTGTGTGTGTCTAGTTTATTTCAAGAAGTCCATCCATTAAAGAAATGACATAAATAAGCCATGATGAACCTTTAACCCGTGAAACCTCATCATCAAAGACTTCTAGTCAAGGTCACTGGTAAAAATGAACTTCCTGCTTCTTTTCTTTAGAATAAACAAAGAAATCTATAAATTGAGACTCCAGCCTTACCAGCTTCGGGGAACTCTACGGCTGGGCTAAGTGACACAAAGAGAACTGGGAGCAGCCGCTTGCCCTGCACCCCTGGGCCACACAGCTGCTGCCACGGGCCACCCAGCGCTGGCAGCTCAGCCCCGTGGGGAGGGTGAGACCTGTGGTAGCTCCTCGGAGCTCTGGCTTCTCCACCTCCAGGTTTCAGGAGCGGGCTCCTTGGAGAGAGTTTCCCAGTTTCTGTGGGGCCCGACTGCACTGGAGAATTAAGGGGACCTTTTCTACCAGCGCCTAGTCCCCCTTCCGTCCCAGCAGATACTCACCCCCTAAGCTGCTGTTGTAAGATACAGATGAGGATGGCTCAAACAACCTGACAGAGAAATGAGAAATTCAGAGAAGTAGTTCATAAGCGCTTGAAATCTGCACCACCTCACCAATGATGAAATAAAAACCGAAGAATCGAGGGCCGGTGAGCCTGTGTGGAGCTTGGCTCTCTTTTCCTCCTTATTGGGACTGCATTTGGGCACAGCCTTTGAGAGTGCAGCGGGATGGTATTTGTCAAAATACAAAATACGCATATTTTTAGGCTCAAAGCCACATTGTAAGCCAGAAATGGTGTTGGAACACTAGAAGCCTGACATCCTGGCCTGCAAATGCAGAGGGAAGGCAAGTGCCCCTCCTCCGCTTCCTTTTCCTGGGCGCCTGCCACCCAGGCCTGCCTGCGCTGCTTATTCTCATCTTATAGGTAAAACCGAAGAGCTTTGGTCTCTGTAGCCAATGACTTGCCAAATCAGGATTTCACAGTATTCTTCAGATATTTCCCTTAGAAACACCGAATTGCACCAAAGCAAATGCAAGGGGGAAGGACCGATGGTGGTGAAGGGTTAAAGGTCTTATATTTTTCACGAAGGATTATGAAATAAAGGCCTTTCCAGTTGGGCAGAGCAGCCCATCAGCTGCCTCCCGCCGGCCCCCCGGTCACTCATGCAGTGGGGACTGGGAGAGGGTGTCCTGGCCTTTGTCCCACTCGCCCCTCTGACGGCCCCTCCCTGGGGAAAGCCTTTCCCATCCCCCGCCCCAGTCTCACACGTGGGAAAGGTGTGTGAGCTGTCACAGTCCGAGATAGAATTCAGTGTTTCAAGTCCCGACATCACACAAAAGAGAACCAGTGAGGCGGTTCTGGGCTCCCAAGAACACTGGGTAATCACCGAGTTAAGCTTAAATAATTAGAGATGGAAAAAGTAGGAAAAAAAAGTTATTTAGGCACCTGCACTGAACCATAAGGAGCGTCCCTTCCTTGCTGGGGCTCCTTTGAGCCGTTCTGAGCGCTGGCTGCTGGTCATGCACGCTGAGCTTCATCCCGAGGACACGGACCTCGGGCCGCCTGCAGGGCTGAAGAAACCAGGTTCACTTCTCTCTGTCCCTCTCCTGATAGCTCCCACCCCGATCTCAGATTTCTTCGAAAGCACGAAAATGGTAGAGCAGTCAGGAGAGGAGCTCATTTTACCTTGTCTTCCAGCCACACTGCTCAACCTGCAAAACTCAGAGGAAAAGGCTCATCTTTGTAAAACATTCATAATTTGCTACAAGCGTTTCTTTTTTTTTAATTGACTTACAATGTGTTATTTTCAGGTGTACAGCAAAGTGAATCAGTTGTGTGTGTGTGTGTATATATATTTATACACAATTCTTTTTCAGATTGTTTTTCCTTAGAGGTTATTACAAAATATTGAGTATAGTTCCCTACAGCTACAAGTGTTTCTTCAAAGCAGAAAAGAACTGATGTTTATCGAGTGCTGACAATGTACTACAACTAGGTTCCGTATAGAAATGAACTCCAGGTCGTGACCACCTGCTGGGCCCCAGGCAGGAACATCTAACCTTCCTGGGACCTAAGCCACGGCCCGCCCAGTGTCTGGAATCTGGCCGTGGTCGCCAGGCCTGTCTTGCTGCACACGCTTGCTTGTCTTCCTGGTGGCGTGGAGGGTACACAAACCCTCGCTGTCTCAGGCAACAAACGTGCTGAGGGTCACTTGGAAAGGACCGTGTCTGTGCCCTGAAAGCTCAGCACCCCCGAGGGAGGTCAAGAAAGCAACGCTCGGAGGAGGGGTGTCTGAGGCTTGATGCAAGTC